>NC_141762.1:63973270-64692020 GCF_982258835.1 Parasteatoda tepidariorum | reverse complement strand
GGGAGTAAAATATCATTAAATTTTTTATAAATTTGACAGATTTATGTGAACCATATGAAAACACAAATATCTTTATAATACAACTAAAAACATACATGTTTTTTTTTTCTTTTTTGCAATTTCCATGAGCAGTTTGTCAAATCAGTCTTACACGAAGAATGAAATTACTTGGAAAATAATCGACTGCAATCAATATTCTTGATAAACCAGTGAATAAAACTGAAAGTTTTTTTTTGCAATTAAAAGGGCTATCATCAGTTTGCCAGCTCAATCCGAAAAAAAAGATTGAACGATTGAAAAAAAGATTGATTGATCATAACTTAGGTAGTCAATGTTCACTATCACTAATAGAAAATTAAAACAGTTCATATCTTCAGAAATAATGCAAATAAATAAGTAAACTAAATAATTATGTATAAAGCTGGAGTCTTTTGTTATTGTGATTATCACTTTTAGCAAAAAAAAAAAATCACAATTTACCTATGTTTTCTAAAATTTGCGGACATTCAAAAACGTCAACAACACATACTCCGGCCTGTTGCCAACCATGAACAGAGTAAAAACATTTGGCAATCTTTGAAAAACAATGGTGTAATCTTTGTCAATTACTGGTGTTAAAATTTAAATACACCCTAAAAGGTAAGTATGAACACTCCAATCAGTATTTACTTGAAATATAGTAGTCATTCATACAATTTTTAGAGTTTTTTCAACACCTAAAAACTTTATAACTGGGTACAAAGAGTTTCTGATAAGCTGAATTGATTTTAGAGTTACATGAAAGGATAAAAAGAACTTTCATTAATATTTCTGACTGCTTTCTTAAGTCAATTACTCAGACTGTACTTTCCAAATTCAAAGTACCTCTTATATTTTGTGAGCTCATAGCACGAGTCCAGCGGCTGTTATCATGTGTCGTATCTCATGTATCGTATCTCATGTATCATCGTATCGTATTCTCATGCATCTCTATTGATGAAGTAGAAATCTTTAATTTGAATTAGCCTCTTACGGCAAGATGAAGTCGCATTATATGATTGAGCAAAGTCGTTTACAGAAAAGAAACTTTAAAGAATTCGTATGTTTAAAATTCAGCTTCTCGGGAACGAAAAGAGGAAATACAACCTATTTCGTTCAAATTTTATATTTTGCCATGATAAATTACATTCTTCAAAATGATGCAAAATTTTTAGGCTGAACAATTAAATATTTTTCTACTATTATTAAATAAGATAATAAATATTTACAAAAAGTTATGTTTTGCGTAAAATTATCTTTGGATAAACGAATTTTAAAATTGTGTGCAAAAATGCTTCAATTGGTTTCTTAAGATATGCAGGAAGTAAAATTTCCATTAAGAGGAACCCATTGAACCACTCTCCCGACCAAACTATTGAGACAGTATTGCGGCTACCCCCTATATTTCAGAGGTTAAAAATTCGAATCCGTCGAAAGAAGGTGTATTATACAGAGAATGTACGCTTTTTTTTTGTCTGATCTCGTAGCTTAAAATATTGTCTGCACTAATTAATTAGTATATTTGAGATCCTTCTCTCAAAACATTGAAATTAATTCCTAGAACGGAAATATTCGATCATTAGAACAAAAATTATTCAGGATGATCCGTTTTTTTCTTCTTTTTGTTCATTGAACATTTTTTTACTAAGATGCTTTTTACGTATCAACTTCAGTCATATTGATTTTTCCCTTTTATTATTTTACACTTATCAGAAAAATAAATAGTTTCTCCAAACAAAAACATTCCTTTCATTACGAAATTAAAGTAGTAAATATTTTACCTTTTTATTTCGTATAAGCAGGTACTGAGAAATTTAAAACTATTTAATTAAGTATAATGCCATTAAGACATCAGCCAATCAATGCTTTAGTTCGAAAATTGATTAGTTTTTAGCTCAAAGATTGATCATAGTATCAGTTAAATGAGCTACTTTGGATTGATAATCAATTTCATTCTCCGAACTGAAAGCATTTTAATTTGACTAAATCCTATATTTTGTGACCCTTATTTTTAAAGAGTATTTTGTTTCATGAGCTTATTTAAGTAAGCCTATCCACTTAACTGATTGTAATAGAGAAGAGAAAAGATGTGAAAGAATTTCCATTTGAAATCGTCAACTAAATTATCTGGGATTTAGCTACGATTAAGTCTTTTTTTTTTTATCAAATTGTTAATTTGTTATTCCAGGAATAGGGTATTTAGGATATTTGAAACGAATCTAGAATAAAAATAAATGGACTAAAATTAGAATAAGCTCTGTTAGTGTCTGTTAGTGAAATCACTATTGATTATACTTCTTTCGAAAAAATTATTTTAGAATATGACGATTTTCCAAGAAAAATCTTTATTTATAGAAACATCACTGTGTGTATTTCATTAAATATTGCTCATTAGATATTTAGTTTAATTTGTTATATATTATTTAATGATTATTAATTCTTGTTCAATTTTGATTAATGTCAAACAGATCGTAATTTAGCAGTACTATCATTTAAAAAAGAGTTATTATAGATTGATCAATTTCATCGAATTAAAAGGATCTTAATTAAATCAAAACTTCTACTTTGTATCTTGGAATTTATTTTATTTCATTCTATTTATTTTATTTTATTTTATATTATTTTATTTTATTTAGCTTAATTCTGTTCTGTTATTTTTTATTCTGTTCCATTCTATTCAATTTAATTTTGAACTAAATTCTAAATTTCTAAAACTGATTTAAATAGATACTCGAGAAGGCGTGAAAGAACATCTACATCAAATCATTAACCAAATTATTTGAGACCTAGCGATGATTAAGTTTTTTTTCAACCAAATGTGAATTAAAGTAAGATGTTTGTCTTAAATCTTAATGGTTTCGTAAAAAAAAATCTAAGTAAGCTTCACTTGCTTAGCCGTTATTTCCCTTACTACTTTTGCAATAATTCATTTTAGCATACTGTATTTTCTCTAAAGCAGCTATTATTTAAATAACTGAGAGATTCCGTCCCCTGCTCACCAACCCCTCAAATGGCCCCTTATTTATCTCTATATTTTTTTTTCAAAAATTCGATACTTATTTAAAAAAAAGATCGTTTTGTTTTGTTTATAAAATATATAATTATTATAATTTTATGCAAAAAAAACATTTTGTCAATAAGTAAATTGTTACAAAATAAACGATTTTTGGGTTTTAAATTTAATCAAACGTACTTGAAAATAATATTGAAACTGAGAAAAAAAATGCATGACATAATACGAAATAGGGGCAGTTCCATATGTGACGGAATGACATTTTGACTTGAAAAATAACATTTCATTTAAGTTTCTATGTATCTAATTTCAAGTAAACATTGTTTTTTCTCATGCATATCATTATTATTGGTATAATGCGATTCATAAACTAAAAAAAAGGATTTTCTATCTTTTTTATTTTTAATTTTACGAACTTTTTATTTGTGTGACGGAATGACATTTTGGCAACCAAGCTTTTGTCATGCTGCTTAAAGCTGGTGGTTTTTGTAAATTTTGCAGCTATTATTTTTCTGAACTGTCTTTTACTTTCAGTATAATATGTAAGCAATGTAAAATCTGAATTTGGAAAATTAACCTCAGGTTGGCTAGCAGTTATTAGCATCTATTTGCTGTGACGGAATGACCGTGACAGAATGACAAAAAGTTTAGTGGAAGAAAGCTTTCATTTAAAAAATGTTTTATTAATATGTAAATGATAAAAAGAATGTAGCAGATAAACAGGATTAATGTGTATGTAACCGATAAACAGAATTAGTAAAAATTTCAACAATTTGAAAATTAGCTTGTCTCTGAAGAGGTTTTATATCTAACTTGCCAATTACACATCTTATCTTCTTTCTCAGGAAATTTATGCATAAATCAATTTTTGTCCCGTCTTCTTTTTAGTACTTTAACATCTAAATGGTCTATCAAAGTAATTTGAGCCACATATAAATGTTCCTTTTCTGAAATATGGGACAGTGATTAAAGAGTCTCCTCAGTCATGTTTTCCTCTTCAAAACAGTGGCCTTCTTTCAAATCATATACTTGGTTTTGGTTAAAATTAGAAAACATTCTAATTTTGATGATTCACTTCTCAACTACATGAACTTCTAGTGCACGTCTCTTGTCTCTGGCAATGCTGCTGTAACAAGTGACCAGCTGAAGTAATTCTCTTTTGCCCTCTCTTAACCCCTTGGGGACGGGTGATTCAGAAAAGCATTCGTACAAAATCAGAATCAGGATGTAATTAAATAAAAAACGGTAACTTAAATGCAGTCGTTTCTAATTTGACAGACTTACTTTGCTTTTACTTTAATTATTGTTAGTTTAATCACATATATAATCAATGTTAATTCAAGGTATAACTAAATAGTTTTATTTTTAACAAAGTAATGGTGAATTAAATAAATCAAACAATTATAACTCCACCCACAAGTAAACTGCTAAAGAATTACTTTGATTACCAGTTTTATCTTTTTGCCCTGATCGATACGGTTTTATACTGGCACGTATTTGTGACAGTCGGCCTCGAAAGGGTTAAATAGAATAGCTGGACAAAAACAAAACTTCAACAATTTGTTGCTTCGACTTTATGAAATCATAAAATTCTTTTGTATGTTAGGTGCCGTTTTAAAGCATCCAACTCCTTGTTTGGCTTTTTAAAACAACCTCACATTTACGTGGTATTTATAGGTGCATGTGTTGTGAGGTATTAATGAAATACACTTAACAAAAATGAAACACGCTTTACATCATTATCTGCTTCTTTAAACAAATGAAAAGCCTCTTTTAATGCACTCTTCGTTGCTCTGTCAGAGTTTGTATTATGAGTGAATCCTTCATACCACCTGGGGACTTGTAACTAACATCATCTTGACAGTTAAATTTTTTAACCAAAATAAACAGCTTATCGACATTCACTTAATTTAGTTTCCTTTGAGTTGAATGTTAAATACTTCTCACATTAAAACTGAATTAATTTTTTAAACTTTATTGTTGATTTTGGAAGGGAGTGTACAACTTTTTTTACGGCTTTCCCAAGATTTGTAGGGGGAATTTAAATTATTTGTATGTGAAGAGGTTGGTAGAATTAGATTTTTTCTTTGTTTACACAATCTCTGCACAACATCTAAGCTTTTAAGTTCAGCTTTTGTGGCGGAAGCCTTCTTATCTGCTTTTCTGTCTCTGGCTTTTTTTTTTTTTTCATCGTATTATGGTGATCTTGTTCCTTTTCAATATTCTAATCTGTCTTTCAACAGTTGTTTTAGCCATTAGGTTAATTGGAAAATAAATAATTCTCTAATTTTTGAATAGGCTTTTCAAGGACTCGTTTTGTCATTCTATCGCCGAGGATGTGTCATTCCGTCACATTAATTATTGGAAGTTAATAATCAAATGCATAAAATTATATAATCTCTCATTGATTCTTATGCCATATCTGCTTTATATTCCAAAATATACACATTTTCATTTTGAAATTTAGTTGCTGTTTAAAAAAAATACTAAAACATGTGACGGAATGACACAAAAAAAGTTACTTTTATTTTATATATTAAACTTAACATGACTTAAAGACTATGTTTTAAATGTTTAAATTTTGTACAATATGCATAATTTTATCAAAATATTGCAAAAGAAAGATACATTTATTTTATTTTATAAGTGTTATTCAAGAAAACAATTTCAGCACAAATGTGAACTATTCACTTGTCAGCCATGTGATTACTTTAGAATACTACTAGATTCAAGAAACTTAAAATTATCAAAAATGAAACATGAATAAGTAAACTTTGGCTATTTCTGAACATATTTTTAAAATCAAAATATGCAATTCATAAAAAAAAAATTTCTCTTAAAAGTTGACACTTTCATGGAATTGTCCGAGAAGTAATTGTACTTGTTAACAATCTATAACGATGACTTAATATTATTGTATAACAGTACAAATTGCAATCGATTTTTCTCATTACATCTAAATTTGTAGAAAATATCGATATAAATTATTTATATCAGATAACATCTCATCGCTTTCTTTTATTTCTCCTATTCTGTTAATCCATTTATTTTTTGACATCAAGTCAAGCACAAACTAACATAGTATTGTTTTCGAGAGAAATAAATTTTTCGACAACAATGAATAAATAATCATTATTTAAATAAAAAAAAAGTTTAAAAGAATCCAGAAAAAACACGCAAAATTGTAATAATTTTTGAAGAAATTGAAATTTTGAAGGAAGGAAAATCGCGTTAACTGTAAAATTTACCACTTCGAATTTCAACTCGGGAGTTGCATTCTTATTGTTTTGAGAGCGGCCCGTTCGGTCTTTTTTCCTCAAAATTTAACAGTTGATAATTCTCAAAGTAATTAACAAATATTACGTTTTATTTTATTCCATTGTATTCTCTGCTTATTTTTCCACCCTTTTTTGTAATTTCAAGTTGTCCGATTTCAAGTTTCCCTATTTAAGTTCGTAATTTCAAATTCAGTTTTGATTGACCATATTTTTTTCGCACCGTTATTTTGCAACAAATGTATAAAATCTATCATATCTTGTGTAATGAATGATTAAACATATCCTTCATGGCTTCAAAATCATGCATTAAGCAATCTTCCTCCAGTTTTCAATGCTAATTTTATATTTTTTAGTAATTAATATTCATCAAGTTTTTACTCTTAATTTTTCCTATTCGAAGCAGTGTCTTATTAAGTATCAACAACAACTTCATGTTATTTACTATTCAAAGCTTAAATTAATAAAAATAATAAACTGGTTATTTAAAACTTCATTTCTCTACATCAGTAGAAAGAAAATAAAAATTTATTAATTCTATTTCTCTTTTCCAATATGCAATAACGTATCTAATCAGTGCATGCACTTAAAAATCAACTCTTTTTTTTCCCGAAACATATGTATTCTAATATCGCAATGGACTAAAAATCAAAACAAACGAACGCTTTTAAAAAAAAAAAAACTTGTTAAAGCTTAATAATGTATTTAATTACTTATTTCACTTCAAGTCGAAGGCAAAAAATAATTTCGAAATGTAATTTTATGAAGCCTTCGAAACGCGTCTTAAGCGCTTCATTACATTTCTTTTTTCTTCAGTTTGACCTTATTTTTATTTCAAGCAGTTCTTTAGCAACATATTACATAAAAGCTACCATATCTAAAATAATGAATGATTAGGAAAATACTTCAGGGCGTTTGAAAACACTCACCATGGAAAATTACTTTCCACCGAAAAGAGTATTACGTAAGCTTCCATTCCCGAGTCTCAATTTGATTGGCAGGGCAGAGGAAATGAAATCCAGGAAGAACCTAGAAGCAAAATAAAGACGCTTGGAGATCTAGGCAGAAAATTTCATAAGCTCTTCTGACGAAAGGGTTTCTCGGGTCTTTAATTTCCATTTCAACCTTCATTTGCCATGGTTCTCTATTTTCATCGTCTTCGTGCCCTGAAGGAGTTGTGCATGTAATACTCCTTCAACTATTCACTGCGGCCGCTCCGAGGGGCGTAATCTCACGGGGATGAACAGGAATCAGGATGCTGGTAGAGGTGTGGGGAATTCCTGTTATTTTGGCAATTCTCGGGACATGTTTTTGATGGCGTAGTTTCGTTGCAATTACGCGTTGTTTACGGCTCGTTACGCTCACCGAGCTCTTGTTTATCTGTTAATAGAATTAATTTCACCGCTAAATAACCGTTAGTTTCGTTTAAATCATTTACAAACTACATAAAATGTCTAACCGTTTAATGAGATGGGATATTTTCTGACATTTGCAACCGTTTAAAAGTTTAATGAAATCTTTTTGGGTCTAATGTTCATTACTTAATTTGACATTCCAGTTTATTTGAATTAAAATTTAACCGTATAAAAGTAGTTATTAAAAATTTAATCATCGGTTTTAAGTTTTTTAAAATTGTCGGTTTTAAATTTTTTATTAAAATTGGCAATGCTTAATCTCTTGGGGTTGAACAGGAATGGTGGAGTTATGGGGAATTTCTGTTATTGTGGCAATTTTCGGTACATATTTTTGATGGCGTAATTTCGTTGCAATTACGCGTTGTTTACGGCTCGTTACGCTCACCGAGCTCTTGTTTATCTGTTAATATAATTGATTATTATCGGTAAATAAGTGTAAGTTTCGCTTAAATCATTTGCAAACTCCATAAAATGTCTGCCCGTTCAATGCCATGGGATATTTTCTGACATTTCTGCAACCACAAATCTTTTTGTTCTAATGCTCAATTCTAATGTTCATTATTTCATATTCTGTATTTATTTGATTTAATATTATAATTTAATTCAATTTAATTTCGCATTCTGTATTTATTTCATTTAAAATTTAACCATAGAAAAATATTTATTAAAGATTGAATTATCAATTATAAGTTTTTGATTACAGTCAGTTTTATATTTTTATTTATTCTTTTATGCATAGTACTATTTTTTACAAACAGCACCAACTCTAAGTAGCTTTTTAAGGTTTAATTTTTCTGCAAAACATAAAAAGTTAATTAGAGCGTCTTACTGTTTTGTGTGCATCACATCATCTATAATCACACCAATGAAGAAAAAAAAACAGATATCTTTAGCTTTCATCAACATTAAATTAATTAAAATTATATCACCGTTTTTTAGAAAAGTATTTATTCATCCCATATTTAAGTGTATTTACCATTAATATTTAATCACCATTTCTACTTAATATCGTTCTCTACTTTTATTATGCACATTTTTTTTAAGTTTTCAAAATTAAGAACTAAAAACTAAACATCTTGTTCTTTCATTACATTATATATTATTATTATATATTATTATTAGCCAGCATTTTGAAATGAAGATATTTAATTACAGTTTTAGAATTATTAAATGGTAAAAAATGTTATATTCAATTTCATGATCTCTCTTTCTTTTTTTTAAATCTATTTTTAGCCCAAGAAGAATGTAATAAAAAAATGACACAAAATAACTATTTCAGATCATAAAGCAACGCTAAAAATTATTTTACCGTTCTATACTGCTTAAAAATATCTTAAGCGAAAATTTTTTGACCAGGTTTGATAATAACAAAAGAAATTTTAAAATAAAGTTTACGTATGATGCGATATTGTAAACTCAGCAGAATTAATATGTTCAAATTTTACCTCAATAGAATCAGATACTGAGTTCGTTTAACACAATAAGAAAAAATAATGAATTTTATAATTGAATAATTTTTTTTTCAATTTCGATGCAACAATTTGTTACCAACAAAAAATATAAAATGGAGGTTGAAGAGCGAAGTGAGTAGGGGTGATTTTGTAGAGACCCGTTAGTACTGTTATGCTTTTAATATTTACAGAAATATTTGAAATTTTAATTGGAACTTAGAAAATAAATATTGCAATGTACATGCGATGGCAATTGAAATTAGCAAAAAAAGAAAGAGAAAATACAAAACAAATGTGAATTCGGATTAAGTTTTTTTCAACCTTCTTGTAAAGCTCACATAGTCTTCAAAATTTTAAAAAAGTGGTAAAAATACAATGATGAATCTCGATCATTTAATCATATGGGCCCACCATTATACGTTTTCTTTTATTTAAATTAAATAAAACTGTTTAAAACTAATGTTCTACCAGATTACATGTTAAAATGATGCTGAGAACCAAGCCATAGAGGATCACATAAACATTAAGCTAAGATGACTTGATTAAAAAAAAAACTCTGTGTTAAGTTCAGTAACAAATATGACCAGCTCAGCATACCAAATTTCAATCAAGCGGCCTGTATAGCTGCCCGTATGGTATTTTTTCCCTACAATTTTAGCAGTTAATAATTTTCGAACTATTTACTGAATGTTAAATTTCTTTTATTCATTGTACTCTCTGTACATTTTTCTACACTACGCAGTTTCAAATTTCAAAGTTTCATAGGTTTTGCACAGCAAAACAAAATGTGTTGTTATGTTAAACACCCAAAACAGTGTCAGCGAATTTTAATATAGAAGAAATAAATTATACCATTTTTGCGACGTGAGACGAAATTTTCATGCTAAACCAGAGACAGAACAAGTTTGCATTCTGTAAAAGTGTTTTCACCTTCTCATAAGATTCAGGACAGTAAAGATCGCATTTTATAGAGTTCTCCTCATGCCAGGAAATTGCATAGGTTCAAAATTTTGCCTTAATAATTTTTAAAAGCCTTAAATAATTTTTTAAAGCCTGCATATTGTGTAGTGAAAAATAGCGCAAAAATGCTTCGCATTAATTAAGTTATGTTAAGACAATTTTTTTTACTTTTAAGGAAATCATCTCATTTTTGCGACGTAAGACAAAACTTTCATGCTATAGCAATTAAAACCAGAAACAGAACAAGTTAGGTTTCTGTATAAGTGTTTTCACCTTCTCATAAGATTCAGGACAGTAAAGATCGCTTTTTATAGTTCCCCTCATGCCCGAAACAGCATATGGTTCGAAATTTTTACAAGCCTTGTATAATCTTTTAAAGCCAGCATATTGTGTAATAGAAAGTAGCACAGAGATGTTTCGCGTTTATTAAGTTACGTTAAAAAAATTATTTTTGAATAAATTATACCATTTTTGCGACGTAAGATGAAATCTTAATGCGATAGCAATTGAAACCAAAAACAGAACAAGTTTGCATTATGTAGAAGCGTTTTCAACTTCTTGTAATATTTAGGACAGCAAAAATCGCATTTTATCAGATTGTGCTCATCCCAGTATTCTACAAGAGTTCAAAATTTTTAAGATCCTAGACTAGATATTTTTGAAGTTAGCATAAGCATGTTTCGTTTTTATTTAATGAAATACCTGCAAGCGACGTAGTGTGTGGTATCTCGATACGGAATAGTTGTTGAAACATGGTATTTGTTTACGTTAGCAGCTGTTCTTTCCATTCCATTTCGAGTAAGCCAAGCCCGACAAATATCAATTCCCTTAAGTGAAACATTCTATATTCTTTCGCAAAGATTCTTCAACAGATATTTAAATTCATCCACTACATATTTCTTACTTAACACAAAGCCAGGCTCAAATCCACGTGGAACATAAACTATTTATGCATCGAAGTTGCCAGGTACATGAAACAAAAATATATCACGGTTACAGTAAAACAAATAAATAAACAATAAATCTAAGTTAAGTAAAAGACGTAGACGAGAAATAATTTTGATGTTCAACAAATTTGATGTGTGATACGGCACTATATTTAATTAACTTCACGTTAATTTACATTCTAATTTGTGTGGAGAAACTCAACTCAACTTTAACACACCATTTTGCTCATAAGTCACATGTGTCGGTACCTGTGATCTACTTCTTCAAGAAGTGCAAGTACCCAATAAAATAGCTATTATTTTTAACTTGATGTTATATGAATGCAAATAATAAAATCTTGTAATTTATATTTTCTTATAAACGCCTATCATTTGAAAGAATCTGAAAAACTAATTGCTACTGTTGAGAATTAATCCGTAATAATTTGGAAATTATTTAAATACTAAACCGACATGAGATCAATTCACGATTGCTAGAACTTAAGTCGTTTGCCTATGCAACATCACTATTTACAAGGCTCTTGCGGGTCAAACAAGTTTCGAAAAGTGGTAGCGAAAATGAAAGAATGTCGATATATTTAATTACATTTATATTGGATTTTTGATCCCTACTAACTGTTATTTTTTAAAGGAAATATATCTATACGATTATGGTGCTTTATCACATCTTTAAGCGTTAACTCTTTGACCTAGAATTAAACATATTTTTCATACTTTCTACATTATTTTGTATCAATTTAGGTCAAAATAAGTAAAAAAATATTATATTTACCATTTTAATAATATATAATTATGAAATACAGCATAAAACAACGATATCTTTTCTGCATAAAGGTAAAATCTTCTAAAACACGGCTCACTTCCAAACAATAATTTTGCAAATTTGCCGTTATTTAGATCTCAGAGAAGCTTTTATTCATATTCGAAATTTCTTTACTTTGCAAAATCAATTATTGATAAATTTTTGAATATGAATGAAAAAAAAATGTAAAATTCCTTTTTCTTGGATTTTATATTTTAGTTCAGATATAACTACGATAATCCAGACTTTTTTTAATAACTATTAGATTGTCTTTCATAATTAAAAAGTTAGAGCTTTGTTCGTAATTAAAGCGCCAGAAAAAAATATATAAAAGAGCCACCGGTTTCTCATCTGCGTCAAAGGGTTAAAATAGTAGCTTAAATAAAGTCATTCCTACTACTTTTAACATAGTTTTACTGCTGCTTAAGTTTCAAGATTCGTGAGAAGCCTCTATTCGGTATTATCTTTCCTTCGTATTCCGATTTTTCCCCAACAATTAATTCTTATATTCAGATATTGACGCTGTATTATAAATGCGATTGCCTGTAAAATAATTGGCAATGGTTTATTTCTTCTTACATTCGTCGAAATAACTTAGTACTATTTTATTTTTAAGGAAAACATGTTTTTAAAATGTTCTGGTTGGGGGTTAGGTTAATTCTTTTACGTAGATGAGACATAGGTGTCCCTTTTATGTATTTTTTCTGCCACTCTAATTACAAGATTTTGGTATTTTTTAATTGTAAAGAACAGTATAATGGCTACTCAAAAATTTTGTTAGATTATAGAAATTAAATTTGTACTAAAATATGAAAAAAGTAGTTTGAAATTTTCTTCATCATACATACTCAAAAATTTATCATTATTTATATTTGCAAAGTACAGAAATTTCAATATTGTTTCTCTTAGATCTAAATAACTGAATTTCAAATAAACAGACACCGGTGTTTCAAGCTGTATTTCATAACCATACAGTATTGAAAAGCTAAATATAATATTTTTCACCTACTTTGAACTAAATCAATACAAAATAAGGAATACAGGATGAAAAATATGTTTGATAAAGATCCTGCATCAAAGGGTTAAGAAATTTTTTTATTTTTTATTCGTTTACTTTAGATGAAAATATTCCGATTTTTTTAGCATGATACAGGATTTAAAAAAAAAACTGAAATACTGATTACCAGCGACAATTCTTTAAGCTCCACTGAGACTTCTCAATCTCTGGTGACTAGTAATATAATAAACAATTATATGAGTAAATAATATTTAAAGAGTCGTAAAGTAAGAGTAAATTTGAGAAAATCAGTTTTAGAATGTACAGAAGCATCAGGAATCTGTCAAAATTCAATTTTGGCTTCAATATTTGGAATGAAGCTTTAGATAGAGGCTGGAAAGAAAAGAAAAATTGGATAGCGAAAAACTTCCTCACTTAAAGATTTGAAGAAACTAATTAAAGTTCTATTTTGTCATTACATAACTGTCTTAACTTGCTACCTCTAAAGCAAAATTTCAAGGGATAAGCTCCAAATATACTAAAAGGAGCTTTGAATAAAAATAGAAATAAAATTTTGGATCGAGAAAAACTTCCTCACTTAAAGATTTAAAAAATATTAATCAAAGTTCTATTTGGTCATTACAAAACTGTCTTAACGTGCTGCTTCCGAAGCAAAATTTCAAGGGATTCTAATAAATCCCCAATTTACTGAATGGAGCTCTGGATAGAACATAGAAATAAAAAATAAATAAAAATTTGAATAAGGAAAAAACTTCCTTACTTAAAGATTTGAAAAAAAGTAATTAAAGTTCTATTTGGTCATTACGTAACTTGTCGTAACTTGCTGCTTCCAAAGCAAAATTTTATGGGTTTCTAATAAATCCCAAATTTCATTTGAAGGTTATTCATATTTTTATTATCAACTATAAAATGACAATGCGATTTTGTTAACTGACGTTTTCATTGCTTTTTAGCGCTCATTTGCAAATAAACTAATTTTTAAAAAATATCGTTGTCTTCTTCTATAAACTAGTAAGTAATGCAAGCAAAATATAAGTCCTTTTTATTTTTAATTTTTTCTGTGGCTTGTTTGTGCATGGAAAAAAGTTTGAAAAATCTTCGCAGTAGAAAATGTGAATTATAAAATACTTCTAAACTGCACGTCTTTAGTGTATTTCTTAAACTAAATGCAAACATGGAGCTCATCTACTACTCTAATTTCTACTTTCGTTGCAAACGCTGTCTTAAAAGAAGTATTAATAACCCTGCTATTGGAAAATTACAATCCTTTTTAATGCTCATAACAATCAAAATTAAGATTCACGTCAGTCTGGCGACATGATGACAAATGTCGCCAAATGTTCTACAAATGTCACTGAAATCATACGCATGGGTGACAAATTTGTCGCCTTGAAATATGCTTCGAATTTACAAAATATAGTAATAAAAAAGTTTTTATGTCGAATTCCATGAATTTAAAGAAAAAAATATTATTTTACTAATTTTATTATTCAACACGTGGTATGGAATTCAAATGCGTAGTAATCAAATGGAATAACAGAAAGTGTCCGAAACAAAAAAAATTGAAATAAAAGTTTAAATTTCGAATTCACATGTGCTGTGATTTGCATTTATGAAATGACAGTATGATTGTTCATCATTTTTGTTCTTTCAGAATTGACATTTCATATGAGATCGTACATTACTACTCCGTGCTGTGCAGTTCCCGCATGGGCTTGCACCCTAACGCCGGTTATGTCACCGCAGGCAAATATGACATCGCACAATATGATACGGTGTTACAATAAATATAATTGTTAGATATTCTAGAGTGATATGATACCGTATACATTTGCTCCAACCTGAATATGGCTCATAAATTAAATTACATCATTTTATTTAACTTGTTTACATGATAATATGGTTCACCTTGAATGATAACATGGTTCGAATTAACGCCTTATTAAAGATGCAACAAATTTGCACCCTGTTGTAGTTTCAAGTACTGATATTATGGTACAACTTTGAACTGATTTTTCTGTAAGTTTATGGAATTATATGCAGTAAGATTAAATACTAAAGGATTTTACACATCTTTCTTTTTTATTGCTTTTGCAATGAACTTTTTTTACTTATCCAATTAAAAAAAAAAAATCGACGATAGCCATAAAAATAAGGTGCCAGACATTCACCAGACGGAAGGTCATTCAAGAGCCTTATTTCCTCCTGAAGAAAAGGACACTCTTAAATTAAGTTTGCATTTCCCATTTGTTCCAAATTTACAGATCATATTGCATATATTAGAATGCCTCATTCTTGTTTCCCAGAACATGCAATGCCTGCACATATCATGCCTGCACATATCAGAAACATGAGACATATGCAACAAGGAAAAAGGGCAGTTGAAAGTCTAGTTCTAGAAAGAAGGAATTCACTCACCAGAATGTCGTTTTGGAAAAGTGGGTTTTGTATCACAATCTTGGTTGCATCTTTACCATCCCGTATCATCTGCTGCAGAAAACAGATTATACGATGTTGCATTCGGGAGAGCAACAGGTGAACCTTCTCTTTATCCCGCTTTTTGGAGGGGGTGGCCGGGCGGTATAGAATCCTAGGAGTCCTCCACCTGTGGCTCCACTGTTAGTATCGATCTGTCTTCTCCGAGCTAAATATAGTAACACTACCTCCTGCAATAATAAATAGCAGAAGCGGTGGCGGGGTGGTTTCCCCCCCAGTCAGTCAGAAATCGCCTACCCCCCTTTTCCCGATTCTTTCTATTCCTTCATCCGGGATTTTTGAAGCTTCGGAATCGCGCTAGCCGTTCCAATGAATTTCCCCTCTTGATAGGGATTTCTACTGAGTACTTCTCTCGGATTTTCGATTCATTAGACTTGATCCTGAATAGAAGGAAGGGCAAATTCTTCTTTTTCCTGGGACAAGGAAATGGTAACAAAAAGACTTATGGTAACAAAACGATGAATTATTAAAAGAAAAGAGCCACGCTTATTGTTATAAATTGGAAATATGTAACTCAACTTTGAAAGATATTTCGGTAATTCTCTGAAAAAACGAAACTTTGTAGAAAAAAATTTATAGTAAAATATTTTATCACAATAAAAAAAATTTATTGCATTAGCCGGACTTATTGTAATAAATTGGAAATATGTAACTCCACTTTAAAAGATATTTCGGTAATTCTCTGAGAATACAAAACTTTGGAGAGAAAAATTTATAGTAAAAAATTTTATTACAGTTAAAAAAAATTTTTGCAATAGCCGCTCTTATTGTAATAAATTGGAAATATGTAACTCAACTTTAAAAGATATGTGGGTATAATTCTCTAAAAATACAAAACTTTGGAGAAAAAAGTTTTAAATTAAAAATTTTTTTAAATTTGTTTATTTTTTAAAAAACATTAATTTAGTAACCCTAATTAATAATCTATAGAGAGCAGTGTAGTTTCCATATATTATGCAGTTTACGATTATTCAGTGGCATTTAAATGTCCAGTAACCAGGATTAAGGTATTGTATGAATTGGAAATAAATTATTCATTGGCTTATGGATTGGTAATAAATTAGAATTAATCGACTCTATGAGGTGGTTATAAATTGAAAAAATATGTAACTCAAATATGAAAGATATTTAGGTAATTCTCAGAAAATACGACACTTTGGGAAAACAAATTTAGATTTAGAAAATCTTCAGAATGGTTTATTTTTTAAAAAATATTCATTTTGTAACCCTAATTAATAACTTATACAGAGCAGTGTAGTTTCCATACATTATGCAATTTACGATTATTCCCCAGCATTGAAGTGTCAGGAAAAGGACACCAAGATGATGACATTTAATGATATTATAGCTTTTTACTTTCATGTTCTTTTAATTTTAGACCAGACACTTTTGCTTTGTGTTACTAAAAACAGGGCTTTTTTTAAATAGTTTAAACTCAATAGCTGTTGCTGTTGTTGAAGTTACTTTACGTCGCACTAGAGCTGCACAATGGGCTATTGGCGTCGGTCTGAGAAACATCCCTGAGGATGATCCGAAGACAAGCCATCACAATTTTGATCCTCTGCAGAGGGGATGACACCTCTGCTTCGGTAGCCCAACGACCTGCACGCGAAGTCGAGCACTTTACGGTAGAACAGTTTGACGAGGACCAATACAGCACACCATCAGTCCCTACGCAGACTGATCCAAGTGGTCACCCACCCGCACACTGACAGCAGCCAGTGATGCTTGACTTCGGTGATCTGCTGGGAACCGTGTCTTAACAATCAGTCCACTACGGGACTAAATTCAATAGCAAAGTTTATGTTATTAATGATTTAGAGAAGGCACGAAAAGGACAAAATAAAAACCTACTATGTTTTCAAAATCTCTTTAATGGATATTTCTCTCCTACTGGAAAATTTATTTTAACGGAATGACCTACCAATCATATATTTATCAAAAGTAATAAACGCTAAGTGTCGTTTGTGTAGGGTATAGAGAAATGAAAATAAATTTCCAGAAAAATTACATACATTCGTAGAGTATAAAAATTATTGATTGAGAAATTTATTTATGCAAAATACTATAGAAATCATTCCTTGTAAACATATTCCAAAAATGTCTTTAAGAGTTAAGATGTAAAAAATTAGATAGAGAAAAATGTATATGCAGCTTTAAAGGAAGTAATTATTGAAAATATTGCTATGCCAGGAAAATGGCATTTTGAAATTCAACCTACATTTTTTTTTAAATGCGTAAAGTTGCTAAAAAAGTATGAAATTATTCTGAAAATCTAATAATAATGGTACTAACTGAACTTAAAAATAATCATTGTATTGTATAATATCATATTTCAGTGGTATAGACAGTAAATTGTCGTATTTGGGGAAAATCGATTTCAATTGATTTCGCAGTTGATCTCTCAATTCAGAAAGATGAATTGCAATTGATCATCAAACTCTGATCATGTCTGCTTTTATTAGTGCAATTTATTGGCAAAAGCTGAAGTAAAATAACTCATGACTTTCACATAAAAAGAAAATAATTTTTTTGTTTGCAATTTGATTTGCTTAACGATGTTTATTTACGATGTTATCTGTTTTAAGAAATAGTTTTAAAAATTTTCAATATTTATTATCACTCGTTTTGCATAACCAATTTAACGATAATAAATAAGCTATTTAGCAAGTAGTACTTTACAATATCGTAAAATTATTGAATGGGTATCATTTCGAGATATTTTAATTAAATCTCGTGAAACCTAACCATTATCAAAACCGGTAAGGTTTTGATAATGGCCGCAGAGGATCAATAAGCCGAAAGCGGGGTTTTATTGTAGTATCTTGTTGAACATGGCGATACTTATTTTAATGGTAATGTACCGAAACATACCAGATTAAAATTAACTCTTATGAATTTTATGTTAATAATGATTGATTATTATTAATTAATTACTACAATAACAGTTATTTTATCCTGGTTGGCTCCAGGAATCCAGTCATCGGTTCCTAATGAAGCACTTTTTATCCGAACTCCAGCAATGGTTGGGGCAACTCTGCTCTTGGCTCAGTATTGATATAAAATATCTCCAGTGGTAGGTAGACAGATCATGCATAACAATCCACTTGTTGTCGGGCTGACAGTGAAGCCTTTTTGTGATTTACTTCGTAAGCAGTGCAAATGCCAGTTAGTTTCAATCAAAAATTCTTCGAAGATTATTTAATCCTATGCTTAATCCAAAGATTTTATTGTCGTCTGGGTAGGTTCAAAACTACATCATTATTGATAGATGCAAAGTTGAACATTGATAGCCACAAATTCTATATGGATCGGCTATAAAACGTTGGTCTTGAAATTATTTTAACCTCTTGGTATTAAGGCTGTTTTTCAAAAGTTTTGTCATCAGATATTTTACGCGAATAATATGCTGTTTTATCATAATTATTGTGAGCTGGTAACAGTTATTCATGACTGTTAGGCTAAGTTTAGTACATCTTTAGCCTGCGTTGTCTAATTAAAAAAAAATGGCGCAACGAGTCAATATGAAGAAGAACAACAGGTTTTGTTAAAGTGAAAAGCGTTCGTGTTCTTAATTTAATTTTTTGATATTTTAACAGTCACTTTAACGCTATATGATCTAAGGTTCATAAAAATTTGCAAAAATTGAGAGTTATTCATTAATTTTTATAATTTTTATCTAAGCGAAAAAAATCTCTGCCAAAAAATGGCGATTTTTAAGGAAGTAAACCTTTAAAATATTTCAGGTCAATAATTCGTTCTGAGACCGATATTAAGGTAAATAATTCGTTCTAAGACCGATATTAAGGTAATTTATTCGTTCTAAGACCGAGATAATTCTTAATTGCAAGATGGTATACAAAATTTGAAATTATAGCTTTGCTTTATGAGTAAGGTACTTAAACAGTGGATTTTTTTCTTTTCTTTCGAGAAAAAGCTTTGGAAAATGCAATTCAGTTTCAGAATAAATGCGCAGATAAACGCGCCTATGGTTGCTTTAAAGAAAACTATAAAACCACTCACAGTTAGCCCGAGACTCTAGCTCCCGATTCTCCCATTGGAATTTCTCCCATTCCAATTATAACGACCGATAGGATAAAATATTTCCAATTTCTCTTATTGGAAATATTTTATTTCTGTTGTATGGTCGATAAGAACTTGGATTAATCAGTCGCATCCAGGGTTCGAACTTGGGTCAGCTGCATTAAAAGCTAATATGACTGACCCACTTTCATCTGAAAACTCGGAAATAGATTCTTCAGGTATCATAACTTCATATAACGTAATACATAAAAACCTAATTTTTTCTTCTTGGGAAAAACTCAACTCAAAAGCAATAAAAATCAACGTATCACATCTTACAAAAAATATAATTTATTCTATTAGATTTAAATACACGTAATGTTTTGGGTGTCCTCTCCGACCTTTTTCTTCTGGCGCCCAGTTGAGGGCAATACTAGGAATACTATCTGAAGCCCAAATAATTCTTTATTATATCTTCCATTATTATATCTAATTAATTCTATAAGGAATTATTTTTTTAATAACTTCTACTCGTCTAAAATAATCCATTCAAAATTTAAGTATTTTTTTTAAAAAAATACAAAAATTTAATCCCCTGGAAATATGCCAACTAACTGAACCATTCATCCGCCAAGTTTGAATTCGCAACATCAAACATCGCCATTTCCTCTCTCATTCAACAAAAGGGACATTGCGCATTTTTCCCTAAGCGTAGGGATTTTTCTCACAGCAGCTCCCACATTTTTTGCATAGCTATCGAGCCGTCCTCTATTATCCATTATTTTCAAAAGCACTCTAATCCCCAGTTGCTGTTTTGTCTGGACTTGCATCGTACGCGATAGCTTCATTCTTCCTCCCCCCCCCCTTTCTTATTATAGCAGTTTCTTCAAGAATGCGTGGGTGGGTTAAAGTTTGAATGTAGCTGAATTTCATTCAAAGCTTTTCTGCTGCAGGGAAGGAAAAACGTGAATGTAGGAGCAAGGAACGATTCATTGAATTCGGGAATAGTTTATTTTTCGTTGATCACGTCCCACTCAATCGAGGCTTATTTATCCTCGAGGGAAATTAATCAGCCATACATCTTTTGTTTTTGTAACAACTGTAAACTATAAATATTAAAATAATTCTAAAAATAATCGGAGCATACTGCAAATCTGTTGAACTATTTACTAATGAATATATTTTCGTTTCCAATAATAGTAATCGTACATTTTCAAACCCGCCAACGTATAATTTTAAATTTTAATTAAAATTGTACGTTATTGACTTACATATTTGAACGTATTGTGCGTAATTGTACGTAAATTATAATATTATGGTGTCTAAAAAATGACAAAAAGTACTAAATAAATCTATAAAGGTCTACGCTCTTTAATACGTCCCCCAATAATCCGATCATTCTATTATAATGACTGATATATGAAATATCGTTTGTTGTTCCATAAACAATGTTATTTTATCCCTCATTAGAACATAGGAACATTGTTATTTAATACATTTGTACTTTCCAATATAGCAACGGAAACTAGGTTTTTTTTTAACCCTTTGACGCAGATGGAACAACAGTGTTCCTTTTATATTTTTTGACGTTCTTACAACTAAAAATATATTTTATTATTTTTTAATTATGAAAAACAGTCTAATAGTTACTAAAAAAGGTCTTTTAAATTATCAAAATTATATTTTTATTAAAATATAATATCCAAAAAAAGCAATGTGATTTTTTTTCATTCACATTCAAAAATTTATCAATAATTGATTTAGTAAATTAAAGAAATTTCAATGATGAATAACTGTCTCCTTACATCTAAATAATTGCAAATGAGATGAGTGCCAATTTGAAAAATCATTGTTTGTATCGCGTATGGAAGATTTTACCGTTAAAGCAAAAACAGACACTGGTGTCTCATGCTGTATTTCGTAACCGTAAACTATCAATATAATATTATACACTTATTATTACCAAAACTAATACAAAATAAAGAAAAAAAGTATGAAAAATATGTTTAATTAAAACTCTGCGTCAAATAGATAATTCCAAAAAAATTACTCCAAGAACAGGACTTGAACGATTTTGCACTTTCAAAACAAGCTTTTTTCCTTTAACAATGAATCAACCTATAGCTAAAGTTTCAAGTAAATTAATCAAATCACCATGTTACGGCTAAATAAATATGAAACAAATTGTATTCTTAATGACTGTAAAAAAAGTAACAGAACCAATTCATTTTAATCTGGATTATCCTTAACTTAATCCATGGTTTAAAAGAAGGTGAAATATCGATTTCTTTTCCTTATCGAGAATTAGATGTGTACGTTTGTAACCTCGTGTTCAAAATAAGAGTTTTCTGCATGAACTTATAACCTTAGTGAATTTCTTTCCAGATGACTCTATAAATTCATGAATCATATTTTTCTTGTCTTAAAATTGTATTGTCTTTTTTTGTGAGGGGTCGTAACAGGTGGTTTATTTTGGAGTTAAAATACGGTGTACTTTTTGATATTATTTTTGCTTAGATTTGGTAGTTTTATAGATGTATATCATTCAGCTAGAATGACTGCTTATAATCAGCGTAATGACATACAGTCCTGTCAAATAGAGCCAAAAATTCTTGAATGATTACAAAAACAACAAACCACCATTTCTTGAGGTTTTTGGCTTTGAAATTATAGCATCAATTTTCTTCCATTGAAATAACAAGGAGAAATGGAAAGTCGAAAATACTCTTTCCCGCTTACCTTCTACAATTACGTGGTTTTACTATGAGGACAAAAAATATCGTGATATTTGCGATCTATTTTATTCATCTTCAATGAATTAACCCTCCTATAACAAAGGTTTCAAATATTAATATTTTAGTGCCTGAAAGGATAAAAAATATTTAAAAAATCTATTATTAATACTAACATAAAATATTTCATAATCTTCATAAAATGTTTCGATTAGGCCAAGTATCTACCCAATAAAAAATTTAATATCCCAATAAAATAATACTTGTAATCTAATAACAGATATAAGTTTTAGTGTACTTAATAGTGAACTGGATGCTTGGGCCCGGGCCTTTTCCCACCCCTCCGCCCTCTGAATGTCACTGACTGTTGGTGGATTTAATTATTAATGGCTACATAAATCATTTTATATAGTTTGCTATTTTCTCAAATTATAATGATTCCTTGTTTTGTTATCTATTTTCTTAAAACGATTAATAAATGCGGGGAAATAATTCAGTGAACAGGCGTGGCCAATGTCTGCTAGATAATGTCTAGACATTTGATTATAGAAATTTTACGAGACCGACAGGTTAATCGTTAATAAATTAAATATGATTTGAGAACTAATATTACTTCTACTTGTGAACACTACAAATGCTTGAAAGTAGTCTATTAAAAGATGGTTCATAAAATTAAGCTTAAAATGAGAAAATTTCAACATGTTATAAATAAGGGAAATAATATTAGTTGAATTCTGAGCATTATTTGTTCATATTTAAGCTGAGGAAAAATTTTAATGAAATCTATTCTAATCGAGAAAAATAACGAAATTCCAAAAAATTTTCCGGGTAATAATAAAAATAATCAGTACCAGATGCGGGATAGTTTCAAATAATAAATTTTCATTTATTAAGTAAAAATATTTATGAGCACGGAGGGCGGGCATATACACATAACATGACAATGATAGTACACAAAAAAAGAGTTATTTGCGTCTTCGAGCTCTAATTTCTAAATGACGAAATTTTTTTGAATTATTTTTCTATGTTTCCCAAAATTCCGTGCCGCTAGAGTCTTCACCATGATACTGCAACTAGAATATGAAGCAACTAATCATAATTGGTAATGCAAAATCTAAAGAAAGAATCTTAATAGACCACGATTTAAATAAATCAGCTAAAAAAATTAAGTTTGAAAACGTTTTAAACGATTTCTAAATTTAAAAAAATAATCATATTATGAAGGAAGACTCTCAACAAAAAGTACGTGCTTCATAAAAGACGATTTTTTTTTAAATGTAATAATTTATTAAGCAAAATTATTACAAAATACAATTTTTTGTTTTAGTTTCATTGAGGTACATACATACATTGGTTTAAAAATGGGTATAACAAAATCTTGGGGACAGAAAAAAAGAAACATAAAAATAAATTGCTGTCTGCCTAACCAAATAACTCCAGTCGCTGCAGAATTTAGGACTGTCTGCTGTTACGGAAATAGATTTCATAAAGGTGAACTATTAATACTTACCGTAAGACTAACCGTGGGAGATTTTCGTGATTTACCTGTCAATGCAATGTAAATGTTGGTGAGTTTCATCAATAAGTTCTCCACGGAGGCAAATTTCTCCTAATACTCGATCCAGAAGTTCCCTTGTCTTCTGGATTGGGTTCAAAACTACAAGGCTACGAAGTTGAACATTGCTAGTCGTAAATTGAAATTAGGTCGGAGTCCTTTTGCGGACACTTTAATGATTTTTTTCATATTTTTTTGGATCAAAAGAAAACTTTGATGTCAATATGAATTCAATTGATGGATGTCAAAATTTTTCAAAATATATACACAGCCTAAAAAATACTTATAAATATTTAAATTTTTATTTTGTCCCTTTCACTCTATGTAGTTAACACAGGAATTGCTAAAATCGATGATGATGCAAATATGAT
Organism: Parasteatoda tepidariorum; assembly: GCF_982258835.1. NCBI lineage: Eukaryota > Metazoa > Arthropoda > Arachnida > Araneae > Theridiidae > Parasteatoda > Parasteatoda tepidariorum. The sequence goes on along the minus strand of NC_141762.1, from coordinate 64,667,944 downwards.
ATTAGGCGGGTAATAAAATTCTGTATATTCTACATTTAATGTATCCTATTTTCCATTTTTGTTATAGGCATTGCTGATTTTTGTTTTCTAATTATTATTAATAGGTCATTTGGCGGATACTGTGAAAACTTTTTTATGATCCTTTAGTTGAATATAGAATTTTGATATTAATATCAAGTCAAAGGAGAGGTGCCCAAATTTCTAAAAACATATATATTTCTTAAAAAATATTAATAAAAAGTTTTTAAATTTTCTATTTTGTCCTTGTCACTCTATGTAGTTTGCACAGGTGTAGCAGAAATCGATGATGTTGCAAATATGACATAAGGCGAAAAAATTCTCTGTACATTTAGTGTATTCGCGATTGCAACTCTTGACCCTTCCCCTTTCTTTCTCCTCCTCTTCTCAGTTGTATAGGAATGTACTACACTATTTTCCTCTTTCTTAATATTTTTCGTATTTAATTGTCAAAAATATTTTTTTTAAATTTTCACGACGTTTTCTTTAGAACTATCTTTGATTTGGTTTTCAGTTCCAAATAGTTTCCCAATTTAAGATTTTTTAATCGATTTAAAAATCGAGGGAGAAATTCACGTACTTCCTTTACCTATGACTCTCCACGCGCTAATGAAGAAAGCATGCGAAGTTTTGCCACAGATAGAGAGTTCTGCTCTAATCCACCTGTAGCCCAATTAGATCGCTAATACTATTAACGATTTCGGTAATAGGCAATTCGGTTAAGAAATATGTTAACGTTTTGCCTAACCAAAACAAAATTCTTTTTTCAAAAAGAAAAAAAAGGTCTTAATGTCTTAAAATTAGTGGAAATGTGAAAGGGTCATGTAATCCCTAATATAAAAGTGTTTAGAATTCAGTTTCTAATAAGTACAAGATGTTCCATAATTATCGCTTTTAATGTAGATTTAATAGAATCCTTGTAAAAATACTATTGGAAAAATAATACAGGTTAAGGAGAGAATTTAAGAGAGAAAATAATGTTGATCCAATGTTAATAAGTGTAGTTAAAAGCATCAAAACCTACTTGATTGCAGATCGAATTTTGATGGCTTTCTTTTAAAATGGCTATACAGTATCATCAATTTCTTCTGGCAGTAAAACAGATTTTGATGTGTGTTAAATCTTGCTTTCATCTTCAACATTTCTCCAAGTTTCATAAACTACTTTTTTCCTTGGTTAATTATTAATTTGCCACCTCTAGTTTATTTTACTTCATTTTTGAGAAGGTTTCTAAAAATATGCATTCAGTGCAGCAATAACAGTACACCTTGAACAAAGCATGACAACATTTAAAGAAATTTAAACAAAAAAAAATATTAGCAAACATGTAGCTAAAAATATTTATTAAAATTCATAACAATTTTTTTACAGTCAAAATTGTAAAATATTGTAACAGAATGTACACTTTGGTAAAAACGCGCAAAGAGTTACTCAGAAATACTGTAAATGTATTAAGTAAAAAATGGAATTCATAGTATTTTTTAAAAAAATATTTTATTCATTTTAAAATTTATTTCGAACATTTTTTTCATAAATTTGTTTATTGCATTTTAACAGCCAATATATGCTTAGTAAACATCTTAAAACTTCACAAACTAATTATTAAATAATACTTTGTTTATATGTACATCAATCTAACCATCTTTACACATTTTTTTTAAAAAATAATTAACAGTTTATAAAATTAATTAATGCTGCCTTGGTAGATTTTGTCAAACAATAAAAACCTTTTTTAAATAACAAATGGAAAAAAAAGTACTAAGATCCATGGCTTTTTCTTTCATAAAAATGTTAAACAGATCATAACATAGCAAACAGGTTTTTTGCTATGTAAGAAAGAAGATTTCTAAGGATCACCATTTTATCTAAGTGATTAAAGGAAATAAGGACTAAGCTTTGCAAAAGACTAGGGTTTAATCTTCAGGACAGTTTGAAGCTCACCCAGCTTCAGATCAATGTATACAAGCTTGTCTAGGAATGAAATGCTGTTCAAAATGCTGACCACATTACCATAATCATGAAGATGGTCGCAAAATTGAGGTGCCTTAACTTCCATGGCCTAAAAAAATCATCTAAAATTTTATTGTAATATGAAAATATCGCTAATTTTGTAGATTCTATGAAATTCAAAAACATTTTTTTAAAAGCAAAGATATACAAATATATCAGACTGCATTAAATGTTTTGAAATTTTGAGATTTTTTTTCTCTCCCATTAAATAATAGAGGAAACCGGTTTTCGATGCAGGAAAACTTGCATTTAAAAGTTTGAAAATAGCCAGGACTAACACTCAGAGGACCAGCTCTAAAAACATATAACAAATGAACACAGAATTTATTTATTTTAGAAAATGATTAGATCTCAACAAACATGTTTAGACAAATATCACAGACAAAATTTTGTTTAAATTTTTTTTTATAAAGAATAAAAAATGTCAATGTTGTAATGCTACAATAGCATAACAAGTATGGAAGAAGTAGTTGATGGCTCTGCAACTTGTAAACTGCAGTGAAATGGCATACAGTACATAGTTTAAAAAAAGGACTGCCCCTATTTTTAAAATGCAAATAAATGAACATAATAGAAACATGCTAAGATATTTCGCTCTGCTTATGCTTTTCAATCTGTTCAAATTTCTGATCTGTTAATGTTCAAGCTTTTATGAGGAAATATTTCAAGGTGAAGGTTTGTTAAAAACATTAATAAAATTAACTTTAAATGTGTTCCAGCTATAATATAGTTTAGAATTTTTAGCTTCTCAAAAATAAAATCTGATTATGTCTTTGAAATATTATAAAAAGAGATAAAAACTGGGCAACAATTTTAAAAAAAGATTTAGTGCACAATCCATTTAATGCATAAAGTTGTACAACTACCAGAAAGTTTAAAAATTTATTAACAAAAATATAATGTATATAATTAATATTTCTATGCTTTAACAGATTCAATAAGTGTAGTGCTAACCTTAAATTAAGCGCTATGCTCAACCTTAAAAAAGAAAACTATTATTAATACAGTGGAAAATCCCATATTCGAAATCGATGCGACTCAGACATTAGATCTTAAAGGTAAACAAATATCAACACAAGCGTTATTCAATAAAAATAGCAAATAGACGATAATTAATGTCAATTTCATAAAACATTTTATTATAGGACAAATGTCAAATAAATAAAGATTGTTAAGTGCAATAAAATATGCATAAACAAAAAGGAATAAATAAATTAAAGTGAGTAAACGATGATTTAAACTTTCTCTTTCATAAATAAACACAGATTCCCTCCCTCCATTTAATGACAAGAATTTTTAGCATAGATAATCAGATAAGAATAACATTATAAAAGGAACCTCAAATTCCAAAAGTTAATTATTCTGATTTAACAAAAAAATAATACAAAACAAGAAAGAGAATTGATGTTTTATGTTAATACTGTTCAGTATCCTTTTAACAACTCTTTTAGTGTGCTTATTGAAGTAGAATAAATGTTTAGCTGTCGATAAAGCAGCAAGAAATAAGAAAAAATATTTTTACTAGCACTTTTTTTAAACAAGAGTAAAAAAGATTTTCCTTTAAAAGAAAATATATTTGTTTACTTTAATTGTTAAAAATTGCCCAGAAAATAGTTGTTTCTGGTAAACAGAAGTCCGGATAAGGGACTTTTAACTGTAATAGTGTGAAATATTAATACACATATGCTAATTTTGTTAATACATGTATGCTGTTTGTATTTAAATTTAAATACATATACGTTAATTTTGAAAAATAAAATATTAAAAAGCCAATAAAGGTGAGCTATTTTAAATAAAAGTATGACTTTTTAATAAAAACAAGCCAGCTTTTTTGCAACCCTGGCATTCACATGAACTTTTAAATCTAAGGCTTAATAAATGCAATTTGCATTGATGTTCTACGCGTCTAAGTTCTCATTTTCATAATTATTCAGAATAATAATAATAAAAAATAGTAGTAGTTAAGTAAAGCATTTTTTTGACATGATCTTATCTTTGAGCTTCTAAATACAGTAAAACTTTGCACAATGGAAGTTAAATGAATACTTTACACTGATTATATACATATAGATACATAATATATATGTTTCGTTGGTGTTAAAAAGAATTTTAATTTCTAAAATTCAGTTATCATGACAAAAATAAATGGTAAAAAGTATCATTAGTTTAAAACTAACATTATTTTAAACTATTTAAAACTATCATTAGTTTAAAACGGTCCCATAAAGTTTTGAAATTGAGATTCAATTATATTGAGCTCTTATAATGATATTCCATTCACAGCATTACAACAACAAACAAAAGCATACAGTTTTCACTCACTTATCAAATCTTTGATAGAAAAAATATATGAATAATAAACAACACTTAAATAAAGAGATAAAATTAAATAAATACATTTTCTAGTTCAATCTATTATTCCTTGGTGCTCAACAAAATTATTAATTGCAAGAAATGTTTTTATCACATAGCCATGGAATGACAAATTACAAACATTTAAAATGCAGTCATCCATTTGTATACAAAACGAGCATCACTTAGTCATTTCTGTAATGATAATTTTTGTAACAAAACCCACTAGCATGGCAAATACAACAGTGACGATAGTCCCGTGAGTCATCCCAAATCCGTAAATCTGAAAGAAAAAATAATTAATTTAACATCAGTAGATTTGGAATGCAAAATTTATGCATTCTTTTATAAATTTAGTCACAAATTGATCATCTATACTTCAAAACACTTTAATTAAAGCTATAGTTTAATTTTAATACTCTTGTATTATAAAAAAAATGTATGAAATATTTTAAAAAATTCTATTATGAAAACTGTAATTTACTAACTGGTATAAATCTATATATAAAATTTAACTAGAAGAAAATATAGATTATTATTCCTACGGACAGCATGTGACAAATGACACTAGAAGCATGGCAAAATGTGGATTCAAGTGTCTACATAAAATATTTTTTTTAAGTGTGGAATTTCAAATTCTTTGGATGAAGCAAAAATGATATTTTGAGTGGGTACAACAGATGAGGATGTAGTACAGTACAGAGCCCGTTCTCCGGAAATCAGAAAACCAAAAAACCGGAACGAAATTCGATAAATTTTCCGCCATTTTTTTAAAAAAAATGTTTTTTTCCTCATAAGATTTCAGGATTTTTCTTTCTTTTTTGAAAGATGTTTACCTTACCATCATTTTGGAAATAATCATTAGTGTATTACTTCATCGTTTTTTCTTCTTTTTAAGATTATTTCCAAATATTTTTTTTATATTTGAGTTTGACAATAAAAAAACGACTTTTTGTAGCGATTCAGAAAACCGAAAAAATCAGTTATCCGGAATAGCGATGGTCCCAATCGTTCCGGATAATCGGTTCCCTACTGTATAATCCATTATAGGGTGAAATCTGAATGATAAATCCATATCCGTTAATAAATTCGATGCAGATGATCTTTAAATTTGTAGCTTTATGGTATGTTTTAAAAGTTTTCATTGTGTTATATTTTTGAAATGCTCATGAATAAATTATATTAACTTTCTTTATTCTTAATTTTTTCCTGAATGTAATTTTAAGTATTGTATAAAAAAAAAACTTAATATGAAAAGAAAATACAATGAGAAAAAATGCAAAATTAATTGCATATAATATATTAAAATTGATTTTTGAAAGGGGTGAATTGATACAGAGTTATCTATTTCATTGCTTATAATACATCAATATTTCACAATCAATGAAAGTCCAGATTTATGACCGGTGTATAAGTCGACCCCTGTTTTCATTCAATTTTGGGGGCATGAAAAATCAACTTATATACCAATATATAAGGTAACGCTGAAAATTCGAAATAATATGAGTTTCAGTTCGGAAAATTCAAATTTTTCATACGATGGCCTTAAAATTATACTGAAACAATCACACTTCAGATATGTTCTTTGTAAGAAAAAAATCGAGACCATATCATTGCAGCATTTCCAATTAATTATTCAAAAAATTTGTCAAGAAAACCTGTTACTTCAGTGAATCCTGGAACTTAGTAACAATTCAGCACCCGAAAATTCTCCGAACTAGGCACTCTAGCAACAACAAAAAATATAGCTGCAAAGTATTGAAATCATCATGTACATTATATAGCTATGTATCATATGATTCTGATAGTGATATTATAATTAAATCCTAACATAAGGAGAAGGGAAATGAAAAACACAAAATGAAAAAACTTACAGACATTTGAAGAGGATTTAAAGCCATGTATTGTAAAAGCCTGATTCTTTCTTCTTTTGGATACACACTCTAAAAATAAAGAAAATGCAAATTGATTGGGTTTCATTAGAATCATTGGAAACATAACAAAAACACAGGCAAATATTTAAAAAAAAAAAAGTTAAAAAATAGGAAAATTTGCAATCTGAGGTAAAATCTCATGCCTGATGATACTAAAATGTTTTTAACCTGAAGCAAAGCTGCTTCTTTTAAAGTTTTCCATAAATTATTTTTCCTAGAATTTATGAAAAACACTATCAATAATAACTGACATAAAACAATTGACAAAATCCAACACATCTAGCATGGTGTCTCTGCTAAACATCAGCTAATTATAATCACTAAAGCAGTAAGTGCTCAAAACTGCATGCATCACAGAATTGAGATCCCTGCAGAAGAATTTCATGTTAGGAGCATAATTATTTACTTCAACGTTCTAACAGAACAACTTAAGCCTGAATTACGATGAAAAGTTTATATGTTGTTTGCAATTTTTATTTAAGTTTCAACATATAAAGTATATTATTTAATTAATTAAGATTACTTTCTTGAAATTTCAGTTTGCAAAATAAAATTATTTGCAGTTTTAAAAAAATAAGATAGTTTTCCTAAGTGAGAGTAGATAATTAATGATGTTATCTGCAGAATGTTATTAATCATCAAAAGTTTTGCTACAGAATATTGAATATAATTCCGCTTTTAGAGTCATAACTACTCCACATTTTAAATGCATATTATTTAAAGTTTAAAAATTTAATTTTTCAAATATTTTCATTGAATATTTTAAGCTTAAAATTAATAACGTATCACATAAATAAATTACTAATGATGAAATTTCGTTTTGTAAATTGTTTTTCTTACAATAATATTTTCATTGTCCAAAAATTATATAAAAATGTCCCTTTTTTATGGAATAATTATGCTTTTTTAATAAAAATAAAGAAATAAATACATTTTTCAGATGTTCAGGAAATTTTCAAAAAATTAGCACAATAATTTACCATGAATAAATAGTTAGCAAGCTATTTCTAACGTTTTAATAACTGGTAAAAAAATGAGACTCAAATAAGCGCTGTAATATCAGAATTTACAATTTATTTCAAATAAGAGAGCATGCTAAAACCTTGTTTCTTTTGGGGGATAACCTCCCTCTTAAATGGAGTCAGTATTATTCAAACCAGTAATGAGTGAGTAACCAGACCTAAGATTCATTATACATGTAATGATTTTCGATTTTTAAATATAGGGTTAAGTTTATTTTAGTTTTTTTTTTAAACAAATCTACAGAAACGAAACCACAGTTATCACATTTACAATGGTTCTTTTACTAGAACTAAACATAATTATGGAAAGTAAAAAATGAAGAAAGTTTTACAAACCCTCAAAACTCTTTGTCCTTCAAAATTAACTTCTGCTATAGCAGTCGATAATACAACTAATATAATAAGAGGAAGGATAAACTGAAGCATATCAAATATTGTAGCTGCATGTCTTAGCCAATGTACAAGATACGTGGAACACCGTAAGAGAACAAGAGCACCAAAACTAGCATACCAACGTTGAAGGGCATATGATGAAAACCTCAATCTACACTAAAAAGAAGAAAAAAAATTCAAGATTTTTATGATATTTAATTATTAAGTAACTAAAGATATATAATGTATAGATCAAAAAACAGACACTACCATTCAAAATGTTAACATATCTAATCTTGAAACAAAATGTCCATCTGCATCAGTAAATAGAAGAAAATATGTTGAATTTTTGAGTTAGGATAATATAAAAATATGTAATGTACAGAACACATAGTAAAAACATGTTAAGTGATATTTTGAAAATACAAAGAAATTAAAATTAGAAACATATTATGAATCTCTCAAGCAAAGGACAGATTTTTTTCAAGACTTTGAAGCTTCTTGCACATCTTATTAGATTATTATTAACCAAGGTTTGTGTCGGTTAGGATGGAATCCAAATTTAGATAACTTTTCAACTCAGATATTTACTGAAGTTCTGGATTTGATAACAATGCACATTTAAAATATTTCCCCATTGGTACAAGCAACATTTATTATTACTTTTAACAAAAGATATTTATGACCAATAAAAATTTTGACCACTTCCTGAGTAACTAGAATGCTTAAATTTTAGCTGGAGCTTTACGTATGATGACTATACAAGTTGCAATCATTTCCTAAAAAGTACAAAGTAATTGATTGCCAATAGAATTATCAACCACTTACCAACTTAATAGAAATTTACAGACAAAAATTAAACAAGAAGAAAAACAAAATTAAGTAAAGATATTCAAAACTATACATTTTTCAAGAAGGGAAGAATATTATTTTCAAACTTCAGATAAAAAATGTAGGTTACATCAGTTTTGCAATAAAATCTTTTTGTTTCTCAAACTGCCTCACTTTCAAAAGTAAGTCATCCTACATTTCCCATTTTAAATCTAATATATTTATTAATAAAATTATTTTATTTTTTAGTATACATAAAAAATTCACTTTTTAAAATTTTATTTTATTATTTTTTAAAGCTCTTATATTGAAATTCATTGACAGAATACTCGAAATTTTCCTCTAATAAACTCAAATTTTTAATTTATTTTTTTTACTATCAACATCTTTCAAATGAGCATTACTAAAGCCTTCAGAAATGGTGATATATTTTTAAAATCAAATATACATATAAGTCATAATATATAGAAGATAAAAAAATTTAGCTCCTTTCTGAATTACAGGAATACTAAAACTCTTCTTTTTATTCCAGAAACAGCTATTTAGTTATGAAATTTTGCAAGAAAAAGTATGTTGTGACAAAACATATACTTATATTTACAAAATTTATTTTACAAAATTAAATATCTACACGCTTAGAACCAATTATAATTCTGATTGTTAAAAATGTGCTAACACTTCATACAAATGATTAACTATTTTAATCACATTCTATAAATCTATCAAACACATAAAAAATTACCATTAACATTGAAACATATAATATGCAGACCATACTACATTTTCCTTATTTTGTTGTCATGTATCTTATTTAGTTTAAAAGTAATTTTTGATTGATTTTACAAAATGATAAGTTAACTTAATTAGATACAATCATACATATTCAAAACATTTCTAATTTCTCATTTCATTTTAAACCTAAGCTGTACTTAAATAAATAGCAGGTTAGAAAAATCATCACATATCAGTAACAAAATAATCATTTATAAAACAACACATTTACAAAACAATAAGCAAAAAGAGAATGAAACATATTTTTCATACTTTTTTCCTTTTCATGAATTTCTTTTGAAGTGCAATGAAATGTTCACTGTCATTAAGTAAAAAACATACTTTTTTTATAAATTGGTGAGGGTTAGTAAGCAAAGGAACACAGCTTCTAATAGAAATAAAATAAAGTACAGTAGAATGTCGATTTAGTGATACTCGACTAACTGGGCAAAAACTGGGTAAATTACAGGATGTCACTATATCGGGTACAGGAAAATTACCATGAAAACTCAGATCTAAATGCCTGCAAACAGAAGTATATTTTGTGAAATAGCTAATACAATCTAAAACTTGAATGTAATTTATTTAGTTACGAAGAAAAACACACATTATTTTAATGAAAGAAATCCTGTTAACCTTTTTTTTTGTCTTAAAAGTACATAATGTATTTTCCAAGAATTTCAAGGCATTCATTAAATGATGGAGATGGATATGATGATTTACAGTCATCTTCCTCACTACTAGATTTGATGATTTCAACTATTAAAGCTGGGTCTGATTCACAAGTTGACAGACATTTATTAGATTATGAATATTCCATATAGTCGGTATCAGGTTTGGCATTCCGCTTTGAAATGCTGACAGTACTCTCCTGTGTCAAACTCAGATAAAATTACCTTTCCTAAAAACATTACCAACACTGGCTTCAGAAACTTTTTCCTGAGCAGACTCAGAACATTGATATTTCAGGGAAGAGTATTAGAAGATGTTATAAATACAGAGGTATTTTTGTGCATTAATGATATAGAAAATGAAAGAGGGACAAGCTGAAAAGACAGTAAAACGAGAAATTATTTTTCACGGGTAATGTTAAATCAGAGTTCAACCATATAAAGCATAAAAGCTGAGGCATTAAACAAAACCAAGGCCAAAATCGCAAAAAGCTCAAACTATGAAGTGATTTGAAATAAATTGAACAAGAAATCAATTTTGAGAGCAGGTGAGCAATAATAAGCAGAAACAGAGACACCAAGTGACAAGACTAATTAATAATCTAAATGAAAAATTACATTTAATTTCCAAAAATGATGCATAAGTAAATCACTTGTCATGGCATGTGGAACAGCTGCAACTTGCATTGATGAATCACTTCTCTTATCCACTCTTTTAGAATTAGAAGCATAATCCTGATCCTAAAATTAAAATGGCAATGTTATCTTTTTTTTTGTATACAAAAAATATGCATTAAAAAACAAAATATATACTTTCTTAGTAAGATATTAATATAAAAGATAAAAAAAAAATTTAAAAAAACTCATAGGAAATAGATTAATAATGCCTAGTTGGTTGATTACAGTATTTCATGGTCCAAAAAATATTTATAATTATGTTATTTTCTTACACATCTAGCATATTGTTGTATTTTTTAATTAATGTGTTGCTTTACACATTTTTATGTATTACTACAATATTTACTGGGAGAATAGGAATTACTTGACCACCTTTTAGCCAAAGATGAAAGATTTTTTTCATGTCTTCCTTTGTATGACTTCATTTTATTACTACATGCTTAGTTTCATGTATTATATAGTTTTCTCGATTATACAGGTGTCTTTTTTTTCCTTTCCCAGAAAAAAATAGTAACATGTTCAAGCAATGCAATAAAGCTGTCTTGATAGAAAATTTTCATTTATATTGAATATATTTTTTAAAATTAAAAGAATAAATTTTGAGGAACTACCTTTTCCTAATGTTTCAAACTAAATTTGAAATTAGTTCTATGAGTTCTCTCAAGCAAAAGTTCAATATTTATTTGGACAATGAAGGCTTAATAATGTTAGGATAACAAAACTCATATAAATATTACAATAAAAAAAACATAAGTAATACAAATAAAATTTTAAAAAATTGACTTTAATTGAATTCTTCTTCATCATACAGCCAGTAGGTTAACATTAGAAATGTTTGGTATGATCAGAATAAAAAGCATTTATACACACATTTTTATAAAAAAAATAATTTGCAATATTAACAGTAATCAAATTGCTTCTAGCTGTATATCTTTTATTAAAATGAATAATATCAAGTACTAAATCAGGTAATATACAAGGTATTTTTCAGTTAATCATCTAATCGTATATCAGGAATATTTAGATAATGAATTAATGTCTTAGTTGAGATTTTAAAAAACATGCATAAAAATTAAAGCTAAAATAAGATTGATAATTTACTTGATATTTGGTCACCATTATTAGATTTGTTAAAATCTTGAATATACCCTTTTAAGGTACAAAAATCTTAAACAATGATTTGTACAAAAACCATAACTTAAATAGTGTTTTTTATTGGTGTTTAGTAACTACAAGAATGCAAAGCAAACCATGTAAGATTGCATCACTATCTTGCATCACTTTCTTTGTGAAGCATCACCGAACAGTGGGCAGAGCCCACTAAAAATTATTATTTGTTAGACAGCTTAAGGCTTTTATAAATGTGAATAAAACCAATTTGTATGGGTTCACAATTAGTATTGTAAAATTTAGGGCATAAATACACACTTAAAATGCTTTTCTTTTAATAATTAATTTGCACATTGGACAAATGGTGGTATTAAAAAACTAATAGCAAATGCAAGTTTTTTTTTTTCGAATTATATTGCATTTCCGACTGTTGCAATATAGCTGCATTGGTTAATACAAAATCTGGGAATGAATATAACTCAGTTCTTTTCTAAATAGTGATGGAGAAAATCGATGCAAATTTATATAGATTTTAAGTTTTCACTCTCGAATAATTTGAGAACCTGGATTTACTATGTTATTGCACCAAGTTTCCCGACTGCTCACATACATATATAAAAAAGAAAAACAATATTTGCCATTTGAAACTATGTACGGTTATGACAAAAAGAGAAAAAATTAGACATAAAAACACTTTAAACTATACATACTTCTTGTAAATTAATATCATTATGCTGAGCATTTAAGTAAACTTCATTTTGAATTCCCTGAGTTATTGGAGAGAATATCACATTAATTTCTTCAGACTGATTTAGATGTTGATTATTTGAAGTGGCTGTTCTAGGTACTAAGTTTTGGTCTGCTGTAAGACCTGCTGTTCTTTTTGACGTGGGTATATAAGCTACATATTCTTCATCGTTCTCATCCTCTGCAATCCATAATGATTCTACGACACAAAAAAATAAAAATAAATAATTCCTAGTTCAAGTGCAAACATCAAACACACAGCACATTTTTCTTTTCCTTACATTTTATACTAATATATGTACACACACACATATATATACACAAATTAAAAATATAGAGAAAACTTGTCATGAAAATATTTTATATCATTTTTGAAAAATGCCTTAAGCGCAAGTACATTCGAATTCACTACTCGCTTTATATATTATATTATAAATTTCATTCTGTATTTCCTTGATTTTTTTATTTTATATTATTTTGCTTCATTGTTCCATTTTACAATGTTTTATTTACATTTTTTGCCTAATAAGTTCTATTTTTTTCTCAATTTGTTGGCACTCCTCACACTATTGTATTGATATATTTTGCTTCGGCTGCATTAATACAATATTAGAAAGCACTATATTTTTGGATATAATCGTGTGAGCTGAAGACAAGATTATATATTTTTTCCTTATTATTATTTTTTTAAATTTAAAATTTTCTTAAATTTTAAATTTGTGAAAATTTTTAGAAGTTTAATATTTTTAACTTTTAATAATTTTTTTCTTCTCATTTAAAATTTTTTTATACATTTTTCACTGTATTTTCTATATTTTTAGCTTATTTTATGAGTTTTATGTACTTGCTGCTTATACACAGTATTAATACTGGCTGCATTAATACAATATTAGAAAGCACTATATTTTTGGATATAATCGTGTGAGCTGAAGACAAGATTATATATTTTTTCCTTATTATTATTTTTTTAAATTTAAAATTTTCTTAAATTTTAAATTTGTGAAAATTTTTAGAAGTTTAATATTTTTAACTTTTAATAATTTTTTTCTTCTCATTTAAAAATTTTTTATACATTTTTCACTGTATTTTCTATATTTTTAGCTTATTTTATGAGTTTTATGTACTTGCTGCTTATACACAGTAAATGAAACCTATTATTTTTCATAATTTTCTTCGTTAATCTCTCTTTTCTTTTATCCTTTTTGTTTCTGTTATTATACATATAAAAACTATACTTATTTAATTTATTAAAAATTACTTCTCACTAAACATTAAATAATCTTTATCTAGAAGAAAACGTTCAAGTTTTTTTTGGTTCAAAAATGTAGAAAATAATAAATAAATAAATATTTTAATTTCTCTGCATTTTAAATTTATAAGCTTCATGCTTTAAAACTTTTCTGGATAGCTAGAGTAAATAATAAATATTGGCAAGAGTTATGCTTCTTTTAAAAAATACATATTGTTTTTACCTTGCCAAATATCTTCTTGATTCATTGACGGGAATCTGTGAGAAAACGACAAATGGTGTTCAATTACTGAAGCATCATATTCAATTTCTTTAATAAACCTTCTTAATCCTGCAAAATGAAGAGTGCAAAATAATTGCTAGTCAATCTAAAAAGACCATCCTATGTAAATCATACAAATTGTTTTCATGATAAATATATTTAATTTGTTCTTACATAATAATATTCACCTTTTCACACCATAATATTAATTGGTAGTTATAATCAAGCTGTTAGTTAATATATGAATCTTAGAACAATGACAATAATCTTTATGTTTAGATATAAATTTTAACCCAATCAAAAATCTTATTTATTTCTACCTATCACGTAATAAACCTATCTTAAAGCAATGCTCTAAAAAAAAATTGAGATTTTGATGCATAAAAAGTGTATTTCATAAAGTAATAGTAAGTAAGTAGGGAACCGATTATCCGGAACGATCGGGACCATCACTATTCCGGATAAATGATTTTTCCGGTTTTCTGAATCGCTACAAAAAGCCGTTTTTTTATTGTTAAACCCAACTAAAAAGAGATTTTTTTTTGGAAATAATCTTAAAAAGAAGAAACGATGAAGTAATGTACGAATGATTATTTCCAAAATGATGGTAAGGTGAACATCTTTCAAAAAAGAAAGAAAAATCCTAAAATCTTTTTAGGAGAAAAATTTTTTTTTTTTTAAAAACGCGGGAAAATTTATCGAATTTCGTTCCGGTTTTTTGGTTTTCTGATTTCCGGATAACAGGTTCTGTACTGTATAAATATTTATAATTTCATTGTTTACAAATGAGGAGTTAAAACTTATTAGAATTGAAAAATTAAATCATTTGACTTTAAAGTAAAAAATTAATTAAAAAAAAAAATGAATGCATAAAAATTTTTTATTTTGCAAGTTGCAGAAAAAACATTTTAACATTTCACAACTATGTAACCCTCATAATAAATACTTTGTTTAATATAAAATCTTTATTGCTTTCCTCGTGAGGCTAAATTAAATTCTATACATTTCATATTAATATGCCAATGCCAACAACAATATACAACGGTAAAACACAAATTTCAACAAGTTTCCAAGATTGTTCAATCCTGCAATAGTTCAGGGAAATAGTTCACTTTAGCGGCATGAACCATTTAAATTGCATTGGTCAAATGGAGTGAAAAAAAAACTTAAGCACATGTAGATAAATCTAGATAATGGAGAAAGCAAAAAGGAACCAATTCTTATCCGTACTGCAACAAAGAAATAAAATTTCAAATTTATTTTTAGTAGCAAACTGGTAAAAGATTCACACATTTTTCACAATTCAATTTGAACAGGAGACATGTGATGGCTCAGAGAATAGTGAGTTTGCCTTCCAATAAAGTGAACCGGGTTCGAATCTCATCATTCGCTGGTCGATACGAATTCTGCATCCGGTTTGCACAGTGCTGACGTAAAATATCCTCAGTGGTAGATGAATCATGGGATAGAGTCCCTTGCTGTCCAGTTAACAATGGGAGGTTTACGTGGTTTTCCTCTTTGTGTAATGCAAGTGTAGATTAGTTCTAACAAAAAGTCTTCTAATTTTCTCCCTATACTTGTCTCAGGAGTTCCCTTGTCTTCTAGATGGGTTCAAAATTACAAGATTACAGAGTTGAACTTTAGTATCCGTAAACCCAAAAAATTGGGCCGACTGTTCAGTGACGGATATAAAATAAAATTAGAACAAGTCAAAATTTCAACCAGATTGATTGGGTCTCAATACCCATATGAAATGCGCAGGAGTCTTTTCAAGCTTAATTTTAGTATGATTTGAACTTCAAAAAATAGATTTAAAATACATAAAAAACACAAAATAAAAGAAATGTATCACATTAAAAACAAAAACTTACCAATGGTATGAGTACGGCACACGG
Organism: Parasteatoda tepidariorum; assembly: GCF_982258835.1. NCBI lineage: Eukaryota > Metazoa > Arthropoda > Arachnida > Araneae > Theridiidae > Parasteatoda > Parasteatoda tepidariorum. The sequence goes on along the minus strand of NC_141762.1, from coordinate 64,652,022 downwards.
ACATGAATATAAAGGACACTAAGCAATGCCACACTAATGTAAACACTGAAAACACAATGCTGGAGGCACTCATGATATGACACACTAAAGGTTCGAGAGAAATTTTTTGACAGTCTTCACCAGCAAACCAACCTAAACATTCAACAATGTTGGCAGCAGTAAAAAATATGCCTATAATAAAAATAACAAGAGCACCATTCATTTTAAATACAGTTCGAGAATGCAGGCGTACATCTTTGATAAATCTTGAATGCAGAAAAAGGCGACTGCTTAAATCCTTGCAATAAAACCCAAATCCGCACCAAAAATAAACCAGCAGAACACTCACTGATCCACCAGGTATATCTCGTGGAGTATTTGGTGAAATTATGTCATAAGCAACATACCAAGTATATGAAATGGCAAAAGTGAGAGCTCCAGCAAATGTCAAACCATGTAAAATTGTCCCTAAGATAGGCTTAGATTTTCTTTCTAGGGGGATACCATGACACTTAGCAATGACATGCCATGCCCAAAGTGGTAGATGCCTTGACTGCTTGATGCTTGCAATGATATTTTTTTGCTCCATACTAGAAGCTGTGTCAATGAAGGTTTGCACATTTTGATCTAATATTTCTGTATCATAGAAACGGGAAGTCACAGAGGTCGATCTAACTCTCCTAAAAATTAAATATATTTTATGAAGGAACTCATATTTATAAGTTGCAATGGTAATATTTTGTAATAATATTGAGATTGCATTTAAGATTATTAGATTCTATTAAAAATCTGAAGTTTAACTTATGCATTAAATAAATCATTAACAGTAAATCAAATTATAGAAAATGATGAAAGAAGCATAAACTCGTGGATTTGAAGTAAAAGCATGACTCTGTTATGTCAAAATGTATCCTGATTTTAAAAATTTTATATCAAGAAACTAAAATTGCAAATGAAGCTTTAACAAAATGTTAAAATGCCTCAGACGTTGTGAATATGAGTTTGCATCCTAATTTGAAAGCCTAAGTATTTCATTTGAGACAAACTTTACAAAAATCCTTTCAGGTTCATTTCTTCAAAATTACACAGAAAAGAAAAAACTATCTTTAAATTACTTATTTTAATGAATTTCAAATAAATTTAAAATTTTGCATGGTATTTTTAATATGAATTACATTTTTAAGAAGCTAATTAAGTGTGGTACCAAAGGAAATTACAATATTTCAAACGGATGTTTTGACATGATTTAATAGATAAAAAATATATATGTAACTCAATTTTGCTATTTCCATGGGAAGGAGATTTAAAAATTACATGCTACATCTGATTTATATTAGATAAAAAAGGCAAATAGAAATTTGCTTGTTACAATACATAGTTTATTTCTTTAAATGTAATTGTTTTTCTAAAAATTAGTTTTAACATCTTTTATGTGTACCTAACATTTATGGTCCTTTCTAAAATAAGGAATACAACTTAGAAAAAAAAAAAACTAATGCATAAACCTAAACATTTAAACAGCATTACAAAATTCATGTTTCTCTTTTTTTGTATAATCAAAGAAAAAGAGAAAGGAATATAACAAGACTTATTTTAGAGAGGAAATAATATTTTATACACCTAACCATACCAACAAAACTAGAGTCCTAGGTTATATACAGTTGATGCATGCTAAAACTAAAGCCATAAATAACTAGCTGTAGTAGCGAAACTCTTCTCCCTGTCACCTTTGATTGGATGATGCCAGTAATATGGATAAGACGCCTATATTTTACAGATTTGCTTGAATACGTCTAGCACGCTACTAATGTTATCCAGTTTATTTATGTATCTACTTTTGATTTAATATTTAAATCGAGTAACAAATACTATGAAATTTAGATACCTTCTTGCTGCACTTTTGCATGTTCGAATAATTTGAAATCAAGATACCAATTATGGAAATAATTATATAATTTCATTACAGGTGTGTACAAAAATAATAATAACACTTTTCGTAAAATTTAGCAATTTATAGTACATTTTTAAAGACACTCCAATTCATGCTAACTATATATTAAAAGAGTTTATCATGTATATCCAAATGTAAATTTATATAATTTAAGAATAGAAGAAAAATGCGACACTGTAAATATTGTAGATATTTATTTAATATAGAAGTGAAAGTAATTAGAGAAATAAAAGTTTATATTATGTAAATAATTATCCAATACCTCTAAAAGCGAATGAAAAGTAAAAAAATTTTATGCAGAGTTAAACTAATGTGCATGTATTAATATATATAAAGAATTATTTCTTAATATGAAATAACTAATGCACATTTTAATATTAAAATAAAATATTCAAATTAAAGATGGAATTTTTTTATTAGTATGATATTAAGTATTTAAATTATACTTGAGAATCTATAAACATCCATTTAAAAAAACTGATTTTAAGAAGTGAAATGCTTTATTTCTCTTTTGCAGGCGTAAGGAGAGACAGTACTGGTTGACAGGATATTAAATTATATACCATTATTACTTAATATTAATAAAGGTACATAATTGAAATGGCACATAAAAGAATGGTTTTTCTGATAGGTACCTATTTTGTGAAAATTTAGATATAATTTGTGAAAAATTAAAAATTTTATTAAAAAATCAACACAAAAATTTGGATTTATTGTTTCTTAAGAAATACAAAAATAAAATTTCAGGAAAAAGAATTTTGTGAAACTACTGTTTTTCCTAAAGTTAATTTTGTGAAACTACAGTTTTTCCTAAAGTTGATTTTGTGAAACTACCGTTTTTCCTAAAGTTAAATTTGTGAGGGTACCGCTAAACGGTAGTAAATTCGGCCTGGACAGGCCCCTGTAGGCATAAAAAAAATTCAACTATTTTTTTAAAATTCCTTTCTTTCTCTTTTAATTCAATTTTTTGTAAATGCATACTTTGTTCAATGTTAAAAAAATAAATAAAATAAAATAGTAAAAAACATATCTAAAAAGTTCGCAGAAGTCTTTATTTTATACACTAGTTCCAGGATAACTGAGTACCCAAATAATTTATTTAGAAGAAAACTTACGGAGCTCTTTGAGCCATTTCTATAGGATGAGATTCAACTGATTCATCATCAAAAATTGTACTTGCCTACAGTTCAGAAAGAGAAAAAGAACAGACATTAATACAGAACAAAGAAATACATTTGAAAATAAAAATTTTACTATTAGAAATAAACAAAGTTTTTTCCAGCGTGATATGATGCACCAAAACCTTTGTCTATTTAACAACATCAATAAAATCTTTTTATTCACCCTTAGGTACTTGTGGGGCTTATCATAACAAAATGATTCCATTACTCAAATATTAAATATATTTAACTAAGATTTTAAAATTTATATTTAAAGGGCTTGCATTGTACTCGAAATTTTGAAAACAGAAACAATTAACTTGATTAGATAAAACACGATCATATCCGAAGAAAAAGTTCCGATTTCTTATGAAAGAAAATAAATAAACTTAACAAATACCATAGCAAACTTTTCAGATATAATTAGACATTGTAAACTGATAACTACATTTTATCTGCCAGTTCTTTTGACAGATAAGCTTAATTTCTCTACACAAATGAAAACAAAAATAAATATTACGTAATAAAAAGACAAGCCAATTAGAAAGTTGAATGCATCAGTTACCCAACATGTTTATAATAACCCTACACAAATTTTAATCAGCTGAATAAATTCAACATAACTAAATCAACTCGCAAGAGGAAGAATTAACATTTTCTTTTGCCTGAATGTATGCTTAAGTGCCAAGTCTGGAGTCAGCTGTGAACAATTTTTAGCCAATCCGTATTTTTTTATTTTTTTTTTAAACATTCAAAAGGATGACGTAACTTTAGACCGGCTACTTAGGTCCTTAATTAAAATTAAGTTACTCAAAAATTTTGTATCTGGCAATAAGTTATTATATTAATATTAAAAAAAGTACTTTAACTTTCACTTGCCTCTTAAATTTAACGGAGTGTCTATTGCACCGATTATCGGCGCAGTAAAATTCATTTTGCTATCTTACCGATCAAATTTTTAACCAATCATAAAGCGTATCTGTCCACGTGACTCTCCGATTTTTTTTTTCAAAAATAATTTAGCTCTGTTTATCGTAGTCAAGGCAGCTACAATTTTTGTAGCATCTTGATTTTCTTCATATGAAGAATAACAAATAGCCATTCATGAATTTGAAAAAGAAAAAAGGACAATCTTCTGGAAGAGAGAAGCGAAAACTTTACAAAATGCTTCAAAGAAATTTAAAAAATTTGATAAGGCTCCGCTGGAATTGAAATACACATGGTGGAAGAATTCATTAAAAAAAATGTACAGATAACAGTCGCCAATCCAAGTAAGTAAATTTTGTATTGTTTAATTAATTTTTAAAATGTGTTATTTAAAATGAATTATTTAAAATGTGTTAATTGATTAGCAACATCGTTCCTGATGTCACCATGTCAATAGTCACTATACACCTTGTAAAGAACAATTTAACACTCTTGTTTTATATGTTCTCTGACCTGCTATCTATTATTTTATATTGTGTCTGCAAGCCCTTATAGAGTTTAGTTTATACATTTTTTATACGTAGTTTGTTTAAAAAAAAATTTATTTTCCAGAACCTTTACTCAAAATTGTCCAGCTGCTGTCTCCAGATAAACAATTTTTGCAGATAAAATCAATGAATGAGGATCATGACCATGTCCTCTCCGAATCTTTGTTCCGTTCTTCGCCTAAAGTAAGCCTGATAGCTGTTGAGCACCAAGAGAAAGTTCAAAAATATGTGAATCTCCAAGTGTCTATATTTCTGTTCCATTTCATATAGGTAAAAAATTTTCCTACATTTACTCTAATTATCTCCATTTTCTATCATAATATTGTTTGTATAGTTAAGAAATTATTTTGTTACTCAGAGTGATTTACACTGACTTACGTGTGAATATTATAATATCTATTTGAACTTATTGTTGTTGCTCAAACTGTTGTTAATGGAGATTTCTGTATCGTGATCTGCGGCAGAGTAATCGCAAAGTCCAGGAAACTTCCGGGCAGTGACCCGCGAGAAACTAAAAGCAATGTCATAGAAAGGGACTGACTCGTAGGGTATACTTGTAGTTACCCCTAGGCAATTATCTACATATATTTTTTAAAAAATTTGCAAGTTTAAAATCTGTTTGGCACCTTGGCAATTGTAGTTGCTTCGCCAGATCATAATACGAAATATCCCCTGTTTTTTTACCTTGCCATAATGTCAAATGTATTTTAGTTATATATAAGAGCATAGTAAATTTTCATATGCAGTCCTTGCTTTAAATTTCATGTATCCATAAAATATGGTTAGAAGCAAAGACACATAGAAAATTCAAATTCTGAATTTGTTTTTGGCCAAGTAAAATAAGTTTTGAGGCAAATTTAATGTTTGTGTTCTAAAAATAAATTCAATGAAATACTTGTAAGTAAAGCAAGTACATTGACTTTAGTTATGCAAACTGTTATAACAATATAATTTTTTTAATAATTTAATGCATGATCCTTATAATAGTATTATATTAGTAAACAATTTGTTTCCGATTGAGGAAGAATATATTCGGAGTGTTATTATCATAAATAGTGATTTTGTGCTGACATTTAATATAATTCATCTTTCTTTAAATATCTTTATTCACTTTAAATTATGACATAATATTTTTTATGATAATGATCTTTTTTTATAAGTTTTACTGTGTAAATATTTTTATTTAAATAGTATTGTAAAAGCTTAAAAATAGAAATAAATCCAAAAAGTTAATATAAAATGCATATAACAAAATTAAAAGGAGTTTAAATACCGCATCATCACCAACTCACTAATACATATACAGTGATACCTCGGGATACGAGTTTAATTCATTCCCTAACCTTGCTCGTATCTCAAAGCAATTTTGCCCATTGAAATGCCATTAATCCGTTCCATCCCCAAAAATGCTACCCTCAATTGTTTTTGTTGTGTGTTTTTGAATAAGAAAAATGTATTTATAAATGACAAATACTATATAAAAACATAATAAAAGAGAATGTAAAGCAGAAAAAACTGCTTTTATAAAGTGTACATGCATATTTGTATTTTGGTTACTTAAATGCAACTTACACACAACTTAAATGCTACTATATGCTTAATTTTAGTCACTGCTTTTCTCTTCACTGGTCTTTGCTTTTTTAGCCAGATTTAAAAACTGTCCAAGGAGGTTTGTTTCTTCCTTTTCAGAATGCTGGAGAAATGAGTTAGGCAAGTCTCATTAAATAGCTCCGATGTACTACCAGTTTCAACTTTTTCAGGGTGTTTCTTTTCCACGAACTGTGAAATTCTCTTCCACATTTCCAAGAATTCTTTTATCTCATTTGTAGAGATAACCTCCTCCACCTCTGGTTCTTCCTCGAGTCCAATTTCTTGCAGTACGCCCGAATGCTCACCCATCACCAGGTCCATGGATTTTCTCAGAGGCACAATCTCCTCCTCCGCTGGCACTTCGAGTTCGAATCCTTCAAAGCTACGGACTTAGCCGACAGCACAATTTTCGGCTATAGACTTCGAGGCTCGGTGGGTGAACGGGAGCATTGTCGAGGACGAGAAGGGCTTGCAAGGCCATTCCTCGTATCTCAAATAACTCGTATGTAAGGGCATTCGTATCTCAAGGTACCACTGTATTTGAATCTTTTTTATTGTTAAAGACACAATTTTTAACTCTAACATTATAAAATATAAATGCAACAATAATGTGAAAGGAACAAGTATATTAATCTTGCATTAAAACAATTTCAATTTGGTCAGATTTATTATTTTCCCTTCCTTAGCTTTTCTAACTGCACAATTTAGCAAATGAGATTACAATACATAATTTAGAAATTCTTTCTAAAATTAAAAAAAAATTTTCCTTTTTTTTTTGTTTTGTTTTGCATATTTAAAAAAAAATCACTCATTAAATGGCCCAAAAATTAATTCTATTATTTATGCCGGGTTCCCATCGTCCTTAAAAACTACTTTATTTTTATTTTAGCAATTTTTATCTTCTGCAATGATTTCTTTTATCTAGCTTTTTTTTTTTTCTTAAAATATTGTATATTTTTAGGTTTAACGACAAAAGTTGTTGGTTTGAAGAGGAAGAAAGGTAATAGGCCCACTCCTTTTACAAGAAAAGCAGTTTTGGAGGGAAAAAAATATGCTTATGAACTGCTTTGTAGATGAAGAGACATTATCGAAGACCATAAATAAAGGCATTTTGAAGAAGAAGCTGCTATAGAATGTGGTATAGAGAAGGTTTCTTCTTGTATGGAATCATGTGTTGAAATTAATGAAGTGAAGCTGTTCTTTACTTCTGATGGGTGGCTATTGGTTAAAAATGTGATTTTACAAAATCGAGAATGATGACATGGGAATGTTATTCATGCAAACAAGATTGCGGTATGGTGATACTATTTTGTGCGACTCTTATTCGCAGTGGTATCACTATTCCTGTGGCGGCCCTCTGCAGCCTCCAGGGCAAAAGTATTGTTCAAAATCTAAACTTTTTAGACTTTTTTTTTAGCTTATTTTGATTTTCTTCCTGTGAGATATATTTTGAATAGATATTTGTCATGTGTAAGCCAATTTTGAATAAATATTTGTCATGTGTAAGCCAACTTTATATTTTTTTTAATTCTGAAACAAACTTTATTTCTTAATTAGTAATTTTTATTGCTTTTTTTTAAAAAATATTTGTTTAACCATTGTCAAATTTCAAGTAAATGTCCACATAAAAACTCATCATTTACCTTTCATTATTAATTTCTGATGGACTTCAATGACATAAATTTTCCCACCAAGTTGTTAAATAATTAAGTTTCTAGGTATAGGTGTTACCTATTTTGAGAGAATAGTACTTTACTTTCAATAAATTTGCATTCAGTATGTTCCTTTTAACTGTAATTTATGTAGTATATGTTTCTTTCAACTTTGTGATTGCTTGCTTCTAATCCTAATTGTATAAATTTATATTTAGTTTTTTAAATCTGCTACATTTTTGTCCAATAAAAGTTTAGTTTCTTCCTGCATTTGTGTTTGATGAAATTTTGATAATATACAAGGTTTTGTATTTATAGAAATGTTTCAAAAATAAATTTTTAAAAAATCTACTCCTTTCTTTCCTACACTTAATCTTTAAATATTGATTATAAAATTCCTATTTATCAACTTCCTCTGTTTTATGAAGATTTTACTTTGAAAATTATCTTTTATATTAGATTCTTAATTTAAATAAGTGGAACTTAAAAAATTTTAACCTCCACAACATATGTATAATATCAAACATATATAGTACCAAACATGGTATTACTTTGATACAGGCACTGAAAAAATTAAATCGTATTTAATTAATTTTAAATCTTAAATGACAATACAAATAAATCTGAGTTACTTAAGATTCCAGCAGTTTATCTTCACACAATTTTATTTTTTAACTTATTTTTGTGTCTACTCCAGGTTAGTGAAGGGACATTTTATACTATGTCCCAGGTTCAAAAAACAAGTGCTTTAAATTTCTCAAGAAACACTTAAAGGATTATTTTGTAACTTTGAAGATGTTTAGTTTTTTGCGCATCAGACACAGATCTATAGCAATTCAGTTGAAATTTGAGACTTCTACCCGTAAGGCAGAAAAAATTCTAAGTTTATTTACAATAATTCTCTTAAGTGGTAAAGTGACAAATTTAGCTTTCAGTGGTCCAAAAGTAATCGTAACTTGTTTTGTCAATAGGCAGGGCTGATTACGCTCTGGAAAAATCCCGAATTTTTTGCTAACAGTGATCCTAAGATCGAAGGTTCAGACGTTTCAAAAAATCATTGATCACAGAAGTTTCTGGAAATCAAATTTTCAAAGGCGAAACTTAAAAACACAGTTTATTTCATTTGTTTGTAAGGGAGAGCCAGATACTTTATAAGCTTATATTCCTGATAAATATTTATTTTTTATTAGTAAATGGTTATTATAATCATAAACTCAAGAAAAACATACAGTAAAACCTTTTTTTGTGCGTTGGATAGGGACCGCATAAAAGAAATGATACAAAAAAAATTATAAGTTATTACGTATAACAAACAACTTTGTACGATATAGTACCTAAAAAAAAAAATTTATGCGGTGCTTAGGGACCGCATAAAAAAAGTTGGACTTAAATAAAATACATCAATGATTTATGAGAGAATGCTTTCAATTAAATTAGACCTAAAGAAATTTTAAAAATAATTCTTCATTGTCCATGTACATGGAAAAGTTTTCAAATTATGCGTTAAATAGTTTGCTACTCGTCGTAAGCAAAACGCGCATCTTCTGAAATGGTTAACAATAGCTTGAAGATAGGATTTCAATTGATTTGTTTCTTAGTACCATAAAATCGGTGATCAGTTTTATGACGACGGTCGACTGGTCAATTGCTTGTAAACCTCATGAAGTGTAACTTTAAACACCAAATTGTATCTCAAAAATTTCAGAGTGACCCTCGTATGTACGTAACTGACTCTGCCTTATCAAGAGATTGTTTAAAGTAAATGAACAGAGCATCGCGAAGTCCAGATACATCGTTGTCAAGGAGAGACCACGTAATCAGAGTTCGTCCACAACATGTATATGTACATTGATAGGAAAAATTAAACTGGCGGTAACGCCGCTAAGATTCATATACCGCATAAAAATAAATCGCACAAAACCAAAATCGCATAAATAAGGACCGCACAGAAACAGGATTTACTGTATTTGTAAATTTTAATTACTTCTCCTGGTCATCATAGGTATGTATAAAATTTTAAATACATTCTAAGTAAACTAAGAAATATTGAAAAAAAAGGAAAAATCTGAAATAGACTAAAATTATGGAAGAAAAAAAACATACCTTTTTTTTTTTTTGCATCCTGACTGAATTAGGAAGTAATATGACCCTTCATCCATTAGTTACATATGTAGTTTTAGTTTAACACAAAAGAGAAATTCTTGGAAATTGATCATGATCCGATCTAACTGTACAAACAAGTACGCTTTTAAAACATTGCCCCTGTCCCTGAAACTGATATGCCTTCAACCATCAAGATTAGAAGCAAAGCTATTTTAAACTGAAAATATTTTGCCATAGTAAAAACGAATTGACTATCCTTTAATAGCAGAAAGGGATGTTTGTCCTGAAATGTATCGTAACATACATTCCAATCGTTTTTCAGCCTGGAATGTACAATGCGCAACAAAAGGAAAAAAACAACGAACTGGACCACCCTGAATAACTTTTGATTTGATGATAAGATGTCTAGGACTTGCAAGTCTGTACTAAAATAAGCACATTTGAGGTCACCATGGTGACCTCAAATGTGCTAATTTTAGTACAGACGATATTTTAAGTGCCAAAATTAAATAGAAATCGCACTTTCTTCCAATAAGCATACCATTTTTGACGGATTTGGATTTCTAGACCCCAAAATATACGGGTAGCAGCAGTCCATGAAATATGGCGGTCAAGAAAGTGCTCCAAAGTTTGGACCTCTTAATGTTAATTTTACTTTACGCATTGTGTTACATCAAAATTTTTTAAGCGAATCGAAGAAAATTTTCACACACTTATAAAATTCATTTATCCAAAAATAATTTTTAGTAAACTTTCATTATTTTTTATTATTTTATTCAATTTTGGTAAAAAAAACTTTTGAAAAGTTATCAAGTTTTTTTGCATCAGTTTTTAAATAATATAATTTTACATGGCAAAATACAAAATTTGAGCGAAATCAGTCGAATAGTCTCTTAGAAATTGAATTTCAAAAGGGCTAGATATTTAAACTTCGATCGCTCAGGAACTATTCGATCGATTTCGTTCAAATTTTGTCTTGTAAAATTATAATTTTTAAAATGGGTGCAAAGAATTGTATACCTACTTTTAAAAAGTTTTTCAACCATTATTGAATAAAATAATGAAAGTTCACTAAAAATTAATTTTTTGCATTGAATTATCTAATTTGCTTTAAAAGTTCTCGAGATGTAGCGAAATACACAAAATAGTAAGATTTATAACATTAACTTCTCCTGGCTATAAATTGTTGCCGCTTCCTCCTATATTTAGGGGGTTCGTAAATCTGTCTGTAGCCTTCCAAAAATGGTATATGTTTATTCAGAGAAAGTACTTTTTTTTTTGTCTGACTTCTTCGTAACTTAAAATATCGTCGACTCTTATTAATTAGCATATTTGTGGTCACCCATCTCTTGAACCATTAAGATTGAGCCCTAAGCGTGAAGGTCTCTGATCATTAGATCAAATGTTATTTAGAGTGCCCTTAAGGATAAATTGAGGTATTTTTCAAAGGTAAAAATGAAATTAATATTTAAATATGTCATTAGGTTGAAAAGGGTTCAAATGAATATCTCAAAATTTACCTCAAATATACCTCCAGAGGTATATGTAACAACCTGAGGTGTTTCATCTTACATTTGAGGAGAGGTAGATATTTACTACTTTAAGGTGTTTCTTTTTCAACCTTAGGTTATTACTTATCAACCTGAAATATAATTCTTTACACCTAGCTATGGAACTATTTGTTCAACAACCTTAGGTGCTTCATTTTAACACTTCAAGTTATTCTGGAGCTGCCTAAAGTGTATTTTTTGACAATTGTAAAGGTAATATTTCACTAACGTGAAGTGTTCGCTGCTCTACTCATTACAGATATATCGAGCCTAAAATAGCTATTTTTAACGCAAGTAAGTAAGAATGTTGGGCCCAAGCATTATAAATGTGAATGCACACTTTAAATATTGCCAATGATTTCCCCATCATTTTAAATTTAAAAACATTAATCTGAAGACAAAATGTTGAGTGTAGATATAGATTCCTAAAACACGGTTTCAAAGTATCTGTCTTTGGATGGAGCTCCCACTCTGCATTTTTGCATTATAAAACCAAGTGAGAGGTTTTCTTGGACGATGGGTTGGATTTTGTCATTGGAATCCGTCATTCACTAAGAATTTTGGAATTAAATGACTAAGCAAAATTAATTACTTTTGATAGTTAAATAAGACAAAAATTAATTTTTTTTGCCATTAAATCCTCGTTATTGGATACATAATTTATTGAAAAAAGTTATTTAATCTTCATTTAATTTATAAGTCAACCACCGAAAATAAATTACATAAAATATATTTGATCAATATGAAGTTAATAACATTAATAATTTATAAGGCAAAATGTTTTCTCTCGCAGTCCCAACAATTCTCTACAAAAATAAATAACTATTAATATTAATATATTATGTTCAAATGCTAGATGTATTATAAAAAGCTGTATCGCAAAACATATTTTCATATATTTTAATGGTATACCATTAATTCCTCTGTCACTTTATGTAGTGTATTATTATTATTATAAAAACAGTTGAATTTAAATTATAATTATGAAATATTATTATTAAAAAATATTTTTCAACCAGACAATTAAGTTTAATATAATTTATTTAAATAACCGTAATAGCTATCGCCCCTAAAACTGTCTCAAAAAATTTATAAATTAAAAGAAAAATAATAATTTCGAACATTTTGGTACCCTTTGAAATAAATGATAAATAAAAAATAGATATACTTCACCAGAAAAAAAAGTAGGAAAAGACACCTTTATTTGTACTTTAGTAAAAACTTTATTTAAATTATTAATTAAAATGTAAATTAGTCGAAAGAAACAATTAATATATTTAAATAAATCCAATATAATGTTAATAAATAATTTAGTTTTTAAAAATTCTATGAAAAATTTTATACGCTTTAAGGAAAAAAGAAATAATGTTCTTTTATTTTTAAATTTTTTGTTATTGGTGAAACAATGACAACCCATCAAACAATGACAACCCATTACCAATTTCACATACACAGGTAGAAAAGCATAACTTATAGCTATTGTACCGATGAATTAGTTTCTGTAAAGTGGCGCTGTTGTCAACGTCGGCGCGATAGCTCTGAGGCTATCTTACCGATAGTCGGTGTAATAGACACTGCCTAAATTTAAAAACAGAAATGAGAACCAACATGAAAACTCAACGCTATTCTCTATTCAAATAATAATTTCTTGTAATCATTTATCTCATTATAAGTATTAGTGATGGAGAAAGAAGTGAATAATATTTTGGAGACATTAAAGGTAACTTATAAGCAAATTAAGTTAAATTTTTTTAGTTATAAACATCATTTATAGGAGCTATCTGAATTGGTTTTGCTTCAAATTTTTTCTCAGCTAAACTTTATTGGCATAAGTTTTGAAGAACATTTTAAGACGAGTGGACAGGAAATTTTTGTTTTAAGTCTGATCAATGTTGAAGTAAATCTAATAGATAGAAAAGTTAATATTCCTGTATAAACACAAAATAAAATAGGACTCAACTGAGAAAAAACAGAGTGGAAACATCAGTACTTTGCTTTATAATACAAAAGGACCACAATGTAAGACTGCCAAGATAATTACAAATTGTTAGACAAGTTAAATACGTCTAAATTCACATTAATATTTAAAAGAATTGAGGAATATTCAAAAATATTCCCATAAAATTCTATTATGAAAACAAAATATGAATCTTAGTATATTCTTTTAAATAGCCATTAAAATAGAATTTAAAATAATTTCATTTTATTGTTGAAGCAGATATGTATTAAATAATGCAAAAAAATGTGTGTCTATTTATAATATTTTGCTTGTGAATATTAGTGAAAGAAAGTTATTCATCAAATATTTAAATTCATGATTTTCTGCATTATTGTTAAGTAACTAGTATTGTTATATACCTACTGTTATGTTCTACTAACAATTAATGAGTACGAATTATAAAAATTTTAAAGTATGCCCTGGTAGGTACCTATTTAAGTGTAAAAAAAGATAAAATCATTTGCTTTTACTATTTCTTTATAATTATTTTTTTTAACCCAAGAATATATCTAAAACATATTTAGTTTAAGGATATTTATTTCATATTAAAGATTTAAGTTGTTGCATACAGTAAAAAATAATATCATTTAATAATTTATTGTGTTTAACTTTATTATTAAAAAAAGACAATATATGCTAACTACATTTTGTTTCCTTTAAAAGTATTTTACAAAAGTATGTAAGTTTCTGTAATTTTTTCTTGATATTTTTAAAATTGTTCTTTTTAAGTTACGGAATAACTCTCCAAATTCCTTAAAATTAAATTTATGGTGGCTTTTAGTCGACTACAAAATTGTTTTTAACCTGAGGACCTTTTTACAAAAAAGGTTGTTCAAACTTAAGTTTTTTTTTTCTTTCATTAAAATGCATTTTCCTTCCAGTAACTCACTATATATAAATATTGAAACTGCTTGACTTCATATGAAAGTTGTCAGGGGTCAAAGAACTAGTAATACTTTTTTTAAAAAAATGTTATTATTAAATATTTTGTAGAAAGATATTAGTATTAGAGAGGTATGGCACTGGAAGCCCGAAAAACTTTTGAAAAACGGTATATGTGTAATTTTTTTTAACTGGTGCTTTTTTCTCACATTTTTTCTCTATTCAATTCACAGGAATTACAGTGTCCTTTTGCTGGCAATGGAAAAGATCAATGGCTTACTGACATTTTATTTAAATCAAGTTTTGAAAGATATAACTTAATGCAATGGATTCTTGAACAGTTGGTATTTTTTATATTGCTCTAATTTTTTTTGAAATCGAATCCCTGCATTTTTAGTAAAGGGGAAACTAGGGTTACTTGATCCACTTTTCAGTTTTTATTGTTTTATCTCGCTAAAAATTAACCATATGGTTTTATTTGTTTATATACAATAAAATAAATCTCTTGCTTTCTCCTATTCATGATTTTTTTTTTTTCCAAATGCCTAGTTGTTAATTTTTTTTTTAATGTATATATCGATGCTTCGCTTAAGTGGTAACTTACTAGAGGTGAGACGAGCTCATTTACGGGGGGGGGGGGGGGGGGGTTTCGGACTCTGGTTCATGACATAATTTACATGAACTTTTTTACTGCTGGCGTTCTGCGGCATTCTTACATAATGCAAAGCGAAATAAAAATGAGTTCTTAATCTTAATGGTTTACAAAGAGAATGGGAATCTTTCAGAAGATGAAAGATCTTGAATGTTTTCTGTTGTTGACAATTCCTTTTCAGCATTTCTGTTTCAAAGTTTGGGTTAGTCATAAAAATAGGTTTTAGTAACTAATTTTGTTTAGACGTGAAATGCTGTGTAGTGACTAGTCTACAAAATTTACTATTTTTTCCACATAAGGCTCAGTTCTTTAAAAGTTAGCCCAAACTCATCTCTTGTGCCAAACAAATTTAGACAATCTTTCTGGTCAGTGCTTGCTCCTTCATGCGCACCTATCTGGAGTCAAGCACCCTCCTCATCGTCTTTTGCTGATTCATTATTTGATTTTATTCCTTGTAAAATAACATTGTGTTGGCCTAGGAGGCATAAATAAATAAATCCAATTTCCCAGTGCAAGCCAGTTACCTCACCTATACTCTATAATTCATGTTTGGAAACCATTATATAATCCAATTTAGAGTTCACTTCAAAAATTTTTAAAAAAAGTTTTAACTTCAGAAGCTGAAAAAATTCTTAGTACAAAAAGTGATTGCATATATGTACTTAATCGTTTTTATATTCTTTTACGAAATATTACTGGTTTTGGTTCCATTTAAATAATAGTTTTTTGTTTAAATAAACTTTGCTCCAGAACGATATTGTGTTCCATTTAAAATTAGGTCTAACTCCTGCTCTAATAAAAAAGGTTGGAACACTGGTTCAAACCTAATGCATTTGAACAAAATACAGTACAAAGTCCCTTATCTGGACGTCCATTTACCGGAAGGGTCTCTTTTCCAGACACTTTTTATCAATCGAAATAAACAAAACTTTTTTCCCTTATTAAAATTTTTATTTATTTATTTAGATCTGTTAAAAAAAAATATGCGAGGATGAGAATCCTCCTCTGAGATCTGTTTCCTCATGATTTTAAGCCAATTTTTGTTCGACTTTAATCCGATTTCCTTTATAATATTTTTTTAAAAAATGGATATTGCGTAAACGTGAAATCCAACATTACAGCGTGAAAAAAATCCCATATTTTTCTCACATCTTTCTTAAAATTATTATCACAGTCAAGAATCACACACTCAATTTTAGAGTGTGCAAAAATTTCAAATTTTGAAAAAATTTAGGATTTGAGATTAAGTCATCACGACTAAAGCTGTAAATACTAACTTATTAAAAATGAAATCGAGAAAAACCTATGTTAAAATCCCAAACTTAAAATGCAATCGACTAAAACAATAAAATTGTCATAAATCGAGTGCATCAAAAAGTCATTATTTTAAATGTGTGATTCAAAATTTCCCGTGTATGATGATAAAGCAATAAAAAAACCATTAACATCCTTAGCAATAACTCACAAAAATGCATTAGTAAATCCACGAATTGAGAGTAAATTGTCTGTAATTGAGTGTGAAATGCTCGATTTCAGTTTGTCGAACGAAATAATATATTAAAACATAGAAATTTTAAAAATCAAGTGAAATTCCTTTTAATAACTACCAAAAAATTTATCGACAAAACTGTGGATTCACTGTGTTGCTAAACAAGTGAATCAAGAAATACTAACTGAAATGTATTCTTCCGAATTTGCAGTATTTATAAGGGCATTTTAAAATGTAGAAATCTGAAACAAAAGCTGCAAAAATAGCAGAATCATACAAACCACATGGATTTATTCATGTCTGATAGAATTGACGTTAACTATTGTTTATTTGTTATTTTCTTTTGAATAAGGATGTTTTGATCTTTGTTTAAGGACCTATTATCCAAAAAACTATTTTCCAGACTTTCTCGACGATTCCGAACATGGGACTTTTCACTGTATGTACTTTACTTTTTTTATTTATATCCTTTTCTAAATATTGTTAGTTTATTTAAATATAAATTTTTTTTGCCTCAGAACAATATAGTCTTCCACTTGAAATTAGACCTTACTTCTGCTCGAATAAAAAAGTTTAAACACTGGTTTAACTATTTTAAGAAAATGTGTTATTCATCTTAACATTTATAATTACTTTAATAAGGGATATATTTTGCTGCTATACATAATGAGCAGTTATTCTATTATTATATTCTAAATCTTTTTCTATTTTATAGATTAGGAATAAATGATTTAGAATTATCCCAAAATGAAAAATCATTAGAAAGTAAAATTCAAAGTAAGTAATATAAGTTGTAACATTTCTTCGGTATAATTTATTGCTCATATAATTATTATTTATATCAGAATAATGTTTGCCATAGATTAAAAAAGATCATTATATTTATAAATACAGGTCAACCTAGTTACAATGAAATGCTTAACGTGAATTTTTGCTTAAGATAGGGAAACAGTTTATTTTAAAAAACAATAATTGTATTATTTAACGTACATATAAAAACAAACTGTTCTTGTTTAAAACAAAGGAAATATTGCCCCTCATAAAAACAAATTATTAATCCGAACTTTTGCGGCAACTTTTCTTGTTACAACAAGTTTTAAAGTTTCTTCATAAAGACAAGTTTTGAACTGTGGAAACTTTTTAAATCAACTGTAGCTGTATCAACAGTTTTTAAGAACTGTTAAGTGGTTTCTATTTTAGCTAGAAAGCACCAACTGTGTTTTGAACAAAAGAATATTGCAATCAATAAATGATCATCGTGTATATAGTTTTCTATATAACTATGGACTTGTGTTTTTAAAAGGTGATATTAGAAATGTACGTTTTTGCCTAGAAATACTGATTTACTTAAAATGAACATAAATTATTACTCTACAGATATTATTAAATTTTTTGGTATCTCTTAGTGATTTGTTTTTTAATATCTTCCTAAATATTTTTCTGCTTTATCGGTTAATAT
Organism: Parasteatoda tepidariorum; assembly: GCF_982258835.1. Taxonomy (NCBI): domain Eukaryota; kingdom Metazoa; phylum Arthropoda; class Arachnida; order Araneae; family Theridiidae; genus Parasteatoda; species Parasteatoda tepidariorum. The sequence goes on along the minus strand of NC_141762.1, from coordinate 64,634,081 downwards.
GAATTTTAGTCTATAAGTACGCAATAAGGTAATAATTCTAATTAAGGATGCGTATCTTTTTTGCAATTCTTTTTACAACTCAATACAACTTTTATGTTTTTATATTCAACATTTGTATCTTCATATGAATGAAGAAATTTAATAACAAATGTTATATATCAAGTTTTATTTATTTGTTGAAAGACTAATTTTTAGTTATATTATTTTTCCTCCTTGTTTTTCTACTTGAGAATACTTTTTTCGTTTTTTAAAGGGATCTACTAAAAAGGTGTGTTATTATTTGTTAACACTTAGCTTTTTCTAACAGGAAATTCAGTGAACTAAGTATAATTTTCTAAACTCTATCTTAAATTCATTTTAGTGATTTTTAATTATTTATATCTATTTCTTTATAAAAAATTATTTTATATAAATTTCCTTTTTTTTTTTTTGATAATTTTTGTTGCTTTTTTAATCTAACATTTGTGTAAGCATAAGATCTATATGTTACCAATAAATGGAGAAAAAAAAAGTCTTTAAGTATTAAAAGTCTTCTTTTTTTGTGCTAGCAAACCTGGTTTGATAATTAATTAAGTGAGCAAACCAGTCGTGAGAGGTATGACATGTCTAAAGCAAAACACCAATATGAAAAAAACACAAATAAAAATACAGAAGTGGATGTTAAATAGTTTCAGTTCTATAAACAAGAACCTTCCTTCATACTTAAACACCTAAAAAACCTTCAATACTGTAAACACCACAAAACCTTTAATTTTTGCTAACACTGGGAAATGTTGAGGTTTTGAAAGTTTTTTAGATGTTTAAGTATGGAGGAAGGTTCTTGTTTATAGAACTCAAACTATAATATGTCTATTTCTGTGCTTTTATTTGTGTTTTGTTTGCGTTTGTCCTCGCTTTAGTCGACATAGCACAAAGTATATCCTGTTCTTTTTCTTAGGACTATAACATATACCGTACCTCAAAGCTGATGACAATACTATTTACAGTATCAAAACGATGTAAACAAAATTATTTAGGATCTTTTAGTAAGCTCCATCTAACCAAATTACGCAATGATAACCAATATATTTAAGCCTATAATGTTTTAGTTTCGTCTAGTTGAGTTTGTCAATTCAAATTTGACTAATTTTTTTAATTGCCTTTTTTAGGTTTAACTCGTATTTTTTCTGCTATTGGTGTTTGCAGTGCTGAGGATTCTGAAATTATTGAAGTAAATTTTCCTTTATTTTAATTAATTATTTTTTGTTCAAAGAAAAAGAGAGAAATTAAAATAAAAATTTTAATTTTTCTTATAAAATTAACTTTTTATAGTTGACAAAAAATTGTACAATAAAAATATTTTGGGACTATTTTATAAAAATTTATTAATTTATCTTAATTTTAGTGTTATTGATTTCATTATGTTTTATTTTAAAATGTGTAAGTATTCCTATTTGTTTAACCTTTACTTTTACCAAGTTGTTAAAAAATATCAAAAATTTGTAGTTTTTGCCCCATTAAGTAATCCCTATTTTACACTTAGCCAAATATTTTTTTAATATTCAATATTATTTTCTAATTTATTCGTAAAAATTTTTACTTTGCGATTTTAAATTCCCATCTACACTATAAAAACCATTTGGTACCATACCTAACTGCTTTAGATACTTCGAAAGCAGAAATTGTGCTATAAAAATATTAAGAGCAGTAAAATACTTGTGCTTATATTTTTTAATCCGCCGGCCGGCCTGTGTAGGGGGCAGGGAACTGTCCTTGCATCAGAAAGGTTCTGGGTTCGAATCCCGGGCAAGGCATGGATGTTTCTTTCTCTCTATCTGTGTTCTATGTCCTTTCTCCTTTGTGTGTGAATGTGACCCGCCCTATAAACGGGTTGTGGTAGTGTGGCATGGGCGACGCTGCTCCACCGCCGTGGCTTCGCCGCAGGTGCCCACTGGGTGACGAAAAGAGAGTTAGCAGTTCTGGCACTTTCTGTGGCCAATAGACAATAGTTCCAAGTGCCCGCCATTAAAAAAATATGTATATTTTTTAATCCTAAATATAAATTTGACATATTAAAAATGTAAACAGCATTTATAATACAATTAATTAAAAGTTTTTTTTTCATGATTGCAATATGTTTATATGTATTTGCAATTAAATATTTTTTTTATTCAGGTTTGTCAAGATCTGACGGAATTTCAACCCACACAATTTTAATTTCATTTATTGTCATATTCAGCATCTTCTTCTGTACACATCTTTAAAAAATTGAAATCTGTGAACTTACTAAAATTTTATTAGAACTTAGTAGAGGCATGCAAATAATTTCTAATAATGTAGCAAAACTGCTTAAAATAAATTGTTACTAACCGCAATACAATTTTTAAAATATTGATTAAATAAATATAAAGCCTATCAACAAAAAAAATAAATAAAAAATTGTTGTGATAATTACATATAAAATTTACTTGAAGTTTAACATTTAATTCTTAGTTTTGTATCAAACTAAATGTTGATATATCAATAAAAGAAATATGAAAGACTTACATTCGAAATTTACCAAGATAGAAAGCTTAAAATTGAAGAACAAGGATCCATCGTAATATGACATTCTTGAACAAGATATCAACAACTAAATAGTTCCATAAGCAATGATAAACTTGATATTAACCTGTACTGCCAACTAGTAATTATAAATGGGAAGTCATGTTATAGAGTAAGACAAGGCCTGATAAGATTATTTTGTTCTGTTTTAGTGTTATATGGAAATATTAGAGAGACTTTAAAAGTCCTGTTGGTGCATAAATGATGAAATAACATATTCCTATGCAGAGTTTTACAATCCTTAGATAACTACAGCTTTTATGGCTCTGAGTTATTCCCATGTCTTTCTCTGTTCTGTATTTTTTTAAAAGCATTTTCTTTTTAATCTTTTATACATATACTAGGGGGCTCCGCCCCCTGCTCGCTACCGCTCGCCAACCCCCGAGAATTGCTGCGCAATTCTTTTTTGTTTGCTTCGCAAACAAATTTTAATACATTTATATAAGGATATAAATGCGCGGCAGAGCATAAGTACGACTGTACGATTCTCCCAAATACTGATTTTCATCTATTTCTCGAAGACGATTAGCTGCCCTACTTCGATTTTCTCTTTGGCGGGCATTAGTAAGCTCTCGATTATTTTGTCGATTTATTCTTCGACGCTCTTGTTCATTTTGACGAAACGTGGGATCCAATCTCCGCTGTCTGCGATATTCTCGATGGCGATCTGTCCTGTCAGACATTATACTGAAATTCCAAATGATTGAAATGAGTTGAATAAATAAATGTGATTTAAAATTTAACCATTTTAAGGTAAGCAAGCCTCAGTAAGCTTTATAATAGCAAACAACAAAAATGTAAATATTAAAAGATATCAATCACTGGATAGGCATAAGAATGATAAGATAAGATGAGATGTAATCAGCAAAAACCCTCTCAAAGTAAATCAACAAAAAGCTTTGACGCGAATGCGTTCTCTTTTCTGATTGGCTTAAAACTGCATCCTCGCTTGGATTGGCTACTTCTTTCATACTGTCATGTGATACCTTAGATTTCATTGGCTGGTGCGACACCATCATTGGATTTTTATATATAGTTAGATTTTTTTTAAAAATTTCAGTTAATAGTGTTTTAACTAAGTGAAACATATTCCAGTTCTTATGCTGCTTTCATTTCTGTTTAAACATAAGGTTAATTTGAAAGTAAAAATTTTCATACGCATATAATTATATTCCTCACATTGATTGGTATTTACCTCCCACTCCTTGGAGATACTGTCTTGCTTGTTCCACCCATCCATTTGAATATGATTTTACGTATTTAAAAAAGAAAAACAAAAATAACAAATCCAAGAAAGGACAACTTAAATTTTCATGGTAATAATTTCATCAAACTAATAAAGATTAAAAAAAAAAGACATTTTATATAAAATAGCAACTTCTGTTTTTAGTACAAAATTTTTTTAAACTATTGTCTCTAGAAATAAATTAATACAGATATTGTTTGTTATACAATAGAAATTATTATTATTACTTTTTTTTGCATTAGTATAAATTTAAATAGTTGTCTAAATCAATTATAATTTGTTTTCCAATTTCAAATAATATATGCTGATATCTAACTTAAGTTATTCATATCATCGATCTTCTTTTTCTTTGCTATTATGAAATATATTAGAAAAATAAAAATTTAATGCACACATATGTTAGAAACCTGTTCTTTTTTTTCTTCTTTTTATTTGATTTGACTTAAAATATTTCAATATTTGCTTTATGTCTTTATTAAAAGATTGTTATTTTTCTAAATTATGTTACTGAAAAACATAATTATATGGTGTAGTATAAAATAAATAATGTAAATTAAGTTATCATATTACATGTTTTAAGATTTTGATTAATTAAATAAAATAAACTCACAAAAAAAACTGTATAAGACTTTTTAAGATTTATTAATTAGATTATTAAGATTGTAATTTAGCTCTATCAAGAATGTATGAAAATATACAATATTTGATTAAACTATAATATAATAGAAATACAGCTATAACATTAGAACTAATTTGTGTTGCATGGAGACGAAACCTTCCACGTAAGAGGATTCTACCCCATGATCCGATTACAAATAAGGATAATTTTATGTGAGCACTGTGGTAGGTGTGAGTTGGAAACGGAATTCGAATCAACGAGCCTTCACTGAGATTCCAACCTGCGTCACATTGTCGGAAGGCGAGTGCTCTATACCCGGAGCCACCTCAGCCTCTTTATTCTGGAACTGTCTTTGATTATTTGTTGATACTACTACTGAGATTTATTTTTTTTATATAGGGAACTGCATCAAAAAGGAAACAGCTGACTTTTTGGAATTTTCTCTGCTGCATGCTATCAAAAAGAAATGAGCTTGGTAATTTAGGATGTGATAGCACAAATTCCAATGATAGGTATGTTTAACTAATAATTCTTTTGTTATTAATGTATAATTTATAAGTTGTCAGAATTTTTAGCATGAGTTTGTATAAAAAGTTTATATTTGCTTCTTTGTGTTAAAAGCATCAAATAACCTTTTCTATATGTGGTAGGATTTAGTGTCATCATTGGATTGTGACAAACCTTATCAATTTGGCTATCTGTAATTAAAAACTTGTCAAATAATTAAAAAAAATAGCAAAAGAATTTTGCCTCTAACCCTGTATATTGATTTGAATTCAACTATCTGTATTAGAAACTACCAAAAGAATTAAACTCTAGAAGTTTGTTAATGTCAAGAAAGAAAAAAAAATTTCAATTTTTGAGAAATTTTTTTTTTTAAACTTTTGTATGTTTGTCTCTATTAGTAAATTTGGTTAAATAAATAATAATATTAAATTATTTCTAAAATTTAAACTGTGAATCCAAATAATAAGTACTTCTAAAATATTTTATTTAGTGTTCTTCTACCTTCCTTTGAACAGTCTTCTCTGGTCAATTTTGAAATAAAAGGCGTTTCAAAAAATCATTGATCCCAGAAGTTTCCGGAAATCAAATTTTCAATGGTGGAACTTAAGAACACAGTTTATTTTATTTGTTTGTAAGGGAGAGCCAGATAATTTATAAGCTTATATTCAAGATTAATATTCATTTTTTATCAGTAAATAGTTATTATAATAATAAACTCAAGAATGGAAGACTTATTTGTAAATTTTAATTACTTCTCCAGGTCATCATAGGTATGTGTAAATGGTATAGGTATGTGTAAAATTTTAAATATATATTTTAAGTTAACTAAGAAGTATTGAGAAGAGGTAAGAAAAAAAACTTGCTTAAATTTTTCTATTTAAACTGTTTGTTTTTTTTTTTAACTCAAGAAATTTTCCGGAATTTCGACTTGGGCTCACAATCACCCCTGAAATATTTACTACTTTAAAAATATTGTTTATAATAGCAGTAATAGTTATCTTTTATTTCAGTGATTCTGAAAGAAATATATCAAAACAGTATGAACATACAACTCAATATATTAACAATGTTTGCAAATTTGTTAATCTTATTGATAGTTTTGAGAGGAAACTGCTGCTTTTTCCTCCCCACCTAAGCAAAGAAATTAAAGAATTATGTAAAATAAGGTATTGATTTTTTTTTTTTTTTTGAAAATAATTTTTTGTAGTATGTATCTTTGCGAAGTTTTTATTAAATATCCAGAAAATTATTTAAAATTGCTATAGATGTGAATGTATGTTATAGTTAAAGTACTAAATTTGGCTATTGTTAATAATAACCACATTTTTTTGGTAAAAATGATAATTTATTCACGCTAATCACATTAACTGGTTATTTTTAATAATTGTCAAAAAATGTTTGGTATGTGTGTTTAATTAATTAGACATAATTTATTAAAACTTCCACCCTAACATCATTTTTATATGCTTATGTGCTGTGATAATAAATCTGTTATTATGGAGATTAGTAGACATAAAAAATATAAGATTACTTAAAATATGGATTTTAACACCTTTTCTAATTTAAAATGATGTCTTTAAAAGTTCAATTTACTTTGTTTTATATATATGTATATATTACAACTAAGTAAAAGTTTTTAAAGAAAATTAAAAGACTGGAAAACAAACTATTGAAAAGATATTATCTCATCGTTAGCTCACACAATTATATCTGCAAAAAAAAAGTACTTTCTAATATTATATTAATACATAGCTGCCAACCCTTCCACATTTTGCAGAAGCTTTCTGCATTTTTACTTATTTTAGCTATTTTTTACGCACAAACGATAAGATCTTCCGAATTGTACCCGTCCGCCCGATAGCTAGTATCTTCTTTAAATCAGACGTCGATACTCCTCTAGTAATGGCCCTAGAAAGCCCGCTTGAGGTGATCCTCCATTTATGTCACATCGTTCAGTGTAACATAATGAATTTCTCCTCTTTTCTGCCAATGAGAGAAAGAATTCAGCTTATGTTGCGAGAGCGCTTCCCATTGTCACATGACTTCCTATTTGCCAGCACGAAAGCAAATGTTAAAAGAAAATGGCTTGTGTAAAAGCAAAACAGCAATTGGTTTATGGCAATATTTATTTGCTCATTAGATTAATCTTGTTAATTTATTGTGGCTGAACGAATACAATATAAGCAAGCCTTTAAAGAATCTTATTCTCTTGAATTTCCATTTTTTTCTAGATCGAATCTCGGACTACATGATGTATGTAAAAATGACTAGCATAGCGCATGGTGGTAAAACTGATATAGTCAGACACGTAAAATCGACAAAACACCAGAAGAACAATTTTTTTTAATGTAATTCTTTTTTCAGAATTTCTATTAAGTTTATATATAGTGCATACTATTATATTGTAATTAAATTAATGTTAATATAAGTCTTAAAATATGACATATTTCCTTTTAATCAAGAATATTGTACCATCAAGTAGCTAGTCATAATTTTTTTTTTTTTTAATTATTTCCTTTTCTTGTTTTAAAGAAAAGTTGAGTATTGCTTTTTATGCTCATGTAGTGGATTTATAAATAAATAATGAATTAAAATCCGCTTCTTTTATATAAATTTATTAGTCTGCAGTTGCAAATCTTCTGCATTTTTATAACTAGAGGTTGGCAGCTATCTTAATATAACCTTAGCAAAATATATCAATTCAATAATGAAAAGCACTGAAAAAATTTAAACGAAAATCAAACATATAAGCAAAGAATACAAAATTAAACATATTGAGCAAAAAATAGAAAACAAAAAAATTAAGAAATATACAAGATAAGACAGAAAATGTAACATATAAAGGGAGTAGGGACTAATGTCTTTACACTTACCCACTTCTAGCAAAAAAGGATTTAAATTATTTATTGTTCATGATTTTACTTCAATACATAGTTTTTGATAGAAACATATTGTTAAATGTTTGAGCAAAATTTTTAAACTGGTGCTTCAACTTTTATGATTTATCCTTAATTGTTATGACTTTTTAGTTGTAATACTTTTTCTTAACTAGAAAAAGAAATAGATTCAAAAATTTATTGAGGCAGGTGCGTAATTAAGCTTCATTAAACCTGTGATTAATGATTCTACTAAACTCTTGTTTTACTTCTTGTTTCAAACAGCAATGTAGCATTGAAAATGGTTTTAAATTTGGGGAGAAAAATTTAACAAATTTTTCCAACTCTAAGAATTGAAACTTTCATCTTCTCTTCTTACAAAATGTCAAAAGAACATAATCTCAAATCTGAAATGCTCTGTGAGCAACAAAATTTTTTAGTGGTTCAAATAAAAGATGCTTAAAAGGCAATATTTAATATTATTCTAATATTGATTTTGTCTAAGCATTACTTTTTTTTTTTTTGTAAATTCATGCAGTTATACATATATAGAATTAGTCATAGATACACCTTAAAACTGCACAAATTTTTTTTAGCATTTGCTGTGTATTTCTGTATTGTTGTTACATCCATACCTGCTCCGATTTATTCAAGTATTTTTAATTGAAAGTTTAAAGTGGTGGTAAATTTTATGATTTAAAATTTGTTTTATTGATTTTTTTAAATTTAATTTGGAATGATTTTGTCCACTTCTTCAAACATGTAACTTAAATACATATATAAAATCCATTAACTGTGTAGAAATTTTTTTAAATACACGCAAAATTAAACAAATTAAATTTACTTTAAATTGTTAATGACTACCGCTTTAAATGTTCTAGAAAGGTAGGACTTCCGGGGCTGGTAGCTATGTACTTCTGATTACTGATAACTAGTTTGGAAAGTTAGCATTTCTGTAAAAGAGTTATTTTAAAATTTATGTGTATATTTATTCGCCTTTTAATGCTCATATTAAATATGTAAATCCATAAAATTTTAAAACTAAGTTATAATTATTCTAATTAAATTACTTATTACTCTGGCAAATTTTTTTGTGGTTATTATATTAGACATACTGTGTTTAAATTTTTAAGATAAGTTAATATTTGTTTTTTATCTCATTAATGATATTGAAATACTATCGATTGATATACTGTGAAACCTCACAGGAGCGACCACTATCTGTTCCACAGTAAAATGGTTGTTAATGGAGGTTGGTTATTCTTGGGGGGTGCTTTCGTGACTAAAAAATGTTATCGAAGGTACTTGTTTTTTCGCAAGCCATTTTAATTTTATTTTGTGTCATTTTCTTGGTGCAGAAATGACGCTTATGCTGGCATCTTAAAAACCAGATCGATGATATCTCTTTCAGGGTTCATCAAAAAGAGCTCTCTAAATAAGAACCATTCACAAATATTTTGAATGCATTTAAATCTACGTATTTGTTTTGTTCATATTTTTTGTGTTTATTTATTTGACCCTTCCCTTATCTGGTGCCGAGGTTTGCCCGGTCCCTGGGGGAGGTTTTGATGGTCTCTCCTAAAGGTTTTCTTCAACTCAGTCTATGGAAAAAATTCAATGCCTCTCAAAAGTGGACATAAATAGAGTAGGTCACTACCGAGTGCTGATCTTTTCTGGAGGTTTCACTGCATGTAACACAAAATGGTTTCATTGCAGCCTGTGAAACTTTTTTTCTGCAGTTCTCACTTGAATATGGTTGTTATACCTTAGATGTGTTTTACAGTTTTCTTATGAAATGTGTATTTTATATGGGTAAAAACATTTCTTGGTATGATTGACTTTTAAAACAAAAATCAATATTCCTCAGTTTTTTTAAATTCAATGTTTTTTAAGTTATTCATTTTTATTATAAAATTAATTATTGTGACCATGAAATGTTTCACATTTTCAGTATTAGTTTTTTTTTTTAAATGCAATGCAGAACTTGTTTCTATTTCTATTTCCCATATGGGCTTCTCATTGCAGCAGTATTCAAGTTATAGTCTTAAAAATAACTGGCTGACAAAAGCACAAGTAAAAAAAAATACATAATAGCAAGATAAATTAAAAATAAACGGAGACAATTTATGAAATATCAGAGAGTTGTTGATTTTTTCTTAGTAGAGTTTTTGTTTTTAAATTTAAGGTTCATACTAACCCGTATTCCCATCTATTTTGAAAGGTTATAACTAACCTGTTACGGATATTTCAATTAAAATTTGTTTAGTATATGTGTAATAGTAAAATAAATGTTTTTATAAAAAAGAACCTTTTCTTTAATATAGCTTGATTCGTTACAAAGCCCATTCTCAGAGTTGCTGTTATGGTTTTTTTCCTGAAATGTTTCATCTTTATCTACTGATTTGAAGATCGCCTTTAAATTATTGCTTTTGAAATAATTGATTTATTACCTATGATAAATTGGGATGTATTGATCATAAGTGTGAATTTTTTCACCATTTATTATTTTTCACCCCTAAAAAAATTTTTAAAATTATTGCAGTAAAAGTTATTTGTTATACTTAATATTTACAAAAATTATTGATGATTTATATATTATTATTTTAGTGGTAGTTCTCTTACTGCAGAAGAAATTAAGAAAATTTATTTCGAAAGATACGGTGAACCGAAAGTGGAAACGGACATTAACCATTATATGACTGTTCAACAAAAAAATATAGAATTCGAAGAGATAGAGGTATTACATTTAAAGTTTTGTTACTTTTTTTATCTAACACAATATCTAAGTCACAGAATTTTGGTTAAAGATATAAGTTAGAGTATAATAATTTAAATTAGAATATATAATTTTACTTTATTAAATATTTGATCACAATTGTGTGGTGAAACATTAGTTTCATAAAATAAATTATCAATGTAGTTGAAGTAATTTTTAATATTTATTATTTTAAGCTCTTTTAAATAACCTAAATTGAAACATAACTCCTCAGAAGATTGCTATGAAATTATTGTATATTCTATATATATATAAAATATAAAAAAAAATTTTTTTTTTTTTTTAAGTTTTAACATTTTAAAAATACTGTTCCAACTTTTCTAGAAAATCAGAATTTTCTAGAAAAAATTATATCACAGTGTAGTTATATTTGCAATTAATAGTAGTGACTTATAGCTTGAAGTAAAGTATCAGGATACTAAAGTATTTATTTTCGCCAAGATACTAAAATATTTATTTCTGGCAAGATACTAAAATATTTATTTTTGCCATGATACTAAAATATTTATTTTTGCCAAGATACTAAAATATTTATTTTTGCCAAGATACTAAAATATTTATTTTTGCCAAGATACTAAAATATTTATTTCTGGCAAGATACCGTAATATTATTATGAGCAGTAGTGGTAGTATTGTGACTTGCTGCTGCTAACCAAAACTTCAGACTATATACAGTATGCTCATTGGCACATCCCTTCAAAATCAATACTTGTTTGTTTAGATCTAAAACTTGTTTGTTTAGATCTTAGGCCATCAAATGCTTTTCGATACTAATTAACAAAGAAACATTTTATGTTGTTTAGGAGAACTCTTTGTACAGATTGTTCTCTGTAGATATGATGCATTTGTCCTTTAATAAAAATGCTCTGAGGTACCACCTCAAATACTGATACTTGGCACGTCAAATAATAAATTATACTAAATGCATGGCAAAATGTAGATTCAATTGCTATTGTGAAATCATTTAAAAAGTATGGAATGTCGAATTCTTCTGATGGGAGTGGAGACGATTTTTCGTGGAATTCAGCAGATGAGGATGAAATAGAATCCATGGCAGAATGAGATCTGTATGATGACAGTACTAACATAATAGAATCCAACACAGATGATGTTCTGGAATCTTTTAATTTGTTGCTTTATTATATTCAAAAATTTTCAATTGTGTTATATTTTTTTAAATACTCTTGAATGAATTAACTTTTCTTATTCTTAATTTTTTTTTTCCTAAACGTAGTTTAAAGAAGTGTTTTTTTTAATTTCTTATCTCTGTTGAGAAAATAATATCTGAAAAAAAAAGAAAATTTTATTGTATGTATCATGTTTAAAAAATCGTTTTTTAAAACGGAAAATTTATACAGAGTTATTCATATCTTTCTCATTGTGCATAATGTATCAATATTTCAGGATCAACGAATGTCCGATTTTATTATCAGTGTATAAGTCCACCCCCTGATTTTTCTAATATTTTTGGGATTTGTAAGGTTGACTTATACAATGGGATATTTTGTAGGTTGGTCTCAATATTCATGCTTCACTCTTGTTTATAAATTTTGTATGCAATAAAAGCATAACAAGTGTAGTATATTAGTGAGTACTGTCAATCAGTTGGTGTTATAAAAGATTATATTTATAATGTGTTCAAAACATTAATAGTATCAGAGTCACATTTTGGAAAAATTGCAATTTTCTCTTTCTCCCTTATGTACTATAGACTTAAACCATTTATCATTCTGTTCCAATTGAAAGAAAATTATTTTGACTACTTGGATTTTATTTTAACATTTAAAAAAATTTATCATTGAACTTTTATAATCAAATTAAAAGTTTTATACTTGAATATTATTTTATGAATTATTAAAAAATGTAGAATGAACTTTTTTTTATCAGCTGTTTTACTTTAATGATTAATTATATAATTATACATTTTAACCGCATTCTTGTGATATGAAAAATCAAATGCCCTCTTTATTATAAACATTAAGTTTTAAACTAATATGCTAAATAATTGGTTTCTCTTTAGTTATTTTAGTTTAAATAATTAATTTCAATTCTTAGATTTGTAAGCCTTAATTATATTTATGAAGAAAAAAAATTATTCTATATTTAATTATTAAATCTATAAGTTCTGTCTGACAAATGTTTTTATTAACAAAGATTTAAATCATAATGATTGGCAGAGTGGGATAAAAAAAAAGATAAACAAATAAGTTATCCAGGCACACAATTCAAAAGTATATTCACTCATATTATTCTTTTATAACAGAATGATTTTATGCTTTAAATGGCAAAAACATCATGCTTAAATTTTTAATTATGCTTATTATTTCCATTAAACAATCTGTGTAGAGAATATTCATTTTTCTTAAGCTGTATCTTTCCCTTTTAGATATGTGTGCTAATAGAAATGCAAAATTTTTTGTTGAAAAGTAACTATCATTTAAAAAGTGAAATAATTTTTGAAAAGTATGTGTAAAATTTAAGAATTAAGAACTTCTGTGAATGTGTCTATATTATCTGGTAATGATTTTCTGATTTGAAGAATAGCTTGTCCTTGTAATAAAAGTTATGGAATAAAACTAAGAAGAAGTATGATTATCTTTTTATTAATGTACTTGAATGTGCTACATACATGTTTAGAAATTTCCGAGTTAATGTTGCATCAATGTAACATGGTTATTTTAAATAACTCTTACATTGCCACACGTAATCAACCAATATTTTTTTTTTTTTTTTTTAATAAAAAAAATTTATACTAATGATATTGGATATTTTCTTATTTGATTTTCACTGCATCAACTCTATAATGTACTTGGACAGATTAATTCCAGTTTCCCATTCTTCTATTTCATTTAGATTAAATATGCTATGCTTACTAATTTTAGTGCAATAATTTTTTATAAGCGTTCCTAACGTATTATTCGACAATTTTATGTTTTGAATATATGTTAACATTTGCTTATAATTTTAAAATTATGACCAGAATAAGAAAATGTCTCAATTTCAGAACGAAATAATTCCTGAAGAGGTTGCTCTGAGTAAAACAGAAGATAACATTGCATTGTCTCTAAAGAATCTTGAAAATTTAGCAACTACCTTTGACAGTGTTTATAACAATTTAAAACCATTCTTATCAATTGTTAAACCTGAAGAATTCATTGATATAGGACCAGCATTTAAGGCTACAGATGAAAAGTTAAATTCTCTTTTAAAAGTGAGTGAAGTGTTTTAATAAACTTTGTCTTAAATAAATTCTTATAACAACTAAAATATAAAACTAAGACTTTTGTAAGTTTCAATTTTTAAAATTTTTTAATTCATATTTCTGTTTACATTTTTAGATGAAAGATTCTGCTACTTCCCTAAAATCTTTGGATTCAGAATTAGAAAATTTAAAAACTGATATTTCTGGTCTTCAGATTGCTTCAAAATACTTATCAGGTTGGAATAAATATTATTTTATTACAAATTTCATTAATTTTGAAATAATGAAGAGACAAGTTAAAAAATAACAGTACTTTGTATTGTATTTTTGAATATTGTTCAATGGTATTCAATGAAGTGTTTACAGGTAACTGGTTTTAGAACATGAACAAACATTTTATTTTGTAACCAGGGTTGAACAGCTGACACGGTTTTAAGTTTACAACTATCAGTGTTCAGCTCCATAGCTTTGTAATTTTGAACCCGACCCAGAAGCCAAAGGAACTCTATCTTCAAACATTAGGATAAATTAGCGTTTGTGGAGAACTTTTCTGATGGAACTAACCTGAATTTGCATTGCATGAAAAGAACAACCTTCCACAGTTAGCCTGTCGGCAAGGGGGTTCTAACCATTGATTTTTCTACCACTAAGGATATTTTACTTTAGCACTAATAGTTAATGACCCGGGAGCACAATTTGTATCAATCAGCTACTGTTGTTATAGGTTAAATCCAATAATTAATCCAATAATTTTTATTTTTGAATTATGAGCCAACAGGCTTTAATAAAAAACACATTTCCAGAGGCACCCTCCTGTAGGTGCTACAGCTTCATTTTTAAAACATAATAAATAACCTCAATTTTTCTAAAATTTTGTAGTCATGAGACTTAGGGTAAAAAGCACAAAAAAAAAAAAAAAATTCATTCAATTTTTCACATTTTTGTAGCATCATAATTTTTTTCCTCTCTGGAATAATAATTTGCGACCCCGATGTGCATTTTTTTTTTTAAAACTTCATTTTGACAATGCTTCCTTTTAATGACAATGCTTCCTTTAAATGAGATAATACTTTATTATTATGGAAATAGTAGAGTGTTTTTTCATTTACTAATAAATAAAAATATGCATGTATACCTTTTCCTTTGGTTATTGTTTTCTAAACTACAAAGAAGAGTAATTTTCTGAAAACGTAACTGATGCTAATTTTAAATAAAAGTATTATATGTGTTTTACTGTTTAAATTGTCTTGCAGGCGTAAAATTTCAGTCAACAAAGCAAGTTATGTAAACAATCTACAATGTCTTTATGCCTGTCACTGTGACTATAAAATTCTATAAATATATTATTTTACTAATTTAAGTAAAAGCCTGTTACATTCCTGAAACTAATATT
Source organism: Parasteatoda tepidariorum (assembly GCF_982258835.1). NCBI lineage: Eukaryota > Metazoa > Arthropoda > Arachnida > Araneae > Theridiidae > Parasteatoda > Parasteatoda tepidariorum. Next base: position 64,618,879 of record NC_141762.1, on the reverse strand, counting down.
TGTGTGTTAAATGTAGTTTTTTTTTAATATATGTAATAAAAGCAGAAATTAAGAGCATAATTAAAGAGACAAGTGTTTCCAAAAAATTTTTTAACCCTACATAAACAAGTACCATAGTCAAAAATAAGCCAATAAAGGGAGGAATATTACAAAATGGAAAATTTAAATATATATTACCATTCATTTTTATTTGTACTCATCAAATGTTTAACTTATAGTAATGAATACTTTTGTAGTTTTACATCTATGTTAACATATGTTATGTTTTATGTAACATTTAGGAATAATGTATGTATAATTTTTATTCCTTTGCAGATGATAAACTAGGAGAGTATTTAGGAATTCTTTCTCAGGCAAAAGTGTGAAAATAACCTCTATTGCTTCCTGTTCAAAATCAGAGTTATCAATGTTATTTATTTTGTTTATATTGTTGTAACCTCTATTGCATTTATTTGTATATAAAAATGTGTCTTCTCAATTATTAATTGTAAATAAATTTGCCAATTTTTTTTTCAAATAGAAAATATTTAGATACATTAGAGTTTCATAAATCCTTTAAAGAAAGCTAATTACCAACAAAATTTTTAATGCTGATATAATTTTTTTTCACTGGCACTCTTAAAATCACATTCACGAGACGGTGCTTTTTTTATGAAAAATTTAAATGCAGCTCAGAGAAAGTATCATTGAATATTAAGTTTTTAAAGGCAAACAGGAAGAAAAACACAATTTTTTCTCTTCACAAAATTATACAAAAACCCTAAAAGTTCTGAAATAACATGTAGGTAGAGTAGCAAAAGCATAGCAGAGTATTCAATGCCCAAGAATAAATCTAGTTTCCCCCTAATTTAATATCAATCAATATAATCTTTTTGGAATCTTTTAAATAATAGATTATGTGAAAATTTAATTGCCTGGTATGCTTTTTGGATTAATAAAAATAAAAAGAGTAAATTAGTTAAGACAACAATACTTAGAAAATAAGCAGAAAACAAAAATACAATAGAATTAGAATACATATTAAAAATGTATTGTAAAAATATATTTTACATTTAAATATAAAAGTATCACACTATGAATATTAAACTTCACTTATAAAATTAGTTTCCCACAGAAGAGAAATTTCTGTTTCTATCTTTTTTTATTATTAGTTGCAGAAGCCTAACGAGGATTCATTATTAAGAAAGTGATCTCTAACTGTATATAAGTGAAACCTTCATTACTACCTATAATTTTTTATTTTATCGATATCAGTCCTACCTATGACGTAAAAATAGTTAGTGTATTCTAAAATATCATTAAGAGAAATTCAAGGCATCAATAGAATATGATATTAGAATTGCAAACTAGCACAGAGATTTAGTAGACATTTAATCTGTTAAATTTTTTAATTCTGTTTTTAAAAATAAGTTTCACTTCAGCCAAATAATTTGAGAGGGAAGGAAACGCTTTGTGACATTAAAAAAAAAATATTTGTATGTATTTATTATCTTGAAAATTCAAAGTTTCTCACAAAAATAAATTGGAAAGATTCAATGCACTCGCCATTGGTTTGTTAAATTTACAGTGTACCGAAAAAAGAAAAAGATATCACTTTGAATAGCTTTTATTGTGATGGTGCATTTCTCTTAAATTAAAAGTATCTTAATGTTTCAAAGGGTTGATACCAAATCAAATATAATAATTAATTAGGGCTAACTATTGTGGAGCATTTGAATAAAATACTTTTTTTCTTGAAAATTTCTATTCTTGACTCTTAAAATGTAGGCTGGGAAATTAGCTGCAATCCAAAAAATATGTTCCCAATAGTTGAGGCAAACGAATGGTTAAATCTTTGAAATCCTTATTGTCATTATATTTTTATGAATATGTCGCTATATCTCTTAAATTTGTAAACAGAGCAAAACATTATTCACAGTATTATAATTTTCTTTCATTTAAAGATAATTTAAGTTAAAAAATAACTTTCAATAATTATGTTATTATTTTATTTAATTTTAGAATTATGTAATGTTTGCAAAGAGAGCTTCTATATATAAAGTTTCTAAAATTTCTGAAACGCAGCATTTTTAAGTTTTCATTTTATAAAAACTAATTGACTAATTTCCATTTTTATTTTATCACTTAAAATCCAATAGTGTGAAATGATGTAAAATATAGATAAATGAAGTTTGTAAATGTATGCAAAAAATGTTAATGCACTTAAAATCTCACAAGATAGGGTGAAATATGTGAAATGCAGGTTCCTAAATAAGATCCTTTTTACCCCTAAAGACATTTTTTAAAGACAATTTTATCATCAAGCTTTTTTTCCTCCCCTGATGTTCTTAAACTGAATAAAATCTCCTAATTTTTATTGTTATTTAAAGAAAAATGCATAAGCTCCCTGCAACGAATTATTTTGAAGAAGAGGTCTTTAAATTGCTTAAATTTTCAAGGTGCAAACCTGGGATTCATGGAAAAATCTGGAATCGTCAGAGAATTTTATTTTAATTCCAAAAATCGGGTTACTATCAGTTTTTCAGTTATCAATAACAGTAATCAGTTATTAAAATAGAAATTAAATAATTTTAACATTTATTATAGTTATTTTATTACCATCATTGTACAGCCAACTGAATTTCGGGTTTACGCGCAAATGGGGGTTCATTTATAAAAATCTAATTCTAAAAATCCTTTTAAGAAATAATGTAAGCAATTCTAAATCAACAGTCAAATCTAAGTATATTTAATAAAGGGAAAGAAAAATGTTTACAAGATGTTCAATTTAAAGCTCAACATCTATATGAATTCAACAAATCGACTAAGAATTAAAATTCGGTTCTTCAATGTTTTGAGCAGTGTGCATGCCGTTGTTACTATTGACAACCAGAGTTAGAAAGAGAAATAATGTTACTTGGAGGGAACAATGCCTACTAATGTTCAACTTTGTAACCTCATAATTTTGAACCAATCCAGAAGGCAAGGAAAGTCTTTCATCAATACCCCCCAGAAGTATGATTTATTATGGGAACATGGAGGACTTGAGTGACTCGACAGATTTAATGTGCATCAGTCACCATTTACTACACGGGGTCTTTGGCCTGCAAGGATCGAACCCCTGACCTTTGTTACATGGTTCCAGTGCCCTCATATTGCATTTATTTGTAATAATTTCACATTTTAGCCAAAATGACATGTTTCCATCTTTATTCAATGATATATATTATTACAAATAAAAAAAATCAAAATTTTCTGATGAAAAATTGCACGGTATAAATAAAATATAGACTGAATTTTCATTGAAATAAATATACCTGTGGAAGTCAGGGAATTTTTTTTCCGAAATTGAATGGGAACCCTTCGATATATTAACGATAAGTTAATCTTACTAGACAGTGATGCATGATTTGAAAAGAGTTAATTTCTGTTGTTGCTTCGTTAACCCCAATATTAAATATACTTTTAACATGGAACTGAATTTTACTATTTTTTAGAATTTTTTGTTACTCATCACCCTAATCATTTTCTCACCTTTGTTAATCATAAGCGTTTTGCTGTCTCTAGACATACATGTTAATTCTAATTCCCAGACGATTTCTGCATTACAATTGCTCTTTCATTTTCGGATCTCTTAACGTTTGTTCTTACTCTATATATTTCTCACTTGCTGCTAACCATGGATTTAGATTTAACCTTTCTATAATTGATTCAGCTTTTGCTAAACTTAATAGTAATTCCAAATGTCCCTCTTTTTCTAATGCTTGCTGAGAATTTGTTAACTATACTGTTCTCTTTCTCCTCTTTGCTATAAAATTGCAACTATCTTATCCTGTTTTTGTTTTAAAGTCATTTTCTGGCCAGTTTACAAATTAAATTCTTAGACTTTTAAATGGTGTGTATGGCTGGTTGACTGTGTAGAGCTAAGCGCAGATGGCGCTAGGGGTTAAAATTTGCCATAAGACTTCCGTGTTACTTCCTCCAACTGATTTTTACTTTTAAGCATGGAAAAACTCGCCCTTCAATATAATTAAACTTGCAGTGCTTACAATATAACGCGTTTTTCAGTCTAACTTTCAACGAAATAAACAACAAATGAATTCGGAAGAAAATGCAGAGCCTTGTGGCAGAACGTTACAGAAAGCAGACTCTCGTCGACCCAGCTCAAATTTATGTAGTGTTTTAATCTTTTTTTGGGGCAATAATTTCTATGAATTTTCATTTGGTTTCTTAAAATTCCAATGCCTTTCATTGCTCAGTTATTACTATTGATGTTTTCATGATTTAAGAAAAAAAAAAAGAAAACGATATTACAACACACGAAATTTAAATCGCTCATTAAAGAAATTACTCTCTGTTACACTCGGTTTGCAAAGATATCATCGTTAATCCATGCTGTATTTCAATCGTTTGTTCGACAGTAATTGCTACAAATTTTCATTTTTTTTAAAAAAAATCCCGATATTTTTTATGCAATTTTAGTATGCAGGAAATTTAAATCGCGAGTTTGATAATTATTTTTTTTAAATGTGACGCTTTTTTCGGCAGTTTTTGCTAGTGCTTCTGATTTCTTAGTGGTTCACTTTTTGACGCGCTCATTTTAAGTCGATAGTATCATAAATATCTTTGGTGAGTTTCGATTGAATTTTCGGTAGTTATTGATTTTATCGCGGATTTTAAATATTCCAATGTATTTTAGATCCCGTGTAGTAGTCACTGATGCACGTTAAATCTGTCGAGTCACAAAGCCATCCATGTTCCCATAACAAATCATACCTCTTGGGGGGGGGGGTACTGATCCAGGAATTTCCTTGTCTTCTGGATTGGTTTAAAATTAGGCTATATACAGAGTTGAACATTAGTTGTCGTGAACCCAAAATTGGGTCGGCTGTTCAACAACTGATATATATAAAATAAAAATATATTTTAGACAATATTGGAAATTTGAATCGTGCATTTGAGTATTTAATTTTGACACAATGATTCAATTTTTTTTCTAACGATTTTTTGGCAGTAATTGCTATTGATTTCCATATAGTTTTTGAAATCCAATATTTTTTATACGATATTATTTATTATAACAACCGAATCTCGAAACGAAGCACTTATGTGAGTATCTCTTTTTTGAAAAGTCCTATTCGCCTGATTTCGTCATCGATCTTTATTTCGGGAGTTACTGTCACGAATTTTACGATTTTTAATTTCTGTGCGAATTTAAATTTATTATCGTATAATTTATTTACGAATTTTAATTTATGCAATGATTTATAAAATTTCTTTGAGGAAATGATTAATGCCTTTTTCCGCCTACAAAATAAGGCGGAAGTATCGCCAATAATATTAGAATTAAAATATATATATATATGCTATTACATTTACTATTAAATTTTTTTATTTATACTTTCTTCCGTAAACACAACGTTTTTGTTACTTTACATTAGTAATTGTTATAATTAAAAGTATCTTACAGAAAAATATTAGTTCCAGGGAAGTTTGTCACTGACAGCCCGAAAAAATTCTGCTACAGGGTTGCAGAGTATCATAGCAATCTGCATCATTTCAAGACGGCGTTATTTTACAAATAAGGTTGTTGTTGTAGTTCATTTACGTCGCACTAGAGCTGCACAATGGGCTATTGGCGACGGTCTGGGAAACATACCTGAGGATGATCCGATGACATGATATCACAATTTCATTCCTCTGCAGAAGGGATGGCACCCCCGCTTCGGTAGCCCAACGACCTGCACGCGAAGTCGAGCACTTTACGGTAGCACAGTTTAACGAGGACCAATACCGCACACCCTCGGTCCCTACGCAGACTGATTCAAGTGAGTCACCCGCCCGCACACTGACCACAGCCAGTGATGCTTGACTTCGGTGATCTGCTGGGAACCGTGTCTTAACGATCAGTCCACTGCGGGACTTACAAATAAGGGATAACACTCAAAACATAGCTAAACTTACACTTTTTTTATGGTGTGATATAAAATTTTTTTAAGCTCCAGAATTTATATACAAAAAGCTTTTATGAATAGTAAAGTTACACAAATCACAATTAATAAACAACACACACAAATCACAATAATAAAACTTTCTGGAATATTAACCCTACTGTTCAGAGGGATACATCGGAAGTTTTCTAAATTTCTTCTGGTTTTATGAAGCTTGTTATTGTTAACATACCATCAACCATTCATATTCTGAATAATTATAGATTTCATTAATGCGTTGTTTAGTTCAGATTTAGAATTTGATTTTGGGTGTCCACATTAGGTGAACGTATAATAACGTATCTCTTTGGAAAGAAGTATCTCTGATAAACGTGTAGAAAGAAGTCGTTTCTAAAAATTTTAATCACATTGTTTCATTCTTTAATCACATTAAAAATTAGGATGGAATATTGTACAATTTTTTTGTTTTTGTTTATTAAGTTATCTGCTAACTTAAATGAGTTTCTGGTGATAAGTCATCCGGTGTTGGCCCGAGATTTGATCATTTATCTGATTTTCATCAGACGAGTAAGAAAAAAAAAAATACTCTCTGCGAATTTAAAATCTTGATTGGTCATCAAATGTCTGTGCGTAAAATTACCCTTATTTAGAATTTTAAACAAAAATTTGACTGACACACCGAGCTAGTGGATCTCTTTATGCGCCAACTTCTAAACATATTATTCTCCTGTAATTGTTACTAAAGTCTGATATTTTTTTTCTCACAAATTTTTTAAATTACTGCGCTTGAGGTAATCCAAAAAGCTCAATTAATAATTTGAACCTTCTTTCTAAATAAAATAAAAAAATGCTATTTTTGGCTCTCTTATTTATGAAAAACATTAAATGAAAAAATTTTTCGTTTTAAAAAAAAAATCTTTTATGACGTATTTTATTTTGACACCAAGTATAAGATAATACTCAAAAACCTCTCGAAGTTATATCAAAAATATTGAAACCCATTCACTGAAAAAGGGAAACACACCTATTTTCTAAACTGTAATCGTTTGCCAACTAGAAATACATTGTATGTATTAAATTATTTATTCGTAGTTTGGTCTCTAAATCTATCTATTTTTCTAATCTTACGCACAAGATTTTTCATTTCTAATAGACCTATTAAATTATAACTTAGCATTTGGTTTCTATATTATCACGTTAAATTCACATTAGTACTTGAATATTGGTAAATATTTTAAATTTTTTGATCAAAATAAATCCATTTTTTTATAAAAATGTAGATTTTTTTTTAAAATTTATAAAATAATTTTTTTCTTCTATTTCTTTGACCTAGTATCATCTATCTTAAAAAATCCGAACGATATCCGCCGACTTTGTTTTGGTTGTTCATCTTAACGTTGCATTTTGTTTGTTTGGCTGCTATAAAATACTAAAAAATAGACTTAATTACAAAAGTGTACAAGAATTACGATGGAATAAAAAAAAAATTTAACAATTCATAATTTGTTTAAGAATTAACTGTTATAATTGGTGGGAAAAAATACCATACGGGCTGCAAGAATGCAACAGAAATTAGGCATGCTGAGAGGGTCACATTTATTCATAAACTTAACGCAAGTTTTTCTTTTTTCGAAATTTCAATTTGTTCCTAAAGTTATTGCAATTTTAAGCGCTTTTTTCTCTTCCTTTTTTTGTTTGGTTGTGCAAAACTTAGAAATTCGTAATTATGTAGGAAAATGAATAGGGAGTAGAATGGAATAAAAAAAAATTTAACATTAGATATATGTTTTGAGAATTATTAACTAATCACCTTGTAGGAAAAAAATACCATACGCGCTGCATGAATGCAACTACAGAATCGAAATTTGGTATTCTGAACAGGCTCTATTTGTAAATGAACTTTAGTTTCTTTCGAAATTAAATCCGCTCGAAATTTATTGCAATTTTAGATGCTTTTTTTAAAAAATCAGTTTTCTCTCTCTTTTCTTTTTTTGTTTAACGTTACATTTTGCTTTGTTGCTTAAAATCTACGACTTAGGAACTTGAAATTGCAAAGGTGTATAGAAAAATGTGCAGGTAGTTTGATGGAATAAAAAAAAATTAAGATTCAATTGTTAGTTCGAGAATTATTAACTGTTAAACTTATAGGGGGGATATTGGTTAACCTACTGTGTTGATAGACACATTTGGAATTAAAATTTAAACCAGAGTTTTTTTCCAAATTCCTTAAAAGTTCAACAGTTATTAAAAATATTGTTGCTTTCTTCCAAATTTATTTGTTTAAACATTGACTATTTATCCGCTGTTGCATAAAATTTATCTCTCACGAGATCTTTGTTTTATAAGCTCGTGCTGAAATATTTAATCAAATGAAAGATTACATGTTGCCAGATAAAATACAAAGTAAATTAAAAAAAATAAATTATAAATAGCTATAAAAATTGCTTATTTAAATTGATATAAGTCTCCTCAACAAGAGAAATTTCTTCTCTTATTGAATCTCACAATCTGTACTTTTGAGATTAATTTCTTTTTTAAAAAAAAGTACAGATGATACTCTTTTGAATCTAAGCAATCCTCTATTTTCTTACGATTAACAAAATGTTCTTACTTAATGATTGCATATTTGGAAATCAAAATGTTCTGCTTTTGCTTGTTTAAACTATTGACGTTTAAGAAGAAATTAACAATGATGAATGATAATCAATTACAGGAGGTAAGCAAGAGCAACCTCCTAGTGCTTTTAAAAAAAGGCATGGTATATAGACGTATGTTTAAAGCAAAAATGTTTCTATGTCCGATTTCGTAACTTAATAATTAGCATATTTTAGGTCGATGAAATCAAATCTACTCATGAAATCAATCTACTCGATGAAATCAAATCTACTTAGACCTCCTGAAACAGGCTCTGACTATAAATTGATCAACATTAGAGAGTTCTGGAATAATGCAATGAATGAGATGAGAAGTTTATTTAAAAGAGAAGTATTTTACTCTGAATTTCTTTTTTAATTATGTAACACACATTTGGCGCCTTTCTAAGGTTCAAATGTCAATGCTTACCAGTCTCAAGGAACGTCACTGTAGAATAAAAAAAGATATCGTAATCACTTAAGTGTAATTTATGGACAGCCGGACGAATATCTAAATTCTCGCAAGTTTATAATTGTTAATTAATCAAATGAACAAAATGCATGATTATAAAAACATTGATTAATATTTTTAGAGAAGTACATTTAATTTCTAGGCATTAAACATAAACGTAAAGAATTTTCTATACCTAACCAGCTCCAATTCCAAATAACTAATATAAATCAAGAAACATAGCACAGATTAAGAAATGCTTTTATCGTTCATATATGCTATTCATCGACTTCTGTTTTCATTTCTGTAAATAGTTCGTTTTTATTTCTATAAGAAATATATTTTTGACGCTTATAAATTTAGCAGAAATAGAACTGTTTCTCTTTGAAAAAATATTCAAAAACTGTACAATTCTTTTTCAATAAATAAAAAAATACTTTTTCGGTCTTGAATTTTTAAACACATAAACCATTTTTAATAAACTGATGATTTATTATACAGTGATATTTGGAGAATGTTTAAAAATCTCATATAAAATGCTGTACAAAACATGATACATAAATTCCAAAGACATCACTTTAAGCAAATACATAATTCTTTCCTCAAAAATAAGGAAAAAAGAAACAGAGAAACTACTTGGTTTCACACATCAATACCTGGTGAAAATATAAACATAAGAAAAATATATCGCCATATTCCTTTTTTTTTTTTTACATAAAAAAAAAAGAATAGTTCAATAAATTTTTTTTAATAAATATGGACATTTAATAAATCATAATTAAAAAATATACTATAAAAAATAATTAAGTGAAAAAGTTCAATATAATTAACACCTTCTTTCATTAATCCACAATAATTAGCACAAATTTATTTTTGACAATTGTGTTAGACTTTAAATTGCATTAAACATGCATCCACTTCATACCAATACATCAACCTAATGTTTAACTATGAACTAAAAATTTACAAAATGAATGTTAGTGAACATTTACTAATTTTGGAAAAAGAATGTTAACATAATTTTATCAAAGTTTTAGACTATTAAATGAATAAATTTTATTTATTATATTAAATAAATGTTCTAATAATATATGTGTTGATTTTTTCACATTTATTCAAATTAAAAGGCATGCTAACACATTCACATAAATTATGTTTTCCAAATTGTTGCTGACCTAAATTTTTTTTTAAAAATTTACTGGGTCACAAGCTCTATAATTAACAGCAAGTGAAATAATATAGGGCCTGTGATAATTAAACAATTTAGTAAAAATAAAAAAGTATTTTAACAAAATGCCAAACATAAAATTCAACATACAAATAAAACAAAGTCTCAATGAAATGTGCTATGCACAAAATATTTCATAAGTTAAAACTGCTTTCAACAGCACTAAAAATATGCAATTTAAAGTAGAATCAGTTGTATTTCTCTTCTTAATATTTGCAGATAACTGCTAGATTAATAAATATTTTACTGTTTAGAAATTTAAATGTAATTAGAGTAAGAAGTTTTTCGATTGTATAGAAGTATTTATTTTTTGAAGAAAAACTGAGACACAGCCATATTTATTTAATTAAACATGAAACTAAAATATTTACACTTTAGTATAAAACATGCTTAACGAATTAACAATTATTATACAATACCATACCTTGTAATTTACCATGGAAGATATTTTTTGATGTTTAATAACTGTTCAATAAGTATTTAATATTTATACAAAAATTGTTTAATATACTCCAAATAAAGTAATATAGTATTTTATATCAGTATGTAATATTTTAAAATGTTATAATACAAATATATCACATCCTGACAATCAAATAGTAAGAGGAAAGAAAAAACAATTTCATAAAGTTTAACAAAAGAACTTAACACAAATTTGAAGTTAAGAAGAAAGAAAAAATGCAATAAATTATAGACATACAAAATTTGTATTTGTAATAATAATATACCCAAAGAAAATAGTTTATAATAAAAGTAACAGTCTGATAAATAATTATGTTTATTTATTAATGTATAATATTTGAAGTAGGTTGCTTAAAAGAAAAATTTCTTTAAAATTAACAAATAACATTAGATTCCTGTAATTATCTTTATTTTTAATTTTTTTTGTGTTATTATTTTTATTACTTACTGTAAAAATTGTATAAGCTTTCATTTGAAAATAATAATAAAAAGCTATAGAATTTATTAGGATTTTGGCATATTGTAGACAGAAAGGTTGCACATTTTGTTTCTTTTCAATGCTTAAATAATGAAAAAAAAATTCCCTCTACCTTTTTCTCTTGACCCAAAAGTAAGATGTTCCCTTCATATACATAAATAATTAGAATAAGCTACAATCAAATTTAAAAAACTTTCAAAGATCAACACTTAAATTTAATAAAATTAATGAACACCACGAAAGACTATTTTCTCTTAACATATTATTGGCCAAAAATTAGGTTCTTTATTAATCAGACTGTAACTGTGAAAGATATTCAAAATGAATAAAGTGTTTCGAAAAGAGGCTAAGTATAATTTGAATAAATAAATGTATCATATCTTAACTTCAACAAATCTATTAAATTAAATTGAAATATACACAAGTGGAAAACAAACTAGTAATAACAAATTTCAAATACATAAATATATGAACTTTTATTAGCCATAAGGACTATACATAACAAAAATCTGTTAAGTTATTCCACCGTATAGCTATTTATCAATTAAGTTTTAAGCATCAGGAAATAATACATTTTGAAAAATTGTACAAATATATTGAAATGAAAAGTGGCATTCATAAAAGAATTGAACAATTAAGTATAAAAAAAAAATTCATGAACCAATAAGAAAATCAAAACATTTATGAACTAAAAATAATATTTATTACAACACTGGAATCTGCAACTCAACACAGTTGAACAGGAGATTTCAAACAAGCGATAGTGAGCATTTATCACACATTTAGAAAAATGAAACAATGAAGTAGGAAATGCGATAGTTCCAGCCAGGTAACTTATAGCCAACAGACAACGGTAATGAACAATGGCACAACAGGTATATTATTTTACACAGAGGTAACCCCTAACTTCGGTAATGAACTTTTCAAAGTCATCCTTAAATTTTATTCGGCTGTGGCGATCCAAGTTCAATGTCATGTTGGTTGATAAATCGTTAAATGATGTGAGTAGTCTTTGCACAGTACTAGCATCTGACTGACTGTTGATAAGCTCTTGTACTAACTGTTTGTACTTTTCCTAGTAAGAAACGCATTTGTTAATCATGTGTTATAAAAGCACAGCATGTTAGTGAAAATCCAAAAAATTAATTACAATGCATTGGAAAAAGAAAAATACCTACAAGTAAAGAGATTATTATTGCACGAATATAGGTTTTGGCAAACCATAAGTAGAAAATTCTTTAAAAAATATGAAACAATATTTAAATATCGTATATCAGCAATACAAACACAAAACACTTTCAGTACTAATTTTTAAAATAAAAAAACTTAGTTCTATTAATTAAAATTAACAATATTATATTTTAATATTTCGTCAAATATAATATTGTCATTAAATTTTTATTATATGCAATTAAAAATGTCTGAACATGTTTTTTTTCTTCTTTTCTTAATTTAGTTAGAAATATAACTAATAACAAATATTACATAAATTATTTTATAACATATAATGCCAGCAAAAAAAAAAAAAAAAAAAATTGTTACAAGGATAGCTGCCAACTTGAACAGCTGTTGAAGAAATTTTTTCTTAGTAGTAAAAAGTAACTTGCATTTTAATTTATTCTTGATTTTTAAACCTTAAAAAATAAATTCAATTTTTTTAAAAAAAAACCTGCTATGATGAATTCAAGCTTAGGTACATCAGATCTATTAATTAGCTTTTAAAAGTGTAAAAGTAGCTTAATTCTTAGAAATTTCTTCTTACTTTATTTATTATTTTACTACTATTTAGTAAAATCATTTTCAATGATTGTATAAGTTAGCAACTATGTATAATTACAAAGTTTTTTTTTTTAATTATATGATTAATACGAACTTGAAAACAGCAGATGAGAGTGTATAATGTTACACTTGCAGATTGAGTGAGATCCGCATCTAAGGGCTGCAAGAATAACATATCGAAGACAACCTGATGAGCAAAAGAAAGAAATTACAAGGTATTAGAATTCCCAATAGATAACACAAAGTTGGTAAAAGAAATTGAATTAAACATTATAAAATATAGTCTTAACCTGTTATACCGAAATTTGAATTAAAAACTTACATGCTTTCATTTAATTATAAAAACTTATGCCTAATTATTTAGAGTTTAAAACTATTTCTCCAATTCGTTTCTCTCGTGTTTTTTTCTTCTTAAATTACTTGAAATGTATGAAACACTATAAGTAAATGGTTAAGTATAAACAAAAAAGATTGCCACAATCTGGGGTTTGCCATAGTGATGACACAATTCATTGTTGGAAAACAGTAAACAATACTTTATCCTCTCTTCCTAGAACAGCATAAGTTTTTAAAACTAGAAGAATAGTAGGCAAATAATTTTTTTTAACAGTTTAGTGAAATAAAATATTGTTACGAAATTTATGGTTCCCTTCCTTAGAATTTGATTTTTGGAATATATGTCTAAATATCTGTAAGCTCAGTGATCATTATTCCTATTTTTCTAAACTAAAGTTCAGAAGTAAAAAACTACTATTTTTAATTAACTACAATTTTACTACATGTCCAATTTTTTCCACATTATTCAACGGAAAAATAATGTTTTGAAAGGAAATTTTTGTCCAATTTTGCTCAGGGGTTTAACATTTTGATGGTTAAAACTTCAGAGAGACATTTTTTGAAGCCTATTGACTGTATTTTTATTTATTATAGAAATAATAAAAAAAAACTATCTTTTTACCAATCCAAATCCAAAATAAACTGAAGCTAAATAGTCCATGGAAGGCAATTGCACAATTTCTTTTACTTAAAGAACCGTAAAGATGCCACAGGTCATAAATTTTCAATTGCTTTTAATCATTTGAATAGCAGCATGGGTTGATTTGAGTTTAAAACATTTGTTTATCCTGGGTATTGGCAATTTCATATTTATGAACATTATTACTGAAAACTTTCAAATCATTTGTTCAAGATAGCATCCATTATAAATAGTATCCTTCGACAATAAATGTCTAAATTACTTAAGTCCCAAGTCAATGAAAATAGTACAACATTGGGTTGTTAACCTGAAAAGGTATGCAGCTAGTACTACTGTATTACACAATCACATGCATTCATTTTCTATTAGGGCAACCCTTATATAATAAAAGTAAGTGTTTTCAAGCATTTATATTGACCAACTTACTTTCAAAAATGGTTCCAAAGCCTCATGCATAGGTGTTCTTGGATTTGGATTTTGATAAACATGCCTTCCAAGGACAGACAAAAAATCCAAACACAAAAGTGAAATTTCGGTGGTATAGCTTAAATGTGGTTAAATAAAAATAATCATATAGTAAAAATACAAAACTTAATTTAAAATTATTGAAATTGTAGCTGAATTCATGTTCTTCATACAGTGCAAAAAAAGTAAACAACCAATAAATCAGGACTGAACAATACAGCAAAATAATTCAAAAACTGAAAGATAAATATCAAAAAATTGATTAATTTTTTTTTTTAACTACTATTTTTCCCCCTCCTCAGCGGCTTTACATTATTAGATTAAAGGAAATACGTTTTTAGTAATTCATTCGTCATAATAAAGATTAAATGAGTTTAGTATCATTTTGTATAATGCTATTGTTCTTGGTCAATTTAAGGCAGGAAAATTTTCTATAGTCAAACAATTCTCTCTGGAATATATGACTTTAGAGGGGCCGCAAAAAACCTATTTCTAAAGTATCTATACCCAAAACTGCATAGTAATGGCACAGTTTAAATTGATACCAAATATACCTAATGTTATTATACACATAATATCAGTTACAAAATAACTTCATCAAAAATTTCACCTAAACATAAACTTACACTTTATAATCAAAAATACCAATATTTTATATGTTAATAACAACTTGAACATATAAAAAATTATTAAGTAATTCATATATTTTTTTTTAATATCATACCTATTTTCATATCATATTAATAGATATACAGTAGGGAACCGATTATCCGGAACGATCGGGACCATCACTATTCCGGATAACTGATTTTTCCAGTTTTCTGAATCGCTACAAAAAGCCGTTTTTTTATTGTTAAACCCAACTAAAAAAAATTTTTTTTTAGGAAATAATCTTGAAAAGAAGAAAAAACGATGAAGTAATACACTAATGATTATTTCCAAAATGATGGTAAGGTGAACATCTTTCAAAAAAGAAAGAAAAATCCTAAAATCTTATAAGGAAAAAAAAATTTTGTTTAAAAAATGGCGGGAAAATTTATCGAATTTCGTTCCGGTTTTCTGATTTCCGGATAACGGGTTCTGTACTGTACTTATAAAATATTGTGGCCAACCATCCATATATATATATACAGTCTTTCGAAGAAAAGCATTCAAATAAAAATAGTTAATAATCTGATACAAAGGTTTTGATGGTGTAAAAAATTCTTAAACTAGGCGAATAATACCCTGAAAATAAATTTCTTGATAATTAAACAAGAATTTTAAGCAAAAATAATAAATATTTCTTTACTTACATTTAATTTTGCTAAAATATATTCAGAGAAACTAGGGACAAGTATGTTTTGAATTAAATATTAAATACAATAAAAAGGGAAAAATCCAATTCATTGAAAACTGGGATAATAATTTAATTATATAATTGTTAATGTTCTAGAAAGTTTTTTAACAGTTATTTATTTAAGGAAAAATGAAACAAAAAAGTAGGAAATTTCTTTTAATAATATCAATTGAAATTCATCTCATTGATAAGACAAAAGGATACGAAGTAAGTCCAAACTGTACAGATGAAAGTAAAGATTTCATGAGGTTTTCAGGTATTTGACATATTTTAGCTGGTTGTATTTCACAAATTGAAATGATGAGTTTGAAGTACTGCAAGCACAAGCTTGGAAACTATAATAAAAAAATTCATAATGTATGTTAGACATTAACAATTATTTATTAAACATGACACTAGAGCAGTAATGAAATTGCTTACATTTAGAAGATCTGCTGTCATTAGAGGCATAATTATACTAAGACCATATAAAGATACATCTGCAGCAGAAATATTTGCTTCAGCATTGTCTTGATCTAAAGCTATATATAAAATGGCATATTGAATAAATTCAACAAAAAAAATTAAGAAAGATTTTTAGCAATCTAATTAATTTCAGAAATTTTTTATTAGATTTATTTACAAAGATGGAATCTTGCGCTCCACGAATTGATCAACAGGAAGAAGCTTGTAGAGATATGTAGTCAAAGATAGAATTGTCCCAACAGTGGAAGGTAATGTTACTAGTGTTGGTGAAAATTCTCAATTCACATATGAGCAGCTAAATGAGTAACAATTATCAGGAATAGCAATTGGTAAGCAAGAACAATAATGAATGTTTATTGCTCTTCCTGCTTTTTTTTTAATAGAGTAATGGAATGAGATGGTTATGGATTAATTTCTAAATAAATCCACAAGTAATACAAAAATTTCATTAAAAAAAAAAGAACAAACTAAGCTTTTTAAGAGGTCATTCCAAAGGAAATAAATTATCTTATACAGAGAAACCTCTCAGGAACGACCACTCTCCGTTCAACAGTAAAATGGTCGCTGATGGAAGTTCTTTGTTCTTAGAGATTACCTCCATTGGCTTCAAAATTATTATCAAAGGTAGACGATTCTTTGCAAATGATATTAATTTCAGTGAGTGTCATTTTTTTGGTGTGGAAATGACATTGCTATTGGTGTCATGGAAAAGATGGATCGATGAATAAAATTTAGTGTCGATAAAAATGATCCCAACAAATATAATAATTACTAATTTACCAATTATGAATGATAAAACCATTTTAACTAATGTTGTTTCTTGCTTAAGTTTGCATTTAATTTTATATTATAAAAAATGTTTTATATTACAATTTTTTTTAATATTATATACAAGATGTTAGCTCTAAAAGATAAGAAGAGGTTTGTTTGATTGAGATAATTGTTTTTTCTAAAAAAACTTTTTTTTTCTAATTTAACTTTCAACTCTAAAAGTAAATCATTGATAGCATTATTTTAGTGCATTCTGACTGCAACATGAAGTTGTAACGCCAAAAAGGAGCTCACTAAATAAGAGTCTCACACAAATATTTTGAATACATTTTAATCTACTTATTTGTTTTGTTAATTTTTTCGCTTTAACGTTTTTTTGTGTTTCCTTATTTGACCTTTGCCACATTTGATTCTTTGCAAATGATATTAATTTCAGTGAGTGTCATTTTTTTGGTGTGGAAATGACATTGCTATTGGTGTCATGGAAAAGATGGATCGATGAATAAAATTTAGTGTCGATAAAAATGATCCCAAGAAATATAATAATTACTAATTTACCAATTATGAATGATAAAACCATTTTAACTAATGTTGTTTCTTGCTTAAGTTTGCATTTAATTTTATATTATAAAAAATGTTTTATATTACAATTTTTTTTAATACAGTAGGGAACCGATTATCCGGAACGGTCGGGACCATCGCTATTCCGGATAACTGATTTTTCCGGTTTTCTGAATCGCTACAAAAAGCCGTTTTTTTTTACTGTTAAACCCTACTAAAAAAAAATTTAATTTGGAAATGATCTTAAAAATAAGAAAAAACGATGAAGTAATACACTAATGATTATTTCCAAAATGATGGTAAGGTAAGAGTATCTTTAAAAAAAGAAAGAAAAATCGTAAAATCTTATGAGGAAAAAACTTTTTTTTTTAAAAAATGGCGAGAAAATTTATCGAATTTCGTTCCGGTTTTTTGGTTTTCCGGTTTTTTGGTTTTCCGGTTTTCTGATTTCCGGATAACGGGTTCTGTACTGTATTATATACAAGATGTTAGCTCTAAAAGATAAGAAGAGGTTTGTTTGATTGAGATAATTGTTTTTTCTAAAAAAACTTTTTTTTTTCTAATTTAACTTTCAACTCTAAAAGTAAATCATTGATAGCATTATTTTAGTGCATTCTGACTGCAACATGAAGTTGTAACGCCAAAAAGGAGCTCACTAAATAAGAGTCTCACACAAATATTTTGAATACATTTTAATCTACTTATTTGTTTTGTTAATTTTTTCGCTTTAACGTTTTTTTGTGTTTCCTTATTTGACCTTTGCCACATTTGATGCAGATGTTTGCTCGGTAGCTGGGAGAGGTTCTAATTAATGGTTTCTGCGAATTCTCTGCCTCCCAAAAGTGATCGTAAAAAGAGGTGATTGCTACAAAGAGATGGTCTTTCCTGAAGGTTTTATTGTATTAACCAACGATTTGTGATTAAGCAATGAAAAAGTAGAAAACATTAAGCTTATAGAGAAGCCTAAGTTAGTATCATAAAATAACAGTTAGTATAATAAAATAGACATTATTTTAATATAGCAAGGCAAAGAATAAATGAACCTTGAACATACTTTCTGGAGCAAAGTCAATAAAATCTTTAAAAAGCAAATCAGTTAAAAGTTGCATTAAAAGAAGAATGTCTTGATATTGTTCTTCTTCAGCACTTGCCTCCCGACTGAGTTTACCTATAAAAAATAATTAAAATAGCACTTAACAAATAATCTTAAGAATAATAAATATTCAATAATAAGTATTTAGAAATTTTCTTACCACTATTGTATTTAGCATAGATACGAATCATGTTGACACAGCACTCATAAAGGACCTTAGCACCTGCCTGTTATTAGAAATTAAAAATAAATAAAAAAAAGTTTAAAATTCATAATTCAATGTTATAAAAATATAATTATATCACCTGACTTAAATAACACAAGACCCTCTTAGCAGCCACACAATATACTTGAAAAACCATTCCAACAATTTCATGATGATTATGATAAATATCTACAAGTTTAACAAGTTCTTGAAATAAAGGATTAACAACTGGCACCAGATATTGCAAGTTAGACATTGTGCACCCATCCACGACACCAGCCAGGCATTCAATTATGTCCATGACTTCAGTTTGTACTTGCTTTGTTTGATAATTCTGCATAAATGTAGGTGAATTCATTACTGCTTGGTATCTCTCCTGTAGAGGCTTTAGAAGCTGTAAAAAATAAAAAGTTTTATTTCATAAAATACATCGACACATTAACAATATATTTATATAAAGTAATATTAAAAGGCACCTAGACATCATGAGTTTAAGGTTAAATTTTTGATTTCATCTTTTTTTTTTGCTGCACTTAAACTTTTTATGATATGGTATTCGACACCACAATATCTTTGGGGAAAAAAAAGAAAAAGGTGGAAATAAAGGGGTTGTTTTATTCTGGAAAACTAACTAACTTATATAAAGTTTTCCTCAAACTTTAAAGCAATAAGAATCTGCAACTTATAGTTTTAAATTAGTAATTTAAAACTGCACATTTTATTTTATAAATATCATTGAACGGCCATTGGGTTTACAGCTACCAATGTTTAACTCCGTAACCTTGTAATTTTGAACCCAATCCAGAACACAAGGAAACTCTTGGATCATGCATTGGGAGAAATTTGCCTTCGTGGAGGACTTTTTGATGAAACTAACCTGCATTTGTGTTACATGGAGAGGAAAACTATGAATACCTCCCACGGTTAGCCTGGTGGCAAGGGGTCTCTTAACTTATGATCCGTCTACCACTGAGGATATTTTTACCTCAGCACTGTGCAAACATGTGATTGCTGGAAGAAGAAATTATCTATTATTTTTAATGTGAATTTTTTTCTTTAATTTTTTTTGTATACACACAAAAGAATGTCATTTTTGTGCACAAAAGTAACATGTATGAAATTTAAAGAGAGAAATTTTTATTTAATAATTTTTTTTCTCATTGACACACAAAAATATACTGAAAAAAATTACATATTCCTCTGTTTTCACACTTTGCTAGTTATCATCCACAAAAAAAAAAATTCTATATATATATATAACATTAAATTTACAAAAAAATAAAACGTTAAATTTATGTCAATTGAAAAAAAGAGATTGATGATATAACCACATGTATTTACAGTGAAATTAAATGTACGTTTCAAGATTCACTTGGTGTAATAAATAATATTGTATTAAAAATATCGAGATGTTAAGAAATAAGTGAAAATAAATAGTGAAAACTGCTAAAATATTGATTGAAAAAAAAAACAATAGAATAATCATGTCATATAGAAAAACTTGAGTGTGCAATTTGTATTTTCCGCATCACAATAATATCAGGAATTTAAAAAAAAACCTGTGAAAATTTATTAGCAGCGACTGAAGAAAAATAATCGAAAAGCTGCATGAATTTGGGGCAAATGGAATGTGTTAAAAAGTAATTATTCAAATGTGTGATTTGAATTTCTCGTTTTCAATAGCATATGAAATATTGGTATCAA
Organism: Parasteatoda tepidariorum; assembly: GCF_982258835.1. NCBI lineage: Eukaryota > Metazoa > Arthropoda > Arachnida > Araneae > Theridiidae > Parasteatoda > Parasteatoda tepidariorum. The sequence goes on along the minus strand of NC_141762.1, from coordinate 64,598,339 downwards.
GTAGATATCAGTGGCAAAAATTGCACAAAAATCAATTTAAGAAAGAGTGGTATCGTCGCGTCAGATGTGACTAATAAATGCACAGATTGAATTTTGTGTGTTGTAATAATGTAAAAACACAGAGATTTATATATATATATATATATATATATATATATATATATATAGATATATATATAATGAGAGAGAGAAAATTTGTATAATTTTCTCTATGTTTTTTGTCCCTATAGTAGAAGATAAAACGACCGAAACACTGCATAGATTTACAATGGCGTTGACACAAATCAATCACATCAAAAACTGATTACCCAAATATGAGATTTAAATACGAAAGAGAAAAAAAAAATTATCAAAACAGGGCTTTACGACAGTATTGAAAAAAGCGATTCGAAATTTCCATGTCATTATATCATACTAAAAATTAACTTGACTTGTAAAAAAACAAAAAAAACAGAAATTTTATTTAAATGGAACTATCTTTAAAATGTTTGCATTTTCAGAATTACTTTTTATATGATCAATGTTTTTTTGCTTGCCTAAGGAGTTCATTAATTCTAGCTGAAGTTATTATGTAATTTTTGTACCACTCTTTCGTCTTCTCAAAGTCTATCCGAAATTGCATTTTTCTTTAACACATTCGTGTAAAAAAAAATAGTTATTATGCATGAATGAGAACTAAGAAAAAAGATGGTGCTTATAAGAATGGCATAAATGCTTTGGTAACGAAATTTTGCGTGGCAAAATTTAGATTAGCGGAGCTCTAAGAAAATTTTGTGGGCATAAGATTTATCGATTCGTGAATCAACGGTCTTGAGATTCACAGAATTCCCCGAATTAGAGGACGAATCTGACTGTGGTCAGTGTGAGCCGGGTGCAGAATTCGAATCGACTAGCCATTGCAGGGATTCAAACCCGGGCCAACTCATTGACAGGCTAGCGCTCTAATCTCTGAGCCACCTCAGTCCAAAACTACACATTTGTCGGTTTTTAGATTTTTCAATTTCTTTTTACAGTTTAAACTGATGAAAACGGATTTGGACTATTATTATCGTCATGAGAATTGCACAAAAACGTAAATATTAATCAAAAATTAAAAATAGACAAATGTAGATACTATTAAACTACTTTTCAAAAACTACTGATTAAAAAACTCTATTGGTCTAATTTTGAACTAAAAAATTAAAAGAGAATATAAATTACTGAAAGCTTTATATCTGATTAGGTGATGGCCTTTTATTTTACATGTATTTAAAGATACTGCCGAATAAAGTAAATACCCATCATCAATTTATTTGTGAAAATTAAAAAAAAAAGAGGCTTAAAACTATATTTCGAATTTCCCCTCCTCGTCTGCATCCCTTCAACAGTTGAGTTTGGATGAGGAGAGAATGGCCTCTTAAGTATCAGAACCAAAATTTGAAATAGGCAATCAATGGCTGTACTTTGCACTTAAAAATTTCAGTTCTACATCAATAATTTTTAAGCCTAGTCGTCACCTTTGATGTCTAACTTATGCAAACAAATATTAGTTTTACTAGAATAATTTCCCAGCCAGTCATCATTTTTCTCTCTTATCTCTCTGAAAAATTTCTATTTCATGATCTTAATTAGCAGCCATATTTTTCACAGCAAGTCTTCCATTTTGTAAAAATTTTTTTTACCATCAAATTACATGGATACACATCGAGGCCAACAACTAGCGGAAGTGAAAGAATTTTTGCCGAACAATTAGAAAATTTTTTTAAAAATAGCACCTAAATACAGACTTTTGGCAACTAAGAAAAATTTATCATTCGATGCAATTGATGCCTAACTTTTTCATTCTAATATCTGACTCTGAACAGTACATCTGAACAAGTTAATAAATTGAGCTTAACAGTGTCTTTTTAAATTATATTCCCTGGTGAGAGTGAGAGAGCTCATGGACCTGAATTATGTAACTGATATACACTCTTAAGGCTGGGGAAATTCTTATTGTAAAAGTGTAACAGTTTGTATTCTTAAGGTTCATATTATAATAATTTTTTGAGAATACAATTGAGACAATTTGAAGAGTTTTATATTATTAATGATTTTATAATGAATTAATAGACAATTGAAGGTAATGAAAACTTTTGATCAACATACGAAAAAACAAATCAAATAGCTTTACTTAAAAACACTTCAATGTTTCTGTGCTGAAATACAGAAGTGTATTATACTGCACTTAATTTAAAACCGAGAGTTACAGTCTGATTTGTAAATGCTACAGTAATATTCTATACAGTATCATATTTTATTTACATTAAAGAGTCAAAATATATTCCTTTTCAACATATATTGAGAACAATTATTTGCAGGATTACCAACTTTCTATGCTTTTTGTAAAAATTTACTTTAGTGATAGCTATGTTTTTATTCATTTAAACTTATTTTCCACAACCATATATTCCTTTTCAACATATATTGAGAGCAATTACTTACAGGACTACCAACTTTCTATGCTTTTTGTAAAAATTTACTTTAGTGATAGCTATGTTTTTATTCATTTAAACTTATTTTCCACAACCATGATGCATAAAAGATTTAAAAGTTCTTATGCAACACCACCTTGTTCTAGCTCTTTCGTGGAGAAGCTTTTAAAATGCTGGAAAAATTATCAAAATTTCAGAAAGCTCTAATTTTTAAATGTCTACTACTCTATAAAATATTTCACAAAAAACGTTGCGATTGGCAGGCTTGAATAAGTAGAACTTTTAAAAACAAAATTTACTTACTTCTTCCCAATACCTGTCTCTTACTTCTGGAGTTTTATTTGCAGTACCAACAATAACTAAAGATTTGAGCAATGAACGTTTAGCTGCAGTAGGAAGGTTATGAAAGACACCACTGGATTGCTTTTTAACTAAACTAATCAAGGAAGAACAGTTTATGGCTTTATCACCCCTGGAAATAATACAGAAATACTATCAGCGTAAAGAAGACATTTTTTTTTTTTTTTTTGAAAAACATTCTTAAAAAGTTTTACTATGCAATTTCGTTTCAAAAATTGAAAAAGCAGAAGCAAAAGGAATGAATAAAAAAAAAAAAATTATGAACATAACCTCTTTATTTTAACAGCCTCATTGTCTCTTGCATTTGTTCAAAATTACAGAACTGAACACTGATATAGCCATGACTTTTCCAAGCCAGTGATAAAATAAAATTATACGATTATTAACCAAATCAGAAATATTTAAATATAACTTGAACTTGGTTATATAATTGAATTTGTTGAGCAATTTTGGAAGAAAAAAAACATATTAAATACTAAAAAATATTAAGTCTTAAAACTTTTTCTTGCTTTATATTTTATTTGAAAATATTAGTTTATATTGAGATTATCAGGGAATACAATACTGATACAGAACACTTCAGTTCCATACAATGCTGCTAAGAATAGTACACTGCTACAAAAAAACTTATTAATGACCAGAACAATAAGAAGTATAAGTTTAATACGAAATACAGGTTAACTGTTCAATAAAAAGTATTATGAAGAAAATTGCAAATATATTATAACATTATTATTTTTAACCCTTATATTTAAGTTGAAATATAATTATTCCATTACTGAAATAGCTAATTTGTTTATAATACAACCAACACTCAGTGTTTAATTCACTGAATAAAAAAATCTATAAAATTTTACTCTAATCAAAAGGTATAGTTTTCTAAACAAGAGGTGACAGATGCAAAAATTCTTATGACTGAAATTATTAAAGTAAAAAGAAATGCCCTAAGCTCTTAAGTAAATAAATCACAAAATAAGGCTCCTTACACTTAATAAAAAAATTCTTTAAAAATAGAAAATATAAATTAAAGTACAGATGATTATGCAATAATTTATGCTTTAAAAATAAAATTCAAATATGAATACCTAATTAAGAAAAATAATGTGTTCAATTATAAGTTCAATAGAATAGTAACACAAATTGAAGTTAGAGACAAGTTACTTTGTTGAAGCTAGAGTAAAAGACTTTTTTTATTTACTATTATTTATCATTTTTAAATTTTACACTATTTTACTTTGCCTCAAAATTTTTAAAAAAGACTGAAATTTGTCAATCAACTGAAAACTTTCACCCATGTTCTAAAAACATGCTTGAAACCACATTTACCTTTCAGTATTATTTAGGACCATTGTAAGAATATATGCTGTTTCAGTCACTAGTTTTGATTCACTTGTCCAAAGCGAAAGATTCGATTCTAGTTTTCCTATTACAAAATTTAGTGTCCATAGACCAGCTTCAGTATCTTTACCAAATGCCTGAGTCAGTGTCAAACTCATCTAAAATGCATGCCATCAAATTAGTATTTTTGATAATCACAGTATTAGTTAAGAATTTGATTTAAAATCATATCAAAATAACATATTTTTAAACCCAAAAACAAATACAAGTTATCAGGATATTAAAATTATTATGCTATTAAACAATTTTCTTTTATAACAAGTTAACATAGTGATGCAATCAGTTTAATGATTGAAATGTTTCTTAAATAAAAATTATTATTCTTAGCCATAATTGTATTAAAATTAAATTTTTTTAAATAAAAAAAATGAATAGAAGATTATTAAAGAGAAATTTATAAAAAAAATGTTTTTTTAAAAAAAAATTGCACACAAAATAATAAATGAATCAATTACTTAATATAAATTATTCAATGTTCATTAATATGGAAATGCTATACTTTTTTATTTTATTTTGCAACCATCATTGAATAGCCGACTCAATTTTTTAGGTTCAAGAATACTAATGTTCAACTCCGCAGCCTTGTAATTTTAAACCCAATCCTGAAGACAAGGAAACTACTGGATCAAATATTGGGAGAAATATACCATTGTCAAGGACTTTTTGATGAAACTAAACTGCATTTGCGTTACACAGAGAAAAAAATACAAAAAAAAAAACCCAACAATTAGTTTGACGACAGGGGGACTCTAATCCATGTTCCGTCTCCATTTCTTTTTTAAAGGTTGTATAACAACAGATTAATTTAATTACATAAATTCCATTAAATAAACAATAAGATGTATATAGCCAAAGAGCTTGAAAAAAGTACTTTGGTGGCACAAAATAATTCTTGGGGTTACGATTCTAAATGAAGCTTGACATTTAGAGGCATGATAAAATAGAAGAGTCATAAAACGTATGTAATATTCACTCTTATTCTCAAAAATGGTACAACACATGAAACAGATATTAACAAGAATCGAACATGGTGATAGAATGCATTCAAATTTACAGGAGAAAAAAAAAAAACATAGACCGTACATGTTGGGAACTGCTTCATTCCAACACCACAACTATATTCGAAGGATTTTACACAATTCTCACGGGCTGAGAATATCACAAGTCGCAATGTATTTCATAACATGCAAACTGTGTGTTACAATAACGAGTAAGAAAAACAAAATAAAAAATTAATTTTTAATTATAATTTTAAAATATGTTTGAATTAGAAAAATTTTACTTTGGTATAGATGAGTCACATAGTTGACAAACTTGATAACTGTTCTTTAAGATAAAAACTATTTTTATTGCAGCTTTTTTTAAGAAAATCTTAGTTAACATGCTTAGTAATGTGGTTTGGTACAACATTTGTCACATTTTGTCAAATAGCGAGGAGCAAGCTTTGTCTCGGGGACACTCAGAAAAATCAGCTGTATAATTTGGGGTTCATTCCAAATTCATTTCTGCAATTTTTGCATATTACAATTTAATGCAATAAAATGTACATAATTGCAACTTAGGAAGGGTTTTAATTGAGTTTTACTAAAACTGAAAAAAAAAAAAAAATAGAGCATGCACTGTTTTTGCAGTATTTTTCCTCGATAAAAAAATTCTGGATGCAAAAAATTTAAAGGATTTAAACATGTGAATTTTTCAAAAATAATAACAGGATAGACAAAAGACATGTTTTATCAATTCAAATGAACAATTTAGGATTTGTTTCCTTTATATAAAACATTTTAGTAAGATATTTATTTAAAGTACAGTACAGAACCCGTTATCCGGAAATCAGAAAACCGGAAAACCAAAAAACCGGAACGAAATTCGATAAATTTTCTCGCAATTTTTAAAAAAAAATTTTTTTTCCTCATAAGATTTTACGATTTTTCTTTCTTTTTTTAACGATGTTTACCTTACCATCATTTGGAAATAATCATTAGTGTATTACTTCAGCGTTTTTTCTTATTTTTAAGATTATTTCCAAATTTTTTTTTCTTTTAGTTGGGTTTAACAATAAAAAAAGCGGCTTTTTGTAGCGATTCAGAAAACCGGAAAAATCAGTTATCCGGAATAGAGATGGTCCCGACCGTTCCGGATAATCGGTTCCCTACTGTACAAGTAAACATACAGATAAAAAGCAGATATAACTAAGAAAATTTATATTAACTAAATTTAGAAGTTTTTTTTTTTGAGGGAACTAATTTTGGATATAAACAAGACGAAGTTTGTTAGATTTAGAAAATCCAAACTTTTAAAAAATAGTCAGTTTTTAAAAATATTTTTATTCCTATTTAAATAATGCTTATGAAATAACATAGAAAAAAATTTACAGCAGAAAGGGGCTATAACTGGTTGAAATGTTTTAAGTAGTGGAAAATGAGATTTGCAAAGAACATTCACTTATCAGTACAATTATTAATTGGAACTAAAAATATCACACACTCGTTATTATCCTTATCGTGCAATGTAATTAAGTCATATTCTTAGTAACATCACACAAATTATGCTTGAAATTTCAAATTATTTAAAGGATTGAGTATTGAACGTGCATATTAAATTTAAGATTGCTTTATCAAACTAAGATAAATATGTAAACCTATATATACACTGAAGAGCCATTACATTATGACCACTCTGTTAATAACATGCAGGAGCACCTTTAGCCCTCAAAACCGCCGTGGCATTCATCCCACAAGGTGGTGATAGGTCTGAAGTATCTGGTAAAAAGTGTTCACCAACTGGTCCTGCAATTCCCTCACATTGCAAGGGGGTAGCTTCACGAATTCGGTTTACCATGTAGGACCACAAATGCCTTATTGGATTAATGCAGGGCTTCAACTGGCAAAACATGGTTTTGGAGGATCTTTGGAGCAACAAAAAAGCAATTTTGGAGCAGCAAAACAAAGATTGGAGCATAGTTAATAAATAGAATTAAAACAAGAATTTAATAACAAGAATTTTAAATTTCGTTCATTAATAACCTATCTAATTTTTTACACTTTTTTGAAGGTCCCTGCATTAACAAATTAAGTTTCTTTTTGGTACCTTCCAATGCTATCTAATATTCTGCTATCCTCGACTTAGCCTCAGATAAGAGGATCTATAATCGATATGTCTTTATTATTTTACCTATCTTTAATATTTTTTTCAGCTGCGGCTAAAAGATCCTGAGAAGCCTTCAATTTTTTTTACAAATCAATTTCAGCAGCTTTCAATCTGCTTTCCTCAGTCTCAGTGTTTTTCGCTTTTTTCTTTCTTTTTTCTCAACCTCTAATCGAGCAGAATAATTTTTAAATGCTACCACTTTAATCATATCTTTGTCAACTTTAAAAGTTATTTAAATCCCTATTTTGTTGATATATGAAACAACTTCTCTCAAACCATTCACACTATGCAAATTTAAACTTGCCTTATTGTCAAGTAGCTCTTTGTTCACCCTTAAACCTCTTTCAATATCGGCATTCCCATGTGGTACGCACAAAAGAGCTATGTTATAAAAGGATATTTGATAATTCCCAAAATTATCTTTCTTCACAAAATAGTTTTTCCAAAACACATCAATCTGTGCATATTCATTGGAGTCAGAAGAATAACTTTCTGGTTCCCCATGTAACCTTGTCCCTTCATCTAGTAACAAAGATGCCTCTCCAGGCTTTATAATGGATGGGGTTAGTGTTGTTAGATATCTTATTGACTTAATAGAACTTTCTTCCATTCTCATTACAGGATGCAACACTTTAAGATGGTACAGTAATCTATTTTTAAGAGGCAATACTTTTAATAAATTTTTTGCGCATGCCAAGTAAAAAGACCTTGCACCTAAATACATAATTTTTTTTTTCTGAAGAAGATAAGGATGTCATCGCCTTTGTGGTATCTAGTCCAACTTCTATCAAATTTTAATTTTGCCAAATTTCTGCGTTTTCTACATCCAATGATTTTAAGTCCTTTCCTGACAAACATGAAAAGCAGAACTCTTCAAAAAACGCCCTAACAATGCTTTAACTAGGAACACCATTTCATCATACAGCAAGTGAATCAATAGTGTTTCAGTTTTTAAAAGACCTAAAAATTTATTTAATATTACCGAAATATTTCTTAAAAAAAAAAGAGAGCTTTTGGCAAAAGAAATTTAAATAAATTCAATACTGAATGGCTCACACTATTTTTTAAATTAATAATTACTTTTCTTAATTCTGTAAAAGGCAATTCAAAACTGTAATTAATTTAACTATTATTTAAGGTCATCGAGTGTAATTTTCTTAAAATTTAAACAAATGTAATTTGTAATAGTATATTCAACAAAACATTAACAAGATTCATATTGATCATACCAAATTTATAAAAATATGTAAAGAATTAAACAAATTAAGAAAACTTTAATAAATTTATATTACAAATGTAAATTAGTCAATGGCCCCTAATAATTTTTATTAAAATTGGTTACTTATAAAGTATTTTATTAATGAAATAATTAAAAAAAATTAAATAATTTTTAAATGCAAATACAATGAGTATTGAAGCTAAAAAAAATTTGTCAGAAGTAAATTATTATATTGTCTCTACACTTATAATATTTAACAAATCTGTGACAATTAAAATTTTTTTATATCAATTGCTGTAAATCAAATCATTAAAAGATGAATTGAAGTATTTTTGAATGAAAAATCCTAAAAACATAAGATTTTTTGCTGCATTTAAAATATTGAAACCCCTTCTCTTCATACTTATTTAAAATTTTGCCTCTAAATTAGGGGTGCTCAACCTGCGGCCCGCGGGCCAAATGCGGCCCGCGGCTGCAATCTGAACAAAATGAGAAAAAAATTAAATATTTGTTTTTGAAGAATAATAAAAAAAATTCGGTTATTTAAATTTACACTTTTAAGTTTTTGACGCACCCAATCTCAATCAATGTAGTTTTTCGATGGTTACGGATTGCAGCATAGTTTTAAAAATCCCAATATTTTTAATACATTATTATTACGATTTACGAATTTTAATTACCACTTTTGACGCTTTTCGTATGTGCCGATTCCAATGACTTTTCAGTAGTTATTGCTACCCATTTTCAAGTAGTTTCTGAAATAGCGATTTTTGAAAGTTATGAAACGCTTTATTTGTGCAAACTTCATGGAAAATCTAAATGACTTTAGATCCTTTCTTCAACAGTTATTGCTGCACATTTCCGCCCGGTTTTTAAAACTTCGATATTTTAGCACGATATTATTGCGAATTGCGAGTAAAGAATCGCTCATTTAGGTAACCATTTTTTGACATGGCTTACTTGTAACGATTTTATCGCAAATCAAATTATTTTTAAATCGTTATTTTAGAAATTATTGCTACACATTTTTACAAGGTTTTGAAAGTACCGACATTTTTTATACGCTATTGCGACATTTTAATTTCAAATCCGGCATTTAAATTACATAAAATTTTGATGGACTTAATTTACTCCAATTTCATCTGAAATATAAAAGTATTTTGGTCATTGTTTTAGTAGTTATTACGCTTTCCCCGTGATTTAAAAAGATTATGATATTTTTAATACTATGGTTTGACAGCAAGCGAGTTTTGAATCGCGCATTAAAATAATTATTTTTTATGTGCTCTGTTTGTGCCGATTTTATCATTTGCGTTGTACCGATTTTAACACGCATTTTTTAAGAGGTTTTTCGAACGTGTTTTTTCTTCTTTCCCGTTATTGCTCCATTTTTATTTGTGATTTAGAATATACCTGATATTTTCACACAATATTACAACTCGCGAAATTCGATTCAGTTTTAATTTTTTTCGTAACTTAAAAAGTAATTACGGACCTTAGCCAAATCAACACCTTCCCGGGAAAAAAAAACGAGATGTGTTTATATTAAACGCAGTCCGTTTCGCAAAAAAAAATAATTCAAAACACGGCATAATTCTTTAGTCCCATGAACGCGTGCAAGTTTAACAACACACATCGAACCTATTCTTTTTCTCACATGTAATTTAAAAGTCATACATCGTAATTTGTATTTACGCTCTCTGAAAATTGCGCATTGCATTTCGTATTAACATTAACGAGATTTAAAAATAATCCATCGCATTTCGTATTTACGGGATTTAAAATCACATATCGCGATTTGTGTTCTGGCGTTTAAAATATCATCCTTTGCTACTTTTCTCGCAATTAATATGCACGCGTTTTAAAAACCATATATCGCGATTCATATTCATGCATTTTAAAAATCAAGTGTTGTGAGTAGTCCTTTCGCAATTTAAAAGCCACACGATTCGTATTCACGCGATTTGACAGGCATCGAGTTTTTTATTTACATAATTTAAAAATTACACATGGCAATTCGTATTCAAGCAATTAAAAAATAACACATAGCAATTCATATTCAATCAATTAAAAAATAACACATCGCTATTTGTATTTCCGCGATTTAAAAACCCAGAAAGGAAGAACACCATCTAGGACAAATTCCAAAACTGATTATGTTATTTGCTCTAAGTTTAATACTACCCACAACAACAGCTTCTGTCGAAAGACTGTTTTCCAGAATGAATTTGGCCTGTTCAAAATTACAGAGTAGTCTTTAAATACAATCATTACATTTTCATTTAATGGCTCAAAAAATATCACATGATCAAGTAGATAAAATTATCACAATATTAAAAAATTTTGCAAATTACAGTATAACCATTAAGAAATTTTTTAAACCATTTTCTACCTTCTTGGAGCATTTTATATCATTTATGATTATATGCTGGGAAATGATTTGTATATCATTAAATTTTAACTGTATAAAAAATTTAATCATGATAAGTTTCGTAAAGTAATGTAAATTTTATTGATTGTTAATTGATTGTGTATTAATTGTAAATAGTAAGTGTTATGTTAAAAATATATTCGTCATAAAAAGTTGTAAACAAGTATCTTAATAGTTTTTTATTATTAAGGAATATAGTTCCTTAAAATTTAATGTGTTTTCTTTCTTTCTTTCCTCTCTCAGCCTCTTATTATTAATTTAAAATAAAAATGTCTGAAAAAGTAATGTCTTAAAGTACAGTCCCTAATAAATGCTAAATCTTATTTTCCACTTAAGGGGTTTTGTTTTAGTTTTAATAATTTTTAACCGTATAAACTTTCCTTAAATCAAAGTATTTAACTTGAATTTATATTAATAACTAGAATATTTATTTATTTGAAATTTAATTCTATGAAAAAAAATTTAACGTTAAAATTTATGTTTAAATGGACTTCTGTATTTTGTAGTGTGATAAAAAAAATTTCAATTTTTCCATAGTTTTTTAATTATTTCAATTTATCTAAATTTTTTCTGATAAATTGATTTTGATTTTCGAATTCTGTTTTCCTTCTTAAGTAATCAGTTTTGCATTTTCTAATTTTAAACGCTTTAAAGTATTGTATTTTCTGCAAAGAGATTACAAGGTAAACCGACAAAAAGAATTTAGTGTTATATAAACAATGATGTTTATGTAACAATCACCACCAACAATTGCTTTCAATATGTCGGTCTAAACACTTTGGCATGCGGCCCTTCATTGGTCAATCTGCTGTGCATGTGGCCCTTCACTGAAAAAGGTTGTGCACCCCTACTCTAAATATTATTAAGTTATTTCCTAAAACAAAATAAGAGCACTGAAAAATTTGAAGGTACAGTACAGAACCCGTTATCCGGAAATCAGAAAACCGGAAAACCAAAAAACCGGAACAAAATTTGATAAATTTTCCCGCAATTTTTAAAAAAAAATTTTTTTTTCCTCATAAGATTTTAGGATTTTTCTTTCTTTTTTGAAAGATGTTTACCTTACCATCATTTCAGAAATAATCATTAGTGTATTACTTCATCTTTTTTTCTTATTTTTAAGATTATTTCCAAATATTAATTTTTTTAGTTGGGTTTAACACTAAAAAAACGGCTTTTTGTAGCGATTCAGAAAACCGGAAAAATCAGTTATCCGGAATAGCGATAGTCCCGATCGTTCCGGATAATCGGTTCTCTACTGTAATAACACAATAATAAAATGCAATAAGTAAAAAAAAAATATTAGTAAAAAAAAGTAATAAAGTAAAATAATTGTTTAAAAACAATATGCAATTAGTGGATGGTCCCTCAGATAAAAAATTTACATTATGAAACTCAATTAATTCTTATCCTTATTAAATGAAATGAATAAAAGGGAGATGGAAAGTTTGAAGCTTTGTGATTCTTGACTGTTCTGAGGATCAGCATGAAAATATGTACTTAGTGGATGGTCTCCTAGTTAATTCAAAGATCATAGTACTAATCTATAAATAGAATAGCGCAAGAAGGCCATTACCTTGCCATTGACGAAGACGATGGCACTTCAATAACGATAAAATTAACAAGAGAAAATTTTTTTTCTTATGCTATTAAAATTTGGCAATGTTTAGTTGGTCCACGAAAATTTTTTGGCGCAGATTCGGCGCAAATTTAACATAAAATGCCGTTTCTGCAGCAGTAATGCGCAAATATACCGATTTGGCGCAAAATGCGCAGCACTTGAAGCCCTGATTAATGTCAGGTGAATTTGGAGGCCAAGAAATGACTTGAAAGTCACTGGAATCCTCAAACCAATCCATGACGATTCGATCCTTATTACATGGTCCATTATCCTGTTGGTAAACACCATCCCCCGCAGGAAAAACTGTTGCCATGAATGGGTGAACTACGTGTAGCTTACAGACGTCAGGGATTGCTCTATGAGGATTATGGGTCCTAACGTGCCTCATGAAAACATCGTTCCTGGGCGAAAAACCATGAAAACCTGGACAAGCCCATTGTATAGATGGAGGGTGGTCATAATGTAATGGCTCTTCGGTGTATGTATATATACAAATAATGAGTTTATCTACAACATTTTTATAATAAACATATTTAAAACAGCAAATTATATTTGAAAAAGTAAACTTACTTCATTGTAATAAGACTCATTGGGTAATAAATATGTGATACAGAAACGACCCAAAAACCATACCAATGTAAGTCCTACTTCAGGACTTAGTAGATGCGTTAAATTTGCTTCAATAGCTCGTTTCTCAACTTCACATAGCCTAAAGACAGCAGCTATAAGCCTAAATAAATAAAGGATTAAAAATTATGAATTTGCTTTTTGATTTACTGAATGTACCTTTATTTTTAATTAAAACATAATTTTAACAAAAAAATTTCAAAAGAAAACCCTCCCCATATATAAAGTCTTTTGACATATAAAACAAGTTTATAACCATTTTAAACATCTGAATGTCATCAACATATTTATTTGTTGTATTTACATAAGCCGCTTTTGGATCTTTCGCATAACACTAAGTTAAAATAGTTTGTTTGCGTTGTTCCTAGCCTTTGTGTAAATATGCTAATAAGAGTACAAATCTCTTCTCCAAAAGTGTGGGTAACACATATTAAATGAAAACTTTTGGATATGACATAATACTCATTAGTGTGATGTTGTTTTACTAAAATCTACTTTTAATAAATATACAATATTTTATAAGGTTGTCAAATTATTTTAGATATATTTCATGAACCAAAGTTTATTACCCACAACTCCTAAACAAATGTAATTTTACAGTTGGTTTAATATATTGTAAATGTAATTTCCATAAAACAATAGAAACTTTTTCTTCAAATGCAAGGATAAAGAGAATAAGGAATTATACTATTTTAAACATAATGCTTGAAGAAGTTACTTGTTGTCGTCGGCCATTAAGGCAGAGGGGCTGTGCTTGTGCTTGTTTTCCAGTGGCACCATCTATGGCCAAGAATTCGACTTCTGCCACATCTCTTTATAGGGCGGACCCATTCATTCATCTGTCCGTAGATTGTAATTTTGAAATGAACCAGAGAACGATCAATATCCAATTCAGTTCCCACAGAGGTATTGATTTGTTACTTTAGCATGGAGGACTTTGTGACCTGACACATTTAACGGGTACCAATCACAATTTACTACACGGGGAGTTTTTGGCTGGATTCAAACTCTCGTTCTCATAAACATGAGTCCAGCGCCCTGCCAACCAGGTAATCCCGGCTAATGCATGATAAGTATATATTGTTTTATCAGTACCTCAGCCTTTAATAAAAACAAATTTTAAGCAATACAATTACCTTACAACTAAATCAGTAGAAACTTCGGCACCTGGAATGTCACATGTTCTGTGAGTAGGAGAAGCTAAAACCTGAAGTGTTGTTTCAACATTTACATTTTCTGCTTGACTCAGGCAATATCTTATGATTTTAGAAGGAATTAGTGCAGTTTCACCCTCACTTATTGATGAAAGCACATGACCTAAATAGAAACAAACAAAATTTTCGAAAATCAAAAAGTACATTTATTGTGAAATCAATTTTCTTGAGGAGAGGAAAACTGCCACAAGTATAAAGATGATAATATAATAGAATAGTACTTAATACAAATATAAATTTTATCAATATAAAAAAAAGAAAGCTTGCTTATTTTTTAAAAAAAAGCAATAAATAAACTATTTAAGTCAATAAATTTCATATCAAAGTATTACTTTAGTTGTGTTAAAATTAATTTTAAAAGTTAAATTTAATTTTGTGTTTCTGGTTAAAGAAACTGCATTTAAGCAATTTTAATCAAAGATGGTTTTATAAATCCCTTTTACATACTGAAATACAGATTATACTTTAAAGTAAATATGTAAAATGTTTGATGAATGATTCCATAGTTGAATGCCCATACTGGTCAGGATGCTATGGCTAACATAGTAAAAAGCATGGCAACTAGTGCTCTTTAGTGTTCAAATAAGTACAGTTAGGCCATTGTGAGTACTATTACACCTTTAGTGACAGAAGGTGTATCACAGCAAATTATAGTTGCTTGAAAACAATGAATTTTGTTTGGAATAGATAAAACTGCAAAAAAGATATATAAAGCATTAGTGAAAATACGGTATGGAAGCCGTAAGAGAATAGTTTGTTTCTGAGTAGTTTGAACATTTTACAAATGAATAGGAATGTGTTAAAGAAGCTAAATTCAAGTGATACAGAAAAAAGCCGGAAGCGTCCAGCACCTGTACAATGATGATGTCAAATCAGTATTGTAGCTAATGGCAAATTCTTTGAGTACCAATGAAGGTACTTTGTTTGTATCTCCAGTTTAATTTATGTAATTACCAATAAAGATATTTTGTTAGTTATTTTCTGTGAGCACCAATGAAGGTATTTTGTTTGCATCGTTAGTTTTCTTGATTTTATGAAACCATTTATTATATCATTTTAACACACGTTGAAGTTAAGTTTAATTACTTTGTAACAACACAGTAAAAAAGAATATAAACAATACACAACAGGTCAGAAAAACAGAACATTTCTGACTTGTCAAGCAGAAATACACAGTATTAGACATTTATGTACTCTAAGTTGAAGTTTGCTAAAGCTTGGACATTAAAATGAAATTTATTTTAGAAGTAAAAAACTATTTTGAGTATGAAGAACTAGACTAAATTCATTCAGAGGAATTATACAATCAAATAAATTGTTAAGCTGTCATAGAAAAACAAATTGAAAAAAGTGAATTATACCAGATATCATGACTAGCCAATGTATGTCTTCGTTCAAACAGTCAAGAACAGAGGTATCATTTGCTCCACCAGTCTGGTGAATTCTTTGTAACTGACCATGCAATCGAGAAATTCGGTCTTCAACTAATCTAAAATTGAAAACATGTTAAAATTAAAAGATATAAGAGATTACAGTAAGTTTAAAGATATTCATGAAAAAATTTCCAGCTGTTCAAAGTAAATTTGAAATCATTAAGTGCTTAACTATTTTTTAGAACCTTCAAATTTGTTACAAACTTCGATAAAAGAAGTACTGTAAAAAATTTAGAACAGGGTTAATTGTTTGTCAAGTGCGTGACAGAAGTTAATTTAACAAAATGTTTTATTTATTCATTTTTCAGTAAAACATTTTTCGACTGCACATAAGCAGTTTTGTAATTTTTCAGCTCAAATTCAAATAAGTATGAAATCTTTTATCATTGATATTCTTGCAGTTGAGTAAATCATCTAAGATTTTGCTATTTTTAACATATAAAACAAAATTTTTTTTTTTATTGGCAATAACAAGTTTTCCTAAGTTATACAGTTTTAGTTTTCCATAATCATTATATTTTTTATGTTAATACCAAATTAAAAGAGAGTTATAAAGATATTAAAAATTAGTCTTGAGAAATCTTTTTCTTTTCTTTTTCCCCCAATGCCCATCTGATTGACACTTGTCATTGAGGTATAAGTAGGGAAGATTTGTTAGCCACTCTTTCAGGGGCACAATATTAAGTGGGCCAACGTTGCTCCCACAGTCCACTATGTATATCTTCCCTCATTATTCTAGATCCTAATGATCTGAATCTTACTACGTGAAGATGGCTGCACATCTAGTTCCACCTACACTCTACCCAACTAACAATTTTTTTTTGTGGGGATAAATACATTATATTTATAACTAGAGCCCGGATTTTGATGACCTAAAAAATCTCAACTAATGCCCTTAAAAAGTGCAAAAAATGCCCTTAAAGAGGGCCAAAAATGCCCTTAAAAATGCAAAAATTGCGCAAAAAATGCCTTAAATAAAGCAAAAATATTGGATTAAAAAAATAATTTGGTCTTTAAAATTATTATGAGTCATTTAAAAAATATAAAGCAATGCAATACTTGTTCTACATTCATTAAAGTTTGAAAAATATGTTTTATATCCTAAAATAACAAAAAAAGGAAAATATATTGACACCAAAATATTTTTATTTTGTGTAGAAACTTTAATGGATATAACAACCTCCATCTCATAATATTACTAAATATCAGAATTACATTGGATTATTATATGTTTTTTGATAATTTGAAGTGTAAACGAGCGTCTCTTGTCTGAAAGTAAATTTTCATTCCTGCAGAAGCTTCTTTCAACGTCTACTGATGTTATAGGTGCGTACTTGAAAAAGACGGTCTCACTTACTTACAATTCTTCTTCAATTTGAAAAGATTTTGCTTCACCTGTTAGTATTCCATAGATTTTCTTCATTGTTTGGAAGCCAGTGTAATAATGAAAATTGATAAAAATTAGTAAAAATTGGAAAAAATTAACAAAAAACTTTAAAAAATGCATTAAAATGCAAAATACGCCCCAAAATTTAAAGAAAAATGCCCTATAAATCTAAAAAAATGCTCTAAAAGACAAAAAATGTACAAAAATGCAAATGTCATCAAAATCCGGGCCTTATTTATAACTATATATAAAGATTTTCAATGCAGTAGGATTCTTTGGCTTACCGCATAGTTAAATATTATTTTTTTTATCTCCTACAAATTTCAATTCAGATTTGTTAAATTTTTTTATTTTTTTTAGAGATGAGGCATAACTGATCATGACTTTAGTGTCGCTCGCATATATCATCTCCAGTTGTAGTTTGCGTATTTTGTTCAAAGCTCTGCCACAAGTTTTTTACACACCTTTCCGCAACCTGGGAGCGATAGAGAAATTTCGGTATTTCTACAATGTGTGCAGTGTCAGCAAAATGTGTGATTAAAATGCGTGAATGTCTTTCCTTGAGTCTTGCAGTATTGGGGAAGGATATACCACACAACAACACACTAATTAATGATTTCAAAGTGATCTGGTAATACAAAATTTCTAACAGTTTCTTTTCTTTGGAACAGTTTTTCCTGGTTTTAAAATCTTTTCTATTTACAACCTAAGGACTTTCTTGACAAAAGTCAGCAATCTAGAATAGGGCAAAGGGAATGGATCATGATTTTCCAAGCTCTCGGGGCCATGCCCAAAGTGATTGAATTTAAAATATACAGTAATAGATATTGTTGGTAGATAGGAAATTGTTATAGCAAAGGCCAAATTTTGTACTACTAAAGATAAACCTTAGATTATTTAAAATCCTTAAAATTAGAATTTTCGTGTGGTATGTTGCAAGATTTTGAAGATATCAAATCAGTGATAAATTCTAGTACTAAGCGTATCAGAAAAATACCAGTTTTCTTGTTAGTCCCAGGTTTTAGAAATGTGTGTTAAACTTGTTAGACACAACTAAAATAAAATATGACAGCATGAAGCTACAGATGGATATATCAAAAGATCTAAATCAGTTCAGACTTTTTTTTCCTTAAAAAAAAAATAAAAAATCAGATTTCAAATATGCAGATGGCATAAAGAAGAAACCTTAATGACTCAATGAGTTGAACAATATTACTCCATTAAAAATCTATGCAATTGTCTGTAAATATAATGTAGAATTCACATAAATTGGATGGTTCGCTGGGTAGGTGGAATTTGATGTACAACTCCAAGATTGTTTTGATCTAGCATAATGAGCAAAAAGATATATTCAAAAAAATTACGAAAAATTGATGTACTTATGTTTCTTTCTAAAACCTTGCTTGAAAGTAAAAAATTAAATTCATGATCAAAATTTAAGTTATTTAGAATATTCAAATCATTAAACAAGCACAAAAAAGTAAAGCATGTTTAATTCATAAGTCTTGGCCAACTTAAAATCTTTTAAAAAAGATGAGATGTTTTCAAGTTTTCTCCCTGACAATTCCAGGTTTTCTAGATGAGTGGCCAACCTGTATAATTAAAGATAGAGTCATACAACTGATAACTTAAACTAATTTGAAACATTAATGATGGTTAAATAGTTGAAAGACACTTGAATACCTGTTGTAGATTTCTATAAACAAAGTTTTTAAAAATGAAGACTATTTCCAGACATGATTGAGCAAGTGCTTATCTCTTTAAACAATTTTTATAATATTATTAGTTATTAATATCCTATTATATGCTTATGGCTTCGAACTTCAGATAATTTTGCCAGACTAATTTCATATTCAAGACCTGTTGAAGTGGTGATTATTGATAACTTGGTATTCTGTAATCACTTGTTAAGAATCACATATTTAAAAATACCAATGGGAAAAAAAAAATTAAAAACAAATTGTAATCTAAGATTTAAAGTAGTTGTAAACTTTCACTCAATAGTTGTATTAAGTACCTCACTAATATAGGAACACTGTGGTCAATTACAAGTCTACCAAATACACCAATAGCTGTTAACTGATCACGATATTTGACTCTATCATCTTCTTCGATCTCATCTATTTCTTCTTTGTTGCTATTTCCTACCTGTATAATGTGAAAATAAAACATTGTAAACAGCACAAATTAGTTTGGGAAAAATTGCAGTTAATTTTAATTGATTAACTCCTCGAAATAAATACATAAATTTCTATGAATAAAATTACTTGTGAAAAACAATAGAAACGTAAGTAAAAACAAAGATGTTATATTAAAAAAATAAATAAATAAATAACATGGAACATAGAGCATAACAGAAATACTATATCATTCACCAGGCAATAATTATGGTACAATGTAGAAATCAGAATATAAAAAAAAGAGAAATATTTATGAAACATTATGAGTGAATAATTACATCATTCACAAGGCAATAAATATGATATATTGTAGAAATAATGAATGAAAAACAAGAGCATAAAGAAATGTTTATGAAAAACAAGATGAAATATTTAAAAATGGATTTGACAAGAACAGAAATGACGTTTACAAAGTTATCACTGAATTGCAGAAATAAAATTCCCTTACTATTCCAGAAAAGACTTTTCTAAAATTCAAGAGCATATTTTTGTAATATATACACACAGTGTAAACACAACAATATTTTATTAGAAACATATTTTTTTATTCAATAAGTATTTGCTTGTTGATAGGCAAACATTATGTCTTGAATGAAAAAAAATTCATACAGTGAAGGTTTAAAATGTAAACTTTATAAAAATAAATTATAATTGAGAGGAATATTTTGCATGCAAATTGGAAACATTTAAAAACTCAATTCAATATAACTTATTAATAAAATTTACAAAAGGGTGCTCCACATATTTTTGGCAATTTTTATGTTCTTATACAAAACCAGGAAAATGAATTTAAAAAAAAAGAGATTTTCTAATAATAAGAAATCCTTATATTAATAAATAGAAAAATACACACAGATTACTACAGTAATATCTCAAACATACAGTAGCCAGTCAAAAAGGCACCTTACTCTACAGTCTAACCATAAAAAACACCTAAATCTCCACAAAATTGCTTTATGGTTAGCTGTAAGCACCATATACTAATTTATTCTAACAAGCATTTAATTAAATGATTTTTAAAAGAAAAGTATCTCATATTTCCAAGCATTCAAAAGCTGATTATCTGTAATTTATTATAATATCCCTTAACATGATCTTCAAATCAGAATTTAAAGCACACATTTACTCACAGGGCCTCTATTTTCGTCAGGTGCTGAAAGATGGGTTTTTAAATAATGATTAAATATTTGGATTGCCGATTCTCTCAACAAATTGGATGGGAATAATTGGTTGTCCTGTAAAATAGTAGCCCACGCCTCGATGAGATGCTCAAATGCTTCCATATAGACTTTATCTTCCTGTTGCTGAAAAAAAAACAAAACCAAATACATTATTTTATCACTAAAAACATATTCAAATCTAATTAAAAACTTTTAATCATTTATAAATTATTACTGATTCTTCCTGAGCTGCTCTTTCGGTGAAGTGACAAGTTAAATCAGTCAGTTTTAAAAGGTAAGCTTGTAAAACGTCCGGAGATATACTGGACATATAGGCATTGGGATAAAACACATGAAGACGACTAATCATATTGGACACTCCTATTACTTCATAGTCTTTCAAAGGACCACTAGAAAGAAAATATTTAATTACATTTCACTGTTTCTTAAATTTATTACGAATAAAAAAATGACTTTTTAAAATTGACTTGCCAAATTTACTTAAAGGAGAACATACTAAAGTAGTTAAAAAGGAAATATACATTTCAAAACTTTTTTCTATTTAACAAATTCTTGCTCTTTCATTATTTAAATAGCTAACTTTAAAAAAAAATAAAAATAAGATTCAAGCCTTTTTTTTATTATCACTGATCATAAGGGAATAATATAGTCAGTACATGCATATAATATACTATATTACAACTGTGATTGACCACTGACATTACTTTCTAGAACATTACATCTGATTTTAATTCAAATTATTATTGAACTTATATTTATGGATATAGGAAAAAACATACCTAGATAATAATCGTAGCAAATTTTCAATGAACCATCCAAGATATGTTGACCTAGCTTCCATTTTATTCATTACACTACCATTTAATGATGCTAACTGATAAAAACACTGAAGAGTATGATGACACAGATCTGGATTTTCCCTAACTTGCCAGTGAAGCTATTAAAAACACAACTAAATTAGCATCAAGAGAAGTTAGCAAGATTTCACTGAAATTTAGAAGAAAAATTCCTGATTCTCTGATCTTTTAATGTTTTTTTAAAAAACATGTTAACATAATTCCAAACCACACATTTATTCAATACAATATTTTATCAGATAAAAATTTTTTTATGCAATAAATAATGATACTTATTTTTTGACAGAATAGTCAAATATTACACCTGGGATTATTAACTAATGGGATGGGAAATTTTACTACACAAATTTTTAAAAGTAGATTTATAATGCACTTTATATATAAATTATATACAAAAGCTTTTCCATATTTTATAAAAAATAAAAAAATGCATTACTCTCTAATATTGTTTTATCTAAAATCAAATTCTCTGACAATTCTATGTTTCATGACAGAGTTTTAAATATAAGCTTAAAATTTAAATAACACACAGCATTTTTTAAATTCTTTTTTGACGTAGACAGAACTTTGTAGGATGCTAAATATTTTCAACAATTATTTTATTTTATTTCATTAGTCATTGAACAGTCGACCCAATTGTGGGTTTACGACTACAAATGTTCAACTCCGTAGTCTTGTAATTTTGAATCTAATCCAAAAGACAAGGGAGCTTATTTATCAAGTATTGGGAGAAATTTGCCTTTGTGGAGGACTTTTTGGTGGAACATGGAGAGGAAAACCACGAAAACATCCAGAGGCTAGCCGGACCACAAGGGAATCCATGATACACCTACCACCGAGGTCACTGCAAGACGGGGGCAGAATTCGTATCTACCAGCTATCGATGGGATTCAAACTCGGTTCACCTCACTGGAAGGCAAACACTCTATCCCCTGAGCCACTGCAGCCCTCAGCAAGTAATTTTGACAGATTCAACATGCATCAGTCACCATTTACTACACGGGGAGTCTTTGACTGTCGGGGATCAAATCCATGAACTCTTGGACATGGGCCCAGTGCCCTACCAGCCAGGCTAGTAATCTTTCAGTTAAATCTAAAAAAATTTTTTATTCACCCACAGACTATTATAATTAATATTTTGCCAATGATAACGAACCCTGCATGAAATAAGTATTTACTATTAACAAAACAGTCCATTATTAACAAAAATTAAGATTTTCTACTGATCATTTAGTTTTAACTCACACACAGTGCTTGTTAAGCATAGTTCTAAAAATGAATCATAAACTCGCAGGAATTTTTTTTAATGAATTTGATATATTGTTTAGAAATATTAATTTCTTTCTGATACCAATTTCTTTGGAAAGTCGCTAAAAATTTCGTAATATTAGCTTCCACTTTCAAATTAAAACTTATATTCTCCAACCTTCGGATCTACATATATTTACTTAGAGAAAATAAAATAATCTGGTAGCAACAAACATAACAATATATCCCATATATAAAAAAATTTAATATAACTATCCTGTATTAGTTTATTTAATTATTTTTGGTAGCATTAAAAAAAGGATATATTAGAAATTCCATGGAAAAACAATTTTTTTTTTGCCCACATAATTTTCAATTTTAATAATTTTTAGTCATTTTACATAAACAACTATAACTGTGACTTTTCAAATAAAATAACAGTTTTCAAAGGCTTGCTTTAAGAAAATAAATAATTTTATTGGATCTTTATATACACATATTTTCATAATAGACAAACTATCAAGACTTTACTTCATACTAATCAAACCTTTATTCTAACAGTTAAATATTTATATTGATTGAAGATAGGTTAATGAGTAGAAAATTATGTTTACACTATATAATTGTACAAATAAAAGGCAAAAATTTTAATCTGACCTTGAAAAATAAGCCTATCACATTTGGATCTAAAAACACATCATGCCATTCACTGTTAGGTCTTAAGGCAGGACTTGGCTGAGACTCAAACATCCCAACCAATTTCCTAGGTACTTATACATAGCTAAGGATTTATAATAAGACATTATACAGTTTCAGAGTTCAAATGATATGAAAATGCTAGGCTGCAGCAAGAACAAAAAAAACTATAAAAAATGAAAAACAAAAGCAAATATTCAATTGAATAATAAACTTTAAGCACTAACTTTTAACTAAAATTAAATGGCTATGAAAAGAATTAGTAGAAATATTACTTGAGAAAAATTTACTGGTCTTTTCGCATAGTTTCAATAAAAAAAACAAAAAATGAGATTTAATTTGAAAAAAAAAAGAGAATTATGTGCTTCTCTAATAATAATTTATTTCTTCTATAAAAACTGTTTTTATGTTACATTTAAATGTATAGTATAAAATTAGAATTTCAAATTATCGAGATACATAAAATTATTATAAAGATGTTGAAAAAACAAAGCATTGTTCATAGAATTGTAAACATATAGCATATACTGTGCTAGATACTAGCCACTAAAAATTTCAGGCCTTGTCATTTCTTAATGAAGAATAACATTACTTCTTAGCTTTAAAAGAATGTTCACACAAACTTAAAATATTCCATATTTTAAGTAGCGATCTCTTTTAAAGTTATAGTATGATTTTTTTAAAAATGAAATCTTATTGGAACACTTCCTCAGAGTTCAATTATAAATTTTAATATTAAATATTAGATTTTTTAAAATTCCAATTATTATAATATCAAAATAAAGTAAGAAATGGCATAATAGCTATACATTTTTAGAGGAAACTAGGAATTTTTTTTTAAAAAAACTACAATTTCACATAAAAAAAATAATTAAAAAAAACTAGTGGCACCTGTTTGGTAGTGAAATTAGGCACTTAAAAAGGGCAGAAGTAGAATTATTTATTCATTGCAAAAAGTAATATGTAGAATTCATTTTATTAGAAAAAAAGTAGATTAAAAAGAATCAAGACTAAAAGTTAGAAAATTATAATACACAGACTTGAGGAGACTAAAACTGAAAAATAGAACCAAATAAATATTTTTAAAAAAATATTAAAATTACAAAAAGAGACTTAGGGAGTAAAAAGGGATCTACTTGGTAGCCCTCTGTATAAAGTTGGCTTAATTAAAATAATACAATACCATAAAAACACTTCTGTATATTTAATGAACATGTATTTTTTTTTTTTAAATACAAGGAAGTATTTTAAATGGAGGTACTTAGCACCAGAAAAAAGATAACTAAAAAAATTGTTAATGCATTAAATAATGCAAGAAATAGTATAAGAACATCATAAAAAGGATACAAATCATTGCAAACTGAAAATTCCATGTAAGAACCTGTTCAGCAATTATTAGAAATTTTTTGAAGAGTTTAGTAGTCTCGGGAGGAATAGGTGAGCCAACTTTGTTCAATTCATTGAGACCTTGCAGACAAAACTGAAACAATCTCTTCAAATCTGTTTTCTGCAAAAATGAACATTAAAAAAGAATAATTTAAAAATGCCAAAACTTAAAACAATAAACATTTCTTAAATTTATGACATTTAAATATATGACAGATTACTATCTGACACATATTCAAATGTTAGAAGAAGGGAATCATATTTAAGATTGATTTTAAAGAAAAAATTTATCAGACAAGAAAAGTAATTTTCAGATTAAACAGCAGATTACTTTTCATCAGTTTTTGTTTTTTTTTAAAAAAAAAGGATGAGAAAATGTTGCCACAGAAAAGTGAGGATAAAGTAAGAAAAAAAAATCTATAATTTATAACTAAATATATCTTTTTAAATCTATAACTAAAACCTTGTCTCTTTTCCCCAGGTGTATGTCCAAGCTTCTAGTTTAATAAAGTTTCCACAGGAGAAAAAAGGAAGATAAATGGTGCAATTCCAAAATCTTAATTATAATCATTGTCTCTTCTTGTAACAATACACCCTAGATTCAATCTCGTTAATGTTCATTACCCTAGATATTATTTTCCAATGTTCTTGTTAAGCTTCAGCAGTATGGTAAAAGTATATCCTTTGAAAAAGCTTGAAATATATGTAACTCCCTTTAAACTCAAAAGACTTTATTTCAATATTACCATGCGCAAGTTCATCCTGTTTAATATTTTTTTTTCTCTCAGATTTTTTTATTGCACTTAGTGTAAGTATCCGTTCCATCGCTTCTTAGGCATAACTAGTTATATTTAAAATACCTCCAATCTTTTTTCTTTTAAATTTTTCTTGGCTCATTTTATATGAAAATTACACTACACAAAGAAAGAGTAAGAATTCTTTTTGTAGCTCAATTGTAGGCTTCCCCTGCATAGAGTTCGGTTCAATTTTTATAAGAGTTTTTTTAAGTTAAACTTGGATTTAAACAGCACTGAGTTTATCTACAACTTTTAAAAATCATTATATTTGATTATATACATATATATGTTAGATGAGGCCAAATTGTTTTAACAATAATATTTGTGTGAATGTGTTAGGGGAGGAGACAAATTTGAATTTATGATCCAGTGGTAGCATTTCAACTGTGAGGATACAATTTTTTTCTTCTTTTTGTTTTAAAGAGGTATTTTAAAGAAATAATATGCATCTTATGTCTGAATACAAATAACAAAGTAAATTCTAAAAACTGTTAAAATTCGACAAATTAATATTTTTTTCTTGCCTAAGAATTAAAGAAGATGAGAAAATATACATTTTAAAAAATATTTACTATCCTTAAACATTGTTAATTCCTTGAATATTATTGCTGTCATACTAAATAGCATAAATACTTAACAAATAACACTATTTAATTGTGTAATGTCTATTACAAACACTGTTTTTAGAATTTGAATAAATATAAGTTGAAGACTCAAAATACCTCGAACTTCCTTTTAGCCATCAAATGTGTTTCCCATGTAAGGCCCACATCGCTGGCTCTTGTGGAACTTGAAAACTCATTTAGTAAAGCTGTTAGTATGGAACACCCAATAGCTTGCTAAACATAAAATAAAGAAGGATTATTACGCACACCGTAATTATAGTATGATTATACATAACACTACTAAAAAACTGTTCAGTAAAGGTTTTTCTTTTCAATAAAAAAATATGTCCGTTTTAAAGGCTGTGAAAATTCACCAAATAATTTAATGATGCCCGTAGCCAAATTTTTCAACAAAAAATAAGCACCTTTTAAGCAGTTTTCAAGCACTTAAAAAATATTTTTAAAAAATATCATAATTAAACAGGGTTGGCAAGTTTTTGACAGTTGATGGTTTTATCCGGTTTCATTTACAGTGACAAAGACGATGGCGCGTTACAAACGATGAAATTAACAAGAGAAATGAAATTTTCTATCACTAATAGAGAACAAAAAATTGACAATGTTTAGTTGGTTCCCACAATCAGCAAAAATTCGGGAGATTTTTCGATTCTATTACAGAGAGCGGAAAATGAAGTCTGAAATTGAGAATCTCTTGCAAAATGCAGCAGGGTTGCACACAAGAGTTGAAAATCCTTACCACTGAATTCAGCTCAGTATACGCAAGTGCGGACTCGCAAGTATTTCATCAAACATTTAAAACAAATGGTGCTTTCATACAGAAATAGATTGGGGTTGAATTAATTGTGAAAACGTTGAATAGAACAATGTCTTTTTGCATAATTTGTGGCAAAAATCAACATGGTAAAGAAAAATATCACATTTCGGAACAGGGAAAATTAAGCACTTTTTAAAAACATCCATGGAAAAAAGCACCTTTAAGGGCTTTTAAAAAACGAAAATAAGCACTTTTTAAAAACGCTACGCACCCTGTGTCAGTTTATTGAGGTAGTAATTATTAATAATTACTGCAATTAATTGTTGATTAATTGTGGTAGTAAGTACTACCAATATTATGGTAATAGGTACTACTACTTACTGGTACTGTGGTAATAATTTTTTACAGTCCTTTGAAATGGCAATACCAAAAGAAAAAATAATTGTCAATGCACAAGAAAACAATTAAGACTGCCTTGTATGCTACAGAATCAACTATATTTTTGTTTAATACTACTTCAAGAAGGAAGAAAAAAGGTAAGTAATGCACACAAATGTTATTACATTAACAGATCAAATGAGAAATTTTGCTCAGAAATTTTAACTAGCCTCTTGATACACATTTTAGTAAGCTGTGTATACCTAAAGAAATCAAGTTTCCATGTCCTTACATTTTCAATCATATTGCTTATTTAATGTTTTTAGAAATATGCTGACAAAATTAAGTAAGAATTTAAAACAATTTACTAAGAAAAAGATATTTTAAAGTATTTTACAAGAGCAAAAACTAAAAAATAATTTTCTGTCATACCATAGTTGAATCGCCACTGCTAATTAATTGTGACACTTCAGTTAGAAAATCAGCCACAACCTCTGAGTCCTGCTCAACACTTGTGCGCTTCACCATTATAGCTACAACCAACAACAGTTGCTCTCTAACATAGTTCTGTAAGCTAAGATATAAATTTTAAAATTAATTAACAACTTTTAAAACATTTTTCATAATGTAAAATCTATATACAGTTAAAATCTGTTATAATGACAATTTATGAAAGAAGATAAATTGCTATTATAAGCAAATACATAGATTTAATGCTTGATAAAAAACTTTAATGACTTCAAAGAACATGAAGATTGTGATAAAAGTCAACATGCTTCCATTTTTTGGAGGCAACTTCAGGTTTTGTGTTTCAAATCACTTTTTTATTTCTCTCTTTCACTAATGTCTGGCAAGTTTTGATAATGGGCCTGCTATTTTTGAGCACTTGAAACATGTTAACTTTTATTGCCATCTTCATATGTTTTGAAACCAATGAAGTTTTTAACAAAGCATATATTTCCACTTCAATTTCTGGGGATTAATTTAACATGTATTGCATTAAAATAGCTATCGAAGAACTAAAAAATGAAACTGACAAGTTTACCTAGTTTTCCTTTATTTTGAACAACTGTTTAATACATATCATCTTTAAAGTTGTTAATCAATTAGTCTTTTTATAAGTTTACTTTTTTGGAACAAAATTTATACACAGATATTGTCTTTTAGCTTACCTTTAATTATTTCTCAAAAGCTTCAAATTTTTCTCTTATTTTGATAATGAATTACTTTGAGAAATTATGCAACTTCTTTAAATAGCTCATTTCATATACAGAAGAATTTATTTAAGAACAATACTTTACCAATGGTTTTGAATAACAAAATTCAATAGACCAGTCCGGAGTTGATCCTTATTTGTTTGTTCCATTAATTTCCATTCTCTTATAACAGCTTGTTTCAAAAGAGATGCTGCTTGAAATTGTACATAGTCAGATTTACTGTTAGCTAAAAACAAAAATAACACCATAAAATAACACCAGAAATCAATAAAGACCCAGTACATTGGAAATTAAAAATATAAATATGTAACATACAGTAAAAGTCAAACAATTCTGAATTAGTCTGATCAGAAATCTCAATAAAAAAATTTTTTTTTTGTCGCAGTACTAAAGAAGTTTTGCAAAGAATTTCCTAATATTTCTATATTTTCAAAAGTTAATACTCCTAAGTTAGAAAAAATGTCACTTAATACTTTTTCTCCATTAAATTCTTCAATTATTATTTATTATATAAACAGACACATTTTACTGAATATATATCTTATCTTCGACTTAAAATTTTAATTTTAAATAAAATGCAAAGCATCAAGACACACATAAAATTATAAACGGTCATAGAACAGCAAATTGTCTCGCAATGTATTAAAAATATAGAACTCACATTTTTAAGAAAGAGTTTAATAACAATAAGTGTGGAAATTAAAAATTAATCTTTAATTTAACCTTAATGCACTGACAATACCACTAAAATAGTTGTTTTTTTCCCCTTTATTTAAAACAAAAAAGCAAATTTTTTTTTCCAAATATATCATGCGTAAGTGATGAATACAGAATTTATTTTTTAGCACATAAATTTTAAATACACCAAATTATTTATTTACTAAATTCAAATATTTACATTAACAATTTTAAAGTTGCTGCACTGACTAATACAATACTATTTTTCTTCTTAATTATTCAAACAAAAGAGCAATTATTAACTTTTTGAATGTTTCATGCCAATAAGATGAATTGATAGATATGAAATTTATTTTCAAGCACATTAATTTTTAAACACATTAATGTGCTTAAATATAAATTTCATCTGTTCGTAAAAGCAGTTAAATATGTCGTTGACAGCATTGTGTCATTAGTTTGCTGTCAACGACTTTTCTGTAATTTTGTTACGCTATAGTTATTATATAAGTTTAAAATAGTTAGATTTGTTTAGTAAAAGAAATTTTAAACAAAAATAAATCATTAAGAATAAGGTAAAATAGAATTACCAAGAATATATTGACACATATGAAATGGATTCTTTGACTTTTGAAAATTCAAAAATACTGATTCTGCACAATGCCTTTGTTCACTATTTATAACATTTGGAGGTGCCTAGAGGAAGAAAAAAAATCAGGTTTTATGAAAGGAAAATATAACTAAAAAAAAAAAAAAACCCTAATAAGCACACCTATTTTCATAAAATCATGATACAAAACCACTCCGAATTTTGGAATCTTTATTAACAATCAAGGTAGGTTTTTTCCTTTCAAATAAGCTTTAGTAATAATAAATTTCTATTTTGCTATTTTTTAATTAAATGAATAAATAGAAATTTGAAAGAATTACAATATGGAAATAGAGAGCAGGGGTCTGTCTAGGTTTTATTGAGAGGTACCTATTTTGTGAAAATTAAGACATAATTTGTAAAAATTAAAAATTATATTAACAATCAACACAAAATATGGTAAAAATATGGATTTATCGTTTCTTACGGAATACAAAAATAAAATTGTAGGAAAAGGTATTTTGTGAAACTACCGTTTTCCCTTCAGTTGAATTTGTGAAGGTACTGCTAAACGGTAGTAAATTTGGCCAAGACAGCCTCTTGGAGAGGAAATAATAAATTTATTATTACATTTATTATGCCTGTTTTCTATTTCATTAAAGAAATATTCATAGGAAATAGTTACTTCTTTTCTAATTTATGCAATTGCTAACTACATTTAGTTTTTATCTGATTCATCCTAAATTATTCGGATATCAAGATTTTTGCTTAGTATACCTACTATTCTGATACATCTTATAAGCTGTAGGCTAGAGGTTAATAAATTCAATTGAGATCACGATAAAATAAATTTTCACAATATCCTTGGGGAACCTTTATTAATAAAATACTGTCATGTGGGGCTACTTTGTGCAAATTCGTATTTGGCACTTTTCAAGTGCTGCTATTCAGTATTATGTTTTTTTCAAGTTAAAAATGTGTGGAATTTGAAGATAGAAGTCTCCTCTATTGCCACAAAATTTTTTTCGAATTTTAAAACAATCTCAGAGTGTGTTTTGTTTATCTAATGTCAACAACTTTCCGAGAACGTCGGACATCGAAAAGTGTGCGTGGAAACTTTAGCTGTGAAATGCAAAGACGCTGATAAAACAATTGTCGTAAGTGCAAAATTTTTAATTTATATATTAATAAACAATTATATCATGTTAGCGTTAATAAATGAAAATTAATAACAAATAAACGGAAAATGAAAAAAAATGCACTGTGCAAAAGTACTTTGTGCAAAGTTTCATGCATTTTTTTTTCGACAGAAAAACTATCAGACGTTATAAAAAAAATACCTAGAACGAGAAACTACCATGATTACACTTTAGAAAAGCTGCAACAATGTTTGCAAGCAGTTGCTGGTGGTATGCCGATTGCAAAAGCTTCTCGGAAGTACAAAATCCACAGAAATACTATCTCTAATAAAATTCACAAGAAACACGTAAAACGTGCTGGTAAACTGTTATTTTTCTTCTACAAAGATTTTTCTAATGAATTAATCAAACGATTTAACACACAAAAATATATTTTATAGGACATCAGGTGATTTTGACAGAAGCTGAAGAGCAAGTTCTGTCATGTTCATTCAAGCATGCTAAGTTCAAATTTATCAATATTATAAATGTTAATGAATATGTAATAATTATTACTTTTGAAATTTCATCCATTTTATTGTTCAAAAATGTATATGGTTTCCTTTTGTTTAAACTCAAATATTTTGAAATAAATATACTTTTTAAGAAAAAAATTCTTTAAAAAATAGTTTTTTAACGCTGAAAATTATTTTTAAATTAATATTTTTACATATCCAGGGTTCATACAGATATCAGAAGAAGAAATCCAAGGAGTATCCAAGGAGTCCAAAATTTTAAGGACTTATCAAAAATTTAAAAACTTTGTGTAAAAGATAAGTAGAATTTTTTTTAAAAGCAGTTATTATAAGGAATTTGCAAAAATGTATATTTTGCATATTTTTTTCCAGCCCTTTTGAAACAAATTTTGAATTCGTCGAACTTCATAAATAAAAATAAATAAAGCTATAACTTTTGCACATAAATACATTTTTCAGTTTCAAATATTGTAATAAATCTTGTTAAAGTACAGATGTTAAAGATTAGCATAAAAACCTAACAATCTTATATTTTTAAATTTGAATACATAAGAAAATCTAAGGCGTTTTAAACCAAGAAAAAAAAAAAAAATCACCGTAAATTATAAATTAAATTTTCTTGTAAAATGTAAAATAATTTGGTTTTATTTTTTTTCTTCTAACTCTTGCAATTAAATTTTTTTTCTTTCAAAGTTTTTCGTAAACTATTAGATTTTGACAGATAAGTCATCATTTAGTTTCCTTGTTTGGACAGCAAATTCATCAGCGGACTTAGTAAGTTCATCTATGCCACTGGTCGGCAAACTTTTTAGCCAAAGAGCCAAATGTGAACATTACAACAATTTTTAAAACAAATTGGGAGCCAAATCTGCTTGTTTAGTAAACTTTTATTACACTAAATAAGTAGTACACTAAATAAAACTAAAATTTATACTTAATAAATATTTATTAATGCGAACAATGTGCTTGCATCTCCTTGGAAAGTTTGAGTACGTCAGGTTTGTATGCTGTTGTTTTTAATTTTAGGCATGATTCCACATTCTCATCAATAAGAGGACTTCTCAGTTTACTCTTGATAATGTTCATGCTTGAAAAAGATTGTTCGCATATATATGTAGAACCGAAAAGGTAAAGAACAGCAAACACGAGCTTTTTCAGCTGATCGTAAGAGTCAGGAATACTATTCTAAGCGTTGAATATGATCATGTCTTCCTTCTCCAGGTCATTCAAAGCAGACCACTTGTGTTGTGATGCCAATTTGTACCCCCACTCCTTTAGAAAAAGTATGCGCGCATGCTTGTGGTACCTTTGTATCACACCGGAGTATCCTGAAAACATACGAACAATTTCAGCCTGTAGCTTGTACATGGTTTGTGTTTACGTTTACGAAAACTAATAAACTTTAACTCGATGTTCGTTACGTATTTTTACTACAATATAAAATTTTAATTACCTATCTTTTAATTTAAACAAAAAATTATACATGTTCTCTATTTATAGAAGAATTTTAATTTATCAAAATAAGATGTAATTTTTTTTAACAAGTTTCTTTTTAAATGAAAATATTATTGCGCCTTCCGTGGACATTTGTGCCAGAGCCGCACTTTGCCGACCACTGATCTATGCAATGCAATAATATAAGGAGTCTCTAAGGACTAATTTGGAAATCTAAGTAGTAGTTCCAAGTACTCCTTGGAGACTTTTTTATTTCCAAGGAGTATAAGGAGTCTGTACGCACCCTGCATATCTTGATGTTTTTGTTATTAAAAATGTCAACATTTAACTTTTTTAACAATTTTATGCCAATATTTTACTAAAAACATGATTAATCAACTGAATTCCTATCTCTGTACAAAGTAGCCCCACTTGGGGGGCTACTTTGTTCAAGGTATGTTTTGACTTATTATTTGTAAATATTACATACAAATAATGCCAACATTGATCAAATTCACTCGTCTGAGTCCAGTTATGAATATAATATCAATAAATTTTACTAAAATTTGAATTAACATAGTTTTTTTACATGTCAAAGTTCAAAAACTGCGAAATCCTGCACAAAGTAGCCCTACATGACGGTACCTAATTTTGTTATACAAGCTTACATGCGGATTAAAAACTATTGACATAAAATTTTTTTTCAGGATATGGACATAAATTTTTATGGAGGTAAGTAGCTCTACATCTTACACAACTTGTTCTACCGTGCAACATATTTTAAAGTACGTTCTGTCTGTTAGATCTCTTTTTTTAAAGAGCCATTTTAGGAATGTCACATCATTTTGACCAAAGTCATATTTAGTGGAGAACAACTAAATTGGTATTTCACTCTTCACACGACATATATGTGAGCATTTTACATCAGAATTAAGGTCATATCTCTCCAAAAAAGGTAAGAGTGACGCCTTAACAAACTAGTAAATAAATAATTAATTAGTTTATGCATTTTTCTTCTTTAAATTTCTGTTTGTGTAGTTTTTGACTTAATGCTATGCATAACAGAGATGCTCACATATCACATATTTAAGCAAGCACCTCACCCAATTAGTAACTACTGACATATCAGCTAATAATATGAGGACTCCAGCTATAATTAGCTAAAAGAACTAGGAACTTGTGGTCGGAAAACCAGTTATAGTTTAAATCAACTGTAGTTCAAACATACATTTTAGAAATTTTTTTATGTGGATAAAACTTAAGGATGAAGTTCAGTTCTGTATTTAGAAAACAGCAAGATGCCATTTACTGAAATCCTTAAATTACAACTTTAATTAGAATACTATTTGCATAAATAAAATAATTAAAAAAATAAATGAATTGAAACTGAGTAAGAAATTAAAATTGTCTCCTAAATTCATCATCTCACTCAATATATCTGTACATATACATAAAAACGTGAGTTTCCCCAAATATACTTTTTTTCCTTGACTACTTACAGCTTAAGGAAGATTAACCCGATTCTATGTGTAAATCGATACAAATTAGCCCTTTTTTCATTAACCTATAATAAACAAAATTGACTTTTCAAATGCAAATAATGTTTTCCTTTTGCCAAGTAAAATTGAAATTTAAAAAAACAAACAAAAATAATTTAGGATACTTCCATAATAGGGGCCAACTGCCAGATAGTTTAAAACTTATATATATATATATATATTTTTTTAAAAGCAGATAAATCGAACTATTCAATTATTTGTCTTATTTTGCTCAGTTTCTTTAGAGTAAATTTTTGGGAAAGAACTTTTTTCTCATAAATTCAAAGCAATAAATCACTTTGTGGTTACATGTAGGTAATGTTTCAGATTTACTTAATTTTGATCCTATTGTAAAATAGATTAAATATAAGATGCATGATCAAATATTAGCATGGTTCATGAGGCTTTGATAGAAGAAGCTTGGGAAAACTGCTGCTAACAGTACAGCATAAGCTTTTCTTAGTAAAAGATCCTTTAAAAGAAAATTCGCTTTAAGAAAAATATCTCAAAAAGATCATTACCAAGCAAGAATTCAATAAATGTTAAAAAATTCGAAGAATAAAGATATTATAATAAAAAAACAAACTCAAAACCACAAATGAAGGAGTTATGAGATAATATTAATCTTTTCAATGTGGGTCTCAGTACTGTTAAGTGGCACCAAAACAACTACATGCTGTCTTTACAATATGTATTTTTTAGAAAGATTTTCTTATCATAATCTACAGTCGAATAATCGCCAAGACTTAGCATCTTCTGAGCAACAGCTTACAAAGAACTAAAAAAAGCATCACAGAAGAGGACAAACTCAAAGGGTTTAACTCCTAGCCAACACTGCACAAACGTTTACATGTTTCTTTTAGAAAAAATTGCATTTTTAAAATTCATTTGGCACTTTTAGAGATTGTAATTGGCCATTGATTGTAATATCCCTTTACTAATTAATTGTAATAACTCTTTTTCGTATTTGCAAAGCTTTTTTTATAAACATATTAAAAGTGATATTTATTTCACCATTGCATTGGAAGAAAGACATTTAAGAAAAATTTGACTCAAATACTGGGACAAAGTATACAGACAATTGTACTGACTGATGAACCCTTTTAACATTTGAAAATTTAGATTTTTTGAGCAGAAACTTAAACAATAATTAAGGGGAAATGAATAGACATTTATTTATGACGGCTGTTAGAAAATAGAGGAGATAATGATGGACTATTATGCATCAAATAACAATAGTTATTATTTAATAGTAATATTTAAGCTTGAAGATATATGAGGATGTCAACAACGCGAAAGAGCGATTACACGGACTAAATAAAAATAATAAAATTCAGAATGATTCCTGCAGAAATTTTTTTAACAGAAATGTTATACTCATCGAAAAAAATCAGATGCATAAGCAATAATGTGTGCAAAATATTTTAATTAAGAGAAATCTTAGAAAAAATACATAGATATCCATTAAAAAAATCTATCAACATAGTAACAACAAAAAGTATATTTGTATCGAATCTATGAATTGAGACGAAACATATACCAATAATATTTCGGCTGAATTCTCCAATTGTCGCATAACTTGTTCTGGATCCATAATGGAATGGAATTTAGAGTCTGAATCAAGAACAACAAATATTTAAAGTTCAGTCTCTCATCATTGCTACTAATTTCGATATTTTGAAGATTATCAACAAAACAAGATTTTAAGCTCGAGGAGCATTGACACTCGATCGGGCAAATCAAACAACAC
Organism: Parasteatoda tepidariorum; assembly: GCF_982258835.1. NCBI lineage: Eukaryota > Metazoa > Arthropoda > Arachnida > Araneae > Theridiidae > Parasteatoda > Parasteatoda tepidariorum. The sequence goes on along the minus strand of NC_141762.1, from coordinate 64,562,089 downwards.
GTGAATACCGTGAAATAAAGAGAGGGCGCTAAATGCAGATCAAATGATAATTACATTTATTGAGCTTTATTACATTCCATTATTAAATTATATGATTTTAATATTTCATAAATATAAATTTATCATTCCTTAATGATCCAAGCATCCAGGAACAGAACATCTGATTTTCATTATTTTATTATATATTTATTAAATTGGCAACTGTATATAACACAAACAGGAAAGATGGCGGATGCGGTAATTGATAAAGAAGGAAATTATAAAAAGAAAGGTAATTAGGCCTTGAATTAAAAACATAATGATCCAATTTAGTACTAAATTTGAAAGCTATTCTATTTTATCATATTACTTTTGAAATAGAAATTTTTTCTTATATGTATAAGAAAGTGTCAAGAATTAAGTCGCATTATTTTTTGTGTATCGTTGTCCATATTATAAATTGTTTTTTATCAACTTAATCATTATATCAGAAAGCAATGTTCATTGAATTATTATTAATGTGTTCCTTCTGGAACTTGATTTTTGTTTAGACAACATTAATGTTGCGTATGAGCTTTCTTATCACAGTCTAAAATCTTGATTTCTTCTTGGATTCTTATTGAAATTAAGAGCATAACTTTTAATAAATAAGACATTTTTTATATGACCCATTTATTGTAATTAATTGATTTGAGTATTAACTACAATCGATACATATTTTGTTCGATCCACAGATGTGCTTATTAATTAATTGCTGAAATTGAAAGTTAGTAAATGTTTTACAATAGGGTGCCTTTTTTATTTTGACAATTTCTTATGTTCTTACAGAAAATGATGATAATAACTAGGGAGGAGAATATTTCACCTCTGCCACCCACAATTTTAATTGTCATGCCAAGTACAATCGCCATCACGCCAAATGGATTTTAAACTTGCTATTTTTTTTAATAAAAAAAATTTAGAAATTCTCCGCATTAGTAGCTGCAAGTTACAGCCTTTGAGTTGGTCCCTTTCTGTGAATTTTTTTTAAGTTTCTTGGGGGCTGCTGCCCAAAAGTTGATTTGGCGATTATTCTGTTGCAGATCATGATTCGGAAATCTTCCGAAATGTCTTAACAGGGAAATTTATTAATAATGAGTTATTTCAGTGTGTTCAGTGACTTGAAGCTTACTCTATTTTCTTCAGCTCTTCAAAAATAGATATATATATTTGATGTTAGACTTTTTGAGTGATCCAGTTTATAGTTCTTACATGATATCATTACTCTTGGGGATACTTCCGTTTCAAAATCTGTCAATATTTTGAAATACACATTTGAAAATTGAGCATTTGATTCAAGCATTTTAAGCGCAAGGATCGAATCAGATTCAGTAAAAGTATTCCCTATATTTCTAAAAATTGGAATCGTATTGTATTTTATTACTACGTAGGATTTAAATTTTTTTTCCTTGGACTTTCTTTTGCTAAAAAAATGAATTGTTGTTTTCATGTAAAAGTTACATTTAAAAATACAGCCGTTGCTGTGTTGAAAAATATTTTTTGTATTAAAAGGAAAAGTTTTTTTTTTTTCAAAATCTTATTATTCAAGGTTGTAAAAGAATGAAAAAAAAAATTCATGTCTCCACTTTTAAGACTAAAACCAATTAAACTCTTTTGTATGAACTTGATCTTGCTATGATTATTAGGAAAGATCCAAATTAAAATTTTATTTGAACCATTAAAGTTTGAATCAATAGATTATTAGCAAATGAAAAATTCAATAATTTATACAATCTATTGATTTATTTACTTTTGTTCATCTATTGATTTATCAGTCATATCTAGTTGTCTGTTCTTTACATCTGTAGATAATTTATCTTCAGACTTGTTGATTTTCTGTTTACTAACCTGTTAATTCTCCATCTGATTTTCTGTTTTCAAATTTCCTAATAAATTAAACTGTTTTATTGATTTAGTATTTTCTTTCTTTTTTTAAAAGAAATAGCTGCCACTTAAAGTTAAAAAAGAAGTAAATTATGGCTGGTGAACTGAAAAGTACCATTCGATCTTTGATTCTTTTACAGAATTGAGTTATTCACTCTGATACATGCATTACGAATGGGGTTGAACTAATTTGTATTTAGTTAAAATAGGTAGAATATAATAATTTTAACATGGATTTTACTTATTTCTGTGGAAGGAACATAAAATTGTAGATTATCTTAATGTCACTTTTTTTTGTTTTTCATTACACATTAAAGCCGATCATAAAGTCCGAGAATATTTCAGTATCGGTACACACGTCAAAATAATCAACGAGTTATAGAAATTTCCATTAAAGACAGTGACCCGAAAAAGCTGAAGAAAAAAAAAGCATTACTGAAATGGACTGACTTTAAGGAAGTAAACTTGCAGATAGTCCCAAGCAAATCAAATTTTTTATCTTCAAGTCTCAGCTCTCTTTGGCATCTTGGCGATTGTTTTTGACCAAAACATATATCAATGCAGAAATATCCCCTGGAGCGTAAAGCCAGCTTCGAATTTCAGACTCCTTAGATAGATATAAGAGATATACGCACGGCCGCTTCGAGCTGATTTTCAATTGTAAGCAAAAATATATTTGCCCTAACCCCTCCATTAGGGTTAATGATAAATATGAATGAAGAAAGTAAAATAAATTTTATTTAAAATTTTACAAATAATTCAAGGTTTATTTATTATTTTTTTTACATAAAACTACAGTGTAAGGTATTTTTATTTTAAATTCTACAGAGCGAAATAGTTAAATTATGAAGGGCAGAAATAATGAAGAGATAAATACCTACATGAAATAAAATGATTTCTCACAAAAGCAAACATCATTGAGTATGAATAATTTTAGATGGGAAAGCTTAAATAGAATTGGAAATACAGTACAGAACCCGTTATCCGGAAATCAGAAAACCGGAAAACCAAAAAACCGGAACGAAATTCGATAAATTTTCCCGCTATTTTTTTTTTTTAATTTTTTTTTCCTCATAAGATTTTAGGATTTTTCTTTCTTTTTTGAAAGATGTTTACCCTAACATTATTTTGGAAATAATTATTAGTGTATTACTTCGTTTTTTCAAGATTATTTCAAAATATTTTTTTTTTTTTAGTTGGGTTTAACAATAAAAAAAACGACTTTTTGTAGCCATTCAGAAAACCGGAAAAATCAGTTATCCGGAATAGCGATGGTCCCGATCGCTCCGGATAATCGGTTTCCTACTGTAGTATTGGAAAAATCATAACTATTTGTTTTATTTTACTGCCACTGCAAGAGATATACAAGTTGGAATTTAATATTTAGAATAATATGTAAGGCCAATTACATAATTCTAGATATTATCTTGTGTAATACCATTAGATATTTATTTTATAGATATTTATTAGATATTTTATTTAATTTGAATTCACTTGTATCTGACACATAGTATAGACTCTAAACGCATAGTTATTTCTAGTATTTGGATCACTACGAAGCAGTGGCAGCTTGTGCCATGGAGAACTTTTTTAGATTCGTAAATTACCATTTTTAAACTTCTTGATTAAGCTTTGAAAATTAGTAAGATTTCTTACATTTCTAGTATTTATACATCCATTGTAAAATATATCCCTATAATGAAGAAGCTTCACAAATAAGTTGAGTGTGCAATTTTTGTCTCATGAAGCAGGAACTATCGCGTATTTGTCAGTTTTGCAAAGCTGTGACATAGTAAAAAAGTATAAAATGAACATTTTTATACCTTTCAACCTTAATTAAAAGATAAGCGATATGTTTTTTATTCTTATCCCAAAAGGGTTAATAAAATTACAATTTTACACTATTTGACCAAACATTGCGAGCCACCACTGCAACCGGAAAAAAAAGTTACCTTTTGAAAGTGATCCCTTTGTGAATAGTCAGCATTCATGTTTTTCAGCTGGGGATATTAATTGGAACATATATTCAAATTTGCCAGTGTGTTTCACCTTGATTAGGCTTGAATCATGCAGTTGTCTCTACCAGCAGCAAGCTGCCAGCATCAGACAGAGAAAAGAGGAAACTTAGTTCTGATCCAAGTGACAGTGAAGAGGATGATATTGATGGAGTTGCCATGCTTGAAGAAGCTTTTCCTAAAAGGCAGAAGGTTAGCGTGGGATTCAGCAAGACATTTGGCTCTGTAACATCAATTGGTAACAGTGATAAGAAAAATCCAGCTCCTATAACGATCAAGTTAGGTGCTCAGGTATTTTAATATTTTGTGCATTATATTACTCACTTGCCTGCAATATATGTCATAGGATACATTAATGTTTCAATGTAGCAGCCTTTGCACAAAAAATTCTACTAAATCTTAAATGTTTATTGTTGAAAACTACACAATTCCCAGAACAAAATTTTATTTAATGTTCTGCTACAAGACTTCATTTTTTTTCAAAATTAATCATCTTTTACTAGTTAAATTATTACCAGTTTTTTAAACGATAAATAATTTTATTTTGTAAACGAAAAATCAATGAAACTCAGAAATGCCTCTATTGAATAAATGGGTAGTCTTCTGAAGTTGAGAGGAATTGCACCGTGAAATTGAGGATAGAATTTTTATTCTACAATGCATGTCCAGACTTTTAAGCACTCTCTATTTTAGGGCCCAACCTGCGACCGACGTAATATTAGGTGCCCAACCTGTGGCCCACATAAACTTCTAAATAAATGTATTTATGCATTTGATCCAAAAAATTTCCTGATTTTTTTTTCTTTGTGCATTGCTTAGTAGTCTGTCTTTTGTGAAGTTAGGTATTAATTTGCACCCTAAAACCGAATTTTTTGAAAATTTATTAAAAAAAATTTTTTATATGAGAAAATTGAATCTGAAGAATGTTTGCTACATTTTACTTTTTTTTACTCTGTTGTGCTTATTGCTTACAAATATTTTTGAGTCCTACAAGATATAGATTTCCTTTCTTTTTACTCTTCTCTATTAGTTGTGTTTTTACACCTATATTGGTTAATTTTAAGTGTGACAAATAAATTTTCAATTACTTCCTTTGTTCCACCAAGAGATAAACTTTGTTTAACAATTCTTCAGCAAAAAAGCCGAAATCAAAAGGGAAAAAAATTGTTAGCAAAATTTTAAAATGTCACAAGGTTTATAAATATGAGTTTGTTATGTAAAATATTTCTGAAGCTAAACTGTGTTTCATTTCCAAATTATTTTAAGTTTTAATAACAATTTTATTTTACATGTGAAGAACTTGATTTATAATTTTTCTGTCTAAATTTCATTATTAGTTTGCGATACTGAATTGTCTTTTCTACTCTATTTAATTAATTAGTATATTTCCATGCCTGCATTAATAGAAACAATAATGAGAATTAAGATATATATGATGTCATAAGTTTTTTTTTTTTTTTTGAAAAATTATAATTAATAGAATCTACTAAAATGTTTTAACAAAAAAATGAAAATGCTTTGTTACATTTTGAAAGTCTTTTTTCTTAGTATTTTGCTGAGAATACTACTATAGCAAAAAACCTGGTTGAATGAAATTTTTCCAGTTTGCAAAGTATTTAGTGATTCCTTAAAAAAAAAAGTGGCTGTTTTTTTAAACCTTTAGCTTCTTTCTTTTAGGATTTTTACTATGCATGCTTGTTGAAATTATTAATTTGTAGGTTTCTATAGCTGTTCCCCCCCTCCCCATTGTTTTGCGACTTACATGAAGTTATTTCATTGTTGTCTTGACTCTCCCTAAACTAACGTACAATTCACATTTAGTTTCAGCCTTCTCTTATAAAAACACTACACATTGTCTCTACTACCTTAGCAAATTTCAGAAAAACTTTAAAATCTCGGTTGGGTCTTAAACAAATTTGTACCCAAATAATGGTAATTTGAATTTTCTTTAAATAAGTTTGAATCTTAAAAATAAATGCAAGTTTTAGTTCATTTGTATTATGAAATATACTTAAAAAAAATAAAGTAATTTTTTTTTCATGGACAGAAAAATAAAGAAGTGAAACCTACTTTAAAGAAAGCAAGTGCCTCTGTTGCTTCAGCATTCAATCAAGAAAGTGATGTAAGTTCATTTCATTAGTTTCCTTTGCTTCATTTTTTTCCTTCTGACCTTGATAAAGACCTTTAATACTTAATAAAACATGCAATACAATTAAATTAAGTACTGTTTATGCTTTGCGCACTTATGTGTTACGGGGACACCAGGTGAAAATTTGAAAATCGATTTTTTTATTTTTATATAATTTAATGTTTAACTTTTTTGAATCAATGTTTGCAGGAAAAAAACAAGTTTTCCTTAAATCTTAAGTGGTATTTCTATGAAAGAGAATTTTTCAAACTTATAAATAAGCAGTGATTCCATCGATTTCCTTCTAACTTGCTTTAAATTACTAGTGTGTTCATAACTAATTAACTATTGTAGTTTCCGTACATAACGGTTGCATAACCTGCGGCCCGCAGATTGTTGATGTGCTGCTCGCAAAAGCTTCTGAACACAATGAAAAAAAATTTTATGTAAGGGTTTTTTTTTCAGGAAAAAAATTAAAAAGAAAAAATTTCCTATTTAAAATTCACGAAACCTCTAATAATTCAAGAAATAAAAATAATAACTGAAGTTTAGTGCCAAATGAATATTGAATCTTATTATTAATCTTTATTATTGAATCTTATATTTTCTACTACAGTAGGGAACCGATTATCCGGAACGATCAGGGCCATCGCTATTCCGGATAACTGATTTTTCCGGTTTTCTGAATCGCTACAAAAAGCAGTTTTTTTTATTGTTAAACCCAACTGGAAAAAAAAATATTTGGAAATAATCTTAAAAAGAAGAAAAAACGATGAAGTAATAGACTAATTATTATTTCCAAAATGATGGTATGGTAAACATCTTTAAAAAAAAAAAAAAAAAAGAACGAAAAATCCTAAAATCTTATGAGGAAAAAAAAAAAATTTATTTTTTTTTTAAAAAAATGGCGGGAAAATTTACCGAATTTTGTTCCGGTTTGTTGGTTTTCTGGTTTCCGGATAACGGGTTCTGTACTGTATTATGGTTTTATTTTAATCTTTAGTTTTTGTTTAAACCCTGTAAATTTTCTTCAATTAAAATATTTAATTTGAATTTATATTACTCATCAAAATATGTATTTATTGATTTATTTTTTATACTTTCACTTTTTGAAGATAATATTTTTTTTTTTTAAATACTAATTATTTGTACTGATGACAAAAAAAGAAAAAAAATTCCTCATTTCTTTTATCTAATTTTTATATATTTTTAAATATGTCAATTTTTGATAAAAGGGGATTTTTTTTTTAAAGTATCATTTTTGTTCATTTTTGAATGAATTTTTAATAATTAAAAGTTTTATTAGAAATAAAAAGTATTTAATTTTCTGAAAATATTATTTTTAAATTCCAGGTTTACTGTTAAAAAAATTAGTGTTTATGTTTAATTAAAAATTTTGTTATTTACTGCTAACATTCCTTTCAGCATGTCATATTTAAACTCTGTGGTTGCATTGCCTTAAATTGCAGAATTGCATGTAAAGAATTTTTTTACCTTAAATTTAACAGTTATTAATTCTCAAACTAATTATCGAGTCTCGAAGTAATAAAAATTTTTTCATTCTATTGCCCACTCTGTGCATTTTTGACACATCTACTCGATTTTAAGTAAAGTCTTATAGTTTTTGCTCAGCAAAACAAAGTGTAACATAAAGTTGAACATTTAAAGAGATGTGGCAGCACTAAAGATATTTTATCTTTTAGAGGAAATTAAGATACTTGTTATAATTTTGATGTTTTGTCAGTATTTGTTAAAAAGCTTTTTAATCAATTGTGTTCTTAGAAATTTTTAATTATATTTTGGTGAATAGTCTGAAGCCACATATAAAAAACATTAAAGGGCTATATTTGGCTTGTGCGGCTCACTGTGCAAAACTAATTCGAAAGATTATTTTCACAATCTGTTAAAAAAATGATTAAGAAAAATAAAGGTTTGTTATCTCACGTAAAAAAGTTATATATATTGCTATGCAATATTATTTTAATAAAATAATCCAAGGCTACGTTAAAATTCTCAAAATATAAACTTTGTTTCATGGTGAATTTAATTTACTGATTGATCATTGCATTCTTGATTTCCTTTAAAATTATTGTAAAAACTGTGTCTTAAATATATATTTATTTTTCATTTTGAAAAATATTTTTTATTAACTTAGGAAGAAGAAGAAATGCCACCAGAAGCTAGAATGAGAATGAGAAATATTGGGAGGTATATAAAAGTTATTTTATATAATCTTTATTAGTTAACAGGAAATAAATTTTTAATAAAGAGAATGAAATTAAAAGCTTCAAAAACAAAATTTAAAATCAGCTTAACACTGGAATTTAAACAGAATTAATGATCCCTTGGCAAAGGAATATAAAAACAAGAGTTATGTTTAAATAATCAAGACTACATTTATATACATAGTTTTTATTTTTGTTAAAATTTTAAAAGGTGATTACCCTCTCACAATACAGAAGATAGATTCCTTAATTTTTTAGTAAAATGAAAAAGTTTACTTTGAATTTGAGAAGTTACTAACATTAGGAGTTTTAAATTTTTCAAAAAGTTTATTTTTTGAAAAGAAAAGAGATAAATTTGAAGTTGACAGCTATTTTATTATATTAACAGTAAATTTTTAATTTCTTTCTTCTCTTGAATGTTTCTTTTTCTACCAATATTTTTGTTTCATTTGATGCATGGCAGTCAATTCAAATTGCTTAGCTGTAATCTCTGCTAATATAATATGATCCCTGAGTACATTTGTCTGAATACCTTTTTTATGTTTAGGTTTGTCTGTTACTCTTTTGTTTAATCTATTTGCTTGTTTTAAACTTGAAACTTTTCGATTCATTGTTTTGTCTCTACCTTGTCTATTTTTTAAATAATTTATCTGAATAACTGTGCATACCTGCCCTCTGTTGTCCTTTTTGTTGTATCCATGAATCATAACTGTTTTTTGTCTTAACATGTAATTTTTTTATCTTACCTTTATTTTCTTTCACTGTAACTAAATTATTATTTCTTTTGTTGAAATTTCATATTTTAGAACTGGTTACAATTTTTTTAGTAGTATTTTTGCTTTAATTTTCTTAGTCCTAGCAATTAATGCTGGATTAGAGCAGAACTTAACTATTATGTATCAGGTTATCTTATCCTAGAATTTATATCAAAAACTAGTTTCTTCTAGAACTTGAATGTATGAAGACTGTTGTAGTGGTTTGCTGTTAATCAATAGTTCCAGTTCTGCCTTGTTAAATTCAAAATAGTTAAAAAATGAGAAATGTGGATGAATTATTATAAAATATGCATTATTCAAAAAAAAACTTGTATTTCATTTTATGACACAGTTTTTTTATAAATTATTTTAGGTAATATATTAACTTCTATCACTCGAACAAATATTATTATTTTTTTCAATAAATCAAAGTAAAATTAAAAAATATTCTGTGCAGAATTTTTTTTTCATTGCTCATTTTATAACTGAAATTTGTTCTTCAATCATAAAAATCAGAATATTTGCTGGGCAAATTAGTCATTTACGTACAGCTAGCCCAAAATGTAAAATTTCTAAGCGTAATGGGTAAGATCTGATAAAGAGAATTGCATGAAGAGTACTTTGCCTTTTCTAGAATGGGGGAGCAAGGCCCAACCTGGGCTGTTCTGTTTATAATGATGCTGAATCATTAAAACTCTGTTATACAGGGATGAGATTCTTCCGCAGATTCGCGGATTTCCGCTTTTTTTTTCTTCAGATTTTTCCATTTTTCCCGCTAATTTCCGCTGAATTTCTTTTTTGCAAAAGTTAAAATATTTTATGAGGAATTTAATTTTCCACGGAGCGAAATTATTGAAGTCCTTATTCCTCCCTCTGAAGTTTCTCTAAAAATCATTTCCTTGGGATAAAACTGGTTGGCCTTTATACAGGGATGAGATTTTTTTTGTCTCTCGAATTTCAACCTTTTTATCACAGGGATGAGATTCTTCCGCGGATTTCCGCTTTTTTTCAGATTTTCCCATTTTTCCCGCTAATTTCCGCTGAAATTTTTTTTTTGCACAAGATAAAATATTTTATGAGGAATTTAATTTTCCGCGGATCGAAATTATTGAAGTTCTCATTCCTCCCTCTGAAATTTCTCTAAAAATCAATTCCTTAAGATAAAACTGGTTGACCTTTATACAGGGATGAGATTTTTTTCCCTTTTGTCTCTCAAATTTCAGCCTTTTTATCAAAAACTCCGATTCGTTCGTTTTTTTAAAAAATAAATATCCCGCTTTTTTGTGAAAATTCAGTCGTTGAAGTAAAATAATTATATTTATTTACGATTTTCAAAGAAAAACAGAAAATTCAAACTACCTCCTAGCTGCTAACCCTTCCGCATTTTTACTTACTTATATTGGCTATTTTCTCCGATTTCACACACAGAAAATAAGATTTTCCGTATTTTTTATCCGTCAGGCGGGATAGCTCGTATTTTCGTAATTCACACGTCGCTGCTTCTTGTATTCTGGAGTGAAAGCAAACGAAAAAAGAGAAGAAAAAAAAGTATAGGTGAATTTGCGGTGAAAATAATTATTTGCTCATTCAATTAATCTTGTAAATTTTTATTTATTAAGTCTAAACAAAAAACAATGCAAACAAGCCTTTTAGAAATCCCAAGTCCAGACTCTGCAAATATTTCGATTTTTATTCACGCGATTTTGATATCAATCATCGATTTTCGAATTTACCTGATTTAAAAGTTGTGCATTACAATTCTTATTTACGCTTTTTAAATATCATACATTATGACTCGTATTTACGAGATTTAAAAATCCAATATCGTGCTTTGTATTTATGCATCTTTAAAATCGTGATTTTATTATCAAACATCGATTTTCGTATTTACCTGATTTAAAAGTTGAACGTTGCGATTCGTATTCAGGCGATTTAAATATTGTACATTGCTATTCTTATTTACGAGATTTAAAAAACCAATATCGCGATTTGTATTTACGAGCTTTTAAAACCCTATGTAGCTACGCGAGCTTAAAATCCAATGTCGTGATTCGTTTCTGCGGTTGTAATATCGCGCGATTTTAAAATTATGCATCGTGATCTAAAAATTACGCATCATGATTTGTATTTTCGCATTTTTTAAATTCGATGTAGAGTTTCATATTCACTTGATTTAAAGGCCTCATATCGGGAATTTATAATCACATGGTTTACAAGTTAAAAATCACACTTTTTTGTCAAATTTTCGTATATATATATATATATATATATATATATATATATATATATTCTAGGATTTCCTCTTTTTTACTTTGTGACTACTCTCATCCCTGTTATCAAAAACTCTGATTCTCTAAAAGTTTTGATTTTTTTTTCTTTCTAAATATCCCGCTTTTTAAAAAAAATTCAGTCGTTGAAACAAAATAGTTATATTTATTTACGATTTTCAAAGACAAACAGAAAATTCAAACTACGTCCTAGCTGCTAACCCTTCCGCATTTTTACTTACATTAGCTATTTTCTCCGATTTCATGCACAGAAAATAAAATTTTCCGTATTTTTTATCCGTCAGCGGGATAGCTCGTATTTTCGTAATTCAGACGTCGGTGCTTCTTGTATTCTGGCGTGAAAACAAACAAAAAAGAGAGAAAAAAAAATAGAGGTGGATTTGCGGTGAAAATATTTATTTGCTCATTCAGTTAATCTTGTAAATTTTTATTTATTATGTCTAAACAAAAACAATACAAACAAGCCTTTTAGAAATCCCAAGTCCAGACTCTGCAAATGTCTCGATTTTTATTCACGCAATTTTAATATCAATCATCGATTTTCGCATTTACCTGATTTAAAAGTTGCGCATTGCGATTCTTATTTACGCTATTTAAATACCTTTCATTATGAATCTTATTTACGAAATTTAAAAATCCAATATCGTGTTTTGTATTTATGCATTTTTAAAATTGCGATTTTATTATCAAACATCGATTTTTGTATTTGCCTGATTTAACAGTTGGACGTTGCGATTCTAATTAGGCGATTTAAATATTGTACATTGCGATTCTTATTTCCGAGATTTAAAAAACCCAATGCAGCAATTCGTATTCACGCGAGCTTAAAATCCAATGTCGTGATTCGTTTTTGCGGTTGTAATATCACGTGATTTAAAAATTATGTATCATGATCTAGAAATTATGATTTGTATTTTCGCATTTTTTTAAATTCGATGTAGAGTTTCATATTTACGTGATTTAAAAGCCTCATATCGGGATTTATAATCACATGCTTTACAAGTGTCAAATTTTTGTTTATTATATATATATATATATATATATATATATATATATATATATATATATATATATATATATATATATATATATATATATATATATATATATTATATCTTCTTGGATTTAATATATATATATATATATATATATATATATATATATATATATATATATATATATATATATATATATATATATATATATATATATATATATATATATATATATTATATCTTCTTGGATTTCCTCTTTTTTACTTTCTGACTACCCTCATCCCTGGTTATAAGTGTGTGTAACTTTGTATATGTAACATAAAAAGCTTCAATTAATCTTTTTAAGTTATTTCTTTATCTAAATTCTCCTTTTTACAAAATTATCTAAATTCTCCTTTTTGCAACACAAAACAAGTTTTAAATTTATAAACACTAGACATAATTAAAATAACAATCGATACACCTTTATCTTGTTAACTAGTATCTACTATTTATTTTATAAATATTAGCCATAAAAGAAATCTGCAAAGAGTTCTGCATAGCAAGAACAGAGCAAAATATTATGCAGTACATACCATGCTACATACATTTTCAACTAAAAAGAGCTCAATTTGCGTATAAAATTATAGCTAAAGTAATTTTAAACATACATTACAACATGCGTTAAGTTTAATTGCTACTGATAAAATTCGTTTATTTTGTCTGAGTTTTTCGTTTGAAATGCAAACAAAAAGAAAAAGGGATTTTACTGCTTACTCTAAAACTTAAGTATGTTCGAAAATCAATTCGTGTTCATTTCCCCCATAAAATGCGTTATCAAGTTTGAAATGTTCTGAAGTATTTTGTTAAATAGGGAAAGTGGATCTCAAAGAAAATTTCGTTAATTTAGAAAATTCACTTCGCTATTTGGAAGTTATTTTACGGGGAAATTTCCAAAATATTCTCGGTTCCTCGAGAAAAAAAATTCGCAAAATGGAAGTTCGTTAAATAGAAGTCCGACTGTATATATATTACAACCTTAAAGAAGAGCAACAGAAAGAAGTTGCTACCACATTTAGTATTGACAACCACATTTGTAGTCTTTTGAAAAATTTTAAAGGAAAAGGAAAAAATTACTATTTTTGTTATCTTGCTAATTTTCATGCAAATATCTTAAAATTAATTTTTAAATGTTTTTTCGTTATTTTACTGACTCTTTGAGCTATCAAAGTTTCACTGGAAGATTATCTCTGCCTTTTTAATTGTTATTAAATTTCATTTTAGGGATACCCCAACTTCTGCTGGTCCAAATTCATTTGGAAAAACACGCCAAGGTTTCTGTGATGTAAAAAAAGTTTTTGAACGTCAATTGAAAGAGAAAATGGAAGAAGTTGGAGACAAATAATTGATATACCTTTGTAAACATTTGTAAATTACCATCATCATATTCGTCCCTAGCTTATTGTTGGAAAGATATGTCTTATATGAGTCTGTAATATTAAATGTAATTGAAGTCTTTTTATGTAAGTTTCTGCATCAATAACACCTGGCTTAGCATTCAATATTTTTAAAAATTAAATTCATCCTTTTTTTAAAAAATAATAAACTAATTAATAACAGTAGTGTAATTATTTAGCTTAAACGCAAGACATTTGATTAAATTATCTTTGGTCTGTTTAAGAAATTTTTACTATACAACATCTTTTAATTGAGCTTCCAAATTTGTGTAAAATAAATAAATAAAAATTTACGCAAGGCATGTTGAAATTAAATAATTTGGAATGTATGATTAAAGTTTTATGAATTGTACATAATGTAGCTTACAAATTTATTACATGTTTCAATCTATGTCATTGCAGCATATCCTTTATTTAATACCTAATTTTTATAAATTTTATTGTTAACATATAATTTTATATATATTTTTCTTCTGTTGAAGAAATATACGTAACTATCTGTTATTATAAATTACATTTCTTTTTCTATTTGCTTAAATATATTTGAATAGTTTTTTTTTCTTCTGTCTACTAAGTCATAACTAATTATATTAAATTCTGTTGGATTCATGTTGTGTAATTTAAAATATCTTTTCAATTATAAATTGTGTTTGTTAGTGAACTAAATTTTTTAAATTTTGTTTGTACTACTTTGATATAGGAATTGTTATATAATTGGGATTAGAGTTTTAGTTAAAAATTGAATGTTTTGAGAATGCTTGTTTTAATACAAAATGCTGACATATTGCAAAGAAAGAATTTATTTACATTTTTCCATTAGAAAAAAAAGAAAAGAAACATAATACATATTAGAAACAATGTTAAAGGAAAAAATTTTTAGGATTTGTGGCTAACTTGAATTTTAAGTATTAAATTGTTGAGACTAGAAGATTCATTGATATTCACTCAATTTGTTTGAAAATGATTGTTTTCATTTTAAATTAGATTTTTCCAAAATTTCTCGCCTTTACCAGGAATGATTTTAGAGGAAGTAATGTGAAAAATATGATTGATTTAACTTGTTTATTGTTTCTTATGTTTATTTTACTTGTTCAACATTTCTTATATTTGTTTGGTTTATTATTAAATATTGTTTTTTTTTTTTTTTTTTTTTTGTTTGAACGTCTGTTAGAATTGTTTTGACTTTATATTTTTCTCCCATATTTTTGGTTTGATAATTGAACAATCAGCTGCACTGTATTTTTCATAATAGTAGGACTGTTAATATAAGTAATAATAAATTGCAATGTAGTGTCAAAAAGATAAAATAAAATTTGTCCTGTAATGATGAGTGTTTTGTGTCATGTTGTGTTAGGCAATTGTTTATGTAGAGTGTTTCTCAGATTTGTTTCATTTTATTTTAAATTATACTTAAAATTTACTTAATAGGAATAATAATTTTCATTGCAAAAGTTGGAAGTTTTTAATTTTGTATAATTAGATACTCTTTTTTTATCATTAACCAGCTGAATGTTGGTGATTTTTAAAACTTCTATTTACCCCTTATTTTTCCTGTTAAAGTAACAGTTCTTCTCCTTAATAAATAAATGTGTCTTTTTTTATTTTAATATATATATATATATATATATATATATATATATATATATATATATATATATATATATATATATATATATATAAATATCTATGAAAACTGAACAAATGCTGAATGCTCTTTATAATAAATGTCCAATCAAAATTAATCTTAATTTTTAATTGCAACAAGTAGAGTAAAATATTTGGTCTTATCTCGGCCAGTATTAGGCATGCCTGTTTATTTTGGCTACTTGTATTTTAAAATTTACAAAGAGAGTAAAGCTTACAAAATGATATTCAGTAAAAGAACAGCAATGTCATAATTTAATATGTAATTATTGTTTTGAAATTAATAATTAATCCTAAAAACTTACAATACAATATGTGACAAACATAATGAAATAGAACATAATTAAAATTATATTTATGTAGACCTAACTTTGTACTGACAATTCGTAGTTGGATAAACTTTTGGTCATTATCAGCAGGAACTTTAATAAATACTTATCAGTTGATTTGGATCTATAAATATTTTTTATTTAGAGAACATGTTGTCTCTAAAAAAAAATGTACTCGCGTAAGCAGAAATGAAGGACACAAGCAAATTTTTGTAACTAATTAATGTGAATTAGTGTAAGACTCATAAAGTTCCAGTGATTATGCTTTTCTTTAAAAATGGCACTGGTCTTCAAATTTATCATTTCCATATTTTCTTACTCATTTAAAATTGAAATTAAATAATTTATATCAAATGTTTTTAGGTCCAAAACAAACAATTTATAACTGTTAATTATCTAACTGAAATTTGGCATATGTTACAATGCATGAAACATTTTTTGTTCAATTGAAATTGAAACACCAATTTGAAAACTCAAAGTGTATAAGATGAGATGAAAGGCTGCATGGCTGCCAGATCTACTGGATTTTGCCAGTATCTTTTGGTCGTCTACTGGTTTAATAAAAATTCTCCTGATTTTTGTATATTTTAGAAAATTCCCTAAAATTGTTTCTAAAAAAATCCCCATTTAAATCGAATTTTTGTATGGAAGGATGTTTAGTGCATAAATTGGACAGAAGCTAAATTTTCTTCTCAATACTACCTGTGTCAGCAAAAGCATTGATAAAACGAACAGTTTTTCTTAAATATCTAAAGCTGTGAGAATAGTCTTCCTTGTTTAGAAATTTTTTTAAATTAAAAGTTAACTGAGTTAAAGAAGGAATCAGTTACTGTGAAATATAAATCTAATTTTTATGACGAAAAATAAATCTAAATGAGCTAGATGCTTTTTATGTAATCTGAGCTAAATCGATAATGTTTCTAAATCATATAATTGTGGCACAGTATGATATGGAGCAAGGATTCCTAAACTTTGAGAAAAGATTAATACTATTTCTAAAAATAATAGCTAAATTTAGAAATAAAATTTAAAAGAATGATAATGAGGATTGAAGAGGGAATAGAGCATGTAGCCTTGTCCATCAGGCACAAATTCTACCTAAGCAGTCCAAACGGCCAGTAGAAGTAGAATTACTAGAAATTGCTTGTTAGTAGTATCTATATATATTGGGAATTTATAAATCTGCTATAATAAAAATAGATTTCGCTAACAGCTTATTAATTGATAAAAAAGAAATTAATGCTTTCGAAGTTGGGAGATATATATTCCAATAGCTCCAGATACAATATTGCAAAATCATAAATTGTTGGTCAAATCATTTTCTGTTTCAACAACATAAACAGTATTGCAAAATCATGCAAGTATTTTAGTATGCAAGAATTAAAATTTCATGTTACGAGATATAAAAGAAATATATCAATTTCTCATTTATGGAAATAATTAGAATTTATAATTTTCGAAACGCAAAAATTGACCACAATAAATGAATATATCGGAAGAGCTTAGTGGAAGAAACAGGTAAGCGACATTTTAGAGAATTTGAGTCAATGGACTTTATAGTTTATATGTTACTCGACATAGCACATAAAATTTTTGGGAGTATATTTCTTTAACCCTAGCTCTTTGTGAAGGAGAACTGATTTTTTAATGTTTTTCAACGAATAAATTTTTGTTTGAAAAGCTAAAATAAATATGCATTATTTTGCCTAATTTTCGCAAGATGAAAACCATTCAAAAAGAGATTGAAAACCATGAAAAAGAGAAACCATTCAGAGGCAGTGAGAGCTCAACTTTCGCGGAGTCGATATTTCACCGGTATTGATCCCTTTAATTAACGAGAGTTCGGTAATTATCTCTCTGTATTAAAAAATGCAAGAGCGGTCGCCGACACTAACTCAACGTTGTATTTTCGTTCGCTGTGCAAAAACTATAAGACTTAGAAACTTGAAATTACTAAAATGTGTAAAAAAAATGTACAGGGATTACAATGGAATGGAATAGAAAAAAAAATCAATATTCGATAATTCGTTCGAGGTATATAAACTGTTAAACTTGGTGGAAAAAATACCATACAAGTTTCAGAAGTGCAACTACAGAGTTGAAATTTGGTGTACTCAACAAAGCCACATTTGTTTAGCAATTTAACACAGATTTTTTTTTTTTAAATTTCCAATTTGTTTATAAGTCATTACAATTCTAAGAGCTTGTTTGCGAATTTTTCTACTTTTTTTTATCCCCTTATTACTAAAAGCTACATTTTGCTTACCTGCTCAAAATCTGCAAGCTGCAAGGCTTAGAAAATTGAATTTACGAAGTTATGTATAGAATATCCGATTCAACAATTTATTCAAATAGCTTGTAAAGGAAAAGAAAAATGATGGTCGGTCTACTACCTGCTGAAATGCAACTACAGAGTTAAAATTTGAAATATATTTAAAGAACTATCTCGTATCATAATTTTAACAAGAGTTATATTTTGTAGAAAATTACAATTTTGTACAATAATTTTTCTAATTGTTGTAGAAACGTTACTTATCCCTTACGGGATCATTATTTCATACGCTGGTGCTTTTGTAGATGTCAATCAAAAGTAGAAAGAGAGAGAGCCAATAAAAATAATATTAATAATATAATACTGGTGCTTAAGTAAGTGCCCTTTTTTTCTCGCCATCTTGAATTTTAGGTTTAATGTTTGATTTTCGTTCTTCTTATAATTTTTATTCATTGCAAACTTGTTATAATAAAGTACCGACCATTCAATATCACAATATCTTATAAAAAGTGAAATATGTGGTCTTCTTTTATTAAACTAAGAGAAATAACTTATAGAACTGGAACAGAGTTTTTTCGCTCAAATTTTGAATAATAGTAAGTTGATTACAAAGTAATCATGGAAGTCAAGGGCTCCGGCAGAATAATATAAAAGGGGGTGAAACCCTTCAAGGGGGTGAAACCCTTCAAGAAAAAAAGTTCGAATTTCTTGTACTTGCAAATTTTGCCATTAGAAACTGTATTGATGGCGCTGGCATAGCTACTGACTTTGAAGCGCAAATAACTACTAACAGTAGTTTCGTACATTACGTGTTTGTGCACACTTAACATTGGTACTTATTGTGCTGATGAAGTTTTATAGTTGGAAGTCAGTTTGTGTTATACATCTTTGTTAAACTAAATAACTAATAGAAAATATAATATTATTTATATCTTTTTAAATAAAATTTAAAAATATAGCGTAGATATTAGATATAGCGTGGCAAGTTTGTGCATGCTCAGTGTGCATAAGAAAAGAATTAAAGATGACTTAGAATTCATTGAAAAAGTTATGAACAGATTTGGACAGCAAACAAGACGATTACAATTCTTGTTTGATTAAAAAAATTAATTGTTATGCATCAATAATTACTTAATTATTTGTTTTTGAATAAAAATATTTTTGATAAAAAAATTTTCATAACAAAATTATTTTTCTGTATCTCTTAATTTTTTTTTTCTTTTTTTCTTTTTTTTAAAAAGTTAGGGTGTGCAAGTGCACCCTCTTGCACCCCACTGCCGGCGTCCTTGAACCTTGATTGAAGTAAAAGAGCATAGACAGAGCCGGATTATACCTTTCGTAGGCCCTAGGCATAGCCGTTTTTGGGCCCTCCCCTTCTTCCCCCACTCCTCCCCTCCTTTCAAAATATATGCTAAAATTTTCTTGCATATTTTTTTTAAACATTTTTATTAATATGGATTTTAATTTACGAATTTGTTTATCGAACTTTATCTGCAATACCGACATACTGCCGATATTGCAGTTGATATCGATAATACCATTATGATTAGTTCGATCGATAACTATGTAAACACTTCACGTCAACAATACAACAACAAACCAGCAAAGAAAACAGTGAAATTGATAGTGAGATTAATTACAAGAAATATTTATACAGTAGAGAACCAATTATCTGGGATGCTCGGGACCATCGCTATCCCGGATGTCTGAATTTCCCAGTTTTCTGGATCGACCAAAAAGTGTCATTAATCGATGTTTTATCGAACCCGAATTACAAGGAAATTACACAAAAATTTGTCAGAATCTGAGATTAAACTAAAAGCGCAAAATTTGGTGAAGATTTACTCATCCGGTTTAGAGAAAAACTTTGTAGATAAGTTTTTACTATTTTCAAATTTATATGAACATAAATCTGCACAAGAAATGTTGAAGGCTCAAATTAAAGATAAACATGTGAATACTTTTCCTAACGTTCACATTGCATTAAGAATATATTTGTCGATTCTTGGATCAAATGCAGAAGGAGAAAGATCTTTCTCCAGATTAAAATTGATAAAAAATTATTTGCGTTCAACAATGAATCAAGATCGTTTGGCATCGCTCGCACTTATGTCTATTGAATACGACATTTTGCGTAGTTTGGAATTCGACAGCATAATACAAGATTTCGTTGAATCCAAAAAAGTAATATATTAGATCATAAGATTCTGCAAAATAATTTATTACCGAAAAATATTATATTTTTATTTGTATCTTCATAATTTTGTGCAAAATACACTTGTTGTTTTTAAAGCTAAATTATTTTTGTCAACAAATTTTTTTCTCCCAAGTTTTTCGAAGGCCCCTGAATTTCGTAGGCCCTAGGCACGTGCCTAGTGTGCCTATAGGTTAATCCGGCCCTGAGCACAGACAGTGCTGAGCCTTCAATTATTGTAAAATACTCTAAAAACTAAACTGATTCGATAAAAGTGTAAAACAAAATTGAATTTAATATAATCGGAAAAAGATCATTTCTTTAAAGTCCATGAATCTTGCTCAAAGCTGAAATAAGACGGAAACGAGGAAAATGGTAGTAAAAGCATTTCTTTCATAGCTGATATTTGTGAGGAGTAAAATCAGGTCTAACTAATAATAAGTACGAACTATTTTATTTTATTTTATAACCGTCGTTGAGCAGCCGACCCAATTTTGGGTTCACGACTACTAATGTCCAACTCCGTAGCCTTGTAATTTTAGAACCAATCCAGAAGACAAGGAAACTCCTGGATAAGTACCCCCAGAGGTATTGATTTGCTATGGGAGCATGGAGGACTTTGCGACTCGACAGATTTAACGTGGGACATGGGCCCAGTGCCCCTACCAACCAGGCTCTCCAGGCATCAACTTTGAACTATTCACTGTTTACTTATTTTCGATTAAAAAATCCTATATATAAGTTTTGAATGTTTTAAATTTATTTTACAACCGCCGTTGAACCAGTTGATCCAATTCTGAGTCAGCGACTATCAATGTTCAACTCTGTAGCCTTGTAATTTTAAACCCTACCCAGAAAACAAGGAAAGTGCTGAATCAAGCATTCGGACAAACTAGCTTTTGAGGAGGACTTTTTGATGGAACTAGTCCGCATTTGTGTTACATGGAAAGGGAAACCATGAAAACCACTCACGGTTAGCCTGACGACAAGGAGCTGTAGTCCATGATCCGTTTACCACTGAGGATATTTTACATCATCACTGTGATCGGTGCTAGCCGAGAGTAGAATTCGTATCAACCAGTCACCGCTAGGATTAGAACCTGGGTTACCTCGTTAGGAGGAGAGCGCTCTATCCCCTGCACCACTGTGGATCAAGTTATGAATGCTAAAATATCTTCCCGAAAATAAGCTACGATTGAGTGCTATAATATTTCCATAAAAGTACGAATCGTATTCATGGCAAATTTTGTAGAAAGATAATGAAGATTCTTACTGAAATTTTTGGAAGACTTTAAGTAACAAACTTAATAATAAAAATAAAAAATAAAATATTTTTTTTTTTGTTTTCCAATATTTTCAGAATTTAGAAAATCCTGTTAGGGTAATTATTCCTTTGTAGATATTTTATATGTTATTAATAGAAATGCAAAATCAATTAGAACATATCCGTTTATGTTATTTTATTCACATTTTTTTCGTATTTCTTTAAATCTGATTTTTGTAAGATCACACATGACATGCTTACTCACATAATTTTCTTGTGTGCTCTAAATGTAATAGCATGATTTGATCAAACGTAAAGAGTTACACTTTAAAAAAATTTAAATTATCTATGATGCTCTACAAAACTTTAAAATCAAAAATTTGTTTAATTTCCTTACGAATAAGTTACTTTTAAGGATTATTTTCCCAAAATTAAAATATAATGATCTATATCACGTTATATTTGTTTCCCAATTAAATATATATCAAAAATAATAAAAATTTAAAAAGTGTCACAAATTGATACTATAAAATTATTGCCTTACAGTACATAATTTCATTTTATTTTCATTAAAGAAATAAACATTCACAACATAACTAAATTACAGCTTTAAAAAATTCAAGTAAAAATTCTTTTCAATTTTAGGGTTTTGTTCTTTCCTCCTTTTTAAATTAAGATTTTTTAATTTTAAAATTATTCTGCAAAATCAGAGCAAACATGTTTTAAAACAAGCACAATCTAATACGTGTTTAAAAAAATTCGGGGTAATATTATGGATAAATCTATTTATTAGATAAATTTCGCTCCATCAGAGTATTGGATTGAATGGAAGAAAAATAGAATTAATTGTTTTCACCCCAACTCTCAAAGCGCGCCTTCACAAAACCAAAACAAACCGAAACAACACAACTGCGCAGGCGCGCAATTTCCTTGTTGCCATAGGAAACGAAACCTTTTCAACGAGGTTCCCTTGCACAGATGAGGTATAGCAATCTTCGACGCGAGGCGTAGGTTCATCTTGTTCTAAACTTTCCAGCATCGCTTCTCTTTTTCTTTATTGAAAAAAACATTTTCTTTTTTATAACTTAGTAAAGTGTGTGTGTATTTTCTACAAAGAAAAAAGAATGTATAATTAGCGTTTAATATAAATACATTATGATCGTTTACAAGTACAAATATCTGTTTTTCCGACCACCACTTACTGGGAAATATTTTACTTTTGAGATTACGATCACGGATTGAACATGCGGAATTATTGCGGTAATGAGTGACCAGAATATTGTTCGAGAATGGCTAAAATACCTGGACCTCGAACTTTACTATGAAAGCTTCGTGGATAACGGTTACGATGATTTGGAAATGTGTAAACAAATCGGCGAACCGGACCTCGACGCAATCGGCGTCCGCCAGTCCGAACACCGGCAGTTGATTCATGAAGCCGTCCGTACTTTGCTGGAGCAGGGTGGTACATCGGTTTACATTAGCTTAGAAGAGTGCGCCCGCCTGGGGGTAGATGGTCCCTTGAGGGACCGGATGACTCACTTCACATGTCAGGTAGGGGGTTTCCTCTCTTTTTGTATAAGGTCACAGCCATGAATTATATTAACTTAGGGGTTGTTATTCAGAGAGTAAACTGAGCTTATTAAATGTTTCCTCAATACAAGTTATTCTTCTGTGTCATGAATTTTTCTAACATTGTGGTTTGTTACTCCCTTTTATGCTTCACATTTATTACTAATATTTAAAGCTGACTGTGCAATATGAAGAATTAGTTTTACGAGTAAAATATTTTAGTAATTATGTAGAGCACACCATATTTTTGAGCTGGTGCAACTTATTAACTATAAAAAACTTTTTAAAGCACAAATAAAAAGTTTTTTTTTTTTTTTCCTCTCTCTTTTTTTTTTTAGCAGCAAAGTATTGTTTTAAATGAAGTTTCTTCTTATTCTTGTCACTGCTCTGTATAATAATGTACTACTTTTTCATCTTTATTATTTTCGTCACAGGAATTTTTTTTTGCTGAAACATGGATAATCATTTTAAAGAAATTTTCTGTATTTTCGGGTTATCTTAATCTTATTATTCTATATAATTTCTTCATCAAAAAAATTCCATTTTCCGTTTAAACAATTCTTCTTCTTTTTTTGGTAAGTGTATGTGTTGCCATAAAAAATTAAAAAGCTTCAAATTAAATAAAACTTTTTAAAGCACAAATAAAAAGTTGTTTTTCTCTCTTTTTTTTGCAGCGAAGTATAGTGCTTTAAATGAAGTTTCTTCTTTTTCTTGTCACTGTTCTGTATAATAATGTACTACTATTTCATCCATATTATTTTAATCACAGGAATTTATTTATTTATTTTTGCTGAAACAAGGATAATCTTTTTAAAGAAATTTCCTGTATTTTCGGGATCTCTTAATCTTATTATTCCGCATAATTTCTTCATCAAAAAAATTCAATTTTCCGTTAAAACAATTCATCTTTTTTTGGTGAGTGTATGTGTTGCCATGAAAAATTACCAAGCTTCAAATTAATGAAAAATATTTCCCCCTCTAAAGTTCACTTATTAGCATACGATTGTAAAAGCCACTATGAAGAACAACGGCAAACACAATTGCTATAAAAATCAATGTTGCCATGTTTAAAAAACTTGATATTTTAAAAACATTAAAAAATGATGCTTAAACTATAGAGTATTTTATTAGCCTTAGACGTATTGACCACAAAAGACATATAATAATAATATTCTTGTGCCTCAGATTTTTAATTTTATATT
This sequence comes from Parasteatoda tepidariorum, assembly GCF_982258835.1. Classification (NCBI taxonomy): domain Eukaryota; kingdom Metazoa; phylum Arthropoda; class Arachnida; order Araneae; family Theridiidae; genus Parasteatoda; species Parasteatoda tepidariorum. The sequence continues at coordinate 64,537,868 of NC_141762.1, read as the reverse complement.
TTACGCTTGTCTTCTTGTAAAAGATTAAAGAATTAACGATTTTGTAACTCAGAAATTGCCGTTAATAATTTTTTAAAATTATTTGAACACCTCACTTTTGCTGGTTATTTAATATAATGTTTATTGTAATTTTTTGATGACTGTGTCAAAATATTTGAGACCAGAGATGGCCAATAAGGAGCATCTCAAGTGCCACTTTTAGTGTAAAAAATCTTGAACATGTCATTCCATTTAAATCTTTACCTTCTGTTATTTGAAATAAAATGAAATTTGCCAGAAAAATCAATAAAATTTTGTGTTACCGAAAGTTATAAAATAATAAAGTAAAAATCAAAAATATTAAAATTTATTTATTTATTTATTTTTTGCATTTTAAGAAAACAAAGTACCCTCTTTTAAATGAATTCTTAGTTAAATTAAAAAAATGTATAATAAATTAATTGAAAATTGATTTGCCATTAGCAAATAAATTTATCACTAATGACAGGAGATTTATTTAAAATTGGAATTAAAGCCATTTAAACAATGCTACATTAATTGTACAAGTGCAAATAAAAGTGTAAGAAAACTTATATCCATTATTTATTGTTTCTCTTCAATTTTTCGATATTCAATAATACAGCTATAGTTTTAAGCAATTAAAAGTTTTTTAAATCTTCTAATCAATAGCAATAAGAATGTAATTAACTCTCTAAAGTGAAAAAAAGTCAAACTTAAAGAATAATAATTATTAATAAAATAAATTAATAAAACAAATAAAAGTTAATTTTCTAGATCTTTCAAAATTTTTATTTTTTTGAAATGTTTTTTTGTTATTGTTTAGTTTGCGATGGTAAACGTGCCTTTAACCTCTCCATTGGTTAAATGACAACGTTTTAACGAATTTTATATTCGAATTAGTTATTGAATATTTATAAATTAAATAATATTATAATACCCATAATAACTGAGCCAAGGACTTGAACGCCCTCTTTCGAAGAGGTGTTGTAAATACGAACCCGGCTCTCACTTATCACTGAATTCTGAAAATATTCTGTGTAGGCAGATAAAGATTCTCCCTTTTTTATGGCTAACCATTGAAGATTTTCGTGGTTTCCCGTCTCGTGTAACGCAAATGCTAGTTAGTTTGTTAGTTCATTGTTAGGTTTCTACGAAGGCGAGTCTCCCTTTCCTTCTGGCTTAGGTTCAAATTTTACAAAACTGTGAAGCTGTTTATTGATAAATGATAGATGATAATATAAAATGTAATGTCAATTAATATTATAAAATAAACGTATTTATGTTTTTAAAGGAAATGTATTGTAAAAGCCAGTTAAACGTCAGAATATACATAAATTCATGTATATGTATATTTCATTGTTTCAAATTATTTAAAATAGCATATCTGTAGATGATTTTGCTCTCTTCCTTTTCTGATATTTATGCATTAAATATGTCAGAAAATTACATACGAAGTGAAATGTTGTCTAAAAGCCTTCGTCCTTTATTTGGACATGCAGGCAATAGGCTTGTTCCTCTCTTCAACAGTGAATAATTAATTCACTCTCATCACATTAACCTTAAGTTTTTATCTTCTCATTACATTAATAATAAAGTTTCAATCTGGTTTTAACAATTTTTTTTTTTTAAATTTCTAAACTTCCTCAAGACTTTTTTAAATTTTTTTTATTTATATACAAAAAAAGGAAGAAAAAAAAGCTTTGAATTGCAACCAAATGCTCAAAACACTGCTTTCACTAATCGTTTCCCAAATACTCTATCATCATTGCTTCTTAAGTTATTTCTTTTAATCTGGAGGTAAAATGCAAGCTCCTAAGAATAAATACATAATACATAGACTAATCAAACAGCCCACTAGAAAATAAATATTTATCAAATGCTATTGAAACAATGTACCATACATCAACATCTGGTAACCTTGGGCTTAGATATCAAATTGTACCAACTTGAATCCTTCCCTCGCATCTTTCTTCAAACGTGTTAGGAGAAGGGGGGGGGGGATAAATAAAAACAACAACAAAAAGAGAATAAAACTTTATGCTGTAGCTGCTGAGAGTTGCCTTTTTCCTAATATTATTTATTACATGTAGAGAAAAAATAAGCATGTGTGTTTTGTTGATAGAGCAACTTGATAGTTTTTTTTTCTCTTCCTTTTTCTTTCCTCAGGTTGTGTATAATGTCGATAAATGGTGTTTGTTTTTGACCTTTTGATCCTTCCCGCCCTCCTATCTTCTGTGATGGAATGTTAATCGTAACCTTGAAAAAGAAAGGAAAAAAAAAAGTTTATTGTTTATTCATAGTTGGCAAAGCTTTTTTTTCTTCCTAATATTGTTAGCGTATTTTCAATCGTTTTTGTATGAATGACTCTATACAAATTTACAATAATTTTAAGTTGAGATTTTTAAAATTATAATTTAATATTTTAAACTGAACAGTGACGTTCATAAGACAGAAGTCAAGGTTAAATTATTTTTTTTTAATAGCTAAGTATTTTAAAAACATCTATAAATAAGTTACCCAAATAAATATTTTTTTTCCTTATAATATGTAATCTCTCAAATAAAAATGATTTAATAACTGATTTAACCGAAATCATATTGTGGACTTAAGTAATTCCTCTATTAAACAAAGGAAATCAAAATTTATTACGCTTTTATTAGCCAATAATAATTGATTCACCCTTGGACGCAGATGAGACACAGATGTCCCTTTTATATATATAGATATATGTCTTTCTGACGCTCAAATTACATACAATATTTCATAACCACAAATTATTAAAATGCTCAGTATAATATTTTGACCTAATTTAATTCAAAATAAAGAAGAAAAATCTGAAAATATGTCTAATGAAAATTCTGCGCCAAAGGCCTAAAGCATTCAACACTATGATTCTCTAGTACATAAAAAATATTTTTCTATAAGCTATATTAGTATTCAAATTTTGTTTTAATATAGATTATTTTAACCCTTTTGAAGAGTGGCTATTCGTCTACTTTTGTATATTATAAATATTAATAAATTAATATGCCGTTGTCTGAAATCTTTAGTGATTTTTGGTTAGCCGGGTGCCAAAAGTTTAAATGTAGACGTTTTCTTAATTTATTTTAACTTTGTTTTTAAACACTGAACAAAATCGACGTTCACAAAAAATTAAATAAAAAAAGTAAATAAAAAAATAGATGTATTTCCGTGTGCCCAGCTAACCGAAAAGTGCAAAATCTTTCAGGGGTGATCGTACACATTAAAATAATATTTATATTTATTACTTTTTGATTTATATTATAGACGTAGTTTCATTCAGGATATTGAAACTGAAATGTGTTAAGTTTTCAAGCTGCAGCTGTGGAATAATTTAACATGTTTTCTCAGTCGCCTCTTCAAATTCAAAAAATTTTGATTGCAGCCCTTGATAATGCAGTCCTTGAATGGTCAATATGTGTCGCTCCGTCACAGTTGAAAGTTAACGTATGAAAACTTTATAAACTAGTTAAAGAAAATTTACATCCATTTTCGAAAATTATTTCAATAAATTTGAAAAGAAAAAGCGTTGAAATTATCACATAAAAATTTCTAAATTAACGGTAAAAAACTTTCTTTTTATCTTCAATGTTTTTTTTTCCCTAAGAAAATTTTGTTTGACTTAAAAAAAATCAAATTAAAATTATTTAAAAAAGCTATTTAAAAAATTATTTAAATCAAAATAATATCAAAAAAAATTATTTAAAAATCAAACATTTCATAAGTTTACATTCAGTGACAATTTAAAAATTTATTTTTTTCTCTGAGAAGTTTAAAAACCAGCCATAATTTGGTGCGTAAAATTGAAATGTTTTTAAATAAAAAATACTATGCATATACTTTTTAAGTATTGTTTATAATTTGAAGTACATTATTTTTTAAGACCAATTGTTATAGTTTTCTGACGCTAGGAAATAATTAGGTCATTATTAATTAAAGTCATTATTAATTAAAACATTATTAATTAAGTCATTATTAAGATTAAAAAAAAATCTTAATTTCTTTCGCATGCTCGTCACTGTTCCCCAATTTTCGACGGGAAAGAAATTAAATTAAACAATCGCACAATAATTTTCTAAATTTCACTCGCAAAGGAAAAAAAAAACTTAAATATGCCAAATATTTGAAAAAATTAATTATTTTTTATGTCTTTCTTGTTTTTAACATTAAGGAATTTAAATTGATGATAATTCGCGAAAATGCTCTTTATTTGTTCAAAATATTGAGGGGGACACTCAGAAATTTCTAACTATTGAGAAGGGCATATGCCCTCGTCCCCCGCTAACAACGCCCATGTCCGTTTATCTTCCCAGAAGTTATTTTTTTCCAACCCACCCTATTCCAGAAAAAGTTGCTTAACCTGTTTCAAATGTATTAATGATAGCATTATAGTTACATAATTATATTACATTGTATACAAATATTATACTTGCATTTGGAAAAAAATAAACTGCTTTAGAACAAAATAAGTAATTTGAAACATTCTTAAAAAGCATGTATGTATACGGGAGTGAAAATTCCGTTTCGTTAAAAAGCACGTACACATATTATTCATAATTAGGAAAAGGAAAAAGTTGGAATAAAAACCGATAACCGATTTAAATTGTTAGAAAACACAGTTCGGTAAATTTTTTTCGTAAACGTACTTTTTCAGCGAAAAAGTAATTGCGATATCTCTCGAAGAGCGGGTTACAAGTACTCAACTAATCAATACTTTATTCATAAATCTTATTTAAGGTTCTTTGTTAGTGCTCTCTTTTGTTTTATCATTAAAAATGAAGATAAAACATACATAATAATGGAGACAGTCTTCCCTCCCACTTTTCTGCTCTGTGCATAAAATGATTGGAACAATATTGGAGCGATTGTAAAATTAATGTTTAATGCAAACTCAGCATATGAGATCGATTGGTTTATGAAAATTACTTTTATTATTTTGTTTTTAAAGAATAAAAGAGGATTTTGCTGTTATTATTTTTTATTTTCTTTGATTCCATTTATTTGATTTTCAAAATGTAAGTTTTGGTTAATTTATTTAAGTGTTAATGCATTTTTAAAATAAATTTATTTAGGAATTATTGCTTTACACATAAATTTATGCATCGGGTTTTTGTAAAAATATTTATTATTTATATACTATCCTAATTAATTATTTATTTGGTAAATTTCTACTCTAATTTGTCATATTTTTTTTTGAAATTTATTTTATTTACGATTTTTTTCTCATTATTTACAATGTAATTTACTTACTTGTATTTTAAAGTTTTTTATGGGCAGTAAAATTTATATATATATATATATATATATATATATATATATATATATATGTACAAAGGAAGAAAAATTACAAAATGAAGAAATTGTTTTAAAAAGAAATCCGAAAAAATTAAGAAGCCAGGAAACAAAACAAGAAGAAGATATAATCTCGTCGTCGTCAGCTCACGCGATTATATCCGCAAATTAGAGTGCTTTCTTATATTGTATCAATATAACCAAAACAAAATATATTAATACAATAGTGTGAGGTGTACAAAAAAAAATCACAAATAAATATATCAAGCAAAAAGCACAAAAACATAAGAACTTAGGAAATTAAACAAAAAAAAAAAACACATAAGATATAAGAAAATACAAAATAAAACTCAAAAGGTAACATATAAAGCATATAGCGAGATCGGACATTCATTTATATCTTGCAAAAATGCAAAAATGATTTATAAATATTTTCGCAACTAGTTTACCAGATTACATTGCAAAATAATAATATAAGGATAACGGGATATATTTTATGACGCATTCTTGCTGAAGTACTGAACCGCATTTCATTTGTCTGTTACCTTGGGTAGACCCGAAATTGCATTTGTGCTAGGTAATTATATATTATACTGGATTGAAGATTTTGTCCTTTTTTTTTTGGATAAATAGATATTACTGCAAATACTTTTAATTTTATTTATAAGATTAAAAATAGTATTTAAATAAATGTTTTTAGAAACATTAGGATTCTATGTGATGTGTGATTAGTATTTATCTGCAGATCAGCTAGGTAATTTGCATATTAATGGCTTTCGAGCTTCAGAGGTAAAGTAAACAAAAAATATTTTTTAACGACTATGTAAACTAAGTTTGGATTTGTCCTTTTACCGGATCATCCTAGTTTATCTGCAGATCAGCTAGGTAATTTGCATATTAATGGCTTTCTAGCTTCAATGGTAAAGTAAACAAAAAATATTTTTTAACGACTATGTAAACTAAGTTTGGATTCAGCCCTTTACCGGATCATCCTAGTTTATTTGCAGATCAGCTAGGTAATTTGCATATTAATGGCTTTCGAGCTTCAGTGGTAAAGTAAACAAAAAATATTTTTTAACGACTATGTAAACAGCTTCTAGCTATTGCTGTCTTCTTAAGCTGATGTATCTAAGTTCACCAAAATTTCATTTGGTACTTAAGGTCTTCAAATACTGATGACATAAAATATAAATTTGAAATTTATTTTTTAACTTAGATGAAATAAATTATTGCACGCTAAAGTTTAACATAAAAAAGCTTGTTTCACTGCATATGTATGAAATGATAGTTCAACAAAGTGCTCTCATAGCAAACTTATTCAGACAGTATAAGATCAAACCATATCTTATTTCCAAAGCCGAAACATTTTTTAAGCATTTTTTTTAAGTCATAAAAACCTTTCCATTTTTTTTCTCTTACTAAATATACTTATTTCCGGCAGTTATCTTTTTTCAACAGAACCTTCAAACATTATTCTAAGTGGTGTTCTAAAAACAACGTTTTATTATCACCTTTAAAGCTGTTATCGTGAGATATGGAATGTTCTCTTTTCGTTAACTGCTCGAAAAACCTTTTCCTCTCTTTTTTTCTGTTCTTTTAAAATATCTTAAGCCCGAATTTTGAAGTTCCCTACATTATTTAATGTGATATATCTGTTTCATGTCACTTTTTAAGTAGAGAACAGTTTTTAGAAACAGGTGCATGGACAGTGTGTTACGTTCACATATCCAATTCATTATCAACCAGAATGTTTAATTCTGTACAATCCCCACCATGGTTTAAAATTTTAACTCCATAACTCTACGTCATTAAATTTTTTTATCAGAAACCAGGGTTGTTTATAAAACTGTAAAATTTATTGCTATAAATTTATAACTGTGCAATGTAAAAGTGATCGTGTAATCGAAAATTGGTTCGAAGTCGCCACCCAAAGTGCAATATTCGTGATCTCTTATCTTACAATGACTTATATCAATATATCAGTAATAAAATCAATATCTTACTATGCTCGTTAAAAATAAATTAAATTAAATTAAAATAAATAAAGGTTCCTAATTGGATACTTTCAGTGAATCGATTATGCCTAATGATTTAAATTAAATTTAATTGGATGCCTATAAGCAGCGTCACGCGTGTCGAACCTGATTGGCTTCTGAATCTACAAATGTTATGATTTACCAACTATGACGTCACTTGCAGGTGTTCAAATATAAATATCTTCCTTCCTTTTTACTATGAGTTTGAATATCGCCCTATTTAGTAACAATACCATGCTATTAACTCCTGATGGAATTTGATAGTTCGGAACAACAGAAAGCAAAAGGAACATAATAAAATGACAATTTTTGTAGATCAACGCGGATCAGTAATCTCGGATAGTTATTTTTATTATAGCTAGAATTCAGAACAACAGAAAGCAAAAGGAACATAATAAAATGACAATTTTTGTTGATCAACGCGGATCAGTAATCTCGGATAGTTATTTTTATTATAGCTATCGCTGGCTGCCATTAACACAAAAAGACGTGTGTGGATGACTTTTTCATTTTTAAGTTCTACTTGGAAGTAGTTGTTCTCACCTCTAGAAGGGGTATAAAAAACTACTAATTTACTCTACTAATTACTAATTTTCTATTTACTTTCAATTGCTAATTTACTCTATTCTGAGAAGACTTATTAGTGTATGTACTTTTTCGAGCTTTTTTTCCGAAGTCTTACATGTTTTTTGATTTAGTCATTTTGTATTACGTTCGAAATTTTATGAACCCTTTGACTCATAACAAAAATATATGAAATTCGAGTTGATTTCAACGGCATTCAATATTCTGCTAACTATTAATTAAATTGCTGAATCAAACGCAAGAACGTACTTTTTCTGAATAAAAATACCTTATTTTCAACAGATTTAAATTTTTAATTATTGAACTATGGAAATTCCGGTCCTTAATAGTTTAGTCAGGAGAGCAATCGAAAGTTTTGTTGTTAAATTTTGATTTCAATTTTTGTGTATTTTGCTATATTACGGGAACATTTTAAACGAATCGAAAATTTATTAATCACTTAAGGTAATACTTTTTTATTCAAAGTTTATTCCAGGCAAAATGTTTTTTTTAAAACATTTTTTTAAACATTTTTAATTATTCTATTTAACCCTTTTGAAGGCCGTGGTAAGTATACTTACCACCATGTTTTACCACTTTTAATTTAGGTTTCCATTTTTCAATAACTTCAGCTTTCTTGAAGTGTGTTTGAATAAAATTAGTAACCATTTGTCACTTTTAAAAAACGTATAAAAGTTATAAAATACATAATTCCTTTTGAAGTTAGTAGCATTTAAGGAATTTATTTTATAAATAAAGAGAAATAAAAGTCAGTAAGTTCCTAATAGGTCATGTTAAATATATTTACCACCAAAAAAAAGGCATTTTTATAAACTAAATGAGTTTTTTTAAATTTTTTATATCAATTACTGTTCTTAAAACAATTTCAATTCCAAAAATACTTTAATTTACCTTTACTAGAAATAAAGGGCCCGTTAAAGGGTTAATAATAGTCGATTTTTTTTTTCGTTAGTTAGGTATCATATCATAATTATTTTATACTATTTTTATATTTTTCTATACTCAGCAATTATCGATCAAATAGTTTCTGAGTTTTACAATTTCAAAAGAAGTCAAATTTTCATTTCTCTAGAAAAATTTCCCTAAATTTACTCAAATTTTGTATTTTTCATGTAAAATTATATAGTATAAAATAATGTAAAGCTGTGTGTACCAATCCATATGTTTTGATCATAATTAGATAAAGTACTAAATAATTATGAAATTTTTTTCTTCGTGGAATTATCTTTGGGTGAGTTTTATAATTGCCAACAAAAAGTCTTCTGGTTGAAAAGTGCTCGTGATATGGCAAAATACACAGAAAGCCTGAACGTCACCTGACTCAAGTATTAATACAATGTTTCCCAGATCGCGGCTACCCCGATATTTTAAAGATCAAGACACTATAAACTTTTTTTTAAATTTTTTTTTGGACCGGATCCTATTGCCATTCAAATTTTAATGCAACCTTAAAATGAAGATAAAATGATGCACATACTGTTGTGTAAATTTTCTTTCCAAACTATTATTAATTACACTACTATTGATCAATTTGGAGGGAATAAGCATGGTTTATTTGAATGCCTAATTGAAAAATTTGCACGATATTATGGTTCAATGTACTGATATTATGGTCCAACTTTCAACTCTTTTTCTGAAAGTCTATCGGAAGAACTTAATTGGCGAAGACCAGACTTGTAAAATGTAGGCGCACACCATGCGCAGATTATCCCGATGTTTTGATATAAGTTTTCAAAGGCGTAAAACTTTTTTTAATTTTCGAAGAAAGCAATTACAACCATTGTCTCTAAAGCTATTACAAAATTTTTGCGCGTAAAGTGACTGTCACTTGATGCGTTTAGATCATAATTTTAAATATTGGGCTGTTTCAAAATCTATTGAAATGTTGATCCATAAGAAATCATGTTTTCACAGATGATGGCTGAAAACATTGACCATTTCTTTTATTTGTGAGTTTATTTTTGGAATAATGTTATTGTGTTAAGGTAGTAAAAATGTTTTTTTTTAACTTTGTTACAATTATTTTGTTCTGAGATTTTTATTTGTCAAAGACCTTAAAATACGACTTCTTGTTGCAAAAACTTCTTGGTCCAATATGTGTGTATGCAACAAAGCTTTTAGTTATATACAACTCAGGTAAACACATCCATCTAATGGAGTTTTTAGTTATGAAAATAGTTCTCCTTTCGTATCCTAATAATTATGGGTTATTACGCATTAATTTTAAAAATCAGTGAATTCTTTTTGGAATCCCTGTAAGTGCGAGAAGGTTCTTTCAATACCAAATAATCTTCTGCAGATTTTTTGAAAAGATTTGTTCTTCTAAACGAAGAGAAAATATACTCTTAAAGTTTAAACGCAAGGGTAGTACCTTTCAAAATGCTCACAAAATACACATTTCAAGTGATGTATTAAAAATAAGAGGCTTACATTCGAATTTTCGAAGATTTGTTACGGACCATATTTTTAAATTTAACAGCCAGAGGAAATGTCAGAGCAGAGCTCTTAAACTTTGTTCAGTAATTCTGTTCTTAAAATAACGTTGCAATTTGCTTTGCAAATTGGAAGCGAATCCGTACGAGGATTGCTAACATAGTTGCAAGACTGTTTAAATACAAGTCTGCAGTAAACCAAATCGTCTTTTACTTGAAATAGAAATATGGGTAATATTTAATTGTCGACATTTTCTTTGAAATGCATCGCGAACTTATGGAAAAATATATTTTAGAAATTTCTATGTTCATTAAACTATTTTGTAAGAATGGGAATGCATCAAACATTTAAGGTACAGAAAAGTGTAGTTAAAACTTAGTAATACATGACGACTTACTGCAGCTTAACTATTCTAATTAGAGTTCATGAGATTTATTAAAATATATTCACTTTTATTATAGTACAATGCATTATTGCTTATAAATTATTTTTTTCACTTTTTTTAATGTACGGTATTTTCTTGGAAAAAAAGTCATTTCAGAATTGTTGGTTAAAATTAAATAGTAGCCATAAGAAAGGGTTTTTGATCAATTTGCCGTACATTAAATTTTGATCAATTCGATCAATTTTGATCAATTTGATCCTCTTTCTCTTCTCATTAAAAATAAACAAATGACACACCCTTATGTTTACTTAATTTGTTTTCAAAATGAAATTTTTTTCATTCAAAATTTATTATTTTGCAAATTTAATTGGGATTTTTTTTGAGATAAAAATAAATAAGTGCTTCACAAAAAAACATTTTTCATACCTTCTCTTCCTCATTAAAAAAAAATTATCCAACCACCACATCTTATGTTTACTTAATTTGTTTTCAAAATGTAATATTTTTCGTTAAAATTTTATCATTTTGCAAATTTAGTTGGAATTTTTTTCAGATAAAAATAAATAAGTGCTTCACAAAAACATTTTTCATACCTTCGCTTCCTTATTAGAAAAAATTATCCAATCACAAACCCCTCCATCTTCAGGTGCTACTATAATAATTGAACGGACCACACTAATTTTTATCCTACGAGAAATGACAAAATTAAACTTAAAACAATGTAATGCTTTTTTTTCTGCCAAATATTAAAATGTTACAAAACAATGCAGCTATTTTACTAACTCATCATTGTTTTCAAGGTATAAATCTTAAAGATCTATTAAAATAAAATAAATTCCATTAAACATAAATAGCTTAAAAGCTGGAAAAAATTAGATTTAAAGTTAGTTTTCGCTCATAAACATTTGAATTTATTAAGAACAACAATAACAATGAGTATGTCTTGATTTGTTCTTGAATATATTAAATACAATTTCGGTCAATATAAAAAGACATTAAAAAATGCTATTTTTTAAATGATTATTTCCATACTCATACTGCTATTCATCATTCATTCTGCAATTCATCGTTCAACCTGCAATTCATCATTCATGCTATTCATTCATTGGTTTACTTTTTACCTTTTAATTAAGATCGAAAGTAAAGTTGTAGTTGGGAATTATTTTAGTTTCTGATGTATTACATTATTCTAATTATAATTTTTTTTTTATTCTTTCTAATTTAAACCCATAGAATGAAAAGGTAAATTCACATAATTTTTTTCTTTAAATAAACATATGACAAAGGCTTAAAAGTTTTTTTAAAAAATGTTTATTAAATTTCATTTAGCTTCGCATGATACAGCGGTGTAAATGTTATAAGCGAAAATGTTTTCTTTAATCAGTTTTTGAGAAAGTAGCACTGTAGTAAGACTTGCTACACTCAAAAAGTGTTATCTATTACTTTAGTTTCTCATGTATTACATAAAACTCTAGTAGTCATTTTATGCTTTCATGAATTTTTTTCTGCGCTATAACAATAGAATGTAACTCAAATCCACAATAAAGGTTTTCACTATGTGGCTAATAGCTAAAAAAACTTTTAAATTCAAAGTAAAAATAAATAAATAATATGCAAGCGAGAATTTAAATTACTTCAACTTTCATTTTTTTAAACTAAATTTTCTTGTTTGACATCCATCATACGATGCTGGAGAAAAAGTCTTTTGCACGGGAAATGTTTTATTTAATTAATTTATGAGATATAACTGTGAAACTTAAAAGAAAAGAACGAATGTTTTAACCTAAACATAAAAAAAGACAATGATATAACAAGCGAAGTCTTTAAAAATCATATAAGCGTAATTAACAAAAATTATAACACTTCGCGTGACATCTTTGCCTTAGGGTCTTTTTTAATTCTTTTCTGTTTCTATTTTTAAATTGTTGGTGGAATTTTTACAATTTCAAACGGTAATTGCTGTCGGCGAATATCAAATATTTCCTTTCCTCCCACTTTAGGCAAACGGAAGAGATACGAAACGTGCTTTAAAAGTAATTTTTCACGCTTTTTATGTAGCACTATACTGCACTGCATATTTTTTTTTCTTTAAAAAAAAAAAAAAAAAAAAAAAAAAACTATTTTTAAGACCATTCCTTCCCTTTTCACATGATTTCAACGAATACGTTGCGTTGCAGTATTCAGCATAGAAGAATGATCCTTTAATAGTGATGGATACACAATAAAAAAGTTTTGGCAAAGTAAAAAAATTATTCCACTTAAGAAAATGACTTCGGAAGCAATTCGCCATAGGTTACATCGAAATGTGAAGCACCGATTGTCATGGTTGTGACAATCAGTGTAATGTGTTCTTTGTAATGTTCGTTTTTATACTATTTTTTTTCTTTCGCCATTTTCAAATTGCGACTTTAAAGAATAATGTATAGTGGAATTTTTTTTAGTTATCATTTTTAACATTGTCTTATTTATGAAAATTTGATGAGGTAGACATTCTTTTAATGAAGATAGGAAATATTTAAGCGGGGACGTTTTATTTTATCGTATTTTCGAAAAATGTTTAAAAAGATTGTTGAAATAAGAAAATAATAGAATGAAAATAATCGTTCTGTACTTATAAAAAAAACCCTTTTATATTAAAAATTATTTAAAAATGCATACTACTTAATTTCTTGAAACTTAAAGAGTTTTCGAAACATTCAGACATAACTATAACTAAAAAACATAAGGATAATAAATAACTCTTAATAAAAATGGAAACTTATAATTTAAGTACTTGGTTTACATTTTTATTGATAATTATATAAAGCTTTTTTCAAAAACTTTGCATGCGTCTTAAAATATTAAAAAGGATTAATAATTATTATCATTTGATAATGTTTCTAGTTGCGTATGAGAACAAAATTGCTAACTTTGTCAGGTCATTTTTATGAATACGATGTGGCGTATGTATAGTATGTGGCGCCAATTTATTTTCGTTGTTATTTTAAACAAACTTTTTGCTGTAAGAATACAGTTAATGTTTTAGTAAATCAATTTGAATCGTAGAAAAGTCAACGTCTCTCATGATTTTAGATAATTTATGAAATTAATTATGAAGATATTAGATTGTTTTGCTATATGATAATAAAGTTTATTCTATGTAGTTTATTCTAGTTTATTCTTGCTATATTCAATCAACTATCAACAATGTTATGAACAATGAGAAAGAGATTAATTTCTTTCAATTTGCTTAAATTTAAAATTGACTTAAAAGTGATATAGCGAGTCAAATAGCTCATTTTTTTCTGACTAAAAATTTTTGATGAGTTATTTATAAATATTTTTCAAACTTACTAAAAATTTAGGCAAACTTAATTAAGTAATTTGAAATATTATTTCTTTTATTTCTCTTAGAATTAACTACCTTTTTATGCGGCTAAATCCCTATACATTTTCAATTATTATAATTATTAAAAACACATGATTAAAATGTTGATTTTTCGTGATTCAGAATTGTTCAGAATTCGAATTTATATGCCTTTTAAAAAACTACGAACATCACATGGGGGAATTATTGCGATTTTGCTGTATCTATTACTTGTTGGCCTGTGCACGGAAAAAAAAATCTGGTAAAATTACCACACTATATGGCAATGACATTTCTGGTGGTAAAATTTTTACCATAATAAATACGTCTTTTTAAGATGTATTTATTATGTTATTATGGTAACAATTTACAGGAAATTCTGGTTTTTGAAATTATAGTTCTTACTACCACACATTTAGTGAAAGACACAAAAGTGAAAAGTGAATTTAAGTGAATAAATTGTTTTCATGCCATGCACTTAAGTATATATATATATATATATATATATATATATATATAACAACAACAAAATAAATAAATACAAAAAAACACGAAGAAAATTAAGAAAAACAATAAGTTTCATTTATTGCACATAAACTGCAAGTAAACAGAACTCATTAGATAAGTTCAAAATGAAGATAAAACGAAGGAAAATTACAGACATATGAGAAATAGGGGGGGGGGAGAAAAAAAATAATAAAAAAATAACAAACAACTGGGGAAAAAAAAAAAAAAAAAAAGGGATAACATTTTTTTTAAAAAAATCCGGAAAATAAAAGATATAATCTTTTCATCAGCCCACACAAAATATATATATATATATGTATATATTTTGCTTTGGCTATATTGATACAATATCAGAAAGCACTCTTTTTTGCGGATATAATCTTGTGGGCTGATGAAAAGATTATATCTTTTATTTTCCGGATTTTTTAAAAAAATTTTATCACCTTTTTTTATTTATTTATTTACTTTTTTCCCCCCTAGTTGTTTGTTATTTTTTTATTATTTTTTTTCTTTTCCACCCCTTTTTTCATATGTCTGTAATTTTCTTCTTATCTTCATTTTGAACTTATATATATATATATATATATATATATATATATATATATATATATATATATATATATATATATATATATATATATATATATATATATATATATATATATATATATATATATATATATATATATTATTGTTGTTAATGTTACCAAAGTCATTACCAAAGCGTTTCGGTAAAAATTACGAACTTTTTGGTGTTTCCATAGAGCCGGAAACATGGTAAATATTTCTATATCCTGGTAGTTTTGATCCTACTTTTTTTTCTCTCATTGTGTAGTTAATATGTAAGATAACAGTTTCCTGAAGGTTTATTACATTAATTACGTTGCTCCTTTTTTCTTCTTGGAACAAAATGACCTAATATTTCATTTGTTAAACTGTACATAAAATTTGACTGATCCATACCAATTAACGAAATAGCCTTAATTGCTCAAAGTTCTTTTATTGTTATAATTAAATAGCACTTTTCTCTATTTGAAGCTAAACTTTTTTACTTCGTTCGCCAACTTTTGAGGGCAATTAACGAGGAACTCAGGAGTTTTTTTTCTTTCTCTCTCTCTCTCTCTCTTTTTTAGAGGAAGGCTTCGAATTTCGGATAAGGAACATTAGTCTGTTCCCTCTTGATGATCTCAATCCTACGTAATGATATTGTCAGTCTGCGACTAACACTTAGGCCTAAACTGACAACGACATTTCCACTCCGTCGATTATTTCTTTCTTTTTCTGTTCCTTTTTTTTTCACACTTTCTTCGCATTTATTTTTTGTTCGGAATATACACTCGGACAAGTTTTTATTTTCAAGTCGTTACGAATGGCTGTATTACCGTGACCTTTAGTAAAGTTAGATGTGAGAGACATATTATTTCACAGTAATGACGTTAGAGCTTAATACTCTGTAGTTGACATTTTTGACTTTTTAAAAAAAAATTCTATTTATAGACAATAATAGAACCTAGAACCGAGGTTTGCACAACACAAGCAAAATTAGAAATTTATTATTTCAAAATAATAATGCTAGAGCTTTTATATATATATATATATATATATATATATATATATATATATATATATATATATATGTATATATATATATATATATAAGTAGTATACAGCGAGGTATAAGCGGCGGAAGTGACGTCACAGTCAACCGGAGCTTGTTTCTGCCTCAACCGGAAGTGACTTATTTCTGACCTCCTATAAACCGGAAGTTGCTTATTTCTGCCCGCCTGAAAATCGAAACTTCGTCTGCAACGTCATGGGGAGCTTATTTCTTTTTTTTCTTAAGCCTAACATATTTTTAGTTTCGGTTTCTGTTTTTAATTTAGTTTCGTTTTTTTAAATATTATTTAATTTATTAGTTTTTTGAGGGTGGCAACACTTATTATTTTTAATATTAATTTTTAAGGATGGCAACACTTAGAAACTTTGTTATTTGGGTGAGAAATTGTGTATTATGAAGTTATGACGTCATCTTTTATGACATAATGAATAAATGATATCATGCTTTTGATCTAGTGGCGCCATCTATGTAGGAATAAAATAACTTTAAATCTATTTTATTATTTAAATCTGTTTTTAATATTATTTATTAAATATAATTAAGGCTGAGGATCGAACTCACGCCATTAAAAAGCCTTCGTGGGTCAGTAGTTGGATATCATAACCACTGACCCACGAATGCTTGGTTAGATATGTGTTAATAAGTTAAACTTTTGTATTCTGAACACGTGTATAAATGAAAAGGATTTGATATCGATATCATCCTGCAGTCTCATTGATATATTTTTCACTTAACCTTTGACAGTTATTAAATAATTATTTCTGCCCCTCTTAATGTTATGATAACTTTCTCTGGGTGGCAACGGTACTGACCATACACATGTTAAGATTTGACGTGTTTTGTGTGATAACACAACTACTGGTTACAGAGCGAGTCATTCTGATAACATATAACAAGCTAGATCTTGGGCTATGACGCGTGTGTTGAATTCAGTTCCTTTCACTTGCGCTGGTAAATAGTTAAGCATGTGACAGTTTAACATTTTTCTGATTGGTTGTTAGAGTTATACTTTCATGATTTGGCAACTAGAAGGATAGAGTGACTTAATTTCCCCTACCCCCCTCTTATATTAGTATTTCACTTGTTCTTCTGTTGTGTCTCGATTAAGTTTTTGAAAGTTTTTCAATTCACCATTTCGTTATGGACGGTTATTTAAACAGAAAACATGCTGAAACTGAAGTAAGTACTATTGATTTCTTAGTAATTTACTATGCTTTTAAATTTATTGTTAATAGAATTGTTTTATTTTAACTTCTAGCACTAATTCGTTTTTAGGCAGAGCATGTGACAAAACTTAGTTAACTTTCAAAATTTTATAACTACGTTATTTTTATTATATTGATGATAAATAGTATATTGATAATGTTAAATAGTATTATTTCTAAAACTACTGAGATACGTTAATCTGTATCTTTAATTAACCAAGATAAAGTAAATTGTTTTGTACATTTTAATTAATTATTTTTATTTTGTTAATAACAAAAATTACTCATCTTCTTAGTTACAAATTAGGAATAGTTATTATTTTTTTTTTCATTGCGTAATCTAAATGAAGTTAATATTTCTTAAATTAACTTTCTATTTGTTAAAATTTATTAAGCATGTCTACTGTGAATATTAAAAGTATTAGAATTAAAGGTATATTAATTTTAAATTAATAAATATTAGTTTATACGATTAGGTATTTTTATCCCTATCGTTTGGATTTACGGCTATCAATGTTGTCATTTTTGAACCCAGAAGACAATGGAACTCCTAGATCTTGAGACAATACATGTCTTCGAAGTGGACTTTGTGAGTACCCATGTTATATGAGGAGGAAGACTACGAAAACCTCCTACCCTTAGTCCGACGACAAATAGTGGGATTGGTTTCGTTAACCAGTATCCTGTGAATGTACAGAGATCAGAGGAAAACTTAAGGTTTTAATAAAATAAATTTGAATAATTTAAAAAAATACTATATGAAGTTAGAAAGAGACTATATTAATAACTCTTAATTTTAGTTATTTTTTAACGTAAATACAGTTGATATAAATGGCTATAATTATTATTTACCTATTTAATATTACTTATTATTAACCTATTCAATAAAAAAATACACCCTTTAATAATTAATACCAAAAAGTTTCATAAAAACTAGAAACTTATTACAAAAATATAAAAATTATTTTTGAAAAACTAGAAATTTTTCACAAAAGTAAAATTATTTTCTGAAATATTAGAAAATCTCCCTCAGTAATAAAAATATTTTCTAAAAACTAGAGCATTTTGTTAAAAAGAATAAATAACGACATATTTATATTATCAATTATATATTAAATTTCCTTAAAATTTCAAATGAATTATTTTAAATCTAAGAAACATGTAATGGGAATTTTTGCCGCTTTAAATTCAATTATATTAAAAACATGCAATGGGAATTTATCATTTTATTACGTCGTTTTATTCAGTTATTACAATATACGATTCATTTATTACAATATTATTACAATTACGTCGTTTTATTCATTTATTTCATCGTTTTATTACAATTTAATATCATAATAATGCAAATAACTTACTTTATTTTCAAATTAGGAGGTAATGTTAAACTATTTATAGCCTTTCTATTTGAAAGTATATATTTAAATGATACTGATTACAGAACTTGAACATGTTATCTATTTCTCACAAAATTTTACAAAGATAATGCCTGTCCGGGACGTTCGGGGCTTATCCACGTTTTATCAATTAGTCATAATAACATAGTGCTTCATACTTGTTATAGAACGTGGGAATAAAATTATTTCTTAGAAAATTGTTAAGAAACATATGATGTATGCTCGCAGAAGTGATTGGGTGAAACTTTGAATATAATGTTATTTATTTTATTAAAATATATTTTGTCTTTATTGATCATTTTCACATGTGAAAAAGTTTATATTATCAAGAAAAAATTACACTCTTTAATAATTAATAGAAAAAGTTTCAGAAAAATATATAGAATTTTCTGAAAAACTAGGAGATTTTAGCAAAAACTTAAATATTTTTATAAAACTAACAAATTTTTAACAAAAAAAGTAAAAATATTTTCTTGAAAGAGAATTTTTTTTTGTAAAAGCATAAATATTTTCTTAAAAGATAGAAAATTTTTAACAAAAAGTTAAAATTTTTTCTTAAAAGATCGAAAATTTTTCTAAGAACATAAATATTTTCCTAAAAGATAGAAAATTTTTAACAAAAAGTTAAAATATTTTATTAAAAGACAAAAGTTTTTGCAAAAACGTAAATATTTTCTAAAAAGATAGAAAATTTTGTGAAAAAGTTTGAAGTATTTTTATAAAATTAGCAAATTTTTAACAAAATGTTTAAAAGATAGAAGATTTTTTGTAAAAACATAAATATTTTCTCAAAAGATTGAAAATTCTGTTAAAAAGTTTGAAATATTTTTATAAAACAAGTAAATTTTTTTTGCAAAAAGTTAAAATATTTTCTTAAAAGTGAACGTTTCATATTTGTTTTTATTAAAAGATTTATTTTAGACAGAACTCAGGAGGTAAAGACTTTTACTTTGCAAATAAATTCTTAATCGTAGTAATCGAAAGGAGTTATGAACATTATCATAAACATTTTAACTGTGTGTTGTTAATTATTTTTCTTGGTGTCTCAAAATTTTCTTTTTTTTTTATTGTAGGAAGGAAACAGAAAAGGATTCTCAGCTTTAGTCATTGATTTTGAAGGTTTTCAACTTTCATCAGGGGCATACATTGTCAAAGAACTTGCTTTTCATGCTGTAAAAGGTAATTCCATTACCGGAGTGTGTACATTCCAACCACCGTTTCCGTTTGAAGAACTTCCAACACAACAGAAAATGCAATATTCTTGGACAGTCCGAAATATTCATCAAATAGATTGGAACCAAGGAGAATTACCCTACTTTAAATTTCATACTATGTTGACTTTTTTGTGTGATATGTATTCACATATCTATGTGAAAGGACTCGGAAAACGGAAATTTTTAGAAATTCTAACCGGCAGAGTGTTTTACAGTTTGGAAGATTTTGGCTGTCCTAAAGTAGATGAACTGATACCAACTTTTTCATCGTGCACTATACATTCACCAGATTTTAAGCATTGTGCTCTCGTTAAAGCGAAAGCATTTGGACGATTTCTACTAGACCTATAAATAGGACAAGCACTCGGAATTCAGCATAAAGCTGTTCCTGGAAGTAATATAGTAAATCTTATAAATGACTTTTTTGCGAAATAGAAAATCAGCTCCAGTGGGGGGAAATGTATTTTTAAAAACATTAAACGATGTTCAATTACCAGCAAATTTATATGAAAATAGAAAAATTATATAGTAAAAGTCAAATTTTTAAAAAAAGCCGTGATGTATGCTCGCAGAAGTGGCGAGGTGAAACTTTGAATAAAAATGTTATTTATTTTATTGAAATATATTTTGTCTTTATTGAGCATTTTCACGGGTGAAAAAGTTTATATTATCAAGAAAAATGTCACCCATTAATAAACAATGCAAAAAGTTTCAGAAAAATATCTAGAACTTTTTGAAAAACTAGGAAATTATTACAAAAACATAAATATTTTCTTAAAAGATAGAAAAATTTTGTTAAAAAGTTTGAAATATTTTTATAAAACTAGCAAATTTTTAACAAAAAGTAAAAATATTTTCTTAAAAGAGAAATTGTTTTTATAAAAACATAATTACTTTCTTAAAAGATAGAAAATTTTTAACAGAAAGTTAAAATATTTTATTAAAAGAGAAAATTTTTAGTAAAAACATAAATATTTTTCTTAAGAGATAGAAAATTTTGTTAAAAAGTTTGAAATATTTTTATAAAACTAGCAAATTTTTAACAAAAAGTCAAAATATTTTCTTAAGAGAGAAAATTTTTTGTAAAGACCTAAATACTTTCTGAAAAACTAGAAAATTTTGTTAAAAAGAAATAAAAATGTTACATTATTTCCTAGTTCGTTAAGATTTTAAGATGATTACTTTAAGTTAGATCAATAAATATTTTCTATAAAATAATTTTAACATTAATTTTGAATCATGAAGGCAGGAGAATCCGTTGGTTCTATGAAGCATTCAGAGTGTGGGACAAGGACCCATATTTAAATACTACTTTCTACAAAGTTCATCCTCCATCCAGACTCCCATCTCTATGAATTCGTCGAAAAAAACTTTCCAAAAAGCTTGAGATATATGGGACTCGATCACAACTTTCTTAAACACTTCCAATGCATTTTCACAACTGAAAAAAGGAAGATAGATCATTCCACAAATAACAATAAAAAGATGAAAAAGAGTTGTGAAAAATGTTGTGATCGTGTCCCATATATCTCAAGCTTTTTGGAAAGTTTTTTTCGACGAATTCATAGAGATGGGAGTCTGGATGGAGGATGAACTTTGTAGAAAGTAGTATTTAAATATGGGTCCTTGTCCCACACTCTGAATGCTTCATAGAACCAACGGATTCTCCTGCCTTCATGATTCAAAATTAATGTTAAAATTATTTTATAGAAAATATTTATTGATCTAACTTAAAGTAATCATCTTAAAATCTTAACGAACTAGGAAATAATGTAACATTTTTATTTCTTTTTAACAAAATTTTCTAGTTTTTCAGAAAGTATTTAGGTCTTTACAAAAAATTTTCTCTCTTAAGAAAATATTTTGACTTTTTGTTAAAAATTTGCTAGTTTTATAAAAATATTTCAAACTTTTTAACAAAATTTTCTATCTCTTAAGAAAAATATTTATGTTTTTACTAAAAATTTTCTCTTTTAATAAAATATTTTAACTTTCTGTTAAAAATTTTCTATCTTTTAAGAAAGTAATTATGTTTTTATAAAAACAATTTCTCTTTTAAGAAAATATTTTTACTTTTTGTTAAAAATTTGCTAGTTTTATAAAAATATTTCAAACTTTTTAACAAAATTTTTCTATCTTTTAAGAAAATATTTATGTTTTTGTAATAATTTCCTAGTTTTTCAAAAAGTTCTAGATATTTTTCTGAAACTTTTTGCATTGTTTATTAATGGGTGACATTTTTCTTGATAATATAAACTTTTTCACCCGTGAAAATGCTCAATAAAGACAAAATATATTTCAATAAAATAAATAACATTTTTATTCAAAGTTTCACCTCGCCACTTCTGCGAGCATACATCACGGCTTTTTTTAAAAATTTGACTTTTACTATATAATTTTTCTATTTTCATATAAATTTGCTGGTAATTGAACATCGTTTAATGTTTTTAAAAATACATTTCCCCCCACTGGAGCTGATTTTCTATTTCGCAAAAAAGTCATTTATAAGATTTACTATATTACTTCCAGGAACAGCTTTATGCTGAATTCCGAGTGCTTGTCCTATTTATAGGTCTAGTAGAAATCGTCCAAATGCTTTCGCTTTAACGAGAGCACAATGCTTAAAATCTGGTGAATGTATAGTGCACGATGAAAAAGTTGGTATCAGTTCATCTACTTTAGGACAGCCAAAATCTTCCAAACTGTAAAACACTCTGCCGGTTAGAATTTCTAAAAATTTCCGTTTTCCGAGTCCTTTCACATAGATATGTGAATACATATCACACAAAAAAGTCAACATAGTATGAAATTTAACGTAGGGTAATTCTCCTTGGTTCCAATCTATTTGATGAATATTTCGGACTGTCCAAGAATATTGCATTTTCTGTTGTGTTGGAAGTTCTTCAAACGGAAACGGTGGTTGGAATGTACACACTCCGGTAATGGAATTACCTTTTACAGCATGAAAAGCAAGTTCTTTGACAATGTATGCCCCTGATGAAAGTTGAAAACCTTCAAAATCAATGACTAAAGCTGAGAATCCTTTTCTGTTTCCTTCCTACAATAAAAAAAAAAGAAAATTTTGAGACACCAAGAAAAATAATTAACAACACACAGTTAAAATGTTTATGATAATGTTCATAACTCCTTTCGATTACTACGATTAAGAATTTATTTGCAAAGTAAAAGTCTTTACCTCCTGAGTTCTGTCTAAAATAAATCTTTTAATAAAAACAAATATGAAACGTTCACTTTTAAGAAAATATTTTAACTTTTTGCAAAAAAAATTTACTTGTTTTATAAAAATATTTCAAACTTTTTAACAGAATTTTCAATCTTTTGAGAAAATATTTATGTTTTTACAAAAAATCTTCTATCTTTTAAACATTTTGTTAAAAATTTGCTAATTTTATAAAAATACTTCAAACTTTTTCACAAAATTTTCTATCTTTTTAGAAAATATTTACGTTTTTGCAAAAACTTTTGTCTTTTAATAAAATATTTTAACTTTTTGTTAAAAATTTTCTATCTTTTAGGAAAATATTTATGTTCTTAGAAAAATTTTCGATCTTTTAAGAAAAAATTTTAACTTTTTGTTAAAAATTTTCTATCTTTTAAGAAAATATTTATGCTTTTACAAAAAAAAATTCTCTTTCAAGAAAATATTTTTACTTTTTTTGTTAAAAATTTGTTAGTTTTATAAAAATATTTAAGTTTTTGCTAAAATCTCCTAGTTTTTCAGAAAATTCTATATATTTTTCTGAAACTTTTTCTATTAATTATTAAAGAGTGTAATTTTTTCTTGATAATATAAACTTTTTCACATGTGAAAATGATCAATAAAGACAAAATATATTTTAATAAAATAAATAACATTATATTCAAAGTTTCACCCAATCACTTCTGCGAGCATACATCATATGTTTCTTAACAATTTTCTAAGAAATAATTTTATTCCCACGTTCTATAACAAGTATGAAGCACTATGTTATTATGACTAATTGATAAAACGTGGATAAGCCCCGAACGTCCCGGACAGGCATTATCTTTGTAAAATTTTGTGAGAAATAGATAACATGTTCAAGTTCTGTAATCAGTATCATTTAAATATATACTTTCAAATAGAAAGGCTATAAATAGTTTAACATTACCTCCTAATTTGAAAATAAAGTAAGTTATTTGCATTATTATGATATTAAATTGTAATAAAACGATGAAATAAATGAATAAAACGACGTAATTGTAATAATATTGTAATAAATGAATCGTATATTGTAATAACTGAATAAAACGACGTAATAAAATGATAAATTCCCATTGCATGTTTTTAATATAATTGAATTTAAAGCGGCAAAAATTCCCATTACATGTTTCTTAGATTTAAAATAATTCATTTGAAATTTTAAGGAAATTTAATATATAATTGATAATATAAATATGTCGTTATTTATTCTTTTTAACAAAATGCTCTAGTTTTTAGAAAATATTTTTATTACTGAGGGAGATTTTCTAATATTTCAGAAAATAATTTTACTTTTGTGAAAAATTTCTAGTTTTTCAAAAATAATTTTTATATTTTTGTAATAAGTTTCTAGTTTTTATGAAACTTTTTGGTATTAATTATTAAAGGGTGTATTTTTTTATTGAATAGGTTAATAATAAGTAATATTAAATAGGTAAATAATAATTATAGCCATTTATATCAACTGTATTTACGTTAAAAAATAACTAAAATTAAGAGTTATTAATATAGTCTCTTTCTAACTTCATATAGTATTTTTTTAAATTATTCAAATTTATTTTATTAAAACCTTAAGTTTTCCTCTGATCTCTGTACATTCACAGGATACTGGTTAACGAAACCAATCCCACTATTTGTCGTCGGACTAAGGGTAGGAGGTTTTCGTAGTCTTCCTCCTCATATAACATGGGTACTCACAAAGTCCACTTCGAAGACATGTATTGTCTCAAGATCTAGGAGTTCCATTGTCTTCTGGGTTCAAAAATGACAACATTGATAGCCGTAAATCCAAACGATAGGGATAAAAATACCTAATCGTATAAACTAATATTTATTAATTTAAAATTAATATACCTTTAATTCTAATACTTTTAATATTCACAGTAGACATGCTTAATAAATTTTAACAAATAGAAAGTTAATTTAAGAAATATTAACTTCATTTAGATTACGCAATGAAAAAAAAAATAATAACTATTCCTAATTTGTAACTAAGAAGATGAGTAATTTTTGTTATTAACAAAATAAAAATAATTAATTAAAATGTACAAAACAATTTACTTTATCTTGGTTAATTAAAGATACAGATTAACGTATCTCAGTAGTTTTAGAAATAATACTATTTAACATTATCAATATACTATTTATCATCAATATAATAAAAATAACGTAGTTATAAAATTTTGAAAGTTAACTAAGTTTTGTCACATGCTCTGCCTAAAAACGAATTAGTGCTAGAAGTTAAAATAAAACAATTCTATTAACAATAAATTTAAAAGCATAGTAAATTACTAAGAAATCAATAGTACTTACTTCAGTTTCAGCATGTTTTCTGTTTAAATAACCGTCCATAACGAAATGGTGAATTGAAAAACTTTCAAAAACTTAATCGAGACACAACAGAAGAACAAGTGAAATACTAATATAAGAGGGGGGTAGGGGAAATTAAGTCACTCTATCCTTCTAGTTGCCAAATCATGAAAGTATAACTCTAACAACCAATCAGAAAAATGTTAAACTGTCACATGCTTAACTATTTACCAGCGCAAGTGAAAGGAACTGAATTCAACACACGCGTCATAGCCCAAGATCTAGCTTGTTATATGTTATCAGAATGACTCGCTCTGTAACCAGTAGTTGTGTTATCACACAAAACACGTCAAATCTTAACATGTGTATGGTCAGTACCGTTGCCACCCAGAGAAAGTTATCATAACATTAAGAGGGGCAGAAATAATTATTTAATAACTGTCAAAGGTTAAGTGAAAAATATATCAATGAGACTGCAGGATGATATCGATATCAAATCCTTTTCATTTATACACGTGTTCAGAATACAAAAGTTTAACTTATTAACACATATCTAACCAAGCATTCGTGGGTCAGTGGTTATGATATCCAACTACTGACCCACGAAGGCTTTTTAATGGCGTGAGTTCGATCCTCAGCCTTAATTATATTTAATAAATAATATTAAAAACAGATTTAAATAATAAAATAGATTTAAAGTTATTTTATTCCTACATAGATGGCGCCACTAGATCAAAAGCATGATATCATTTATTCATTATGTCATAAAAGATGACGTCATAACTTCATAATACACAATTTCTCACCCAAATAACAAAGTTTCTAAGTGTTGCCATCCTTAAAAATTAATATTAAAAATAATAAGTGTTGCCACCCTCAAAAAACTAATAAATTAAATAATATTTAAAAAAACGAAACTAAATTAAAAACAGAAACCGAAACTAAAAATATGTTAGGCTTAAGAAAAAAAAGAAATAAGCTCCCCATGACGTTGCAGACGAAGTTTCGATTTTCAGGTGGGCAGAAATAAGCAAGCGGGCAGAAATAAGCAACTTCCGGTTTATAGGAGGTCAGAAATAAGTCACTTCCGGTTGAGGCAGAAACAAGCTCCGGTTGACTGTGACGTCACTTCCGCCGCTTATACCTCGCTGTATACTACTTATATATATATATATATATATATATATATATATATATATATATATATATATATACCTACCATTTTTTATGTATTGGTATGATTGGTTGATGTTAAAGTTAGCTAATACTTTTGTTTGAATCGTTGTTGAATTAGTTTTTTTAAGAGTCATTAAAAACAATGTTTTTTCTGTGATAATTTTACACAACATGTAAAAATAGATATTTATTATTTCAAAATAATAATAATTCAGGTCTACAGCCTGTAGTTGATGTTTTATTTTATTTTATTACCGGCTTTGAACAGCTGATCAAATCCTGAGTTTACGACTATCAATGTTCAACTCCACAGCCTTGTAATTTTGAACCCTAACCAGAAGACTAGGGAACTCTCGGATCAAGCACTGGGGCAAACTACCCTTCGGTGGTGGACTCTTTGATGGAATTAACCTGCATTTGCGTTACATGGAGAAGAAAACCACCCAAACCTCCCACTGTTAGTCAGACAGCAAGGGGGTTATAACACATGAACTGCCCATCACGGATTATATTATATATCAGCGCTGTGGTCACTGCCAGTTGGGAGCAGAATTCGTATTGACCTGCCTTCCTTGGGGTGAACTCGAATGAGGCGGACGCTCTACCCCCTGAGCCACCACAGCTCTTCGTGCAGAATTTGTAAATGCATAGTATAATACTTTTTTTTTGAAATTTTAATGCATAGAAAATTATATTTTTCATGCGAATGGAATAAAAGTCTTATTAGCCTTCGCTTAAGTTTGAGGAAAAATCAGCATTATTGTCAAATACTATTTTATGAACACGAAGGCATAAAAATCTATAATAAAGTAAAATTTAACAAATATATCTATACATTCGAAACTAGGTGATCTCATTGGAAGGCGAGCGCCCTATCCCCTTTGCCATGACTGCTCTGTAATTATTTTATTATTGTTAGAAAAAACAGCATTGTTTTATAGACCTTAATATATACATATCCTCAACAATATTAAAACAAGGTATAATATTAAATTCAAATATATCGTTGACTAAAAAAAATAAAACCTATATGTAATGATAAAAATTTGTTAAAAATTGTGCGAAGCTTCTGTGAAATACGAGTAAATAAAAGGAAGATGGTTGATCAACTTTTGATGTAGTTCATATTTTCACTCTTTTTTTAAAAAAAATATTTACTCATGCAAACAATTTTTATTACTCTTATGAACAGAATTATGAAAACATAGTTTATTGAATTAGAAATACTGTAAGTTCATAATTATAACTAGGAGGCTTCGCCCCTGCTCGCTGGCGCTCACCAACCCCTGGAATTGCTTTCGCAGTTCATTTCGGATTGCTTCGCAATCCGATGCTTGCTTTGCTTGCTCATTGGATACGTTCTTAACGTCTAGCTTTTGTATACTTTTTTGAACACTGAAGTTCCGAAAACTTTTCACTCTAGAAAATTCTAAACCTGTGCATTTCAATATTAATTTAAAATTGAAAACAGTTCGCATATTTTTCTTAATCACACTATTCTTAATTTCAGTTGATGAGAAAAGTAACTGTTGTAAGTTTTGTTTTAAAGTCTTTCCCACCAGAGGGCTAAAACCATGTGTTGTAAAACAATATGAAATAGTACTGAACGCCGGATGTAAAGCATCGACTTCGATGAAGATAATTTTGTGAGAATTTTTTTGATAATTCGGTGAGAATTCACCCGATTAGACATATGATGCTCACTACGTGCTCTTGCGCACCGAATCCTATCAATTAAAAATGAAAACTGTTGCCAACGCGAGAAAAGAAATATCATCGATTTTATTGATACATACGTATTAGCGTTTTATACAATATAGATAGTTTTTACAGATTTTCGATTTATATGTATTTATTGCATTAATTGTAATTATAAACACTGTATTTGAAAAAATTCTCTTTATTAACATTTAAAACTTATAGCTCTTCAATTATTATTATTATTTATTATTTTTCTTGTGCTTTTTTTATTTTATAAGATATAGGTTATAAAGGTACGTTACGTTATATGCTCTGGTGCTTTTTTCCTTACTTTATCTATTTCATTTTTTCTTCTTCCCGAATTGGACAATAGCTTCTAACCTCCATCCAGAGATTACATTTCATGTAAAATAAACTTTCAACAGAGTTTTACAATCCTTGTTTCAATTCTGGGGATAAAATTTTCTTGAATAATAAAGATATAGATTGAGAGCAAAGTGCTGAAAGGACGACACATCATTAATTTAGTAGATGCACTTTTTATGGTAAATCAAAGTTTACCTAGATCGTAAACCTAGATTTTGATAGAAAGTAATTTTATGCTTAGCGTCCTGTTTCAGTTTCTGAAGATTGGAAAGCAGAATTCGTGTTACGACGTAGCATTTTTAAGTTTAGAAGTAAAAATTTTTTAGTAAAACTTTTGCAAAATGTTGGAAGATTGGAAAATAGAATTTGTATATGATGTGGCATTCAAAGTTTAAAAATAAAATCTCTTAACAAAACTTATGGTAAAATGTTAAAAATTTAATTTCAAATTTAATAAATAACGCATTACAAAAAAAGTTTTATAAATAAAATTTTAACAAAACTTTTGCAAAATGTTGGAAGATTTAAAAGCGGAATCAGTATTACGAAGTGGCATTTAATATTTTTAAGCTAAATTTTTCTACAAAGCTTTTGCAAGATGTTGAAAATTTAAATTAAATTTATATGAATAAAACTTACCGTGAAAATACAATTTAAATGTGGGTATATAAGATTTACATATTTAAAAATGTAACAAAAATTTTTATATATATATATATATATATATATATATATATATATATATATATATATATATATATATATATATATATATATATATATATATATATATATATATATATATATATATATATATATATATATATATATATATATATATATATATTATCACGCATTTGGCTATGAAAAAAAAATCGTTTATTGCATGATTTTATTTGATATTTTTAATCAACCAGAATTTTTTCTGCACCAACTAGGCCCGCAGCCAATGAGAATATATATCGCACTTTCTTCGAAATCTGGGAGCTAAGCCATGTGATAAAGATGACAAATTCTTTTTATTTGTCACCTTTGGATGCATAAATAAGTTTGTGGTGTCTCACAGTATAACTGAAAGGGTTAATATGTCAATCTTATGACAGACTGAACGTATTGGCACCATAATAATTCTTCCATTCCTTCAACACACGAGGAGTTTCCAGTGTCCTGCACTCTGAAATTGGTGAACTTAGGTCATTGGAATACGAGCTGCATTACACAAAAAGACTAGTATTTCATATCTCTCACCATAGATGACACAACT
Source organism: Parasteatoda tepidariorum (assembly GCF_982258835.1). NCBI lineage: Eukaryota > Metazoa > Arthropoda > Arachnida > Araneae > Theridiidae > Parasteatoda > Parasteatoda tepidariorum. The sequence continues at coordinate 64,507,771 of NC_141762.1, read as the reverse complement.
AGATAAACTAATCAATCCACATTCCACTGTTCCCTTGACAAAACACAACTCAATCACAACGGAACTCCATTCTATAGCGAAAAACGTAACTTACCGATTAAATTTTATTTTTATAGATTTGAAACTACGCTAGCTATAAGTTCTTACAAAACCTTATTGTTTTGTATTTACGAATTTTTAACTATACCAGTTGTAAAACGACTTCAAACCCGAAAAAGTAAGGAATGCTACTAACTATGAATTTAACAATTAATGGAATTTGCTGACTTATGCCGATTATTTTACCTTATTTTTAGGATGAAAATTTTTACAGTGTAAAAAAAATTCGAATCGAATATTTTAATATATATATATATATATATATATATATATATATATATATATATATATATATATATATATATGTAGTTAAAAATAATGTTTTAGAGCTTCATAATTAATTCAGTGCCATTTGATGTTCGCCTGACACATATTTTTTTCTCTTGAACATATTGTAGGCCTTGAATCTTTTTTGTTATAATATGAGCATTGTACGCAACGGTATAAAACTATAAGAAGAAAAAAATAGTTTAAAGATATTAGTTTAAAGAGAAATGAAAATACAGCTGTCAGAAGCAAAAGAATTTCGGAAGCAAAAAACTTTTTTTTCACTGAATAATTTTTCGTGAATTTTTTTGTTCTTTAAAATATCATGCTTTTTATTTACTGTGCCCGGTAACAGACATGATACACTCTGGGACAAACAGAACATTATTTATAAGGATTTCTTTTAAAAATCAAAATTTTACAATATTAATAACATGAAAGTAGTATAGGAAGTATTTTAGTCTAGAATAAGTAAGAAGAATGGAGATTAGGAAAACACACGCATGACAACTTTCATCTTATCTCGTTAAAAGAGGAGGTGGAGATAAACAGAATAGTATGAAAGTATTTAAATAGTACGGAAGAAGTACAAATATGTAATTATTATTTTTTGTAAAAAAATCATTAATCTTCTCCAACAACTTTCTTCTTTCATTCCCCGATTTCCTTTCAATCGACACCATATTTCGAAAACGATTCATAAATAACACAACCAAGTGTTTTGAGAATATCTCGACTGTTAGGAAAATCACGTTACAAATGTCCTAAATCAGTTAGCCATTGGGAAGTTTTACAAAATGTGCGTATTTTTCATTATATTCTCTGACGTTTCCTTATATTGCATGATATATGTGATAATGCATTAAGCTACTGCCGGTGCCTCATGCAACTTTAATATATATTTGGGGATCTCTAGACTCAGCATTATCTTCTGACTCATTCGGTGATTCCGCGATTACATCGCTATCTCATCAATCATGGTGATTCTGCTCTTATCAAACTTGTTATTATACTCTCTGTTTTGTTCATCTTGATCTCTCTCCTGGTTAAGTTACGCGTATTGTTATCAAATTATTCCTTTAGTTGTAACAGAGTATTTAATATGTTTTCTTGTCCTTGCGTGATTAACAAAGCAAGGAATTGAAAGTGCGGTGAACTTTTTTTATAAATGTAATTTACTATTAAGGTTTTTTCCAGAAATGTTGAGAGTTTTTTTTTCCTCATTGATTTTCAAATTATCGTAGGGGAGTAAAACTAAAATGTTTTTAATTCTTGTTTAATTTCCAAAATAAATTTAAAAATTAATTAATCTTAAAAGAGCTAGAATATGCTTTAATGACTGACACTTATCAATGCATTTTTAAAGCATATATCTTATTTGTTTGGTAAATAAAATTCTGTTTTCATTATTATTAATACTATTAGTTTAGTTTATAAAATTGCGTTTTGATTATTATTAATGATATTTTTAAGGTAAATAAAATTCTATTTGTTCATCTGAAACTAGCTCACGGTGTAGTTATACGCGTTTGGTTATTAAATGATTCCTGTAGTTGTAACAGAATATTTAATATGTTTTTTTAGTCCTTGCGTGATAAACATAGCAAAGAATTACGGCAAACTTTTTATTAATGTAATTAAGTATTAAGTTTTTTCTAAAAAATTTTAAAGTTTTTTTTGTCCTATTTGATTTTTAAATCATTGTAGCGGAGCAAAACATTAAGTGGGCGGTTTTTAATTTTTGTTCAGTTTTGTAAATTAAAGTTAAAATTTAATTTATTTCAAAAGAGCTTGAATTTGCTTGAATAATTTGCACTTGTAAATGCAATTTTCAAAGTATATATCTTAGTTGTTAAGTAAATAAAATTCTATTTTGATTATTATTAATTCTATTTGTTTATTAAATAAAATTCTATTTGTTCATCTGAAACTCTATCCTGGTTAAGTTGCGAGCTTTGTTTTTAAACGATTCCTGTATGTTGTAACAAAGTAATGTGTTTTCTTCTCCTTGCATGACTAACACAGTACAATAAATATTTTTTTAAAATGTAATTTACAAGTAAGTTTTTTTTCTAAAAAATTTGAGAGCTTCTTATTCAATTTCGTAAATAAATTTAAAAATTAGTTAATCTGAAAAGACAGAGTTGTAACAGATTATTAATAAGGTAAGGTTGGATGGTTGTTTATATATTTTTCGTGTTGCCACCTTTTTTTATGTAAATGTTACACTTTTCTGCACTGTGATAAAATTAGACTTATGCGAACCTTACGATTTAATATGTTTATTTTTTTTTTGTTCTTGTGTGACTAACATAGCAAGAAAATGAAAGTACAGTAAACCTTTTTTTTTCAAATGTAATTTACAATTAACTTTTTTTTTCTGAAAATTTTGATAGTTTTTTTCCTCTTGGAAAATAAAATATTAAGTGGGCAGGCTTTTAATTTTTGCTCAATTTCGTAAATAAATTTTAAAATTAGTTAATCTTAAAAGAGCTTGAATATGCTTTCATAATTTGCATTTATAAATGCATTTTTCAAAGTATATATCTTAGTTGTTTAGTAAATCAAATTCTATTTTGAAACGTAAACCATTTTTTTTATTCATTCAAATAAAAAGTTTCCCTTTCATAGATGATTATATCATTAAGTTTGCAAATATTGTATGCAGTCTAAATAATTTTACTTATAAATTATTATTCTATTATTATTATTTTGAGAAAAAAATTGAATGTAAGTGTAGGAAATTTTTAATTTAAATTACACAGATTCAAGAACAAAAAATGCTTTCAAAAATAAGTTAAAGAAACAACTTTACTTGTTTGGAGTGCTCTTTATACTTCCGGCTAAAAGTTCAGGGTTATACATTCGATCCTGACTTAAGAAGAAGGACAGTCTCAGTTGTTGACTTCGGTTAAATTGTTACTATGACTTTTTTGCTGTCTTAGAATTTAAGTTTTAAAAATTTTGTCTTAAAGTAGCATATTTGAATTTTACCTCGAGTTTGGAATAATTGAATTTATGTTATCTTAAAGAAAGTCTAGTTAGTTTTTCGTTAGAATCTTTATTTTATTAATTTTTGGAAATTTATTATAAAAAAGTCACCTTATACAAAGGTATAAAATTGCTTCCAAATATTTCTGCTCTTTCTTTCAAGAATTTTTATTATATCATGTTTTGCTTTGATATTTAATATTTGAATTTACAAAATTCTTAAATTTCTCCATCATACTTCGGTTATTACGAAGTATGATGGAGTATTGTTTCTACGCATTTTACGTTTCTTCCTGTAACATTTATTTATATATCATTTATTATATATATTATACATTTATTTATATATTAATTTTTTATATATCATAGACGAGTTTTGGTTTTAAAGTATCACTTGCTAACATAGATTGACTGTTAAATTTACCGGATTTGGTGTTGTAATTAAGTGAGGAAATTGCACATAATGAAAGAAAGTTATGTATTATTATTTATTAAACAAGTGCCAGCCATTGACTATTAGGTCATTAGGCTTCTAGCTCTCCAGTACTTCTTAACAATACAGTCAAAGTCTTTTAGTGCAAAGCACGTGTCCAAATGCGCAGCAGTCATGGCTTGTCCGGAGTTACAAAAAAGACAATCTGATGAAGTTAGTTAGCTTGAGGCAAAATAAGAAAGTTATGTTATAGCTATCTGTATGAATGATGAAATAAAAGTTTAAACCGTGGAACAAATCAATTTTGTATGACTATAAATGAACGATGAAATTAGCGTGATTAACATAATTGCGAATGAATGAAGAAATATATACCATTAGAAATACTATAAGTTCCATGACCCTCTCTCCCTGTATCACAGATGTTGAATACCTTATATCGAAATGTATTTTATGATATATTTATCCTCATACTTAATTCCAAGAGTCCCTTTGTCTTTTGAGTTCGGCTTAAAATTTCTAGAGTAATAACATACAAATTAATTGACTCACATTTATTACGAGATTCATATTCGAAAGGAATCGACAAAAATGAAATAGCAAGGCTACACAACTCCGAGTTCTTTTTTTAAAAACTTATGACGCTTATAAATTGTGACCTATTTCTTTTTTCTTTTTTTATACTTCCCTTTTGCAAAATGTCGATTCTTTCAGAATTAAGGATAAATGACAAATCACAAAAATTCAAGAGAACTATCAATAACTTGAACAGGGAGAAAAAAAAACGAAGTGAAAATTCCCAAATCTAAAATGATTTATGACTTTCTGCTGTGCATCAGTAATCATATGCTAATAGCCAAAAGTTGCCAAAGAACTCGGAATCGTTTCAAGCGCGGAAAAGTTATGTATTCTAATGGAGGCAGGCTATAACGACTGGTGCATCTAGAAAAACAGAGAAAGAACAAGGAATTATTATAATACTCTTCCTTTCTTCCGCGTTGACTCATGGGAATGAAGCTAATAATGCATAAGAGGGGATGGAATTGGGTAAGGAAGGGGGCGACTAATGGTCCTATTCACGGAATCTGGGGACTTTTGTGGGTGTGACTTGATGCACCAAATGAAAACAACCGATATAGATCAGAAAAAAGTGTACAATTAGCTGCTGAATAAGACTTCTCATAGTAAGTCAAAGATACCGTGATTACTTAAATTATAGGCAACGGTGCATTTTTAAGCAATTTTGATTGCCTTGCGGTTTATTATTTGTGGCCATTAATCATGGCAGGTTTTAAAGAAGCCTGGTTATGAAAAAAGTAGTTCTGACACGCATCTTGTAAGAGTTTTCATCACTCTCCTGGTTGGAAATCTATTTTTATAAACTGTTTTTGTATATATTATCCAATGAAAATGCTTTTGGACTGGTGCATTTTAATAACACTCTTAGCTGTTGTCGATTGCTATCATGCTTACTTGCAGCATGTGTCATTGATCATGTGGGTCGCGGCCCACTATAGCAACTAAAGACAGAACAAAATGGTTTCGAATAGCCTTAACATAATAATAATTGGAAGTGAATTTTTTTTCTTGAATGATATTAAATATAGTAAATAAAGTTGCACAAGCAAGGCCCTAAAATTTTTGGCTCTGTTTTTCGAAGCCCTGTCGGCAAGGAAAATAAAAAAGCCATAGTTTAAGCGCCTTACACTTGAAGCAATGCGATAATTTTTAACTATACTCATCTGTATAATCTGGCCGTGAAGAATTATCTCGGTTTTAGAATAGGCAAATAACTTAAATATTTCAAAAGTTATTAAAAATCGCCAATTTGGCGACATTTTTCCTCTTAGATGAAAATTATCAAAATCACTGCCTTATTCTCAGTTTTTGCAAATTTTTATGAGCCCAGGTAATGCAGCATTGGAGTAAGTTTTTAAATATTAAAAAAATTAGACCACAGATGCTTTTTATTTTCACGAAACTGTGGCTTTTCTTCATATCGACGTTTTGCATCATTTTTTAATAAGCGTAGATAGCGCTGACTGTAGATAGGCTAAACTTGACCTAGCAGTCATGGGTAACAGTTGCAAACTCACAGCAATTATTAAAATAGCATATTATTCGCATCATTTCATATTACAACGTAGCCTTCGAAAAACAGCCTTAAGGCCTTGGAAGGACTTAAAAATTTAATGTTGTAAAACTGGTTTTTGTAAGTTCTTTTTTAAATTTTTAAAAACGAAATCTATATTTTGAGTGTAAATTTAAAAGAATAAGCTAATAATTATAATGGATGGAGCAGAGGCCAAGATTGCCATCATTTCCGGATTCCCTTCTCATCTTGATCCAGCCCTCTGTTCTTATGGTTAATTTCTGAAGTAAATATAAAATATGGCACCTCCAGCTTTCTCTGAATTTTCGGCAATTTTTCTTCGTATGTTTGCCGAAAAATTGCGTTTCAACATTTTTTTTTTAAAACGAAAAACTTTTAAATTATTTATTTTCAGTCGTATCATCAAAATCTGAATGATTTTGTTGACTTTAATAATTATCTTGCTCATCTAATCTTTTTTTCTTCTTTTTTTTTTTTTTTAAATAAAGCCGCTAAAAATTCTGCATCTGATACAGAATCTAATTCTCGTTTGTTGCGTTAAAAAAGAAAAGAAAGAAAAAAGAAACTAGTATCATTATTTTTAAGAACAAATCAATCTTTAATACCACCGAATCAATGAAATTCTCTGTTACAGTTTTTTTTATTGAAAACACTTGACTTTTTATTCGTAATTCTACAGTAAATGTAATAAACGCATCTCAGAATACTATTTTATGATTTATAAAATGGATATGCAGAATTTATCCGCTCTAACATCTCTCACATTTTAAGTAAAAATAATTAATGGTCTTGGTATAATTGCCGAAATTTTAATTTTCTTTAAAAAAAAAATCATCAATTGTACTAATAAACTAGATTTGTAAAATCAAGAAATATAGGGCTATTGAAACATTTATCTCTGTATCCTTTGTTTAATGAATTAGTGGTTAGAATAATAAATTAATTTTTCTTTTTATATTGTTCTTATAAAGATAATGTCTTACATTAGGAAGGACGGAAAAACTTTATTAAACTAGGTTACAGTTGAAAATTAAAGGGACGGGTACAAAAAATTTATGTTCGTGCCTCTGTTACTTTGTTCTAAACTGATCAAAAGAAAACAATTGTTAGTTCTTATTGTTGTTTCTTTCAAATGTGAGAGAATGAGAGATGAACATTTATCTTAAATCAAAAGGGATTGTTTAACAACAAACTTTAAGCTGCAAAAGAAAAGGCAAAACTTATCGTTTTAATCTTACTGGAAAATAATACCCAGGTTATTAGTTTAATGAAAAGAAAAAGAATGTTTTTTGATTCAATAGTAGTTACTTATTTTATGTAATAAATATGTAATGAAAGCTTCATTTGACTTGAACCCGGAACTTGAACGTGGAATTTTTATTAAATATATTTTGCATTATTTTGCATTTATTTAAGTCAAAATAAGTAAAAAAAAAATTATATTTAGCGTTTTAATAATTTATAGTTTTGAAATACAGCCTGAGACGCAGATGTCTCTTTCTGCGTTAAATGCTCTGAGTTAATTCTCCAAACACGGCTTACTTCAAAACAATAATTTTTCAAATTTTGCCCATATTTGCAGTTATTTAGATATAAAAGAAACAATTATTCATCACTGCAATTTCTTTAATTTACAAAATCAAGTATTGATAAATTTTTGAATATGGATGAAAAAGAAAATATTTTTAAACTTTTTTTTTTTGGAATTTTATATTTTTGTACAAATATAATTTAGATAATCTAGACTTTTTATAGTAACTATTAGACTTTTTTTTATAATTAAAATATATATTTTTTTACTTATATACTTCTACTTATATATATATATATATATATATATATATATATATATATATATATTTATATATATATATATACATATATATATATATATATATATATATATATATATATATATATATATATATATATATATATATATATATATATATATATATATATATATATATATATATATATATATATATATATATATATATATATATATATAATGGACACCAGGGTCCCATCTGCGGCAAAAGTTTATAATGTTTGTTTAAAATATGCATATATTTAAAAAAATATGAATATATACTAAGTAAATAATTAAGCATTTCACATAAATATGCAATTAGTAAGTCTTTTATTTTTTTCTAAGCGATTGCAATAAAATTTAACAATATATGGAGCTATTAAGGCTTTCCTTCTGGTATCTGAGATTGATGAACGTTTTAAACTTAGAATCGGGTTTTAATCTAGAATCGAGTTTTATTTTTGGTAGAAAGCAGATGGCATTAAATTATTTTTAAACTTTTCTTCTGTAGCCAAATCTTTTATTAACTACGTGAAGCTAAAAATTAACTCGTATCAATAAAAGGAAAAAAAAAGTATAATTTAACTATAAATAGAATTAGCAACTCGACTATTGCCTAAATATGAACTGATACAAAACGAATTAATTGTCTTACATAAATAATTGAAACAAGTTTTATTTTTTCTTAATAATTTTAAAACAGTTCAATAAACCAGAAAAAGCCCCCGAAAAAGAGATGGTTAGGTGAGGTAACAAAAGATCTAACCATAATGAAAATTACCTACTGGAAATAAAAGGGTAAGAGAAAGGTTTGGGGTAATATATTGTTCAGCAAGCCAAGGCCCACAGTGGGCAGTAGCACGATAAAAGAAGATGTTTACAGGTAAACAATGCCTTAAGTCTGGAAAACAATTATTTAAGATAAACCAATTAAAAAATTTGTACAAAAATATTTTAAATCCTTTGTTAGTGACTGGTTTTTTTTTAAAATTAGTCATATATTAGTTTTAAAAGGAGCACACTAAAAATACGAATATATATATTTTTTGCATCGCTATTATAAAATTTCTGTGTCTTCAAGTATTTACAGGAATTTTTTAGCATTCAACATTCTTATAAAGTGTTTAGCTAAAAATTACTTTTGAAATTGCTCTGCTAAAATCTAGTAGCCTTCTTATACAATGATTGGATAAGAAGTATTTGTAAAATTGCTTTGCTACCAGGGCTTGATAAGATAAAATGTTTGCATAAAAACTATATTGAAAATTGTTTTGCTACTGGGTTTTGGCAAAAATTCTATAAAATAATTGATTAAATTGTATTTAAAAATGTTTTACTACAAGGGTAAGGTGAAATTTTATCAAAGGATGGAATAAAAAATTTTTTTGAACATTGTTAAGCTGCAGAGGATAAATTAAATTTTATTAAATATGACGGAATTAGTATTTGATTATATTCTTGCTAAGTAGCAGCATACAATGTTTAAAATTGTGAACTGGAAAACATAAAAAACAGCAATTTTTAAATAGCTGTAATTTTTTGCTCGAAAGGTTATCCTACTTCCTTATGAACCAAATGGATAGAAAAATGAATTTAACATTGCTGAGCCGAAGGGGGTTTTGTTATTACAATAGTATTACAAAATAGCTGTATAAACAGTATATTTAAAATTGTGAACTGGAAAGTATAAAAATCAGTAATTTCAAAATTGCTGTGCTTCTGTGCTCCAAAGGTTTGATTACATTTTGATAAAACAAATGGATAAAAAGTATTTTTAACATTTCTGACCCGCTTTCTAACATTCTTACGAAATAGCTACATTAAAAGTATTTTTTAAATTGCCTTGAGCACAAAAATCAAGGCGCAATTCAGAGTCATCCATTAACAACTTCTGTTTGTTATTGCTCTTCAATTTTATTTGCTTTATTGTTGATGTCATCCATTTTGGAAAACGACACCGATTCAGCGAAATTTCAATATAAGCGAATGTACTGTATAACCGTTGTTCTCGTAGAACTGTCACTGACAAAATTACTTTTGCCCCTCCACGAAATGAGTATCATCAATCACATCTGTTGTTACTTCTGTCACTTCTGTTCTCCGAAGCTTAAGAGCTATAAATTCTCTTTTCGTGGAAGATCTCTCGATAACTTTAATAACATTTTTATTTGATACAACTCGAGGAAGTGTTCTTATTTTTGTTGAAAAATTGCAACTTTCAAAGATGATGAGTTTTAATACCGAACGATTCGTTATATTGTTAAAAAATTTATAAATCTTATCTTATAAATAAATTTTATTGAACATTCGAATTAGTTAAATTCTGTTGATGAAGTCAGTAGAAGAACATGCTAAGTGACTGCTTAGAATTTTTTATATTGTTAAGAGATATGATAAGGATCTTATAAATTATTTGATTGCCTTAAAATAATTAAATTCCATTTAATTATTTTAAGGTTATTTCTAATGAACTTTTTAGTGAAAGAACATGTTAATTAACATTTTGTAAGAGGTTGTTATATCGTTATAACTTATAACTATAGAGTAATGATCTATTTCATTATTTTAAGGTAATTTTTAATGAACTTTTTAGTGGAAGAACATGGTAAGTAACATTTTGTAAGAGGTTGTTATATCGTTATAACTATAGAGTAATGATCTATTTCATTATTTTAAGGTAATTTCTAATGAACTTTTTAGTGGAAGAACATGTTAAGTAACATTTTGTAAGTGGTTGTTATATTGTTATAACTTATAACTATAGAGTAACGGTCTATTTAATTATTTTAAGGTATATTCTAATGAACTTTTTAGTGGAAGAACATGTTAAGTAACATTTTGTAAGAAGTTGTTATATCGTTATAACTTATAACTATAGAGTAATGATCTATTTCATTATTTTAAGGTAATTTCTTATGAGCTTTTTAGTGGAAGAATATGGTAAGTAACATTTTGTAAGAGGTTGTTATATCGTTATAGCTTTAGTTCATATATCTTATTAATTATTTGTGATAGCTAGACATCAATGAAGACCTTAGTGGAAGATCTTGTAAAACTCTGTTAAGAGCTTGCTATATTGTAAAGAGTAATGATCTATATACCTTATTAGTTATTTGAATTAGTTTAACTCCATTGAGGAGCTTAGTGGAAGAACATTCCAAGTGACTCTTTGTTAAGAACTTAGTCATATTGTTAAAAAGCTGTATTACAGATCTTGTTAATTATTTGAATTAATTAAATTCATTTGAAGACCTTCGTGGAAGAATATGTTAAGTGACATTCTGTAAAGAGCTTATTGTATTGTTGAGTTATGATTTGTAGACGTTATTAATTATTTGAATTAGCTTAACTGTGTTGTAGACGTTAGTTGAATAACGCGTTAAGTGATATGAGGTAGTTATATTATTAAATGATCTATAGAATCTATTATTTATTTGAACTAGTTAAATTCCATTAAAATGTTTAGTAGGAAAACATTTTAAGTTTTATGCTTTTAAAGTTGTTATATTGTTAAGAGAAATGATGCATCGATATTAATTATCTAGATTGGTTAAACTCCATTGAAGATTTTAGTAGAAAAACATATTAAGGGACACTTTTATGAATTCAATCTAATTAGTTTAAGAAAATATGTAAACACCAGGAAATTTGTTTAGAAACATCATTTTTTTTCTCTTTGTAAAATCACTTTATTTAATAAATTTTTAATGCAATTAGCCGATTATAACATAATCTAGAAAGTTGAGTGTTTTTAAAATATCGCTTAACGTATAATTTCTTTGAAATTTTTCTTTTTTTTTTCTTGATAAGTTATTTATCTTAAATGTGTCATGGAAAATCTTCTCTAAAAATAACTATCACGTTCATTTCTAATAAAGCCTAAGTCAAATTTCATTTTCAAGTAAAGAATTTATTCTACATGGTAGAAATTTCAAAGCACGTAGAAACAAATATGCGATTCAAATTTGTTACAATCCCTTTAAGGGGATAATTTAAACCATATTATTGTTTATTTTAAATTTGATTACTCGATACGATTGATTTAAACTGAACGAAAATACTGTTCTATTTGACACCGTACTGGTTGAAAAACCTGATATGGTTCTCTAGATTAGAATCGAGTTTTAGCCTAGAAAACCGAATCAGGTTTTATTATTGGGAGAAAACAGATGACATTGTACTATTTTTAAGCGATTGTTTTTCGCCAAATCTTTTATTAACTACGTGAAGTTAAGATTTAACTCGTATAAAAAAATAAAATAAATTATTTTGACTTGAAATCTAAATGGCAACACCAGTATTGCCCAAATAGTTACTAATACAAAGCGAATTAATAAACTGTCTTATATAATCAATATAAACACGTCTGATTTTTTTAACAATTTTAATACAGTTCAACAAACCGTGTATTTTTTTAAATTTGAATACATGATAAGATTGGTTGAGATTGAATCGAAAGACTGTTCCGTTCAACATAGGACCGATTGCAGAAGGTTTTAACATCGTTTTTTGCATCGTCAATATGGTCCAACAAATTATTGCTGATCCTTGATAAAATTAGCTCGAAATAATATGGTTCTACAGTTAATCTTTTTTTCATTTCTATCTTTCATTATAATCTATATTTCATTATTATCAGTGGTTTTAAGGAATACTTTGTCGGAAAATAAATTGTCATTAGTAATAATTAAAGTAATTTTTACAAAATGTTGAGACTAATTTACGTACAATTTTTCTAAGATATCTGTCACTGCAGTCCTAAAATAAATTTCATTTTTCCTAAAGTACGCCTTTTTGTCTTGTCCCATCACGATTTTCTTTCAGCCATATTCAATGAAATAATTTAGTTAAATTTTCTTGTGAATGAAGAAAGATTATCATGGGAGTTGAATTGTGTACAAAATGTTCAAAAGCACGAATATTTTTCTTCTTCTTTTATTTACTTCTAAGTTGAAAAATATCCATCTTATTTGGCCCTAATGAAGGCTTGGAAACATTTAATAATAGCAGAAGATTTTACCGAGTCTAAAACGTGAGTTCTTGACATAATTTGTATTCCTTTGATGAAAAACCTTTGACTCTGTATGTTTCTTTCATGGAAGATTTAATTTCTCATTCACGAATTTTCTTCTACCACTACTGGCTCTGAGAATGGAAAGAAACATTTTCAATTCGACATTATAAAAAAGTTTTTTTAGTGTGCGATAAGTGAAAAAAAAAATCATTTAGAATAATTCTGATTTAATAATTTGATTTTTAACGAGTTAGTGTCTTCAAAGCTTTATTTAATCTTATCAGATTAACTAATTTTGACTACTTTATACGTTTTAAATAATTACAACGATCAGTCTGATTTAATACAGCTTTTGGACAATTTTTAAATATGTTGATTGGGGGATTTTTTGCTTTGTGTGTGTCAGGGTTGGCAAGATTTTGCCACAGGTGGAAAAAACCATGGTAAATACCGGTAAAAACCGTACTGGCAAAAACAGGTTTTTGCCAAGCAAATTGGCAAAAAGTGGCAAAAACCTATATTTTCCAAGATGAGAGGACAAAAACACATTTTTGATACAAAATTATTCCTAAAATTAAAATATATACTATAAATATAAATAATTACAAAAAAATTAACAAAATTATTATTCCATAATTAAATGATAATGTAATAATATATCATTTTAGTAGTTTAAAACATTATTGATTGGAAAATTTGTGATTATTCTTTTTTTTCCGGTGAAATGAACTTATTTTAAATTAATATAACTATAATTTAAAACTTAAAATATCTATCAATATGTGTAGTTAATTATTGTACAAATAATAATTTTTTATAATAAATAATAATATTATGCAAATAAAAATATTTATTTATTTGTAAAAAAACATTTATTTTAGGATTCTAAAATGAAAAGAGATCACAAACTTTCAATCTTTTAAAAATTATTACCATTATATTAATTATTAATATGTTAAAAATAATTTTTTCATGTAATGTATCAAAATTATTATTCCTTATGATTGATTTAAATTTGTTTCAAGTATTTTGTAATAATATTTAATCAGCAATTTAGATAATTTGGTTTTTGCCGGTTTTTACCAGTTTTTGCCGGTTTTTACCAGGTTTTTGCCACTGTCCTGGCAAAAACCCCTTTTTGCCGGCAAAAACTCCAACCCTGGTGTGTGTTGTGATATGTTGATCGATATGATTTTTATGTTTAGAAAGCAAGAAGTTTTTTTAGTGTGCGATAAGTGAAAAAAAACATTTAGAATAATTCTGATTTAATAATTTGATTTTTAACGAGTCAGTTAGTGTCTTCAAAGCTTTATTTAAGCTTATCAGATTAACTAAATTTGACAACTTATTAACGTCTTAAATAATAACAACGATCAGTCTGATTTAATACAGCTTTTGGACAATTTTTTAATATGTTGAACAGGTGAAATGTTGCGTTGTGTGTGCTGTAATATGTTGATCGATATGATTGTTATGTTTAGAAAGCAAGAACATTTTAAAACCATATGAAAACGTAAAAATTAAGTTTGTTTATACATAAAAATCATTAATAAGAATTCTATATTTAATTCATTATTAAAGAATATGCCATATTTTTCTTTTTAGTTAGTTAGATGAAATTCGTATCGAAGTAAATTTGGGAATTATTTATAATGAATACGAAGTGTACTTATATAAATACAATGTTTGTGACTTTCATTGTAGAAAATGGTTTAAAGGTAAATATTTTTTACAACTTACTAACGTCTTAATTAAATAACAACAATATTTTTCTCCGTTTTAATACAGATTTTTGAAATTTTTTTTTACGTGACATGCTGATTAATATACTTCTAACTTTTAGATTGAAGGAAAATTTTAATATCTTATTAAAATATTTAAATGCAGGTATTAAATTTCTTTAAATCTAAAAATATATATAAATCAATTATTTTAGTTCATTATTAACCAATAAACAATAATTTTTAATCAATGAATTATTAATAATTAATAAGACGAAATATATTTCAATGAAATGTGAAGTGTACTAACACATATACAGTGTGTGAAGAATTATTATTGCAAATTTATTAGAAATTGTAAATTGCTAACTAAAAATTTATTATTCAAAAAATGAAAATACTTTTTTAAATTTTACAACCTTCATTTTAATTTCGCAAGACAATTTAAAATATTAATTTGTCCTAAATGCTGTAAATATTCATTTCTGTACCGGATTTCAATTTAAATTTATATAACTTAGTTAATAATCAGCAGAATAATTAACTAAATGTTTAATATGATTGTCTAGACATTTTATTATTATCTTTTAAATTATAATTTTTCGTTTTGTGTTATGGAATTTGGAATTAAATATTTCTTCTCATTAATTTTAAAATAGTGATTTAGTTAGTTTTATTTTTTGTTAAGTTTCTTTATTAAAACCTTCAATATTTTCTCTGCCGAGCCTCATAAGCAGATAATTTATAATGAATTAATTATATAGCGTTTTCCTTAATTAGAAACGTTTCCCGAAATTTCGTAATTTTTATCTGGAAGTTCCGTAACGTTTAAAGAAATATTCCAGAAACTTAAAACTTTGCAAAAGTTATTTTAGCATTCTATGTTAAAAATATTTAAAAATACCGACTGTAAAAAAGAAAATAATCTTCCAACTTACTTTAAAAACAATTTTAAAAAAGTTAAAGAATTGAAAAATATTAATTAATTTACGCGTCAACGGATCCGAGACGATTATACTTCACATCTGTTACAGAACGCTACTATAAACGATTCCATATAATTCTATACTGAATTCCTTTACTGCTTACAATTAGATATTAAAAAAATAATCAAAAGGCTTATGAAGTTTTGTAGAAGGAATGACTTCATTGTCCAAATTGCAAATTGGTCCAAAATTGATTTTAAAAATATACATTTAATTTTATAACCAGTTAAAATTAATTAGTATTTTATATTTTTTTGTAGTTACAGAATTGTACATGATATAATATCCAATATGCCGACCAGGTGGCCGAGTGATTAGCGTGTCTGACTGCGGAGCCATTGGTCGCGAGTTCGAATCCTGCTCAGGGCATGGATGTTTCTTTCTCTCTCCGTGTTCTATGTCCTTTCCTCTTTGTGTGAATGTGACCCGCCTTATAAACGGGTTTGTGGTTGTGTGACGTGGGCGACGCTGCTCCACCGCCGTGGCTTCGACACAGGTGCCCACTGGCTAACGAGAAGAGAGTAGCAGTTCTGGCATTTCTGTGGCCAACTGGACAAACCCCAAGTGCCCGCCATAAAAAAAATAAGTAAGTAAAAAAATAAAGAAAATAAATAAATAATAATATCCAATATTATCTGGCAGAATGACACAAATAATTTCTCTCGGTATTTAAACATCTAAAGGGCCGCCGACTCTGTTTTGGGTGTTCAACGTAGTGTTACATTTTGTTTTGCTACGAAAAAACTATATACTCTAAAACTTGAAATGAAGGTATTAGAAAAATGAACAGAGAGTACATTGGAATCAAAAAAATTAACACATGATTATTAGCTCCAGAATTATTAGCTGTTTAAACTTATAGAAAAAAATACCGCACGGGCCACTCTACAGGCCACTGGAAAACGACTAAAGAGTTTCCAGAGAGTATGCTGATCATTATGAATGAAGAACGAACTATTTTATAAGAAATAATTATTAAATTGAAAACGATTTAAATGCTTATCTAAATTAGACAAGATTTAGGTATTTATCTGTAATTTGAGTCCGGTGCTAAAGACGTCAGTTACGGTATTATAAACGTTTCTTATTCGCCATTGCGGATTTTGAGAAATAATAACGTATTTTAATAAACCACGTCTATAGTTAATCGATTAACTATTGCTAGGTTATCAACTCTAGGACTTGGGCTGACGTAAAAAAAAAATAATTTGTGTATGTTGGACCCATGGTTAAAAATTATTGTGTTGAAATGATGTGTTTGAATCAATTTGATAAAGATTCATTTCGGAAATATTTATTTTTAACCTGTAAAGTTGACATTGAAATTTATTTTCTATCTTTAAAATTGAAAATAAATGTTGACCCAGAGAGCAATTTTTTTTTAGCTGAAAAATGTTATAGATGTTTTTGCAATGCATTCAGAATAGAACGACATGGCTAATATGTCACCTGCTGTTCTTTCTTCCACAGATTTGCTTTCTGTCAAGATGAATTTCTATTGATACTTTTTGAGATTTCTTTGCCCAATTTATTCAAGAATTTTTCGTCCGGCTGTCTTCTTTTCAATCGCAAGCAATTTGTCACTTAAAGCGATTTTCATTTTACTGATCACTTGGCTGATTTTGGTCATTTATTTCTCGCTAAAGCTTTTTTTTTTTTTTTACTTGGTCCAATGAAAATGAATGCCAAAAGGGGAAATTTCTTGCTTTATTTTATGAAGAATTCGTTGTCGTTAGATTGAATTCAAGTAAATGAATTCTTTTCTCCTTGATTTATTTTGAAATATTCGGAGACTTAAAAATATAAATTATTCTGATTCATCACAAATTTTGATGGTTTTAGTTGAATTATTATATATAAATATTGTTTTATTAATCTTAAATTTTTAAGTTTAAGTTAAGCGTGTTTAAACAACATACGGGGTTTTCGATCAAAGTCTTTAATATGCGGTTATAGAATCTTTGCCAAAAAAGAGGAAAAAATAGATTAAGTTTCGTAAATAAGAATTTGTGTGTGGGAAGTTTTCAGGATCTCACGATTCATTATCAAGAAATTATTGTCTTGAATATCAAAAGCATCTAAACAAATTTGAAAGTCAGACAAAATAGAAGACAGTGAAAAAATATTAAAACATTTTCATTCATTCAAATTTGTAAATTTTTCAATTTTTTTTAAAAAATAAGACCTAATTTTGATTATGTGTTATTAATTACTAATTTTAATTAGTAAAAAATAATAATTTAATAATTTTGAAGTAAAAAATTTATAAACTTCAAGTTTTGCACTAAATGTGATAAATTATTACAACATTTTTATATAAATTTATCAAATTAATAAATAATTTTGAAAAACAAGATTTTTTGAACTGCCGTAAGTTAAAAGAAACATTTTTCAGGCTCAGAAATTTGTAGCTCATATGTCAGAAAATGACTAAATTTTTGAAATATTGTGTATTTTTCCTTTTTAATCTTTATGAAAAGATCGGTATTCATTTAAGGTTTTTATTTTTTATTTTTATAACCGTCGTTGAACAGCCGACCCAATATTTGGGTTTACGATTACTAATGCTCAACTCTGTAGCCTTGTAATTTTGAAACCAATCCAGAAGACAAGGGAACTCCTGGATCAAGTATTGGGAGAAATTTGCCTTCGAGGAGGACTTTTTTATGAAACTAACCAGCATTTGCGGTACATGAAGAGGAAAACTACGAAAACCTCCCACGGTTAGCGTGACGACAAGGGGACTCTAACCCATGATCTGTCTACCACTGAGGATATTTCACGTCTTCAACAAGGTTTACCAGTTGAAAGGCAAGTTGATAACTGAACCAACCTGCGCTATTAGTTTAAGACATAGCACGGTTTTACTTAAATGCTATTTTACGCCAAGGAAAATAAAAAGAAAATGAATAAAAAAAAGTTATGAACTTTAATATTCAACCATAAAACTGTACTAGTATCAAAACTGATAAATATTTACAATAATTAAATAATATTTGTTTTTATTTGAAATTTTCATTTTGACAGCATTTTCTCATCTACACTGTAAAATATTAGCAGTATATAAATTCATCACGACTTGGACATAAATTGTTCTGCCGGGAAGTGGACGTAAATAGTTCTACTCCAAACAGACAAGCAAAATATCCTGGTGCTAATTGGATGTAAATAGCTGCTCCAAACATAAATTGTTTTGCAGGGTATCGGATGTAAATAGTCACTACTCCAAACATAAATTGTTCTGCAGGGAAGTAAGCGTACATAGTTCTACTCCAAACATAAAAAATGAGAAGTGTGGTATAGCCTAATATGGATCTTGTACTAGAAATAATAACTAACTAACTAACTAATCCAAACATTGAATATTCTGCAGTGAATTGAATTTAAATAGTTAGTACTCTGAACATAAATTGTTCTGCAGGGAAGTGGACGTAAATAGTTCTACTCCAAACAAACAAACAAAATATTCTGCTGCTAATTGAATGCTAATAGCCGCTCCAAACATAAATTGTTTTGCAGGGTATCGAATGAAAATAGTCACTACTCCAAGCATAAATTGTTCTGCAGGGAAGTAAGCGTACATAGTTCCACTCCAAACATAAAAAATGAGAAGTGTGGTATAGCCTAGTATGGATCTTGTACTAGAAATAATAACTAACCCAAACATTGAATATTCTGAAGGGAATTGAATTTAAATAGTTATTACTCTGAACATAAATTGTTCTGCAGGGAAGTGGATGTAAATAGTTCTACCCCAAATATAAAATATTTTGCATGGAATCGGATGTAAATAGTTACTACTTCAAACATGAATTGTTCTGCAAGGAAGTGGACGTAAATAGTTCTATACCAAACATAAATTGTTGCGTAAGGAAGAGAGCTTGAATACGAGTAGTTGTTCTGTTTCAAGCATTAATTGTTCTAAATGTAGCTTTTATGAATATAAAGTAATTATGAAAATGACTTATTTTTATTTGCTAAAAATTTTACATAACATTTTACATAACATAAAACGGCATTGAAGAACATTTTGTGTGCGAAATGTTTGTTTTTGTTTTGAAAACTTTTAAATGAAATTTAGTTTATGCAAAATAAAAGGAAAAGTATTTAAGAAAATGAGTGGAATAAAAGAAATCAGTCGATCTCTATTATATGCGTAACTATTTTTATTGCATTCAACCAACAAAATTCAGCTTATAAATTCCCATTCGTGTTATTAAGAATGATACTTGCAATTTTATGTCTTCAAGAAACACTGAGCATTATTACCTTAATTTCTTATACTCTAAAGTAGTTAATTATATTTTTAGCCTAGCTTCGAATGGTAAGAAGAAGATTTTGGTTTTAAAATAAGGAAATGTTTTGTTACTAGTTCAAAAAAAAAAAGTCTTTAAGTTTTTTCTCCCGCAATTCATTATTTTCTCATTTATCTCCGAACACTATTTACAAAATTTTCTCGTCCATTTTTAAACTTATGCTCCTTCACTGTTTTCGCGGTGATAGCGAATTACTAACATTAAATTCAGTCCGCAATTACCAGACGCCGGTTAAATGTGTTTTTATGTTAGTAATTTTCTTCACTAGGCTTAAAAGTATTTTTTTTAAGACTTTCAATATTTTAAACGAAGTAGCATGCAAAAGAAAAAAAAATACTAATTGCCTTGCATTACCTCAAGCGATGTTCTAATGTGATTTTGTTTCCCGTTAGGGTTTTTATGGGTGATAAAAAATGCGGTAAAATAAAAATTCGACACTACTTATGAAATAAGTGTTGTCATTATATAAATGTGAAATACAATTTCTTGCGCTGTAAACCAAAACTTCTGACAAATATTGTTTCAGTCTATTTTAATTTCCAATGATAATCATGAATGACAATGTTAATAATTATTATATAGCTTCAAATATTATGTTTTGTTACGGTTTTATGGGTGATAAAAAATGCAGTAAAATAAAAATTCGACAACACTTATTAAATAAGTGTTGACGATACTTATGAAATAAGTGTTGTCATAATTTATATGCGAAATACTACTTTTTGCGTTGTAAACCAAAACATCTGACAAATATTGTTTCACACTATTTTAATTTCCATATCATTGAATTTACAATGTTAATAATAATTGCATAGCTTCCAATACAATGTTGAGTAACGGTTTTTATGAGTGATGAAAAATGCGGTTAGTTAAAAATTCGACAATACTTGTGAAATAAATGCTGTCATTATATAAATGCAAAGCACTATTTCTTGCTCTGTAAACCAAAATTTCTGACAAATATTGTTTCACACTATTTTAATTTCCATATTATTGAATTTACAATGTTAATAATAATTGCATAGCTTCCAATACAATGTTGAGTTACGGTTTTTATGAGTGATAAAAAATGCGGTTAATTAAAAATTCGGCAATACTTATGAAATAAGTGTTGTCATAATTTATATACGAAATACTATTTTTTTGGGCTGTAAACCAAAGCATCTGACAAATATTGCTTCACACTATTTTAATTTCCATATCATTGAACTTAAAATATTAATAATGATTGTATAGCTTCAAATACAATGTTGAGTTATGTATTTTATGGGTGATAAAAAATGCGGTTAAATAAAAATTCAACAATACTTATGTAATAAGTGTTGTCATAATTCAAATGCGAAATACTATTTCTTGCATTTTAAACCAAAACATTTGACAAATATTGCTTCACACTATTTTAATTTCCATACCATTGAATTTATAATGATAATATAATTGTATAACTTCAAATACAAAGAGCTATATGTTTGTTTATCTTATATGATAAATTTTAAGCTCCGTTTAAACTGACCAGCAAATTTATGTAGCTTTTCCCCTAACAATAAAATGTTTTGAAAATGTTAATTTTTGTTCCAAATTTTTTTTAAAATTTACAGTATCCATTGAATGATTAGTGTAATAGTATGAATGATTAGTGTAAGAAATTGTATATTTAAAATTTGATCGATTTCTCAGGAACAATTCAACCGATTTCGCTCAAATTTTGTATTTTGCTGTATAAAACGATATCCTTTAAAATAATGTAAAAATTTTATACCTTACAATTCAAAATGTTTCTACTATTATTAAATAAAATAATAATAAATATTTATTAAAATTTATTTTTTGCATGGAATTATCTTATGAGAAACGAATTTTATATAATTTTGTGCAAAATTTTTTCAATTCTCCTTAAAAGTTCTCGAGATAATGTGAAATACACAAAAAGTAAAATTGACTTTGAGGGGTCCAAATTGTGGATCACACTCCTGATCAAACTATGGGGTCCATATTTCTAAGATTGAAGCTACCACTTATATTTTGTTTGTCAAAAACCCGAATTCGTTGAAAATAAGGTATGTTTATTCAGAGAAAGTACGTTTTTGTGTTTGATTTCGTTACTTAATTGTACATTTTATCAAAAGAATATTTCACCTTTTTTTAAAATTTTAGCTCAATAAAGGTATTATTTTAATGACTGGATCGTGCGTTCGAGAACCTATATTATCTGAATACTATACTCGCATTGTTGTTGTAGGCCATTAGGTAAAGAGCGCGATTGTTCTTGTTTTCCAGTGGTGCCATCTTTGGCCAAGAATTCGACTTCTTCCACACCCATACGTCACACCCATCTGTAGGGTGGACTCATTCATACATCAATTCATTCATCAAAAAGATAGTAATTTTGATTTGAGCCGGAGAACTATCTAAGTCCAATTCAGTACCCCAGAGGCATAATTTGCTATGGGAGCATGGAGGACTTTGTGACGAGACAGAATACACGTGTACCAGTCACCATTTACTACACGAGGAGTCTTCGGCGGTCTGGATTTGAACTCCAACTCACACGAATGAGAGTCCAGCACCCTGCCAAACAGGCGACACCACTCAAAAAGTTAATTCAGAAATTTAAATTTAATTCTAACACTTAGTGACTGTGTACAAATAATTTTTAAAGATTTTTTTTAAACTTAGCATAGTTTTAAATAATTTCGTTAGGACAGTAGTTTAAAAATGAAACTGAATCGTTATTAATTAATGTGTTCTATTTAGATTTTTTTTTCCTCCTTCTAACTTTAGATTATTACTACACAGAGAAAAAAAATTCTTCTGGAATTAGCTTACTGTATGGTTGGCACATTGATGGTAAAAGAAAACCATAATTCTGGTAATAAAACCCAATGTATTTAATCCATTCATTTGGTAACGGTTTACCGGAAATTCTGATTTTCAAAATTATAGTTTTTGTTACCACACGTTTATTAAAAAATATAAAACTAAATAAATATAAAAGTATTAAAATATAATAGTAAATTTTACCGAATTAATGGTTTTTATGCCATAGACTAAGATATCATGATAAAATTATCAAATTTCTCCACATTTACCAAATTTTATCGCATATTACAAAGTCATATTGTATTGTTATATTACCAAAATAATCGCCAAAGCTCTCCAGTCAAAATTGCCGTGCATTTTGGTGTTCTCATGGAGCCAGGAACAAGGGCAATTTTGCCATATTCTGGTAGTTTTGACCATTTTTTTTTCAAAGTGCAAATATTTAAGAAAGAAGCTTATTTTATCAAGAAAATATTTATACTTTCTGAAAATTAACTCCATTTATATATTATTTAGAAACAGATTTCTATGTTTAGAAACTAATTCTTTCATTAACTAACTGGTAAGGAAAGTGGGAGTGTTTGAAAAATTATCCTATTATTTTAAAGACAGCTCGTACAGTCAATTTAAATTTAAATTAAATTCTGTCTTCTATTAAACTTACAAAGTGAGAAGTGAGTGGAATAAATTTTAAAGTAACAATGTGCCCTGTAGTTGTCCGCTAAATTCATTGCCACATTCATTGATTACTTCTCTGAATCCTAAATTGCTGCAGTTGATTACTATAAGAGGAATGGCTGCAATTTCTTTGCTCTAAGTTAATCCTTGAAAAAGTGTCTCAATTGCCTCAATCTGTTAAAAATAAACAGATCTTAGTTTTTAACTTATATAAAACTTTATTTAATATAGGAAAGGGACTATGCACTAATACTCAATAGTACATTTTTTTAACAAGATTTATTTTACTGAATTTTGTCACTTTAAAACCAAATTACATTGTTATACTACCAAAATAAATACGGTGCCGGGATAGTCTGATCGGTAGGGCACTGGGCTCATGTCCGAGAGTTCGTGGGTTCAAATCCCACCGGCTCCCGTGTAGTAAAGTGACTGATGCACGTTAAATCTGTCGAGTCGCAAAAGTCCTCCATGTTCGGATAACAAATCAAGACCTCTGGGGGTATTGGATTGGAGATCGATCGTTCTCTGATTCAGGTCAAAATTACGATCTGTGGATAAATGAATGGATGTATGAATGGGTTCACTCTATAAACGGGTGCGACGTATGGTGTGACAGAAGTCGAATCCCAAGACTTAGTAAATTTCATCAGCAATTATGAATGTATTAATTAACAGTAAACTAATTACTTTAAAAATATGTAATGATCGAAATTTAATGAATTATTTTTAAAATATTGAGTGAATTAATGAATATTGTAATTTTTCGTCATAGCCTTTTATCAGTATTATTCTTAAAATTTGGTTTTATGTCAGACTGTTGAATTCATAGGTTTGGAGTGGCATCTAGTCTAGTTCTTAATTTGATTTTTGTGTATGCCTAAATTGAAAATGAATAAACTTAAATATGGTTCTAATTAAACTATAAAGCGAAAAAAAGAAGAAAATAAATGTCGAGAATGGTTATCAGAAATGGCTTCATTGTTGAATTTGGTTATTTTTATTCAATGCGAAATACTAATGAATATTTTTTCCAAATGCATATCTTTTTTGTAATTCATTCATTATATTGCTATTAGAAAAAAAACATTGTTTTGAAATTCTTTAGTAAAAAAAATTTCAATGAAATGATTCTATAAAAATTATGGGAATATTAAATAAGTAATGGATTATTAATTGGATATTTAAAAAAATTAATTACACGCTTTGAAAATTATTACTCCTGTACGGAACCGTAGGGTTCCGTGTATTACCATTCAGAAACCGTTGTTCTATATTATATCTGTAGTATTTTTATATACGAAAAATTCGATATAAATGACTTTTACAACATATATTTCAGAGCCAGAAATTATAATCCCGAAAGACTAATATTTACTGTCATGATTTGTAAATGGTGAAAGGAATAGTTTATTTTTTAGATATCATACTAAATTATTTGACACTTAAAGACATTTTTCTTTTACACATAAAATTCTTTGACTTTATCTTGTCTACAAAAAAGCTGCAAATCATGCAACTTTCATTTACACACTCTAGCATTATAGTTTAAAAAAATAAATAACTATATATATTTTTTACTTAGGAATGGTTTATATTTAATCTAGATGTTTTTTCTTAAATTTTTGGGAAGCAGATTGTTGCGATTCTTTTTCTCCTGATGAGCTGAAAGAACAGGAGATTGAAATAAATGAACTGAAATGTGGGGTTTTACAAGTAAGAACTGACAGTTTTGAGAATAAATTGTCGTAAACGAGTAAAAAAAAGGGAATCTGAACTATTTGTAAGCAATAATAAATGATCGTGAAAAATGTGAACCACCTTTGGTATTTCTTGCACTCCTTTTTTTAAACTATTTTTCAGGGTTTAAATACTACGTATCAACGCATTTTTTGTACTTATCTAAAAAAAAGTTTTCCAAAGTAATATATTTTCAAATTGATGTTGTTGTACGTCACACATATTGAATTATCGTTGGCTATTAATTACAGTGTTACAATACTCTACCAAATACTTTAAAATTTGATCTTAATATCCTTTTTTTAATATTATTTTTTTAAATACTTTTTTTTAAAAGGGAATATGATATGATAAATGTTTTAATAAAATTATATAATTTAAGACGCTTGAAAGTTTTTTTTTGTTGTTATTTAAAACCTCTTAATGAATAAATAAATGAATGAAGTAAGTGAAAAAAACAATCCTACCAAGAGAAAAGACAAAAATTTAGAAGTTCATTATGTTCGATTAGAATTAATTTCTTATCATTATGGTGTCAAAATTGATGAGCCCAATCGATGAACATATTATAGGTTATAATATTTCAGAATTATTCAAATTTCTATGTTTAAGAACATATAGTTGCCTGCTTGTAATTATAATAATTAATGTATTCTTCCAATTCAAATTTCAACCAAAAATTCTCGAATTAAGTGAATCTGCTGTTCCAATTGCAGTTGTTCCAAAAGTGGCCGGTGATTAAAAAAAAATAGATTGAAGGAAAAACAGAAGGCGATAGAAACGTACTGTTAACCACATTCTGCTTAGAGAACTAAGCACATTTCGTTCTAATTTTTAAATTGGTTAAAAAGTTTGTTAAGAGATAGCGCTGACTAAGAATTAGGAGGAGAAAAACAGTAAAACAATCTTTTCAAAATAAGCACAATTTGAAGTAAGAATGTGATGCAATCTGTGCTCGAAATAATTGTTGCCAGTGCAAATACTTTAATTAAAATACACTGTAAAAAATTTCGGATTAATTTACGGTAAAAAAAATGGGTGATGGTAACTTTTCACAGTAAAATCCATTTTTACCGGAACACGTTACGAGACGAAGAATTTGACCTACCGTAATTTTTATAGTAATTATTACCGTAAAATTACTGAATCACTCTAATTAAATAAATATTACTATAAAAATTACGGTATAGGATTTAATGATAAAAGTATACTTTACGGTAAAATGGATTTTACGGATACACCCAAAGTGCCGGTATATTATACCGTAATATTTTACAGTGAAATCTGACATGGAATAGAAAATTTCTATTCAGCAAATGTCAAAATAAATAAATAAATCATAATAAATAATGATAAAATAAGAATTGTCCTGCTTTAATTTTTTATTCGCTATGTCAGGCTCAATGATAAACGGAAACGTGGTAGCATATGTGGGCTATGTCACCAAATTATTATTTCTAAAGTTATCTGAAATCGCACGTGTTTATTTTGTTTATAGTTACGTTTTACTTTAAAAGTTAAGTGTGTTTCTATAAAACTAAATCATTTTAAACCAACTGTAATTGAATTAAAAATAAAAATACATTTTGTACTAAAAGGCAAAATTAATGGAGAAAATGTACATATTCGTTTCGGAGATCATAAAAAATCACCATACTATTTGACGCCGATAGTGCTTGATTTATTTTCGTAATAACTCTTACCGATATTGTTGTACCAAGCACTGTTTTAATAGTGACCTAACATGCTAATAAAGATATTTAATATTGCTACTAGGGTACCTTATATAGGTACTGTGGTAATAGGTTTTTACATCCCTCTGAAAGGACTAAGTGTCGAAAGAAATTTATGGATTGTTGTAAATTTTGACTTTGTATCTCATGAGTTGGCCTCTAGCAATAAAGTTAATCTTTATTTCGATGGAATGAACTTTGTTTTTTGGATTGAGTTCAACTTAAAATGTAATATTCAAATGTAATGTTTAAAATAAAATGCAACGACGAAAAAATAAAAATGTATTTTTTTATTTTTAGGATGCTCGAGATGAATCAGAGAG
Organism: Parasteatoda tepidariorum; assembly: GCF_982258835.1. Classification (NCBI taxonomy): domain Eukaryota; kingdom Metazoa; phylum Arthropoda; class Arachnida; order Araneae; family Theridiidae; genus Parasteatoda; species Parasteatoda tepidariorum. Next base: position 64,480,724 of record NC_141762.1, on the reverse strand, counting down.
GAAGTCATCAACATCTGTAGAGAGTCAATCATCCTCATCCTTTCTTTTTTCGGCATCAAGGTAGGTAACTTTCTTTCAATTGTTATATTATTTTTTGTTGTTAAATTCCTTTTCCCAATGTAGTGTGTTATAGAGTGAAAGTAATGCTTCATAAAAAATTCGTCTTAGCTTTATATTTGATGTGTTGCTTATTTGATGTATACTTATTTGATGTGTTGCTTTAAATATTTTGCGCACTTATGAGACTTAAATTAATTTTGATCAATCATTTCAGAGTTAGATTATAAACTATAGAAAAGAAAAGTTACAAAATAGTTGCTGACAACGGAACAACGGAAATATTGCGCGATTTTTATATGACTAATGAAAATTATTGTAATATAATCGCTTTATAAAGAGGTGAATAGTATGGTCAAAAGTACAAGAATATTTTTAAAATTTACCGTGTTACTAACCCTATGAGAACAATAAAAAGCTCGATGGTAATGATGTGGTAATGATGGTAATGATGCTCTTTGGTAATGATGTTGGTAAAAGGAACAATAAAATATGGTTTCATTAAAGATATGATAAAATTTGTTAATTTTATCATGATACTTAAACTATTTATACAGTTAAATTTACTTTTCAGTTTTGTATTTTTTACTAAAGGTGTGGTAGTAAAAACAATAATTGTGAAACACTGAATTTCCTGTTAACTATTACCATATAAAATGGAAAAATTACGATGTTGTAGTTGTAGTTCATTTACGTCGCACTAGAGCTGCACAGTGGGCTATTGCCAACGGTCTGGGAAACATCCCTGAGGATGATCCGAAGACATGCCATCGCAATTTTGATCCTCTGCAGAGGGGATGGCACCCCCGCTTCGGTAGCCCGACGACCTAGCACTTTACGGTAGAACAGTTTGACGAGAACCAATACCGCACACCCTCGGTCCCTACGCAGGCTGATCCAAGTGGTCACCCACCCGCACACTGACCGCAGCCAGTGATGCTTGACTTCGGTGATCTGCTGGGAACCGTGTCTTAACGATCAGTCCACTGCGGAACTGGAAAAATTACGAAATGAAAGGTTTAAATATCGTATATTTTGGTTTTATTACCCTGAATCATGCTTTTATTTAACAGAAATGCTATTACAGGTCTGTACGATAATTTTACCAGATTTTTTTTCGGTGTGTACTTTTCGACCTTCTGATTTATTCAACTTAGTTTTATGCTGTCCAATGACTTACTATTTTTCGGATATCTGAATAATATGCATACTGTTTTTTTATGAAAGTTATTCTAAGAAATAAATTATCAGGAATTGAAGGTTAATATCGTCTTGTAAATTACTATCTCCGAAAAAAAGGTTTAATATTAAATCATAATCATCTTGAACCATAGCATGGAGAAAATTTCCTGCAATCTTAATAAAGTTTCAATGTTAACTATATTTCCATTGAGGATGAACCATAGTATCGTGCAATTAAGTTTTAAAGTTACCATAACATGGATCAATTTAGCATTATTAAAATTACAACAAATTTAAACAACATTATGGTTCAGTTTTGCATAAAATTTATTAAATTAGTGATCAAGTAATTTATGAAACTACTTAAAAATAGAAAATGCTATTGTTGCAAAATAAATACTATACCAATGACTGCAATATGGTCTTTCATTTAATAGTTAAATAACTCACAAAATGTCACTAGATATTGATTTTTTTGTGATAAAATCGAATTCGAATCATATTTTGAACGTTGACGTTGTACTTGTACGAAACCATAGTACTTGATAAATGAAGATGAAAGAAACAAGGATTTTCTTAGATAAATTTTTGATTCGTTCATCTCCATAAGTTTTCTTTCATATTTTGAAAGAAGCAAGACTAAAAATTCATAAAGTATTTTTGAATATGGAGGAGATTTCCTAACTTGAGGAGAAAAAAATAACGAAAATCATACCCTGGAGCAGAAATGGCATTTAAAGTTTCAACTAAAAAATTAATTTGAGATACGATATTTCGTGTTAAATCATGTGTATTGCACGTACAAAATAATCTGAAAAAAAAAATTTTTTCAGAATACACGTAGAAAAACAGTTCTGGTAAAATTACTGCACTGTATTGTAATGGCATTTCTTGTAAATGAAGCCATAATTCTGCTTAATAAAACCAAACTATATGGGATTTAAACCATTAATTTGGTAACTTTTCCAATTTTTATGGTACCGGTTAAGCAAAAATTCTGGTTTTCAAAATTATAATTCTTATTGTCACATATTCAGTGAAAATTTCAAAACTGAAAACTAAATTTTACATCCTAAATGGTTCTAAGGCCTTGTCTTAAGGTATCATGATAAAATTATTATATTATATTTCATATTTACCATATTTTATCACATATTATAAAACCTAATTTTATTATAAATTTTTTCCAAAAACATTATCAAACCGCTTCGGTAAAAATTTAAGAGCTTTTAGGTGTTCTCGCATACACGGTAAGTTTTACCATATTCTGTTAGTTTTGACCATTATTTTTGTATTCTAAGTGAATATATGTATAATTAGGAAAATTGTGAACATGTTTAAATTATCTTTATTTCTTTTAATTAGTTCCATTTTTCGTTTTAGATTTCGAAGTTCCAGCAGCACGTGCATTGATAAATGTATGAGAGGTAAATATTTGTTTATATTTAACTCTGTTGAAAAAAATATTTAAAACAAAAATAGAATTTTCCAAAAACGAGAAACATTTTGTAAGCTTCTTAAACCCATTAGGCTTTTTGATAATCAAAGCGAAATTTAATCACTTTGTTTAAATAAAATACTGTTTTTTCCACCAGATATGTTAATTTATTAAAATATTTTTTTCTCTGCATAAAAAAAAAAGTTAAGCGTTTTACTTGCAAATAGGAATACAGATGCATCTTTAGTTGAACTGATAACATAATTTTAATTTGTCAATATTTTTTAACTAAAATTCTTTTTTTGAAAAATTATTTACAATATTGAAGTAGTAGTAGTAGTTAATTTACGTCGCAGTGGAGCTGGACAATGGGCTATTGGCGACGGTCTGGGAAACATCCCTGAGGATGATCTGAAGACAAGCCATCACAATTTTGATCCTCTGCAGAGGGGATGGCACTCTTGCTGCGGTAGCTCAACGACCTGCACGCGAAGTCGAGCACTTTACGGTAGAACAGTTTAACGAGGACCAATACCGCACACCCTCGGTTCCTAAGCAGACTGATCCAAGTGATCACCCACCCACCCGCACACTGACCGCAGCCAGTGATGCTTGACTTCGGTGATCTGCTGGGAACCGTGTCTTAACGATCAGTCCACTGCGGGACTACAACATTTAAGATAAATTGACCAAAAAAATCACACTTTATTAATAAAATTAATTATCTGCTATTATACTTTGGAAACAGTCTAAATGTTTTTTCTTAAGCAAGATAATCACATATTTAGAAATATTAGTCTTCTAAATTCATTGAATTGATAAAAGCAATAATATTTTTTTTCTTCTAAAATATGCCCGAATCATTATTTTTCGAGAATGTATTAATTTCTTAAGTACCTCATCATCTTCAAACTACACATTTTAGACATTTAAAAGACTTCATTTTACCCCTTTAAATTAAAAAGATTATTTTTTTTTAAATATTATTCATTTAGTTTTAATCATTGCTGTCTAAAACACTTTCCGTTTATCAGTTTTAATTAAAACGCCAAGTTCTAAAAAAATTGAGTAGCAAAACATAAGATTGTTTCCATGCTATATAAAGTTCTTTCAGATAATTGAAAGTTTTAATTAATTTTTCTGGATGAACGATACTATGTAAGCGTTTAAAAATGATACTTACAATAATTAACTCGAATCAAGCATGTATACTTGTCATAAAAATAAGTTTTCTTTCGCTTAATACTACTTTTTTTCTAGCATTAAAATAAATCGGATTCAAAAAATGGAAAATGATCTTAAATCTAATTGCATCTGTATAAAATAAAAATTAAAACCTGCTTTCTAAAACAAAATAAATATCTAAATGTAATTTCGTATTTAATAGCAGTTATCTTTAAATGAAACGTATATATTAGTGTTTATTAGGTAAATATTTCTGTTACGAGCAATCATTGAAAAGATTCGGTGAACAAAAATTTTTGTTTAAATTTTTTATTCGTATTAGTTATGTAGTACATATTTTCAATTTAAGAGAGGTAAAATGAGGTCTTTTAAAGGTCTAAAATTTGTAGTTTAAAGATGCTGAGGCACTTAAGAAATGAATACATTTTCGAAAAATAATGATCTGACATATTTTGGTAAAATAAATATTATTGCTTTGATCAATTCAATGAGTTTAGAAATCTAATATTTCTAAATTTATGAATATTTTTCCTTAGTTAATACAATTAGATTAGTTTTTAAAGTATATAAGATAATTAATTTTATTAATAAACTTATTTTGCAGTCAATTTATCTTTAAAATGTAAATAAATTAGATTTTAAAAATTGAAAACAATTTTAAGTTTAATTGCATATTTATTTTTCAATTTAAGAGAGAAAATGAAGTTTTATAATGGTCTATAATCTGTAGTTTGAAGATGCTGAGGTGTTTAAGAAAGGAGTAAATTCTCGAAAAAAAAAATAATTTAGACATATTTTAGATTAAAAAAATATTATTGCTTTTTATCAATTCAATGAATTTAGAAATCTAATATTTATAAATTTATGAATATGTTGCCTTAGTTAAAACTATTAGACAATTTCTAAAGTATAGTTGAAGGTAATTAATTTTAATAATGAACTAATTTTGCTGTTAATTTATCTTTAGAATGCTGTAAAGTAATTAGATTTAGAAAAGGGAAAACGATCCTAAATTTAACGGCATCAGAATAAAATAAAAGTAAAAAACCTGCTTTTTAAAATGAAATAAGTATCCAAATGTAATTTTGTATTTATCTTTAATGAAACGGGGAGCAACGTTGGCCCACCTAATATGGTGCCCCTGAAAGAGAGGCCAACAAATCTGCCCCGTAAATGCCTGAATTGACGAAAAATGTTAACACAGGTGGGCACTGGAGAAAAAAAAAATCTTTAATGAAACGTATATATATATATATATATATATATATATATATATATATATATATATATATATATATATATATATATATATATATATATATATATATATATATATATATATATATATATATATATATATATATATATATATATGTTTTAACGAATAATCATTGAAAGGATTCATTGAAGTAAAAATATCTGTTTTTACAATGTCGTGAAGGGGATAGTTATTGTGATTTTGTCCCTATAATCATATAACTCGAATGATATCAGAAACGTAAATAATGCGAAACAAAAGCGTTGCTCGCTGTTGGCTACGGGAACATGGAAGTGACTGCTCATTAATTTTGTGACTAACAACTGGATAGTAGCAATTCGGTCAGCATTGCGCACTGGCCTCCATTACTTCCCATTAAAGCTGGTATTCATCAATCTGAAGTTGTATGGTCTTCAAGTCGCCACCATTGATATAATTTCAATGGTATATCGCTCTTCTCAATCTTCCTCAGGGCCTAACCCCTTCAGGCTTATAATCACATATATAAGAACAGATCACGCGATTATCTCACGTGATCCCTCATACGTGATTCACAACCCACGGTATCATATGTGGAACGAGAATTTCCGACTCTAGCAGTCAAAGATCACACGGACTTGATCTCATTTTGATTCTCTCGTATTCCATCATTTATTAGTTCATATACGTACTTTTTCAGTCCGCATACGCACTCTTATCTTTTTTGGTACTCTCGTATCACATCTCTTATTGTGTATCTTTTATTATCTATTTATTTTATTATTTTATGAGTGCGTATGTGTACTCTCTAGTAATACGCTTAAGCCTCTTTATTGTTTAGTACGCATTCTCTTGGAGCGTGCGAGATGGGGAAACGTTTCCTTCCGCCGTTCCTGAAAGGGTTAACCACTGTGCCAATATGGCTCACTATTTTTTAATTATGGATTGCCTTTGGATACTTCTTAAAATTCTTTTTTTTTTTCATCTAAAAACCATTGTTATGGTTGTTAGAAGAACACAGTATTAAGAAAATTTTGAACATTTGTTGAAAAAAAATTCTGTCTATTATTTTGGAGTCATTTATTAGTAGTGTATCAAAATTGTTACAGTTGTAATGAAAATGAAATAGTTTTAAGTAATTAATTAAAACTGTTTTATATTCTTTTGAAAGACCATATTTTCGTTAATATATCACAGACATTTTATAAGCGTATACGTTTTTGAAGGTGTATTTCAAAGCATGCATGGAACTTTTTGTATAATTTGTTGTGAAGCGAATTATTATTAGAAATCTTGCAGCCAAATTGTTAATTTACTATGATTTATAAAAATGGTTACACATAATTTTAACACACATAATTTATGGAATTCTTGACAATTTTTAAAAACTATGAAAACTGATAAAAAATATCTGTTTTTTATTCGCAATTTCGAATGCGTTTACCACCGAAATGAATTATTTTCCTCAGAACCTTACAAAAACTATTTCATGTATTACGGAAACGTTATATTATGTTAATACTTTGTAGAAATTCTTTTGAAAGTTTATTCACTGAAAAAATTCAGGATCTATAAAATCCATTTTAGTGTTGAATTCAATTTTACAGCGAAATTTTATATCATTATTTTTACAGTAATATTTATTTAATTACAGTGAAATTACGACCAATATTACTGTAAAAATTACGATACATCAAATTTTTCGTTGGATAAAATGTTACGGTAAAATGGATTTTATGGTAATAAGTACAATTACTTTGATTGCCAGTACTTTCTACCGTTATATGATCTGGAATTTTTTTTATAGTGTAGGCTTTCGAAGATCTTGGAAACAGAAATATTTTAAACATATTCATTTTTTTTACAAATACATTTTTTATACACAAAACATAAATGGTGCTATAATCTTTTCGAGTATAAAGATAGGTTCAAAATTCCAAAATGAATACAATTTATAATAAACTTTATGATCCGATTTTTATAGCAAACATTACAAATTCTTTAATTATCATGATTTGTCAGGCTGACATGATTGTACCAAAAAATGGTGATAAGATTTTTTTTCCTTTTAAAACATCACTTCAGTACATATAGTTATTATGATTCTTGGCAAATTTTGAATTAATATTTAATTATTTTTAAATTAATGTAACCCGTTTGCAAAATTTAAATATAAAACTCTTTAGTGGATTTTGATAACTAATGTCTCCAATAATAGATCAAGCAGCTGCTCAGTTCAAGTTTTGAAAACTGTTTAGACAAGTAAAACCCCAATAACTTATCAATCATTTACAATTTTAAATCATATGCATTAATTTTTAATGCAAAGAGCGGACGTTTTTTCTTTCTTTAGACAAGAATTGTGTGGATGCAACAGGAAAAAAGAGAATTGGCATTGGAAAGTTCTTCCGCCATCTTAAGAGTGCGAATTCTTCTCCCAGGCATGTGCTGAAACCTTTTTGTAAGAGCAACTCCTCCTTTTCTCAAGGGGAACGATCAGAGGTTGATGGTGAGTAAATTTAATGTTTTGCGAACATACATGAGGCCAATTTTGAATGACTGCATCTAGAGTTATAAAAGTAGTGTCTAAATGCAGTACAGGCTAGACTCTACAAGAGGAGACCACTTACAGCGCCACCTGAAGGAAAACTGTAGAGTTATTGTTTCTACGATACAAAATACACTGAAGAGCCAAAAAAATAAAACTGGTACAGGCATGAGTATGCAAATAAAGGGGTATGGAGCCAATCAAAGTACAGCGTTGCAATCGGCAACGCGTATATAAGACAACGAGTGTCTAGCACAGTTCTTAGATCGGTTACTGCTGCTACAATGCCAGGTTATACAGATTTAAGTGAGTTTGAACGTGGTGTTATAGTCGGCGCACGGGAGATGGGACATAGCATCTTCGAGATAGCAATGAAATTTGGATTTTCACGTACGACCATTTCACGAGTATACCGTGAGTATCGGAAATCCGGTAAAACATCGAATCTACGACATCGCTGGGATATTTGGGCCCCCTATTACTCCCACTGGTTTATGGACAGCCCAGCAGGATTCATGGTGTCAATTATCTCCAGCACTACTTCACACATTGATCGAATCCATGCCACGTCGTGTTGCGGCACTTCTGCGCGCTCGCGGGGGCCCTACACGATATTAGGCAGGTATACCAGTTTTATTGGCTCTTCAGCGTAGAATGAAAATATGAGTTACGTAATTCTAGAACTTCATTCACAGGAGGAGACCACTTACTGCACCACGTGATTGAAAACTGTGGAGTTGTTGTTTCTACGATACAAAATTGAATGAAAATATGAGTTACGTAGTTCTAGAACATCATTCATTGATTTTGTACCTTGTTAATATTAATGCGAAGAAAAGAAAGCTTAAAACGCGCATTTGTTTTCTTGCATATATCCACTCTGTGACATAACATAACGATAACAAGAGTAAAAACATTTCTTATTGAAAATAATTGAAGAAATGCCATGGCTATCCTAACCTTAACCGATGCGAAACGGTTAACCCCGTAACTACTCAAAGCGATTTATCTTCATAACCACAGTTATCATCAGCACGTGAAGGTAATGTCTAGAGTGTAATTTTCGTAATAACTGGACATTCTGAAACCATAAACAAACAAATACGCGTTTTAATCTTCCATTTCTCGCATTAAATATTTACGATGATACTCAATGACTATATAACTCAATCTTTCCTTGTATCTGATGCATTTTTCAAAACAGCAACGCTGATTACGCAATATTCCAACCTATCTAGCAGTAAACGATTTCATCTTGTAACCTCCAGCCACCTTACTATGCCTATACATCATATGAAGAAGGTGATTACAGACTTCGTGTGGCACCCTATGTTTAAAATTCAATAATTTGCATGAATATATTACAAGTTGATTTACTCTTTGTGAAACAGCTACATTTGGTTGCAAATTTTAATCTGGCAATACATTAGCAACTGCGACCTCAGACAGTGTATTCTTATTATAGAACCTTTTTTTGCTGGTTAAATAACCGTGGTAGATAACCGTGCTGTTTAAATAACCGTAGTGTTGCCAGATTGGCAACACTGCGCCGGAAAGGATGAAAGATAAATGGATTTTTAAAGCTCATCTCCCTAAATTGTTTGAAAAAAATTGACCTAGCTTTTATGTGATATGCTCTTACTTTTAGAATATTTTATTGAATGGGTAGTAAACTGTACAAATTTTTACAGAAGCACCATCTGACGACTTCTACTCCTTTACATCTAAAATATCCAGTGAGTCTCAGTCCTGTAGTGAACTGCTTCCTGCTCACAAGAAACAAGTTTTCAACACTACTTCACCGAACCATGCTGATCACGTGTCCAGTGACTTCACAAAAAAATGCAATTCTATACTTGTTGCTGAAGATTCTAAAACAGCACCAAAAACGTGCAACGGAGATTGTGGAAACATTATGTGCAGTCTCAGTCCTGCATTCATTGATGATAACTTAGATGAAACAAAAAACACATCCACGTCAACAGTTTCTGAAAACGCATCATTGGATGGAAGTTTGAGAAGAAGAACGAAATCTGAAGGGTGTTACTCATCAGCTTACAGAAGCAAAAGTGGAAAAAGAAATGTAAGTAGATTGTGAGGTAGAGGAATTATTTAAGGCATAAATTGTTTTCAATTTTTTTCTCTTTCATTATTAAAAATTTTTAATGGGCATACCGAAATTTATCAGAAAATAATGTTAAAAGCTCTTGTTTTTGAATGAAATGTGTAAATTTTTTATTGATTACTAATGGCAGTATATACATAGTTATGTATCGAATATCATTTCTGGAAAAATGACCTGCGCTGTTTTACTAGGCCATTGTTTTAATGACCATTTATTGGCATTAAACAGCCGGTCCAATTCTTTTATTTTGAAATAAAATTGTTTGAAAGTTCATTTTTATTTTATAACCGTTGTTGAACAGCCGACCCAATTTTTTGGTTTACTACTACTAATGTTCAACTCCGTAGCTTTGTAATTTTGAACTCAACTCTTAAGACAAGAGAACTCCTGATTCAAGTATTGGGACAAACTTACCTTTGTAGAGCACTTTTTAATGGAACTAATCCACATTTTCGTTACAGGAAGAGGGAAACCTCGAAAACTTCTCATGGTTAGCCTAACGGCAAACGGACTCTAACTCATGATCCATCTACCCCTGAGGATATTTTACGTCAGCACTGTGGTCGGTGCGAACTCGGAGCAGAATTCGTATCAACCTGTCTCTGATGGGATTCGAACCTGAGTCACCTCATAGGTAGGCGCACTCTCTATCCCCTGAGCCACCGCGACTTATCTATGACCATTTGGCATTAATGTTGCTGAATTTCGTTGATTCAGTCTCACTTTACAACTTCAGAGCGTGCGTGCATCTGGGCTAGTAAGCATAAACGCTAAAAAAACAGCGATAAAGCGCATGACGTAATTGACCAACTCCATCGAAATAGGAAATTTCACAACCAGGGTAATGACTCAACATTGTTCAGTCAGGAAAACACATAGTTCTTCCTTGTCGAATGCATTTTCTCAACTCAAATTTTTTTTGTCAGCTGTCCCACTTTTATTTTATTTTCGTTGACAACATTTTGTAATACAAATAGCTCAAAACTCAAATCCTGTGTGAATTTCGAAGCATTTTTTATTACACTTGGTCCTTAGTTTTCGTGCTTAGTTCTTAAATTTTCTTCTTGCTTTTATATTTTTCTCCTTTCTTATCAAAAATATTAATTAAAAAAATTAATTTTATTCTTAGAACCCAAGCTTAGACTCATCTAGGGAACTTCTATCTCCTCCCGGTCTTGAGGATTCTGACGAAGTCGATCAGGTAAGTGGCCATACCCAAGTGCAGTGCAAAAAAGAAAAGCGAACAGCTCAATAACTTTTAGTATCGGATGTTCAAGAATTGGGTCACATACTTAACGGAATAAGGGCCTAACCTTAACTATGCTAATTAATTTGTATAGGAAATATTTTACGTTACGAAATCAGTCACAAAAATGTACTTTATCTGAATGAACATATCTTTCTTATCTTTCTCCCTCATATATTTAGACGCTATATGAAGATTTGTTAGTGCTTATTTCAATATTAAACGCATTTCGATGGTTCAAAGAATTCGTATTTTTAAATTTTTAGCTGTTAGGAACTATTCGGCTGATTCCATGCAAAATTTGGGTTATGCCATTTGAAATTACGTATATTAAATTGCTGTTAAAATTTAATTGTCTCACAATTCAAAATATTTCGACCCTTAAAATAAACAATGAAAAAATTAGAAATAACTATGACAAAATAATTTTTGTATGTAAATTTCTTTGGATGAACGAGTTTTGTAATTGTGCAAAATGGCTTCGATTCTATCGTTTTTAAAAGATCAATTCTAAGAAGCGAAGTACCAAAAATAAAATAAAGATTAAAGAGTTTACACTTTCGACTGCTTTCCTGCTTAAACTAATAAGACTATATTTTTTCAGCTGGGTAACATCTTTATATTAGAACCAAAAGTCAAGAACCAAAAGTTGAATGTTTATCTCGTGAAAGTACGTTTTTATGTCTGATTTCCTAATTTCGAACATAGTTTGCATTAATAAATCAGTATATTTAACGCTTAACGGAATCATAGCACGCAAAAATCTGATCATTAGACCAAAAGTTATTAAGTTGAATATAATGAAGTCGAATAAAAGGAATTCGAATATTAATATCGATTTCTCAGGAACTATTTACCCGATTTTACCCAAAATTTGTATTTTGACATGTAAAATTACATACTTTAAAATTACTTATAGAATTGTGTACCGTATAATTCAATTTTTTTTCTGACTACTACTAAACAAAATTATTAAAAAATGATAAATATTTAAAATTTATTTTTTATTTGGAATTTTATAAACGTGTGCAAAATTTTTTCTATTCACTTAAAAAATATCTCGAGATATGAGGAAATACGCATAAAGTAAAATTAACATTAAGCGGTCCAAACTTCGTATCGCTCTCCTGACCAAACTATGGGGACCATATATCCCAGATTGTAGCTAACTAAACTAAACTAAACTAAACTCAGCGGCGCGACAGCCCATAGAGGGCCAAGGCCTACTGTGCCCATCTCAGTTTTCTTGACCTTGGGCTCTGGGATGCAGGAGCAGATGTTCCGGTCAGGTGGTCAGCCGAACGCGGAACCCCCAGTGTTTAGTCTCCAAGCATGCTTGGTACTCATTTATCGACTCACTGAAGGGATGAAAGGCTGAGTCAACCTTGCCCGGCCCGAGGATCGAACCAGGGACCTGTGGCAAGGGAGCCCGAAGCGCTACCACTCAGCCACCGGGCGTCAATTTTGTGAATAAGAGAAAATAAATTGCTGTTTTTATGAGGAAAAAAAGTAAAAACCATATCTTTTAAAGAGTTTTACTTTTAAACCATAAATTAAAGACGTTATTGCCTTTTTTTTTCCAACAGAAAAATTTTGTGAAGGGGCCAGATTGCAGCTACCCCCTCGATATTTTCGGAGTGAGAAATCCGAATCAGTTGAAAAAAAGGAATGTTTATCCAGAAAATGTACGTTTTTGTGTCTGATTTAGTAACTTAAAATATCGTTTGCACTAATTAATTGCATATTTGCCCCCTCAAACCATTAAGATGGAGTCCTAGAACGTGAAGTTCCGATCATTCGATCAAAAGTTATTCAGGGTTTTTTTTTTTTTTTTGGCTCACTGTACATTATATCCCTCTACTTTTATTTTCTATGGAATAATCTCACTGTCTAAATATGCCAGCGTGTATTTTATGAATCAGAAATATAATTATTTGAAACATAGTGTTAATTTTTTATTTTATTTCTAGGAGCAATGCGATTATCCTCGTTTACCTCTTAGTTCTTCATCGTCGTCGACTTGGAGTGGAAAAGTGAAGGATCTTAAACGAGAAATGAAGCACAGAATCGGTCGATTGCGATCTCCTAAAATTTGCAATAAATCACTAGTTAGTAATTTCATGTTTATATGCTTATGAAATAGAAAAAAAAACATCAGAGTAATCAGCTCTAATGTTTTGATGTCTTTTTAAACTGAAAAAAAATCTAATATTTTCTGTATGAAGAAAATATTTTCGCAACAGTCCATTGTGTCCTGGCGATCAAAGCTTTACAACTTGGTTACCAATGGCATGAGTGTGGCAATGTGGTCAGTATTGCTTCCAAGCTACCTATATATCCCACATAAGCTGGTGCATATCGATTTGAAGCTGGATGGGCTTCACTGAGGATCGATCTTAAGATCTTAACAATGACAGCTCAGTGCGTTTAATCATTGAGCCATTGTTGATCAATTTCTTTTTAAAGTTAATGTAAAATTTTCTATTACAGTTAGTTTCGATTTCAGTTGGAAATATGAAATTCCAATAAAAACCACAATTGCATACCTGTACAAAGCTCTACTTAAAAATGTAGGTTAATGAAACGCTATCTATACTTATAAATAAATATGTGTGTTTACATATACTTAATATTTCTTTATAATGGTCAATATTCTCCCGAATATATAATATCAAATTTGTTTCTTACTTTAAATACCTTTTTCCAAGTTCCTAATATTCGAACTCTTAAAGAATTTGTGAAATTATATTTGTCGTCTCTTTATGGATCTGGATTTTTATTATAATAATACAGCACATAATATAACCATTATCTGTTGTTGTTAGCACTTATGCCGAAGCCAATCAGTCAGCCTGCTTGAAATTAAACGATTTAAGGCAGAGGGTGTTTCTTGTTTTTTCAGTGGCGTCATATATGGCCAAGAATACGACTTCAGCTACACAAACTTTACAGGTAGGAACTAATCATACTCCACTCATTCATCTATGGATCGTAATTTTGACTTGAACCAGAGAACGATCAATCTCAGTACCTCTGAGGTATTATAATTTGTCATGGGAACTTAGAGGACTTTGTGACCTCGACATAATTAACGTGCACAGTCACCATTTAATACATGGGGATTCTTCGGCCGGTTGGATTCTAACTCTCGTTCTCATGGACACGAGCACTATGTCCTGCCTATCAAGCTATCCCATCCCCATTACACACTGTGATAAACTAATATAATTAATAACACAAAAAAGTTTTCAAATTTATTTGTTTATTCATCAGTTAAAATTATTGTTTACTTTTCTACAGGTCAATGAGAATAAAGATGCATGCGAGAAATCGAATTCGACAGAAAAGTGTTTAGAAAAAAATGAATCTTCAGCAAGTAAGTGGTAAATTGTCATTTTTATAATTTTTTTTTTCATTTGGAAAATATTAGAACCGATTTGTTTCATTATGCGCAACTCACTAATGACTCAGAGAGCTTTATTTTATTAATCATTTATACATGTTTTAGGCAAATGCCAGATTAAAAAAACTGTTTAAAATCTAACAAAATTGTGTAAAAGATTTGAAAAGGAAGTGGGATACTGTCTATATTTCTTTGTCCCTTATGCTAATTGTTTTGTATACTGTAAAAAGGCGTTTCTTAATATTGAGCAAAAATTTGTCAAAAGATCCAAAGTAAATATTTTCGAATTTCAAAAACCTTTATTCATTAATTAGCATGTCTTTCTCACCATTTAATTGTTTGAGCATATCACTAGACTCAATAATGAATATATGGGGTTTTTGCAATCTATTATATTTGTATGGGAGCTGTTTTGATACATTTTTGCTCAATTTTGACAAACGATTTTTTACAGTACATAATTACAGTAATTTATAAAAGGAAATCACAACTTTGATCTCTTTCCGATTAGCTAGGGTATTGAAATCTTAACTGGCTCTCAGTGCTAGATGACAATTCAAGATAAAATTGCTTCCTGAATAGTGCAAAGTTAATCAGTATCAAATCACCAATTAAAGTTACAATTATTTTTTGACCTATACAATTTAACAGACGCAAAACTAAAATTAAAACACTAATAGGATGTAATTAATAATTTAAAAATCATGATTTTGAAATTCACTAATGAGGGTAAATAATGTCAGACCTGAAATCAAAAACTATGGATAAGTAAGATTCGTTATAAACTTCTATCGAAACCGAAAATAATTCGTTAACTTTTTTTAAGTGATGAGTCTTGCGTTTTTAATTTTAGATTAGATAAAAATGAATATATTTTCTTCATTTTAGTCTGTTTAAAGTTAGTCAATTAAAGTTACAACTACTTTTTGACCTATACAATTTAACAGACGCAAAACTAAAATTGAAACGCTAATAGGATGGAATTAATAATTTAAAAATTATGATTTTGAAATTCACTAATGAGGGTAAATAATGTCAGACCAGAAATCAAAAACTATGGATAAGTAAGATTCGTTATATACTTCTATCGAAACCGAAAATAATTCGTAAACTTTTTTTAAGTGATGAGTCTTACGTTTTTAATTTTAGGTCTGACAAAAATAAAGATATTTTCTTTTTTAGTCCGTTTTAAATACGCAATTGTTTAAATTTTAATTTTATTATTACTGACAAAAATACATTTTGAATTGCGATTTAATTCGTTCGTTTTGATGAATTTTACTGTGCACTTTTTTCCCCTCAATGGATAATCGGTATGTTGTAAGCTGAATATAAAACGGTTTTTTTTATCATCATATTAATTCAAATAACATCGCCCTTCTTCAAATCGCGGTTTTTTAAAATTTATTTTCATATTTTAAATCTAGGAAGAAAGTAAGGACAGTCTTCAATAGACATCGATTTAAAAATTAGGTCAGAAGTTACGCAAAATTATTTATTTTCTCTTAATGGATTATTCGTAGCATATTTCTATTTTTTTTACATCTATATTAAACAAACTCCAATAAGCTAAAAAGAAAAAAAAAGCGGCTTTTCACACTTGAATTAATTCAAACGCAAAGCTTTTCTGTAAATTACGGTACACAATACAGAAATTGCCTCAGTTCGGCCCCTGTTTTGGCAATCATTAATCACACTTGTTATTTGTTTCAGGTCATCAGAATCCTACATCAAATAGCAATCATGGATTCATTTGTTCTGGGGAGGAGGTATCATTGACAGAATGCAAGGGAATCTTAGGCAAGGCTCGTGCTCTGGTCGACTGCACTCCAGGCCCATATGATAAAGAAGGTCTCGCTTTTAAGGTATATCTGATTGTTTTCAAATGGAACCTTTGTGAGATTTATCTATTTTTATATCGATAACGATTTAATGCTGGGAAAACAATATGTAATCGAAGTGATATTGGGTGCACGTTGGGATCGATTGCTAATAGGGCGTGACTTCAACTTCTGGATTAGAATTGACTGATTTAAAGACACTACCACTTGGTTGCAATAGACTAATTCAAATAGCGTAACATAAACAACTAGGTTATTATAAACACTACCATTTGGTTATAATAAACTAATTCAAAACCTAGACCGTAACATCAACCACTAGGTTATGTTATAATATACTGATTCAAAGACGCTACCACTACGTTGTAATAGACTACGAATTTAAAGCTTAGATGTAACTTCAACCATTAGATTATAATAGACTGATTTAAAATCACTATCAATAGACTAATTCAAAATCCATAGTGGTTACGACCACTAGGTAATAATAGAATGATTAAAAGCTATAGCGTAACATCAACCAATAGGTTATAATAGACTAATTTAAAACCTAGGGGGTTGCTTCAACCATTAGGCTATAATAGACAGATTCAAAGATACTACCACTAATTTATAATAGACTAATTCAAAACCTATTGCGTAACATCAACCCCTAGGTAATAATAGACTAATTCACAGACACTACCACTAGGATACACACCTTACTTGCAATAGCTATTATATTAAGCCTTTTGGTGGTATGGCTGCTCCCAACCACCAATATATATTGAGTATTAAAAATTTACGACAGTAAACATTTGACTATGTCTCCGAGATTGAACTTCGATAAATCCAAAAAAGTTGCAGCAGAATTGAAGTTGTGTTGATTCTTAAAAATCCAGCGTAATAATAATGACCACATAATCACTAAAGGAATAATTGTAACAAATGAAAAATGAATTGCTGTACCTTAACATAAATCATTTTTGCAGAGACTTAATCAAAATTTGACAATTATTGAGCAAAATAACTTATAAACTTAAAATTAAGCAGATCAAATAACATTAAATTATAACAAGCGCTTTCTTTAAGTAGCGGAGGATTGCTCGCTTCAACCAAGTTGTATAAAATAAGAAAAAACTAACTTTTTATGCTTTTTTAAAATTGTATACAGCAGTGGACTTATCGGACAAATTGCTGACAGTATTAAACATTTTAAGGTGTATATTAGAATAGACAAATAAATAAAAATAAATCTTTTTAGAATTTTTTGTTACTATAAGAGTTGAAAAGTTTAGATTTCAATAAGGAAAATAGACTTATGTAATGATTTTGCAGAATATTCTTTTTTTCTGCAGTAATGCTGGATTTAAAAAATGTTTTTCACATCAATTATCAATTTTAGAATCCTCACTAAGTCTTGATATTATGTGATGTATTTTAGGAATTTTTACTACAGAGATCGTAAATGTTGAAATTGCCTTTACAGTGCGAAAAAAAAGTGAACACCCCGAATAACTTCTGATCTAATGATCGGATTTTCATGACTTAGACAATTCGAGACCCTAATCTTTACTATACTAATTGATTAGTGCAAACGATATTTAATGTTACGAAATCGGACACAAAGATGTACACTGCTCAAAAAAAATTTGAATTACGGACCACTCTGAGTAACTTTTGATCTAATGAAGAAAAAAAAAAGAGGTATATTTATTCAGAGGAAATACGTTTTTGTGCCTGATTTCGTAATTTAAAATATCTTCCGCTCTAATTGGTCAGCATATTTCAATTTAGTTCCTCGGACTATTTAAGATTGAGTACGGATACCAGAAAATTGCATTATTAGAGCAAAAGTTCTTCTGTGTGTCCACTTTTTTTACACTCACTGTGCAGTCCCTTCCATTTCACATTTATTTGAGTCCATGTTTATAGAAAGGTGATGTAATTGATATTTTGGCTAAGTCCAGCTCTGGCTATTGGGTTGGAAGATTCAAGAAACAAATTGGCCTTTTCAAATGTAACAATGTTGAAGAATTTCAAAATGGAGGAAAGAAAGAATTTCAGAGAAATTATTCATATGAACAAACGCTTGCATCACCCACCTCACTTGAAGAGCTTTTAGAGAAGCTGGACTTAAAGGTAAGGAAATAATATCTCTGTCTACAGTGATAATGTGCGAAATAAAAAGAAATTAAGCAAATAGTAAACCATAACAACCTCTGTTAAACGAATCAAAGTGTTTATATCTGTTAAATATCTCACTTATGCTATCTCTAACGTCAACTTCTTATTAGATAAAGTAATTCAAATTATCCAAAAGAGAAAAATATAAGAGTCTATTTGATATTTTTTTACACTGCGTTGGGTATAAAAGCGCTGTTTTCCCCAAACAAACGTTTTGGACACCGGTGTCATTTTTTGTATATTCTTTTCTATATATAAAAAAAAACAAACTAATAGTTACTAAAAAATTCGGTTAGATTATCGGAATTATATTTTTACTTTTATATATATATATATATATATATATATATATATATATATATATATATATATATATATATATATATATATATATATATATATATATATATATATATATATATATATATATAAAATATAAAATAAAAAAATAAATAGTGTAAATTTTTTTATTTTCAATATTATGTAATGTTAAAACAATTATATATTAAATATAATCCTTAAATAGAGCATTTATCTAACGCGCAAACGTTTAAGAGCCTTTCCCACAAGAAAGTAATAATATTGATCTAATTATCTCAAAAAATGTGATGATGTGGCTTTAGTAGCTTGGGAAATTGATCAGTCCCACGCTACTGAAGCCTATTAACATTTAAATATATTGTCCAGAAAGATATAAAAACCCTCTTTCCAAGGTCAAATGTGCTATTCTATACCTATCCACCAGCATGAAAGGTTGTCATTCTGGGGCTCTGGCCTTTACTTTAATAAAATTATATTATGATTCCTGCATTTTCCTGTATCTCTTTCAAGAAGCACCGGCCACACTACGAACTTACAATGTTTAGGCTTTCAAAGCGTAACATATATATATATATATATATATATATATATATATATATATATATATATATATATATATATATATATATATATATATATATATATATATATATATATATATATATTGTCATTTTGAAACTAATTTTAACGCTTCCAACAATCGAAAATATGTATGCAGGCATTTTATCTTCATATCATTAGTTCGCTACTTTTATTATTTCATAAAACATATTTACAATTGTTAATGTTTCATATCTTACTATTATTCAAAGAAAACTATACTTATTAATATTTGTGTTATGGATTATAAACTTTAATACCTACGACTACTTTTACAGATTCTAAACTTTTTAAAATAAAGAACTATTTTAACTGAAGAACTATTTTAAAATAAAGCTTTTGGAAAAATCTGATGTTCAAAATGATGCAGCCCCATCTTGATTTTAATTATTCTTTTGAAATGAAATACAACTTATATTTTTTTGTGGGATACCTAAGTGATATTTTTGTAACCTGAGTAAAAATTAACACTTTGGAACATTATGGTTTTTTAAGAATAACAAAACATTATGCATTAAACTAAATATTATACATTATACATTCCTAAACAAACATTATACATTATACATTCCTAAACAAACATTATACATTAAACATTATGTCATTCAGATAGTGTAATTCAACATATTCCAAGCAGAATAATTCATAATTATTGAGGCACCAATTTCGAATGATTCACTTAATTCGAATGATTTACTTCTTACGCATTGAAACAAGATGACTGCAATAAAAGGCCAATGAAATAAATTGGGAGCAAAAATCAATATAACCTACTCAAGAAAGAAAAAAAAAATAGAGGACAGATGAAGTTAAGGGTCTTAAAATTGAAGAAAGGGCGTGAGTATTTTCCCATTTTTCTCGTCATTCACAGGTGTCTAAAAAAGAAATAAAAATTAAATTTGGATGAAGCAGCTGAAAGTGATAAGTTGTTAAGATTGTCAATCGATTTTCACTTTTCTGTGAAATTGTTCCAGATGGTGGTAAAAATACTTTTATTTGTTGTAATAGGACTAGTTCTGTTCAGCTTTTAAGACAAAACTTTAACAAAGATCACGCGTAATTCAAATAAATCTTCTGCTGATGGAACGTATGCAATCATTGAAAATAATAAATATTATTTAAAAAAGAAACACGTTTGAAAAAATAATTTTCATACAAATTTAATATAGATTTTAATTAATTTTTCCATTTTTTTTACTTTTTCATGCTTTTTAGAGACATCAAGTAACAAAAACAGAAAATAATTTTACTCATAATTTAATTTATCATGCCATCAGTTTACAGAAAATAGAAAATATTTTTTTTAAGAAAAAGTTTGGAGTGATGGTTTCTGAAATAGTTTTTTTTTAATGTTTTTCTTTTATTATTTACGTGCACCAGTTTTTGAATAATTAAATAAGCTTATGTGTATTGACTTTAAAACGTTGCAGTTCTATTATACTAACACTATTTTAAATCTATTGCCGAAGAAAAACAAAAATAACGTAAATCTGAAATAATGTAAGGAAGTAACAATATAATACAAACAAAAAAGTCAAAACGTAAATCTATCGATTAAAGAAGTTAGAATGGGAAACAACATAGATTTACGTGGTTTGTCCGCTTAATGTTGAATTAGTTCAATGAATCAACTTATCAGTTTTTTTACAATATCGCGAAGAAAGAAAACTTTTTACTGATCGTTAAACTCAAGTTTAAGTTAAGTAACATAATATTTATTTTCATTTTGATTTTCTTTCTTAGTTTCGTTGTCTAATTCAATATGCAGTGATGAGCCATTACATTATGACCACCCTGCTAATAACATGTAGGACCACCTTTAGCCCTCAAAACTGCTAGCACCCTCCTTGGCATTGATTCCACAAGGTGCTGATAGGTAGTCTGAGGTATCTGGTACCAAGCGCTCACCAACTGGTCCTGCAATTCCCTCACATTGCGAGGGGGTAGCGTGGCAGCACGAATTTGGTTTTCCAAGTAGGAGCACAAATGCTCTATTGGATTAAGGTCAGGTGAATTTGGGGTCCAAGACATGAATTGAAAGTCACTGGAATGCTCCTCGAACCAATCCATGACGATTCGACCCTTATGACATGGTGCATTATCCGGTTGGTAGACACCATACCCCGCAGGAAAAACTGTTGCCATGAATGGGGGAACCTGGTCTGCAACTATGTTCAAGTACCTTACAGACGTCAGGGATTGCTCTATGAGAACTATGGGTCCTAATGTGCCCCATGAAAACATTGTTCCTGGGCGAGAAAGAGAAACCATGAAAACCTGGGCGAGCCCATTGTTATAGATGGAGGGTGGTCATAATGTAATGGCTTTTCGGTGTATTTTATCGTTCTTTTTAATTTTAATTTTAAGAATTCAAAATTGATTTTTAATTTAGATGTACATGGATAACCTTGTCTTGAATGGATATCATCATATAGACTCTCTGAATGGCATTAAAGAACAAGAATTGCTTTCTATCGGAATTATTAAATCAGAAGATAGAAAGAAATTGCTGAATGCTTTTACTTCTCCAGAAGGTATTTATGTGCAGAAATTTATAGAACTCCACAATTTTTTAAAAATATAATTAAGCAGGCAAGTTGTGAACTTTTGCAATCACTTCCCTAGCAACAATTTTACCTTGACCCCATTTGGGCTCAAAATTAGCTGAATATGGGTTCCTATAAAAACATGCACCGAGGGACCAATATTGGGATGCTTAGATTTTTTAATATCTGTCATAAAATGGCTTTTAATATTGGGCAATAACAATTCTACATAGGGCCGACATTGGCTGAAAAGCATCTTGTGAAATGGGCAATTCTATATAGGGCCGATATTGACCGAATAATGGATATAAAATATTAGGTTAATCTAAAAAATTTATGGAGTGCTAATATCGGCATTTTTTACCCTTATTGAATCAAGATTAATGAATATTTTGTCCGATGAATGCCCAAGTTATTTTGCTGCTAAGATTAATAGAAAAGTAGTACAGTAGACAATTAACCAGGATGGTCGGAAAATACTGTGTTCTGGATAAGCAAATATCTCGTATAATTCAATTTATGCAAATTTTGATTAAAAAAAAAAACTATAGAAAATATAAAGTATTGTACAATAATCTCTGTTAGCTAAATTAATTCAAAAGAAAAAAATATATTCAAAAGAAAACAACAACACATGTTATTGTTATATAGATTCACAATTTGTACAGTTAAAAGGAAAAAACAAGGATGCAGTTTATGTCATTGTTTTGTGAAGAATAACTGATAGAAGTTTGTTTTCGTTTTTCATTTACTTTACGACGAATTTTACTAAGCAGATTTCCGAACATGTTTTTTCAGTCGTTACGGATAACCCGCAAAACGTATGAACAGATTCCGGTTAATCGAGAGTCCACAGTAGTTCCATTTATTTATAAAGTATTGCTTCCCGTACTACGAAGACTGGAACTATACGCAGAAACTACGCAGCGCGATGCATAGAAACTATAGTTTGGTAAAATGAATAATTTAAGTGATTTCAAAACATTCTGTGATTAAAATATCGATGCGAATGAAGGTGTTTATTGAATAAAGAGATTTAGAATTTCCATATGGCATATTCGCACGTTCTCATATGTATGTTCAGCGCAGCGCATTTATCGCTGAGAAATCTCAGCTTTCCTCAAAACTTAAGCAGAATGTATGTGTGCATGTGAAAGTGCGGAATGCTTCTTATACGAGCAAAATCTAACTAATTACAAATCCTATCGTGCTCCGAATCAATTGATTTGAATCAACAGATCGTAATGTTTAATTCAAAGCAGAGCCAAATAGATGATTCAAAGTAACAGATCTTAATGACTAATTCAAATTAAAACCAAACTAATGATTTGATTCTACAAACCGTAATCAGTAGATTAGAATGGTCAATTGGTTGGTTGGTGTCGTATCCTCTATTGAATCATATTTCATGGTGTGCTTGAATAGTTTTTGTTATTTCTATGGCATTAAAAGAATACAAATCCTCTTCTGTGGGGTAGTTTAAGAGGTGAAGGCCTGTAGCGACTGCAGGGCAGTTAAAAACATGATATGGTGTCAGTTCCACATTAAGACAGTCGCCACAGTTTTGATATTTTTGTTCTTAGTCTGATGAGAGTAGTGGCTGTCTTCCTATCGATGTCAAGATTAGTTATTTGATCGTGGGCTTTGATTTTTAAAGGGGTGAATAGTCTTGACTTTGCAAAAGCATTTGCATCTGCCAACGTGGTTGGGATTGAATTTTGATTGAGATCTCTGGCATTTTTAGACAAGGAATCAGCTATTTCATTGAACTCTAGGTTCACATGGGCAGGAATCCACTGCAAGAAGCATTTTTTCCGGAGACGCTGAAGTTGTCCAAGTTGTTCTATGATATTCAGGATTAGGCTTGAGGTACCTTTGCTGAGGGCCTGTAAGGCAGACCTGCAGTCGCTGAAGATGGTGATACCACTAAGCTGCTCCGAAGGTTTAATGGTCAATTCGAATGGTAAATTCAAATAATAATATAAATATTAACCTAAATGCAGTCTCAGGGTTAACTTAAATCAGTATCCAACTGATAATTTGAATCTCTGATTCTGATTCAAACCAAGAGTAAGATAATTTTATTGGTAAGGGAAAGGATAAATATATAAAAAAACATGCAGTTTTCTTTAAATTATGTTAGGGGATAATTTCTTGAAATAAACAATTAGTTTAAATGAAAAATGAAAAAACTTTTAAACACCCTTTTTGGAAAGAAAAGATTTATATTCGCATTTTTACAACACTATCTTAAACTTTTTTTAATCCGTTTTATTCATTTCTGCATCTAATTATTTTAAACTTTAGTCAAGAAAATTTTTAATAATTTGTTTATAAAACCATGTCTGATATTTTTAAAATTGTTTCTTTTAGATATAAAATTAGAAGAAAGAAGCCTTACACCTTCTGATAAGAAATTAAATTTAACATCTTCTTCTTCAAACTCTTCTTTCTCTTTGAAGAAAGAGAATAAGATGATTTCGAGTAGCCTAAAATATATAAACTCATTTGAATTATTAAACAGCGATTCGCACATTGACCCCACTAGTCAAAGAAATGTGGTTAATAATCTAGATTGTGAATTGCCTTGCATTTCTGGAGTCGATGTCGAAAATAGTTGCAATTATCCGGTAACTGATGGACTTTACAATAGAGAATTCCTCAATATTCCAATAACCAGAAATACCCCAATACAAAGTCCACAGGCAAACCACCATTCTTATCCCCAATTCAATAGTTCTTACAACCATACTCCTTTCTTTGAAAGTAGCTTTTATACACAAGCTGGAATAGCTTGTAATCAGATGAATTATTCACAAAACCTACCTACTTATAGTTTTTCTAGTTCTGGACACTGTCATCAAACGAATGGTACAATTCATAAAAACTATAATTCATATATTACCAAAGAAGAAAAAACTCTGTTAGAATTGTCAAGAAAAAAGCTAAAAGATAATTCTTCGCCTCTTAGTGCTGATTTCAATGGGCATGGTGGACAATCTTCTCAGGAAATTTTGTATCAGAGTTCATCCAGTTCAATGGGCCCAGAAAGTGTAACCAAATTTCGAACTTTATCTCCGAATACCAAAGACACCTTTTTCAAAGATCATCAACCTTTTCAAGAAGTAGATGATAATGTATGTCAAGTCGAGAGAAAATTTCAGGAATCAAAAAGAAAGAAAGAAACTCCGTATCCTTCTATACAATCATTTCATCACCAAACATTTAAATTGGACTATATGGTTGCAAAGAAACTGCTGGAAGAAGAGATTGATTTATCCTTAGAGCCTTACACAGATAAGGTAATATAGATATTTTTTATTTATTTTATTTCAAATTAAGCCTCCCGAAAAATGTCATGGAAAATATTTTAGTTTTTTTATTTATTCTTTATTTTTCAACTCATGGAAATAACAATATTTTATAGTCAGTTTCAAAATTAATTTTCAAGCGACTTACCAGTAAAAGAAAAGAATCAAAGTGAAAGAATTACAAGGAAATGATAAAATATTTTTCAATCGAAACGGTAAATTTTAAGTTCCATCAATAAAAGAATCATAAATTTTACTTAACATGGCTACAAATTTCATAATTTGCATCTTTTTCTAAGTATAACTTTCTAAGGCATTCTGTTTCTGCAGTAGAAATTTTAGAAATGTATGCACAGTTTCAATTTGGGACTAGTATTCTACATATCGATAAAACATCATGTCTTCACATATATTTCTCTCAATTTATATGACATAGAAAATATACCTCAAGTTCATATGTAATATAGTATTAACATCCCTTATGTCCTTTATACTTATTACTGGATAAAATTGATGGTGGTAAACAATTATACAATTGAAATAATCATGCTGAGTGACATATAAAACCCATCCTGGAAGAAAACTCTTGTGGAAGGCACTGAAGTACTTCAATAAATAAAGGCGCGAAGCGAAATGCATGTAGCATGTATACCGTAAAAAAATCTGCCAAATTTATGAGAAAAAACTGTCAGCTAGCGTGCCAGTACAGAATCGCTTATTTTACAAAAAAATACTGTTATTTAAAAACCGTAAGACGGTAATCGTCCGTCTTAAGACGTCTGTTTTTTTATGCAGATAAGTATTGTTATTATAACAAGTAAACTCTATTATTTTAGCAAAGAACTCTATAAATAACTATGAGGTCGACGCGAGCCGAGAGCAGCATTTGTAACGACCAGCTGACTCTAGGATTCGAACCTGAGGCACTTCATTGAGAGGCGAGAGCTCTGCCCCTATAGCTACCGAAGTTCTAGTGTCAGCATCTGAAAAAAAATCTTAAACTGTTTGTATCTTAAGTCTTTCTAATTGAAATAATAATTCAGTGTTAAAATGTTATAAACTAAAGATATATAAGAATGAGGTAGAGTATCAATTAGAGTAATTCGACAATAACGTCGAATCGCATTTTTACTAATGCAATTCTCAAAATTATGAAGTAATTTATGAAAAATAAGAACAAGTAAGGAAAACAATCATAAAATGATTTGAGCAAAACTGCATTTCAAAAGCTAGAATCTGAACTGACGGTCTTATACCACTTATGATTAGGATAAAACAGAGAGAAAAGCAGTTTTGTCAATAAAACAGCTTTAAACCGTCAAATACACGGAGAAAGACTTTAAAAAAACGAAGATTCTTTGCAGAGCGGGTTTATATTTTTTCCTGTAGAATTTATAGTTATTTTTTACAGTGTAGCAATAGAACGGCAATAGGTAATAATAAATAATAAGTAAAGATGCTGCTAGTAGGTAAAGATTAGCTATGGTTGGATTAGTTAGTGATTACTAAAGTTTGAAAGGCGTATAAGGAGTATACGAGTGAGCAACGTGATAAGTTAAGAAGTCGCTTAAATTTCACATACTCATAAGTAATTTCCCTATTCTGTAGAACAGCTATTTGGAGTAGAGGGCTATAATTTTGTTTTGTTAGAATATTTAAAAAAATGTAAGATGGAAAATAAAGTAAGGCGAGATCACATTTTACCGTCAAAGTGATATCAGATTTTGAAAAGTTGAGATTTGATGAAGGATAAGCAATCTTCATCGATATTGAGAGACGAGAAGTGCGTTTGAAGTTGCGAGTACTTGTAAGGAAGTTAGTTTTATCGACTGAGGTGATCTCTCAGCCTCGAAACGCTAAATTTCAGTTAAATTGAAATTAATGAAAATTGAAATTGCTGATAATTGAAATTTAATTTATTATTACTGTTATTACAATGGGAAATTTTAATATATGTGTTGATCTGTTAGGGTGGTTCCTGTGGAATACCGCCGGCTTTAGTCCAGAGATATGCAGATGAGCTTAAACAAGATTTATACGACATCGCAGAAACATTAGAACGAGAGAGAATACGAGCATTAAAATCACGTGGTATGATGGCGGTAAGTATGTTATTATTTCTATAGCTTGTTCAGGGAAAAACACGCCAATTTCGTTTACGTTCAGTCTTTTGTTGTTTTCCTAAAAATGTAAAGAGTTTCAAGATAGTTTTTTTTTAAATTTATTTAAAATAATTTTTTGCATTAAAAATATTTAATAAATCACGTTAGAGTTTTTTTAAAAATTTTTTTTGTTTTCGCTTTCTTTATTTATTCTCTTCTTCTTTATTTATTATTTCGTTTTCTTTCTTTATTGAATTTCTACTAGAAAATTAATTTAGTGCTTTATGTAATTATACTTTCATTTCATCTTTTTCATTGCCCGATATGCTTTACTATCATTTCTGACTGAAAAGGTGCTCCAAACATTCTTTGTTCTCAACGAATTTTGAGACAGCTAAAAATACCATTAACGATAACATTATAATGTTTGTAAATAAAACAAACTATACTTCTCCCCTTAAGTATGAAAAAAACTTATATTTTCAAACATTACGATTTTAATAAAACTATTTTAAATATGCGTCTGAATTTTCCCCAACTTAGTGTCACATTTTGCGTGCTCAAATTTAGTAAAATGATCAGAATCCATTTTGCTGTAGTAGTTGAGAAATCGGTTTGAAAACAACGAATGGGCTTATTATGAGTTTTTTCTAGTTTGCTTGTTCTTTTGAACTTAGTGCCACTTTTAAGTTCTGCAACTGTAATAAATTAAAATCTCTTTTTTATTATTAAAAAGTAAATTTCTTTTAGTCTTTAACTAACAACAATATTTTCGTTTATAATTAAATATGTTTTGATAGCACAAAAATGTGCACTTTGATGGTATTTTTTTTAATAACTATAATTTTATCAAAAATTATTTTTTATACATTATATGTTAAAAAAATCAAAATAATTAGAAGATTAAGAAACTTTTCCTTGTAAGTGAGAACTAATAGTTCTCAACGGTTCTAAACCCCGCACTTACTTTATAATGTGTTGTTACAACTTATTAGTACTCCAGCATCTCA
Organism: Parasteatoda tepidariorum; assembly: GCF_982258835.1. Classification (NCBI taxonomy): domain Eukaryota; kingdom Metazoa; phylum Arthropoda; class Arachnida; order Araneae; family Theridiidae; genus Parasteatoda; species Parasteatoda tepidariorum. The sequence goes on along the minus strand of NC_141762.1, from coordinate 64,452,406 downwards.
TTTCAATCATCGACTGATTGTTTTCAATTTTCAGGTACCAAATGATTTTCTTGCCGATTCTTGTTGTGAATCAGTCGTTGAGGCCAATTACAACAGCCTTGCAGACTGGCTGATTTCTTTAGGCTTGCCAATATACGAGAAAGTATTGCATAGAAATGGATGCACTGACTTATACCATATGGCTGATTTGAATGAGAAAGACCTGCTGTGTTTTGGAATTGAGAGCGTAAAACATGTTCGTCTTCTAATGAACGCCATCGAAGCACTTCGAGTACATCTGAATCATTGTCAATATATTGTATGAGTTTGTTATGTGATACTCGCTAGTGGTCTTAAATCATGAAGACCAGCGATTATAAAGTCCATTTCTAAGAAGAAGAAAAAAATCAAAACTCAAATGTTTGTTCGTTCATCTTGAAATCCTATTGTATAGTTTTTGTAAGTATTGAAAATTAAAATAATTTCCCCACTGGATTTTTTAGTTTTACTGATTGAACTTTTATTTTGACATAAAATTGTTTGAAAGTTTATTTTTTATTTTATAACCGTCGTTGAACAGCCGATCAAATTTTTGGGTTTACGACTACTAATGTTCAACGCCGTAGCCTTGTAATTCTTGAACCCTATCCAGAAGACAAAGGAATTCCTGGATAAAGTATTGGGGAAAATGTTACCTTCACGGAGGACTTCTAGTTAGGACTGACCCACAGTTGCGTAACATGGAGTGGAAAACCACGAAAGCCTCCCATGGTTAATCTGATAGCAAGTGGACTCTAACCCATGATCAGTCTACCGCAGAGGATATTTTATGTCAGCATTGTGGTCGGGGCGAACCAGTTGCGTTTGGACCAGTTATCGCTGAGATTTGATCCCGGTTCACCTCATTGGAAGGCGAACGCTCTATCCTCTGAGCCATCGTCGCTCGTTTAGGGTTAAGTTAAATGTCGCTGCATCAGAGCGACTAAATATAACAGATAAAGATTACAGTTAGGTCGTGAGTTCGATCCCCGCCTGCTGATGAATCCCCGTGTAGTAAATGGTGACTAGTTCACGTTAAATCTGTCGAATCAGATAGTCCTCCATGTTCCCATATTAAATCAGTACCCCTGGAGGTACTGAATTGGAACTTGATCATTCTCTGGTTCAAGTCAAAATTACGATCTGCGGATGAATAAATGGATGTGTGAATGGCTCCGCCCTATAAACGAGCTGTGACGTGTGTGTGGCTGAAGTCGTATTCTTAGCCATAGATGGCGCCACTGAAAAAAAGAAGCACACCCTCTGTTTTAAATTAGCTTGGTTTCGCCAAGCTGGCTTTGCTAGTATTTGGCAAGTGACATTAGAAACAACAACAGATTACAGTTTTCTGAAAGTCGTCACCTTATCGACACCTTTTTCATCGAAAATGCAATCCATGTGGTGCATTTTATTTTTTTAACCCTTTTTTAAACACATTTTTCATACTCTTTTCAATATCTTGCATTAATTTAGCTCAAAACAAGCGTAAATTAATTATATTTAGCATTTTAATTATTTATGGTTGTGAAATGTAGAACGCAATACCGGTTTCTGTTTCTGCTTTAAAGATAAAATCTTTCAAACACGGCTCACTTCTAAACAATAATGTTTCAAATTTGCACTTATTTGCTGTTATTTAAATCTGAATGAAACAGTTATTTATCATTAAATTTCTTTCAATTACAAAATCAATTATTGATAAGTGTTTTAATACGAATGAAAATAATATTTTCCTACTACTTTTTTGGAGATTTATATTTTAGTCCAAATATAATGACATGAACTAGAGCACCATCAATTTCTGATCCAGTACTCCCAGAGGTATTGATTTGATAAGGAAAATTGTAGCACTTGTATAAGGGGATCAAGCCGACAGGGATCGAACTAGCGACCTTTTGGACATGGGCCCAACTCCCTACCAACCAGTCTATCCCGATTTAATGAATCCTGTAATGCTTACATTTGTCTTGAAGAACGCTTCAAAAATTCCTAGCAATATTAATATCAAAAGTTTTTATAGACTGTAAAGCGTGAGGTATCTTACTCTTCACATACATTATAAAATCCTTATAAATCGAGTAATTAATGTTAGTGTTTTTAATAAGAGCAGAAATATTAATTAAAATTTAAAACAAAATTTTGAGTTTATGTCTATAGTAGATGACATCTACTATAGACATAATTTAAACAAGTCAGAGGGGGAGGGGATATCGGTTAAGTCGCAAAAAAAAGGGGTTCGACGCAAATTATCTATCCGAAAATCGTCCTTAAAATCCAAAAAAGGATGAGGCATTATTTTGAAGGGAAATATAGGAAATTTACAACGGAAATGCTTTTTTTTAAGATGGTGATGGCTTTCGTTGTCAGGATTTCATCATCGCAAAAGTCACCAAAAATTGGTTTTAACATTTCGCAATTAAAAAGCTTGTTAAATGATTTTGAATTCTAGTTTGAATCCGGGCTGAAAATAGCTTTTTTCTCCAAAATTCAACATTCTAACAGAAACCACTCTGGAATCAGAGAGAGACAAGGCATATAAATTCTGCATTTTATTATAATAATCTCAAGAAACGGTAGCGGGAATACATTCTAGATCAAAAAATTTCATTGGCTTCTAAAAAATATGAAAACGATGGATATATTTCATGCGTTCAAAAAAATGCTGCCATTCTCAAGACTTGTCAGATGTGAATACGAAAATCAGAAGTTATTTGAAACACAAAATGTAAACCTCATTCACGTCTAGCAACTCTTGAGAATAGGCGCCTATTTTGAGCGCTTGAAACATGTAGACTTTTATTGCTTTTTTTTTTAAGCCTATGAAGTTTTAAATCAAGTATAACCTTTTATTATTAGAGATAATTCAATATGACGAGCATTTAAGTAATTGACTTAAAAAATATTTTGCCTTTACGAGAACTATGAATTTAATCAACTTTCATACCAAACTTTGAAACTTAAAATTATTTGCTTTAATGAAAAATTATTAATAGAAAAAATTTCATATCCGCGATCCTCTTTTCCTATCTCAGTATCATCATTTTTTACAAAAAAAAAATATTTCCGATTTCTGTAAAATAAAAATCCCATTTGATCGAATTCTGAAATACATTCTCCGCTTCGTTAGTTGTTACGCCGAAACTTTTACCATTAGTTAAACGAAGCAAAACCCGGGGAACGAAAACCGATAACATTTATAAGACATTAAATAATAAAGATATACAATTCCGTAAAATGATGGTTTCCGGAATGAAAGCGGATTGAAGTTTTGCGGAGCAAAAAAACTGAGCTGAAACATTCCAGATCAATATTTTATTCATAAATCTTTTCTGAGTTCAGGGTATGCATTTCTTTTTATCCATTTGTGCTTAAACAAATGTATATAACGATTAAATTCGCGGAATAATGATCTTCTTTTCTCGACTTCTTTGTTTTTCTTCCATTTTAAAAATTATGTGAAAGATTAAGCGTGCAATTGTACGCATTGACGTATAATGATGCATAGAAACGTAACACGCAAGTTAAGATAATCACTTTGTTACTTTAGGTGAACTCTTTCTGGAATCAAAAAGTGTTTATTTTAATTGTAATATGTTTATGAAATTCCAACTTGTTTTATATTCTCGTCTTTTATTTTTAGAAAAGAATGGTTCTAACTGACTATTTCGAAGAACGATTATTATTTAGTATCAATTTATTAAAGTGTGGTAATTTAGGACAGCTTTTACTCAATGATATGTTTAAAGAGATTTTATCTGCACGCGAAAATTGACTAGCGTGTGATCACTTTAAGTTTTTTTTTAAAGAAACTAACATAGCTACATCAGGGAGGAGAATCTAATTATTTACATTGTTATTAAAATGATTTACCTAATCAATTGTACTTTTTTGGTATCTAATTTGTATTCATAATCATTGTACCCGATATACGTGCTTGTAAAATCTGTGGAATCGAAAATCCTGTGGTTGGTTGCTGAGCAGTACCATGAGTACAAGGATCTGGAGAAAACTTTCTTCCCTTCCAAATCTATGTCTAAACCTTGTTCAAATGATCATTTGCCACGGTTCATTTTACCAAGAATACATTTCAACCTGCGAAAGAATCGGGGGCTGCAAATTAGTTATTTTACCAAGGAAAATAATTATTTATGACTCATATTGTGTAAACGTTTTTATTTCATTTTTGATAAGGATTCTAAATGCGAATATTGAGAAAGAAGTGTTACGGACCTTCTGGCTTATCAAGTAAAAAATATGCATATTGGAGATCTCATATGAATATTTAATAGAGTAAGTAACAAGAATGTTATTATACCTAATGACTCATTAACAAGGTAAGTTCGATTAAAAAAAAAATCAGAGTATCTTTTATTGATAGAGGAAATCTAGAGTTAATGAAATGTGATTGACATAAACATCTTCACGGTTAAGCCGACAATCCACCTGGTTTATTCTCGCCTTCTTCAATAGTGTTTAGTAAGATGTTGATATAATTTTTATTTTTCCACTCTTACATGTAATTAATTTAATAATATTTGAAAATAAATCTTAATGATATTAATCGACCAATCCAAATGCACAATTTACAGTGGAGAATTTAAACGTAATAAGACTTGACAGTTTAATTGAGAGAAATGAAAAAAAAATTGAGACGAAATTATAAGGCTGCGAAAAATTTCAAATTGGAAACTACGGAACTCAAGATCCAAAAAAGGTTACTCAGATGATTTAACAAAAGATAAAATAGCTTTGAAAGTTACTAACAGAAAGCTCAAAGTAAAGAGCAGATTGGTTATGAACGACATTATTCAGCAAGTCATGGCCTATTATGAGCTGTTGGGCTATAAAATAAAGAAATATTAATTTCAATCCTTGTAACTTGTAAACGTAAGTAAAAAGCAGTGATTAAGGAACAATTTTGGAGTTTAATAACATTACTGAATCAGGTGTGATTTAATGGTAAAATTTGGGGTTAGTTTTCCCAAAATTTTTTAACGTTTAAACTGACCCTTCACAAAATGTTTTTATTGAAAAAAAAGGCAGTAACGTTTTTAATTCATGGTTTAAAAGTAAAATTCTTTAAAAGATATGATTTTTTCTTTTTTTCCTCATAAAAACAGCAATTTATAATCTCTTATTCAGAAAATTATAACTAGTCTTTTTTCATTACAAAAACGGACCTCACACTTCTGAAACCTTCTGTTTTGTGTGAATTTCAGAAAATCAGGACCGTATTTTCCTTTATTCACAAAATTATGAGTAGTTTTTTTTATTGCAAAAATGGACCTCACATTTCTGAAATCCTCTGTTTATAGTAATTTTTCAGATAATCGAGACTTTATCTTCAGTTATTCATGAAATTATGGGCAGTTTTTTTATCTCAAAAACTAACCCCTCACTTCGAAAACCATCTTGTTTTTGTGATTTTTCAGATACTATATACCCTATTTACACTTATTCACAAAATTATGAATAGGTTTTTTCAATCTCTCAAAAACGGACCATTCACAAAACGGAATAACCCCAAAATATGTTTTTAGAAGTCTGAATAATTATCCAAAAATTTATATTAAAAAATATTTGCTATTCCGAAGAACTTAAAAGTTACTTAAATATTTAAAAGATCATTAGTTTCAATAAAAACAGCTACAAGTCAATAAATAAATCTTTTCAATTCCACGCAAAGTAGTTTCTTTAAATTTTGTAAAACATTCATCCACAATAAGAGAAAAAATACATAATTTAGAAAATATTAAAAGAATATCTATTATTTCCTTCGCGAAAAGGTTTTTAATATTAAAGAATGGAAAAAGTTCTAATTACTTGGAAATTGCCATTATTATTTTTTATGTCACCATAATTATTAATCAAGTAATTTTTCATGCATTTATTTTTGTGCTTATTTCTTTTAATTTCAAAGATTCAAAGGATTGGAGAGAGAGATTGAAGCAAGTTAGATGAAAGTGCAGTAGAAAGCCGACATTTATTTATTTATTTTTTATTTCAGACTATTACCACCTAAAAAAATGGATCAAAGCTATTTTTGAAAGAAAATTTCTTCCTTACTTAATGATGTGAGCAAACAATTTGCACTTCCGAATGCAATTTTTCTGAAAAATGATTCTTTAACAATGATGATAGCATAGAAAAAACAGCAAGTAATAAGAGTTAGAGAAAAAAAATTCAAGAAAAAACCTGTTATTTACACATCGTAGGTTTAAGTGTATGAAAATAGGGTTAATGCAGTTTTATAAGAGATGATGTATTTTAAATAATGAAATATTTAGTAACATACTATTCAATATTGAACATCTGAATGCAGAATGTAAATATGCTCGAAAAATTGTTTACTAATTAGAAATATCTCAACTTAGATAATAATAATTTTTTTTAAAACCAAATATTTAAAAAACTTATTTATCCTTAGAACTTTTTAACTGAACATTAATAGGATAAAAATGTGGATGCAGATATTTTTCTATATTTACAAACTGTTTTAAGAATTGGCACATTTTCCTATCTAGTTGAATGAGAATCGTTGAAAAATTAAAAATGCACATGGGGTAGGTTTAACTTTCAGTTTTAGTTACAATATGTTTTAATTTTAATTAAAATTTTCGCAACTTTTATTAATAAATCTATGATTTTAAACAGTATTTTTTTAAAGTTTTATTTCACTCTTTTTAACTATTTATCTAAAGATTTAATGGTATCAAATTATGTAACAGATATTTTTATATGCTGACATATTGCCTTAGGATATGGCAAATTTTCATATCCATTTGAATAAAAATTGTTGAAAAGTTAAAAATGTGCAATTTGTCGAAAATTCCAATCAGAGCTGTGATAAGTTTTGGTCAGTTGTTTATGTTTTGGTAAATAAAATGTTTTCAATCTTTAAACTCGTATTTTCAGAATAAATTTTGAGAAATTTAGGTTCATCTAAAATTAATCCATGTAACTAGGATAGCTTAGGAGAAAGCGTTCAATCCAGGTTCGATTCCCGGTGATGCCTGATTACTTCGCATACTGCTCTTGTCTTGCACCGACTAGAGTATTTAAGAATAATATCCTCAATGTTTCACCGATTATTCCTCTCTAGTTAACCGTGGAAGGTTTACGTGGTTTTCCATTCTATGTAATGCAAATGTGGATTAGTTAATCAAAAAGTCTTCAAGGATGGAGAGTTTGTCCCAATGGTTGGTCCAGGTTTTTTATTTATTTGTCTTCTGGATTAGGTTCAAAATTACAAGCCTTCGGAGTTGAACAGTGATGCAGAAGCAAATCTGATATGGATCGGGTAATTAACTCCGGCGACAAAACAAAATAATATTATTAAATTAAATGAATTTATTAAATTACATAATTAAGACTCAAAATATTGCAGTCATCGAAAAAAGAAAGAAAAGCAAGGTTCATTTTTTAAACTTCGCATTTTTTTTCGGCATAGTCTTAAATTTTATTCCTTGCATCACTTCATAAATTTGCATCCCAATACTGAGTGATAATACGAGAAAATATTTATCTTTTTTTTCTGTTTTCTAATTTTCTTACTCTCATCTTTTACTTTAAAACACGAAAATTCACGGTATGCCACTAAAATTGAAATGTAGTTGAAGATGCTCATGGTGATGCATTTTTTTCTGTCTCTCTCAATCACTGAAAACAAATTGAAAGGAAAGAACTTCAACACATAAAAGGGTAAAAGAATTTCGAATTCAGAGCATGAGGGTAAACGGCGAAACCACACATAAAGTGAAAGAAACTATTTCAAAGCTTTAAAATGATCTTATTTTTAAACCTTTCATTTCTGATTTTTTTTGGAATAGAATTTTTTCTTTCTTTATTCCTTGTTTTGCTTAAAATAACATGGTTTTGAAAAAACCAATGCCATTTTTAAAAGAAGTCTTTGTTTGTTTCCGTTTTATTATACTTTTTTCGATTTTTCGCATTAAAAACTAATTCCATCTTTTATTTAATTTCTTTTTACTTTACCTTGAAAAGCCGACCCAATTCTGAGTATACGGCTATCAATGTTCAACTATGCAGCCTTGTCATTTTGAACCCAACCCAGATGACAAGGAAACTCATGGATCAAACATTAGGACAAACTAACACACGTGGAGGACTTTTTGATAGAAATTACCCACATTTGCGTTACATGGAGATTAAACCCAGGAAAACTCCGCCCGGTTAGCCCGATGGCAAGGGAATTCTAAACCATAATCCGTCTACCACAGAGGATATTTTACATCAGCACAGTGGTTGCTGCTAGCCGGGAGCGGAATTCGTATCAACCAGTCACCGCTGGGATTTGAACCCGGGTCACTTCATCGGGAAGCGAACACTCTATCCCCTAAGTCATAGCGGCTGCCAATTCTTAGTTGTAGCGATTTTAACCGCATTCGGGTCTAAAAATTCGAGAAAATCGCTTTCGGGTCTATTTGTGAGAGCCTAATCGAAGCGTGAAGGTTGATATTTCAACCGAAGCTCTGTCTTGTATATAGATACGTGCTGACGTAAAATATCCTCAGTGGTAGACGAATCATGGGTTAGAGTCCCCTTGCTGCCAGGCTGACCGTGAGGAGTTTTCGTGGTATTCCTCTCCATGCAATTCAATTGTGGGTCAGCTCCATCAATAACTCCTCCATGAAGGGAAAATTTTTCATAATACTTGATCCTGGAGTTCCCTTGTCTTCTGGATTTGGTTCAAAATTATAAGGCTACTGAGTTGAACTTTGGTAGTTGGAAGTTCATACAAATACATACCCTCCAACTTATGAAGATTTTGAAAATAATTCTATCTAGTGGTAGCGAACCAAAGTAGAAATTTTTAAAGCAAATGGATCTCTCATAAAACTTTCATCAGAACTTAAGAATCTAGCCATATGGCCTGCACTTTTATAAGTAATAGTGGATAAGTTACGCTAAAATTAATTTTTTTTAAATATTAAGACATTAATTTTGCTACCGTCTTAAAAGAAGATTTCTGAATCTACGGAAATTCCGTAGCAGTTGGAGGGTATGCAAATATGTTATTATTATTTTTCTATCCAAATATCTAATCAACATTAGTTATGTATTTAAATGTTTTCATATTTTAATGTTGTATATAGAATTGTCATGTAATAATTTTTAAACTTTACTTCAACACACATTTTTTCATGTCGTATTTAAAACCGTTGCTCTAAAATTATATTTCTAATCTTCTCATCTCTGATTTCTGTTTTTTTCATAAAAAGATTTCTTTAAAGTTTTTTTTTTGTCAAAAATAACTTGATAAAAAACATTCATGGAATTTTTTAAAGTTTCCTCATTCTTACGTTTCATTCTATTCCATGCAATTTTTATATGATAAAATTAATTCCATGTTTAGTTGGAGCAAATTTACCACGTTTTATTCAATTTTGTCTGTTTGCCTTTTCATCTCATATTATTCAACTCTCAAGTTTTTTGAGACACAAAAAAATTGTTTATTTTTCCTTTTGTTTTAGGTTTAAAAACATGATTTAAGAAAAAGCAATAAACATTTTAAATACCTTTTTATTTATTCCTAATTTCGGTTCTAATTCATTCAGTTTGTACATGGTAAAATAGTAAAAATAAATTTCATTTTTAAGTGCCAAGATATTTCATTGATTTTCGCACTTCGTGTTTGTTTCTTAACTGTGAATTGCAATTAAGGTTTCGACCACTTTTTGAACCGCTACAGCGTTCATTTTTCAATTAGAGCTCTGAGTCAGAGGGCGTAATATTCCAAACCATTCCGTTCACCTATTGAACATTTAATAGCATTTTATCCTCAATAAAATTTCTACCACTTTTCAGTGAAAAAATAAGAGCAAAATATAGAAAACTAAATCAAAATAAACAATAAATTAAAAAAAATGCTTTTTAAAATCCACGTATTTCAAGTGAACTAAAATAATACAATTTTTATCACCTCTGAAACTGAAATATTGGGAAAACTATCACTATCAAAACAAACCTCAATCACCGCCTAGAATTTCTCCGAATTAATCATTTTAAGAGCGACAAAATGGAATAATATTTTTTTTCCTTTTAAGACAACTTAAAAATCGTGTTTTTATTTATTTATTTTCTTATCTATAAACACAAAATCTTTGAAGATGCAAACATTTTCTTAATTAGTTTTCAATATTTAACCGGAATTTATAAATAAAAAATAAAGTTATAAATAAATAAAAAAATAATAAATAACTGTGAAAATCAAAATGATCAATTCCTGTATACGCAATGTTTCCTAATGATATGCTAATTGCAAAGACTACGAAAAGATTTAAGTAGATTTGAGTTCGCAGAAACTTTCGTATTTCTCCCAAAGTTGCTTCAATTACTGTGGTCTTTTTTTTTTCTTAATAAAGAAGAATAAAAAAAAAAAGCGAAAAGAACTCGGATTTATTCCAATAACGCTCTCTTCCTTATTGATTCATGGGAATTAAGTTTATGCAACAAGGGAAAGGATGGGTGGTTACGGAAAGCTACCACTAATGGTTGTGTTCACGAAATGCACAGTTGGTAGGTGGCAAGGTTGCATGTACAAATAAGAGCAACACGGTTAACTGCGCTTTAAATCAAACTTTTGAAGTTCAGTGGAGTTTAAATTATAGACATTGGTTAAAGTTTTTAAACACTATCAATCATGTATGGTTTATGTCTGAGACAATAAAACTTCATTTTGAATTAAGCTGTTCGAACAAATTTTGTTAGAGTCAGAAACTTATTTTCTTCAACTTAAGTTTTATAAATGAAACAAAATAATAATTTTTTTTCTCTTTTTGAAGGTTTCGGTTAAAATAAAAAGCACCATTTGCTTTTACTAGCATTTTAAGAATGGTTAAAATAAGCGATATTTTTTTATAATAAATGTAAACATAGTTGTTTCTTGGTTAAAGAAAAAGTAGTATTTGTTCATTTTACTTTGTTTCATAACTGTGTAAGAGTGTTAGAAACACATCAATCAAGGTTTTGTTAGCTTTGTTTAAGGCAAATATATAAAGCAAATAAAGTATATATAAACTAGTATTTTGGAAACATGTAATACATAAAAAATTCATTAAAATATAGATCTTTACATCTTTAAACAACATGGTTTTACTTATTACTATCAAACTGTTAACTTATTAAGTGTAACCTTAATGTAAAATTCATAAATTAAATTGTAATATAATTAAAACTGAAATATTATACGGTTTTTAGTAATTATTTTCTAACGTGAGATCCAAGTAAGGCGAAATTTTTGTGACTCTATACAAATTTTTTTCTCAAACTTACATTTTCAGTAATCTATATCTGCGCAACCACAGCGAAATAGACAAAAAACTTTATAAATATTATTTTATACTTAAATAATTTACTGTATAAAAATATTCTGCTAGATTAGCAAGTGACAAATTATGTACCCACACGGTAAAAAATTCACGATGCAAAAAGAAATGGCACTCTGAGTGTTCGTACTTTACAGTGTCAAATAAAAAATATGATATACTGTAATTTTTATTGTAATATTTACAGTAAAATATTTTAAATTACGTGAATATTACTGTGAAGATTTAAGTATAAAACTTCCCAGTAAAAATGAATTTTACGGGTGCTACACTCAGCCTAGTACTTTTTACAGTAATTTGATCCTGAATTTTTTACTTTATACCTTGTAAGTTAAAATAAAAATGTGTGAAAAATGCTACTTAAAATTTGCCTTTTTATATTTTGTATTCTTTCATTTCCAATAATTGAAGACTGTACTAGCGGAACACGATAATTAAAAGTCTCCAGTGAATTTAGAAATAACTTCTTTTAAAAACACAGCAACAATTAAGTTGCTTACGAAACCTCTTTTCTTATAAAGGATAAAAGCGAATTAAAAAAATATTGATTTTCTGTATTTACAGCAGACCATAACATGCTTTTAAGCTCAAAAATTTTGAATGATTTAAAAATGTCACTCGTTATAGCAATAATTAATAATAATTTTGATTAAAATAGTTTTAGATTTCGTTACAGTTTTAGTTTGATAAGTTTCAGACTTCAAAATTATTTTTTAAAAAAGTGTATTCTATGTTCTTAGAAATCTTTGTTTGATTTTATAGTTATTTATTCTTCATTAATTAATTAATTTTTAATTTAACATAATATTACATTTATTTATAACTTCTTTTTCACAGTTTAGAAAACATTTAAGCCAGTAAGGTTTAAATTTAAGCATGTAATTTAAATGTTATCTTTATTTAAACATGTATTCGAGAAAAGCAATTCTTTTTTTAAATTTACATTAGTTTTTTTTAATTTTCTTTTATTATGCTTAATTACATTATTTTTAACTCACATTATGTTCATATTAGGTATTACATTAGATTTTAACATTAGAATAGAAGCTCGAAGCAATGAAACCGAACTTAAGCATTACTAAAATATATAAATATTTTTATCGATTAAAAATTTTACTTTACAGATTATCTAACGCAATTTTTCTGTAGTTTTCATGCTCTAGAAAAGAAACTCCGATCCATGAAATGTAACATGATTAATACGAAAATGTAATAATATATTTATTAATTAAAATTTTCACTTAACTTATAATCTAACGAAATGTTTTTTATCCATCACGGCAAACCTTACCTGTTTTTCGAACGATTAGCTAACATTTCAACACAAGGAAAAGAATAACTTCCCAAAAAAAGATTTATTTTGGATGGTTTTTTCGGATGGTTATTCAAACTTTCAAATACAAATGCACGTAAAGAAACCACTTTTTTTAATTTTAATTTTTTTTATACAACAATACATTTCGAGCATTTGTATTTCAAAACATATTTTAAAAAGATAGACATGAGATTCGTAAATGTTACAAGAAAAATTGAAGAAAATGTATTAATACTTCTTTCATAAAGTCAAAAGTATTTCCTCATTTCTACACAAAAGAGTTTGTTTTTCCTACGTTGTATTTCAAATAAGTAAATTTAAAGAAGATCATTTTTGTTACTCTACGCTTACGTTTATTCGATTTAGGCAGAGCTGTGTTCAACTTCAACTACTTTGTCAATGTCAAGCCAGAATTCAGACGTTAGTGTTTGCGAAAGACAAATTATTCCGCTTCTTGCACTTCTTATTGCTCCTGAAATTCCGACGTGTCAGCAAAATAAAGGAAAAGAAACGTCGAGACGTAACATTTTTCTTCGGACTTCCTGCCTCTTTTATGTCGAAAATGGACGGAATTTCTTTTTCTCTCTCGCAAAGCGTTTGTGTATTACGTTCTGTTGCTTTATCAAATCAGATTAGTTGCGTGACTTCAAAATTCCTTTTATGTGCCATTTTTATTCTTTGGTATAGATTTCTCGTCCTGGAACGTCTTTTACATTTTTAAATGTCTTAATATTTGAAAAATGATTCGAACAGCAAAGTGAATGTTCGATAAAAATTGATATTTTGCGGTACAAAATAAAGTTTGATTTAATTTTAAAACTTAGGTTATGGTTGCATTTTTTGAAACGTGCCATGAATCGCAAAGGTTGATGTTTTCTAATTTTAAAATGCATTGTTCGTGCACTAATGCACCGTTTTACAATCCACTGTTTATGCAATTATGTCATGTTTTAAAATACTCTGTTTATGCGCTATTTAATCGTTTTAAAATGCTCTTTTTCAGCACTGTTTTAAAATTCACTATTCATTGATTAATAAATTGTTTATTATGTACTGTTTTAACATACATTGTTTATGCTCTAATTCCCTGTTATTAAATACTACAATTCCCTGCTTTTAAATGAATTGCCTATATAATCCATGTAATAAGATACTGGTTTGAAATACTTTTTTTCATGCACCAATGCACAGTTCTCAAGTGCACTATGCACCTGCTATTAAATACCACAATTCCCTGCTTATAAATAAATTGCCTATATAATCCATATAATAAGATACTGGTTCAAAATACTTTTTTTCATGCACTAATGCACAGTTTTCAAATGCACTATTAACATTATTATAAGTATTCTACTTTTGCACTATATATAAAATATTGATCTATAATGAATGTTTCTACAGTAATATAGGGCATGTCAGACAAAAAATTTTTCTCGTAGCTACTTTCACAAAAAATCGGATAAATTTTTGAAATGTTAATAGATGAAATATGAAGAAACTTTTGATTAGGTTTTTGGAATTAATTGTAGCACTAAGAACTATTAGAATATTCTTCACTTTTCAACTTTTCTAGCATAGCACCTGAGACAATGTAATACAATTGAAAGTAAATTTAAAATATGCCCATTCTTTCATTTGACCGTCCACTTGTTTATTAAAGAAAGTTGGGTAAAATTAATTGTTTAAATTCATTTTCAGCATTCAACATTTGTCAACTGCACTTCCTTGATTAACCTTGACATAAATGCTTGGTCCAAAAACTGCAGTTTGTTTGATTGCAGCTTTGTTAATTGTCATATTGGAGAGTTTGCCGGAGTTACGTCCTGATATATGGAGCGTAAACGTAAACTCATAAGAAGACGAAACATATTTCATAGGTAAAACATACTGTCCAGCTCTAAGCATTCGGCCTCCAATAAGCCAGCTAAATAGTTTAAATTTCGCTGTCTATGTATTAATACACTTTTCTAAAATACTCATACACTGTGCACCATTGAATCATTATCATGTAAAAATTTTCTGAAATGATGATAAAATGTCAAATTGAACCATATTATCCTGCAAATTTTTCCTTTTTAACTAATTAAATTTATGTCAAAGGTCCTAAATTATGTTCTAATAATGAGCGGCTATAGATGATTTATCAAATTCTTGACTATAGTACTGGGATTGTATAAGTATTACTGTAATCAAAATTCGAAAGTGCGTCTGGTTTGCCGAGTGGCAAGCTATGAAATACATACATCAGCAATTTCTAAATCTGATAGGATCATTAAAGAACTTGCATTTAATTTCGCTAACAGGCTTGAAAATAACTTTAAAGCCAAAACGTGGCAGACTTTTTGCGATTTTGTGGCAAAGAGAAGAAGAAAAAAAAGGGGAATAAAAAGTTCACTGTAAGAATTAGAGAAAGATGAGAGTTTGAATTTAGTAATTTTAACAAGAGCTCAATCAACTATAGAAGGGTAGCAACTTAGGGTAGCAAGTATTGGTAACAAGCCATACGTGTCAATAACGACAGATGCAGAAATTTTCTGACGATTAGAGTGATGAGACTTAAAATTTTGGGGGGAAGGATGAAAAAATCTGTTCGAAAAACTGAGGTGTAAAAATTATCATTGTGTTTAGTTACTAGATCATCTTTATAACTAGAACTTTTTTAGAACTAGTCTAATTAGAAAATTCACAAACACTAACTCAATCAATTTGAATTCGACTATGCTTGAAACTTGTTTTATATCGTTCTGAATATAAAAGTATAAAATTGAAATGAATGAATGAATTTAAAAGTATAGTCACGAATTATCTGAGAAGTTATCATAATAATTAAATAATGAAGAAAAAAATTGAAGAATGCTGTAACAAGCCTGGTAATGTGATTAGAAAGCTTAAACTTATGCTATTTATAAGATGAATTTGAGATCATGAAAAGATGGCTAGTAAGCGATTAGCATTGATTAAAAAATTACACTATGGAAATAAATAGATAAGGAGATTTAATTAAGAAAAGTAATGCGGATCCTGTTGTGAATTTAATTTCGTTTGAAGATTACTTCAGAGCAGCCACGAGACTGGACATGGTAGAAGGGATGAAATAATGATGCTCACATTGATAAATAAGTTTTATACTCCTAAACTACAAAATCGAAAATGTTGTATAACTACATAAATGTGTAATTATATAAAATCTCGAAAGCAATACAACATTATTACGTAACCAACAACCGATGATGAATTTAATCTTTGAAGTCAAATTGCTTTTATTGACTTTCATTTAATCCACTGAAAAGTATTTTAATGGCAAATGAACTTTCAAAATCATCCAACAAAATTTAATTCCCTTCTTTGATTACAGAACGAGCACCTGAAACTTCATCGGTACTTTTAAGGAATATGTTTTTATATATTTTAGACAATGGTTATATTGGTTATATTTTTGAATAATTTTTCTTAAATCAGGCTAAATGAGCAATAAATAATACATTTTCTAATTAGCTTCTGGGTTGCTTGACACATTGCAATAATTCTAAAACTTTTAAGCAGAATAAAAAGTTATGGAGTTTTTTTCCCAATCTGCCTGCAGAGTATAATATTTTTGTAAAAATGTATAGAGAAAAAGCAAACGTCACATGTTCAAACGTATACGTTGTGTCCTACTTAAACGAAACTTTGATTTTGTGTTATGACTGAATAAAAAGAAAATAAATGCGAATCAAATATGTATATTAAAAAGTCGATTTTCAAACATATATTTATCAGGAGTAATTCGCTCCCTGCACCACTTGGACAGAAAAAAATTCGAATAAGTAAAAAGTGTCCCCTCAAAATTAAGCCATTTTTGTCTGTACTCAAGAAACCCGCCACATTTATATAAAAATTGATATATGCGATGTTGCTCACTATTTACCAATACCTGGTGGACAGAAACATTGCCACTATGTCAGGTTTCAAAGATGGTAGCCATCAATTTGGTCATAGACAGAAACTGCACTTTCACTGCAGATTGTCTCTCCCCATGTTTTCTTGGGGATTGAAATTAAGGAAAAGGGCATGCAATTCACAAATCCACCATTGTGAAATATTTTGACACAAATTGCAGTATAATTTCATTGAAATTTTTTTTATTTTTACAATGCCCACCCGGGTTGACATTCGTCATTTCGGGCTTATTAGGGCAGATTTGCTGGCTACTCTTTCAGAGACACCATATTAGGTGGGCCAATGTTACTCTCACAGTAAGGACAGATAGTACATAGAATGAAAGAACATCTATGCCTTGTCCGGGATTCAAACCGAGAACCTTTCTGTTTCAAGGCCAGTTCCCTGACCTCTACACAGTTCGGTCGGCTTGCTTGAAAAACCTAGCTAGGTCCACTAATTCTCATTACAAATGGCAATAAATGGGTTCTCTAGCATTTTTTGCTGAGGTAACAAGGAGAGAGGACAGACTAAGTTCACCACCGCCATAGCTGTAGCCTCCACATACAATTGATAAGTCACCACCTTATTGTAGAATGGAGAAGAAATCCTTCTTTTTCCTCATAGCTGTTTGCACATAAAACTATCTAGATTATCCAAATTCATTTTTTTCCCTAGAATTTGATTTAACTTTTATGTTTACACTTTTTAAGTAAATTAGTTTATTTTGGTTCCTGTCTGGTGCTATATTTTGGAGTCGGTGTAGAGGTAGGCTTTGAAAGCCTGGATAAATATAGCTTGAAACCAGAGCGGTATGCCCAGGTCTAGCCTCCTGCCTCCAGTAAGCACGTTTTTTCCCGATCTAAATAATTTATTTTTCTCTAAAAGTGTAAATTTAGAATTTTTTAGGCCTAGATAAATATTGTTTGAAACCAGAGGAATATGTTCAGGTCTAGCCTTATGCCACATGTACGCACGTTTTTTCCCGATCTAAATAATTTAGTTTACTCTAGAAGATTAAATTTAGACTTTTGTTTTCTTCAAGGTAAATCTGATTTATTCTTAAATTGTGTAAAACTCTTTTGTTAAAACATGGAGTATGTCCTTATTTTTCTTTTTTAAAATAATTTTTGCGGATGTTAAAAATCATTTTAACCCCTGAAGAAAAGAATTACTATGCTTACATATCTAAAGAAGAAAGCGCAACAAATCCTTCCACGTATCATATAATTTCATAAAAAAAAAAGTCTAATCTTTCTGAGAGAGAAGGAAAAAAAAGAGTAGAAAAAAGGAAAGGCTTATTTTGTTGTGAATTATGATTCACTATTGTATATTTTACTCTCAAAATTTAATTCTTAAATATCTTTTCGGCTAAGCTCATATTGTGTGTATTTGAAAATTTAGGTAACGGCTGAAAAAATTCGCATTCTAAGCCACACTAAACATTTCTACTTTAACAAATTCAGAGATTTCAAAGTGCATTCTATGTTTACAGGATTGTGTTAAATGGTTTTCTGCCTAGAAATATAAACAAATAAGTCAGTTTCTTTTTCTTAAAAAAATGTTCATTTTTAAGTGTTATTTACGTACTGTTTACAGATGTAAATGTTTAATAAGCTCCTTAGAGATTATTCTGTGATTATTATTTTTTTTATTTATTCCTTGACAAACAAAAACCTAACCTTCACAGGGTGTCTAATTATTTGATGACTCTGAAACAATAAAGCGACGTTTACTAATGCATATCAGACATTTTTAACTGAAAAACTTGTACGAATGCATGCTATTTTTGTTCCCAGATACGTAGCAAATAATATATTTCTTTCACATATATATTTATACGTTTATAATATTCACATATATATAATATATTTATTGTATTATTGATTTTTAAAACTGTCGGTAGCCATCGGGACCCCCGGTAAATAAATCTGACTGTGATAATAAAAGTTATAATTAGTAATAAATCATAATAGTTAGAATTAGTAATAAGTTATAATGGTTATAAATAATGATTATAAGTTATAGTTAATATTTTTAATTTTAGAGCATTTTTTGAGATTCTAGGATATTTTTTAAATCTTTAGAAAAACTAGCTCATTTAAGAAGTGCAATTTTCAGAAGTTCTTCCTCAGTCTTACAACTTTGTCACATTTTAACAGTGTTGATAATCTACTACAGAGTTGATAGCATTTGATAATCTACTGGTAAATTAGTGTACAGTGCGCCAAAAAAAAACTCAATAGAATTTTGATCTAAGGATCGGATCTTCATGTCCTAGGACTCATTCTTAATGGTTTGAGAGGGTGACCTTAAATATACTAATTATTTAGTGCTGGCGATATTTTTAAGTTAAGAAATCAGACACAAAAACTTGCTTTCTCTGATATATACCTTTTTTTTGGTTGCTCAACGACCGTTATAAAATGAAATAAAAGCTAGTGCACTGATTTTTACGTATATTTTTTGCTTTATTCGCCCTGTTTTGGCTTACATTTCAATTCAGTGTGTGTTTCCATGTAAAAATAGCTTTAAAAGAAATTTATTTACGACACATTTGAGCTCCACAATAGGCTATTGCTGACGGTCTGGGAAACATCAATGATGATCTGTAGACATGCCATCCCAAATTTTTGCAAGGCCATGCCCTCAAATTAGACACAGATCTGAAGGGAAAGGAAATTTTCTCCAGATCCCAGTATTCAGCGACCGATCACACGATTTTCGATTCTGCAGATTTTAAGATTATATCGCATTCAATCGGAGGATCTTAGCGGAGGGTCAAAGGTGGGTCTAAGTCGGAGATCGAACACCGGTCCTTTCAGACAGGAGATTGATTTTCTAACCACTGGGCTACCACGGCCCTAATGTTGTTTAATTATTAGTTTTACAGGGACTTTAGTGGCCGAGAAATGTCATCTTTCTACCAAAGAATTTTAAAAATGGAGGTAGCTTCAAAATGCCTTGTATAGGACAAATAAAGAGACTTATAGAAAAACATTCTTGCATTTAATGTTGTAAAGTAGGTAATGCAAACAATGCCTGGCGTTTTTAGGTAAAGAGAATTTATTATGAGAATGAGAACATATGAGAATTTATATATTTTTTCTTTCTGCATTACATGCAATAACTAGAGATCATATACAATGACAAATGCTCTTTAGGAAAAATAGGAAATATAAGAATCACAAAGAAAGAAACTCCACATTACTTTTCTTTTCGTTCTTGTAAAATCCTAAAAGCTGCCGTTGCTGTTTTGGGTGTTCGACTTAACGAAACATTTTGTTTTGTTTCGCAACAACTGTAAGACTTAGAAACTTGAAATCACGAGGGTGGGTAGGAAAATGTACAAAACATTTGATGAAATAAAAAAAATTTAAGATTCGACTATTAATTCGAGAGTAATTAACTTTTAAACTTTAGGTAAAATGAATACCATGCTATCCGATCTACATCCCGCTAAAATGCAACTACAGAGTTAAAATTTAAAGAGCTGAAAGGGTAATTTTCTATAAATTTAACGCAATTTTTTTTCTAAAATTTAAATATGTTCGAAAGTTCTTTTAATTTTCAGTGCGTTTTAAGGAAATTTTTTCAAATTTTTTTCTTTGTTTATTAATTATTTATCCATAGCTGTTGAAAAATTCATCTATCTCGAGATCATAATTTTATTAGCTCGCACTTAACTTGATGTCAAATGCAACAAAATTATGGATGAATGAAATAAAAGAAAGCAACCAGATATAAATTGCAACCTTCATTTCAAAAATTTCTAAAAAATATAAATGTCTTATTAATTTATATATCTGGGATCGTATTTTCCTAATGATTTATATCTGGCATAATATTAGCTCAATAACTTATATCTGGCAACATCTGGTTATGAATTATAAAATTTATATCAAAAATTATTAAAAATATAACTATCTCAAGAGAGATTAAAAATGGCTTGCAATTTGAACTATTATACAATGTAAGGTTATCATTATGGATTGTTAAGTAAAATTACTTGTCATTTTTTTGTGTGCTTCTTATTGTGTCACAGTACAGTTGATTTTCAAGAACAGTTGATTATTATTTTTCAAGTCTAATAGCTTAAAACGTTTTTTTTTTATGCGTATTAATAAAATGTTCTTAAATAAAAGTATAATGATATATTTTTTAAGCAAAAAGATTTTTTTGAAGTATCGAATTTTAAGAGGGGGGGGGGAGATGAATGCGAGGCAACTTACGGAAATTTAAACCGGAGGGAGCAGGCGGCTGTGCCTCCTGTAATATCTTAAAAAATCCTTTAAAAAAATGTGGGAAATAGCTTTTTTCTAAATTAAAAAAAAACATAATTGAAGGAAAAAACAGGCGATGGCCCTCAAATTTCAAATTATTATCAAGGTTAATCCGAATATTAAAAATGCAAGTATGCTTTTCATAAAGAAACCAATGTTTAATATGGTACTACTTGTGTCACCAAGAAATTATTTTCAATTAATTCTAATAAATCATAATCAAGCTCGATAAATATTTTGAAAAAAAAAAAAAAAAACATATTGCAATTGCAAAGCATATTGAGGGAGGCAATGTTACTCGCATCCGTGATATCCTTAAATCACACGTGCCTCCTATGTTGTGCTAAATGAGTAACGGCGATGTCTAACATCCAAAAAAGTTGGAAGAAATTTTGTCACAGTCCTCGTAAGAAGGCTGTGTCAAACTTCAGACTCTCAACAGGCCATTAGTGCTTGGCAGAGCACCTCAACAGAATAGGTATCCTTCTATCTAGTGAGTGCCAAATCTGCAATTCGGGAGCCATGAACTCAGACCACTTGCTTGTATGCCCTTTACTGGACAAAAATCTCAAGAGCGGGGTGATCTCTGTAAACTTTTCTGGGATGCCAGAAAGCCCATGAACTCTCTGTAAATACTACTCCTCATTCTTCCCTGTATATATATATATATATATTTACTTTAATTTTACCTTTGTGTTCTCTTTCTGTTAATATGCGTTTGTCATGTGTTTTCTTTGCTTGCTTATGTAACTTTGTTCCTTTTTATTCCTTGTTTATGTCAACTTAAAGCTAAACATTGTATATGGATTAATATTTCCAATAAAGCCATAATCAAACAACAACAACATATTGCTTTTTCTGCTAGATTATCTTTTAGTTTTGCATGCATACAATATCTAGGCATGGTATGCATTTCCAAACAATAAATAAGCATGTAAGAAATCTTTAAAATTACTTCATACTTTGCCGGATTTCGTCAGTAGCATACATATGTGTTATCAGCAAAATTGGAAATTCGGCATTGCAAATGAATTCTGAAATCAAGATAACAATTTTTGAAATCAAAAGAGCAATAGTTATCATGGCATATAATTAAAAAAAATATCTTATCGGTATTAGTGGCTATTACGAGTAAATCTATCAGAAAAATTGTTTCCGGGATTTTTAAAAAATTGCGGAAAAACACGGGTGACTTTTTCAAGATTGAGCCGGCTTTGATTAACAGTAGAAAGTCCGCAATTTTTTCTACTCTTATATAAAAAAGCTCTCTGATTCACCAAAAGGATTACAATCAATTTTATTGACACCCAAGATGCAAATTTAAAGGGAAAACAAGATCTAAAAATAAATAACTGCTTCGTTAAGAGCCTTAATGGCAAGGAAAACCATAAAAAAAGCTTTTTTCGTCTTAACCTGTTTAATAACTGTTTTTTTTATTTGGAAGGGGGTGAAGCTTCATTAAGCTTTTCGTTGCTTTTAAAGTTTATTTTTTTTTCCTCGAGCGATTCCTAGCACGCTGTGGTACCTAAATTACTGGCTTGTAATACGAAATAATTCTATAATCGAGCCTTATAATGCCTTTTTCCAGTTAGTTCGGTTCAATAAATTATTGGAAGTTTTTTATGTCTATTCTGGTGTTTTTAATGCTTGTAAAAACGGAAAGTAATGCAAGAAAAAGCATCATTGGTTTAGAATCGTAAAAAAAGCACTAAGTTTTTCATGTAAAAATCAGCGTTACTAAAAGCTCCTGAAAAAAAATTCCTATTTTTTCTTTAATTAGTCTTAGAATAAACAGATTGCTATATTTTTTTTTTACTTTTTCCCTTAGTTGCTTTGACTAATAAATATTAATAGGTAAAATAAATATTTATATCGTTCACATATTAGATTCTATGCGCAGAATATTCTGAGCTTTCTATTCTTGTTTTTAGCAGTTTTATAGAGAATAAAGTTATAAACATTTAAGGTCTAAAATTGAAATTCAAGCTAGGTAAACATGAAAATGTTTCCAATACTGGACGAGTTACGATAAGTGAAACGGTTATAAGAATATCAAAACAAATTTGATTGCTAGAGGAAGATAAGAGAAGGAAAAATGTGAAAATTAGAAATATCTCATAGTTTCCTACTTCTTCAATAGTGATTCTCTAGAGTTTTATAATATTTTTGGTTTTTCCTGATTTAAATTTTATCGATTCACGTTGCACAGATATTTTCTACTTCATTATCGACAAAGAATCAAAAAATATTAAGTTAAAGGGCAAATAATTTGAACTCAATAGTGTCAGTAAGCTTCACCTTGAGTTTTTCCGATCCTTATAAAAACGATTTATTTTAATTCTAAGTAAATTAAAAAAAATGCACATAAAATTCTCAAAATTTAAATTTTAAAACAATTATTATCAAAAGCTTGAACTTATATTAACTTTTTTAATAGGATTAAATGAATGCAACTTCCAAAATGATGTGTAGAATTCTAACTAAAATGTCTAGTTTCGGAAGGCCTTAAGCTTTCTGAGAATTTTGTTCAAAAAAATTTAGCCCATCTCCTTTTAGTAGTTGTCATTTAACAACAATAAGAAGAAACTTTAAATTTATGATAGTTATTAAGCATCACATTATTGTGCGCTACTTTATGAAAATGGTTGACTCATCACTGAACCGTCCAGCAAGAGCTCTGCATTTTCTTGATGTGAGCATAATGAAAGAAAATGCTAATTTACTTACTTTGTGAGCATTTTCTTTAACCTAACTACATTAAATTATTGTTTATTTAATGTAGTGCTTTCTAAGTAAAATTCTAGACTAGTAGTAATAGTTTCTGAAATATCAACACGAAAGACCTATCAATGCGAAGGACCTCAATATTCTCAATTAAACCTAGTTTTTAAAATCAATGCATATGTAAAAAATTTAATGGGATTGTGATATCTGCTGTTAAGCAGACCTGTTATTTACTCAGATTTGTGTACCTGTTCATGGTTACACAGCTGATTTGTGTACCTGATCGTGATTACACAGATTTGTGTACCTGTTCATGATTACACAGCAGATTTATATACCAGATCATGATTACACAGATTTGTGTACCTGTTCATGATTACGCAGATTTGTGTACCGAGTTCATCATTGTTATACAGATTTGTGTACCTGCTCAAGCTTACACAGCAGATTTGGGTACCTGATCATGATTATGTAGATTTGTGTACCGATTTTATGATTATGCAAATTTTTGTACTTATTCATGATCACACAAACTTGTATGTCATAAAATATGCTTTGAATATTTAATGAACCTGATGCTTATCAAATAAGCTTTGCGTGTTTGATAGATCTGCTAGCAATCTAATGTCATTTAGATGTATTTGGACTTGTGAAAAATTAAGGCAAGTTTGATATAAAAGCAACCAATCCCAGTTGGACATTTGGAGATTTTTTGATTAATAAATCTAATTTTGTATACTTGATGAACCTAAAACAATGAAGTATGCTTTGTTTTACAAACATTGTAAACAATGGTTTCAAAGTTTCAGAGGCATGTAAGCAACTAAGAGTACTTTAAGCGTTTGACGGAATATGAGTAATCAAGCAAGACTTAAATAAGATATTCACATAACTTTATAGCAAAAAAAATATCTATTACGTTTAAGTAGTGCTATCTTTCTAAAATCCCATCTTAATGGCATTTTTAAATTTTTACCATTTGTGTAGTAAAATAACCAGTTAAGACTGAGATAGTGCGTGTGAGCATAAATCATTTAGAGAATTTGGAAGAAACATTTTTTTCCTGAAAGTCTCCATTCTGCAATTAGTAATTTTATCTGGCTATAAAACTTAATGCCTGCTAATAACACTAAAAAGAACAATATTGTGAGGTCATTTGTAAGAGTGGTTTTTTTACGATATTTCTTACGGGACTAAAAAGAAAAGAATTAATATCGCTAAAAATTTATATTTTTTATATCAAAACTATCAATACGAATTCTAGTTGAAGTTTTAAGAAAGAAAAAAAATTAAAGGATGGAGATAATGAAGAATGAATTCAGTATTTTTCTTAGGAGCGATTTATTATTCATTGAAGTTTGATGTCATAATCAAATCGAAAATTAAGTATTTAATATTTTTACAGGGGTAGAAAGTAGGAAAGTTTACTTACTGGTTCAACAGAACCAGTAACTAAAATTTATATACCTAGCAAAGATTATAGAAGGATTCTATATTCTTTGCTAGTCATATGTTTTAGAATATTCTTTGCAACCCCTATGTTAATTCTTAGTAACTAATTCTCGTTTACATTTTCGCCGGTTCGGTGACATGTCTCTATTAGACTATTCAAAAACAAGTTAATAAAGTGAATTTGAATGAAAAACTTCAATGCAAAGAATATTATAGGATCACAATCATGATGAAATGTGTCATTTTTGGAGAAAAACAGACCAAAACACGTTACCCTAGATCTGTGGTAATACCCCAAGTGCCCGCTATTAAAAAAAAAAAAAAGATCTGTGGTCATTTTTTCTCGTTTTGTTTTTCTCCTTTATTTTCTTTATGATTTTTCTTTGGCAACATACTCCTTATTTTTACAATTGAAGTCGTGTTATACTGCGTAATGGTGATTACTAATATATTGAATTATCGATGTTAAACTTATACCACTTCTTTAAATTTACAAATCAATTGAAACCCTGAAATAAGTAAAATACCTCTAAAGTGGCTTTTAAAGAAATAGCTGTTGAACTAGAATCATTTCAACTACATATATCTACATAATAGTTGTTAAATAAAGGTCAAATAGAATATTCATTATTTATTAATTTATTTCTTCAGATTTACGCTGTAGTTTTGACAACATATTCACTGTCACCCTTGTAATAAGCAAAATGTCACTAAAGTGGTTTTTTCAAAAAAAAAAGTAAAATTTTTTTTAAATATTGTCTAGAAGAAAATTGCGCTTCAAAAAAAAAAAAAAATACAAATATGAAAAATCAGTCGACCTATTTCAAACGCTTCAAAAATGGCCGCCGATTTTTGAAGCGCTTAAAAAGTGTCCACTTTCTTCTTACATTTGTATATTTTTAAGGCGAATGAAGTTTTTAATCGGGCAATATCTTATCACTTCAGATTCTTGGGATTGTTTATTTAATAGTTGTTATATTGGTTTAATTTAAATACATACACCAAAGAGCCATTACATTATGACCACCCTCCATTTATAACAATGGGCTCACCCAGATTTTCATGGTTTCTCGCCCAGGAACGATGTTTTCATGGGGCACATTAGGACCCATAATCCTCATAGAACAATCCCTGACGTCTGTAAGCTACTTGAACATAGTTGCAGACCAGGTTCCCCCATTCATGGCAACAGTTTTTCCTGCTGGGGATGGTGTTTACCAACAGGATAATGCACCATGTCTTAAGGGTCGAATCGTCGTGGATTGGTTAGAGGAACATTCCAGTGACTTTCAAGTCATGTCTTGGCCCCAAAATTCACCTGACCTTAATCCAATAGAGCATTTGTGATCCTACTTGGAAAACCAAATTCGTACTGCCACGCTACCCCCTCGCAATGTGAGGGTATTGCAGGACCAGTTGGTGAGCGCTTGGTACCAGATACCTCAGACTACCTATCAGCACCTTGTGTAATCAATGCCACTGGGGGTGCTAGCAGTTTTGAGGGCTGAAGGTTGTCCTACATGTTATTAGCAGGGTGGTCATAATGTAATGGCTCTTCGGTGTACATCTTACATAATAATTGTTAAATAAAGGTCTAATAGAATATTAATTCTTTTTTTAAATTTAAATTGTAGTTTTGACAACATGTTCACTATCGCTATTTCCGTAGCAATTTTTCTTTTTATTCTAGAACAAAAGAAAAAAAAATCTATAGAATCACTCAACTTTCACAAGATAGAATCGTCGGAATCCTAAAGGGCATAAAAGAGAAGAACATTCGATTCCGAAGCCAAATATTCATTTTAATAGGCTGTCAGATATCCTAAGCACGAATTCTAAGTCCGGAAGCTTGTAAGGCTTTTCTGGCTCCATTCAAAATGAAATTTTTCGTAAATTTCCGTGGGTCGATTTGAAAGAAGGCTACAGAGGCATCGAATCCTCAAATCGAATTCTTCCTTGGCACGCATAAAACTTTAAATGGCCTATTTTCTTTTTGTTGAATGAACAAAGTTAATGCCAGCCGCATATGCATACATATGAGTTTTTCTTCTCCCCACAGAAGAAAAGATATCAGAATAGAATGACTTTTTCAGAAATCAAGATAAAGCCAACTGGTTCTCGGTAGCAGCTGTGACATTGCAAAAACGTCATAAAAGAATTATGAAAGAGTAATAAGGTATTTTCTGAAATCGTCTGGCTGGTTATAATGGTGTTCTTTCAAATCCCATCTTTATCTACGAATTTACACAAATAGAAAGTTGTGTTTCGCATCTATTTAAATTAAGTTATGTTTTCAGGGTAAAATAAAATATGAAATTATATCGGGTTCATCAAAAGGCTATTCTTGAAAAATTTATTAAATAAAAACAGAAGGGGATAGAAATGTTAGATATCTACATTCTACTCGGGAAATCAGTTTTTTTTCCTAACAAAATTTCAAAGTTAGTTAAAAATTTCGTCAGTTAATGGTGATGTTTACTTTTTTATTTCATCCCCGACGTTGAATAACCAATCCATGTCGCATTATCAGGCATCAATGTTCAATTCCTTAGATTTGACATTTTTAAATAAAACCTCAGAAGACAATGGACCTTTAAGATCAAACAATGTTATGTATTCGTCATCGTGAAAAACGCTTTTGATGCAACTAATCAGCATTTGATTACATCGAGAAAAAACCATGAAAAATTCCCGCAATTAGCCTAATTGATAAGAAATTCTAACCCAAGATTCTTCTTCAACTTGCGGCATTTTTACATCAGCACTGAGCTCGGCGCGAGCCTAAAGCAGCATATGAATTGTTGAGACATTGCCGAAATTTGAAACTGGGTTGTTTTAAATGTGACTCTAGCTCTCTATCCCGTAAGCAATCCTGGCTAGGCGCTGCGCTAAATATATATATATATATATATATATATATATATATATATATTTCCTATTTTTTAAATTCTTCCTATTAAGGGTTTTGTAGCTTTAATTTCTCAAATTTTTTTTTATTAACTAGTATTTTTCTCAAATATAATTGGCTTTATATTTTTTTCTACCGAATATATTTTTAAAATTATTTTGTACGATTTAAGCTATAAGTACTGTTTTTTTTAAAATTATTTTCTTCTTAGCGAATTTTTGTTAACTGATAAATTAGTATATGTATTTTTTACTTTTTCTCCACGTCGGTAAGTTTGTTTTCTACTTTCTTTTATCTCAAACTCATTTTCGATTTTTTTAGCAGTATCAGAGCATTATAAAGATATTTTTATCTTAAGATAATTATTCTTTAATTGGAAATATATATATATTTCCAGTATATATACATATATCCAGTATATATAAATATATATATATATATATCCAGTATATATAAATATATATATATGTATATATATATATATATATATTATTTTCGTCAAAAATGTTACACGGTACTTTATTTTCCCTACGTTTTTGTTATGTATTGGTATGATTGGTTGATGTTAAAGTTAACTAATACTTTTGTTTGAATCTTTTATGACTTACATTTATAAATCAAGGAATGGTCCTTAAAATTAAATAAGTAAATAAATAAAAAAAAACAACTACGTAACGTCGGCTTTAAGAAAATCTGATGAAGCATTCTAAAAAAATTAAATGTTAGGAAACTTACAGAAATCAAATTACAGATTTGAGGAATAGAAATGGCGAAGACAGTTGGTCAAATGAAGTTTGGTTTGGGTTCGTTGAGTATGAGCTTATGTTTTTTCTAAATAAATAATTGAAAAAAGCAACAGTTCGTTCTAAGAAAAAATTTACAAGTTAGTTATTATTGTTAGTTAGTTCAGAGATATCATTAAAAATAATATTAAACGAATAAAGCTTAAAAAATTTTTTTTTGTTCCACACACGAGTCAGATAGGATTTCAATTCACTCATTGGGATGTAATTCGAAATTCTCTCTGAATTAGTGTCCCTGACCGTTTCAGAACCGGTTAAGTCCACGCTCGGCTTAAGATGTCGCTATCCCTTGAGAGAAACACTTCACGGCTAATTCTCTTTTATCTCCATAAGTAATTTATTAACTTAAGTTTAGAAAAAGTGAGTTCAGACATACCCATGAAGTTTCATACTATGAAAATGTATTTTCCTAATATCGAATTGCAAACAAATTATGAGAGAATTACTTAGAATTACATTGTGTGAAAGTTCTATTCCAATAATCTGTTCGCCTTTTGATATTTTAAAATTATTTTTTTTATATCAACATTTGAAACTACATGGCTTACTCTAGGCATGTTTGAAATCACTTTTCTCTAAGCTTTAATTCACCAATGGAGATAAAAGAGAATTTGCAATTAAAAGTTTCTCCCGCAATAAAGTGCCCTTTTAGCGCTGTTTTCCGAAGCTCTGTAGCTAAAGAAAAAAAAAAAAGCTATAGTTTAAGTGCCTTACACATGAAGCAATGCGATGATTTCAAACTACGTATATAATATTGCCATGGGAAATTATCTGGGCTTTAGAACAGAAAAATGACTTAAATATTTAAAAGTTAATAAACATTCTTAAAATTCTCCAATTTGCCGAAATCCTTATCCGTACCTGGCTCACACTGACTACAGTGCAAACGTAAAATATCATAAATGGTAGACTTATCATGGGTTAGAAACCCCTTGCCGTTAGGCTAATCGTGGGATGTTTTCCTGTCCATGTGAAGCAAATGCGGGAGAGTTCTACCAAAAAGTACTCCAAGAAAGCTAATTTTTTCACAATACTAGATCCAGAAGCTGGATTAGGTTCAAAATTACACGGCTACAGAGTTGAAAATTGGTAGTCGTAAACACAAAATTGGTTCTGCTTTTCAACGACTGTTATAAAATGAAATAAAATCTTCAGAAAGCACTAATAATCAAAATTTTGAACTATCAGAAATGGGCAAGAGTTATAACTATGGTTACTAAAAAAAAAATAATTTCGAATTGGCTTGGTAATTCTCCAAGTGATAAATTACTATAATTATGTAGTCTTAGTCTTATTCTCAAAAGACCTTAAAGGCTTGCTGTTCTTAGCAATGAATATGCATAAAAGTAGTATGTAGTGGTAAAATATTGACGTTTGTTTTATTTTTATAGCCACTTTTTAAAATTTGTGACGCCAATTTAAAACCTGATTTTTAGATTTCTGTGACAAAGTGTTCGTAAAATCTTATGGAAACATCTTATTGTCTGCGTTGAAATCGTGGTGTTTTTCTGAAAGGTGCACTCCTGATAAAATTGAAAATGTGGCTTATCATTACGTTTCCCTAAGCTCTTCAAATAAAGTTCGTTCTCAATTCGCAGGGTGTACTTTTCACCCATAATAAGCATTAAATATTAGTATTAACATAGATATTTTAAGAAAATTTGCTAATTAATTTTTTGAAGTAAAATGAAAATAAATCTTAGCATTAAAGTAAGAAAGAAGGGAGAAAAAAAAATCAGGCAATTAAATGCTCTTTTTTTGCAGTAGAAAATAGAATAAAAATGACTTCAGAATAGAAATAGAAACTCGACACTGTGGCGTAGATTTAAGTAACTGACTTGGGGTTTGGGGAATAGTTTCGAACTTAAATTGCTCCCTGGGTAGTCATTTAGAAATGTAAAGAAATAAATATAAGTGAAGGAAGGAGAAAAGGACAAAAGGAAGAAAATTGATATTTTGTTTAAAAAATAAGTGGTTTTATTTTATATTTCAGGTCATTATTAATAATTAAAACTTGAGACATTTTTTTCATAATATAATTTTTTTTTCAGCTGCATGCTTTAAAATGTTTCAAAATGTTACAAATAAATGACTTTAAAAGAAAAAAAATATATATATTATATAATCTATATATTACGAAAAATCAATGTAAATAATTTCATTTATTCATTAAATTATTTGTATCAAATGCAAAAATAAACTTAATATAGGTTAAATTTCTCAGATTTTTTTTTTTTTTTTTTTTGGTGGAGGATGATGCGTTATTGTGGTTTGCGCAATTTTTAGAACAATTATAGAGGGCGCTGGCTAAAGATAGCCTCAACTCAACATAACAGTCATGAATAACTGTTGCTAACTACTCAAGAATTATGAAATACCATATTATTTGCAAAAAAGCATCACTTCAAACGACGACGGAGCCTATGAAAAACAGCTTTCTTCGAGGTTAGCGAAATACACAAAAAATAAATTAACATTAAGAGCCTTAACTTCGAACTATTCTCCTTACATATTTTTTCTAAACATAAATTCCGGATTGCAACTACCATCATCTTTTTGAGTGTCGGAAATACGAATTTGTCGATGAAAAAGTATTTTTATTAAGACAAAGTTTTTGAGTTTGATTTCGTAACTTAAAATATCATTTGTATAAATTTAAGTTTAGGCCCTCCAAGCATTAAGATTAGTATGAGATGAGTACGTGAAAATCCTATCAATCGATGAAATGTAATTGGTCACTTTTTTTTTTCACCTGCTGTTCAATATTTTACTCTCTAGCTACCTCACCATCAATATGAATTTTTTACTAGTGGTTTTATTTAAGCTATTTTGAAGGGAGCAGATCAGCAAAGGCTGTAATTGTGAACTTTGGATTTACAGCAACAAACTGAGCTAAATTTTTTTTTCATTTTGTGACGTAGCAAATTTAACTGCTAATAGACCTTTAAGCCTAAGTACAAATATTCGATTACATCCAATATGAAATCAAAAGATATCATTATACATACCGAAGAGAGATTGAGACTTTTTTTCCTCACACAAGAACAAGCAGAACTCTTCACATAACAAAACCAGTTTATCTCATTTGAACCTTTTTTTCTGGCCACGAAGATTCAGACAAATGTTTGCATTGAAAACGAAACAGTCAAGAGACTCCACCCATCACGCATTGTTTACTAATCTCATAGTAAGAGGCAACTGATTACATTGAGAACAAAGCACCATCCATCATGCATTTTTCCTTAATTCCAAGAAAATCGAGACAAATGTTTACATTGAAAACGAAACAGTTAAAAGGCTCCACCCATCTCGCATTGTTTATTAATCCGACGAAGATAGAGGCAAATGTTTAAATTGAAAATGAAACAATCAAGAGGCTCCACTCATCACTCAGCTTATTAATCCTACGAAGAATGAGACAAATGTTTACATTGAGAACGAAGCAGTCTAGAGGCTCCACTCATCATGCATTATTTATTAATTCCACGAAGATTGAGGTAAATGTTTACATTGAAAACGAAGCAGTCAAAAGGCTTCACCCATTGTTTATTAATTCCACGAAGATTGAGACAAATGTTTACATTGAAAACGAAACAGTCAAGAGACTCCACACATCACGCATTGTTTATTAATCTCATACTAAGAGGCAAATGATTACATTGAGAACGAAGCACCATCCATCATGCATTTTTCATTAATTCCAAGAAAATCGAGACAAATGTTTACATTGAAAACGAAACAGTCAAAAGGCTCCACCCATCTCGCATTGTTTATTAATCCGACGAAGATAGAGGCAAATGTTTAAATTGAAAATGAAACAATCAAGAGGCTCCACCTACTATTCAGTTTATTAATCCTACGAAGATTGAGGCAAATGTTTACATTGAGAACGAAGCAGTATAGAAGCTCCACCCATCACGTATTGTTTCTTAATCCAACGAAGATCGAAGAAAATGTTTATATTGAAAACGAAACAGTCAAAGGCTCCACGCATTGTTTATTAATCATGCGAAGACGGAGGCAGGCGAATGTTTATATTGAAGACAAAACAGTCAAAAGGTTTGCGCAATTAATTAATCCCATGAAGATTGGAGGCAAATATTTACATTGAGAACGAAGCAATATAGAGGCTTCATCCATCACAACATGTTTATTAATCAGTCTCTTAAGTAAATGCTGTTAGATTCTTAAATTGAAAGTGACCCTGAATAAAGGAATATAAAACTTCAAATGCATTTTTTCAAAATTGAATTTCACATTTTAGAAAAAATGACTCAGAATGATAAGGCTTTTTTCCTCATGTTTATAAATCATCTGGGTAAAAGCGCTAAAAAAAAGTACATGACGTTACAAGAAAACAATGAATAAAAAAAATTATGGAACTTTTTGATCCTTATGATATTCATTTTTTTTTTTATTTTATTTGCGAAGCCAAACATATTTTCTCCTTTTACTGTAATAGTAAAGAAATAGGGAGCGTTGAATTCTTATAAGGAGACTTTGAGAGCTATTAAACTTTTTCAGCCTGAAACATAAAGATAAAATTGAGTATAAAGATTGCAATTTCACGCTTGAAAAACTCTAAAGCGGACTGAAACTTCGATAACTTTTATTACATTCTATCTTAAAACATTGAGAGAATAGGCGAGTAGTTCATACTTCAATTATTGAAGCGAAAACTATTCAGAGCTAATCATTAACTTTTTTTTAAGAAAAAGAAAAATGTATTTCTCATCATTCCCCCCCCCCCCTACTGAAACCTAAAAAGAGCTCTAACACGCAATGGCAAATTTATATACAGAGAAAAAGTAACTTTCTGCCATTTATAGAATTAGCTGACTCATTATTTACAGGGTGTTCCGTAAAGGCTGGACTTAATGCAGGGTTATGATTAAAGTTACCTTAAATTGATCAGAACTGTTTTAGCTGAGGGATGCATATGAAACTTGTTATACATGTTATATGGACCATGGAAAAAAGAAATCTACTATTAAAAAAAAATTTAAATTTCGACGACCACATGAAAAAATTGCGTGCATAAAGAGCAAAATACACAAATTAGAATGGCAAATTCCATTTAAACATATGTTCAATGCGTATTCCATTTCAGCCAAGCAAGTGTAATAGAATGATCCATAATATAGGGACAAGACATTTTTATTTTATTGCACAACATGGCACGTTATGCTTACTTTTAATCTAGTTTCATTGGAAAATAGCATGTGTCCTTTTCCTTCTCTTCTAAC
Organism: Parasteatoda tepidariorum; assembly: GCF_982258835.1. Lineage (NCBI taxonomy): Eukaryota > Metazoa > Arthropoda > Arachnida > Araneae > Theridiidae > Parasteatoda > Parasteatoda tepidariorum. The sequence goes on along the minus strand of NC_141762.1, from coordinate 64,418,391 downwards.
AAAGAGCGCCCCGCTGTAGACTGATCGTCAAGACACGGTTCTCAATGGAACACCGAGTCAAGTATCACTGGCTGTGGTCAGTGTGATGGTGGGTGACCACTTTGATCAGCCAGCAAAGGGACGGAGGGTGTGCGATATCGGTCCTCGTTAAACTGTTCTACCGTAAAGTGCACGACTTCGCGCTCAGGTCGTCGGGCTACCGAAGCAGTCTAGCCACCCCCTCTGCGATGAATCAAAATTGTGATGGTATGTCTTCGGATCATCTTTAGAAATGTTTCCCAGACCGTCTCCAATGGCCCATTGTGGAGAGCTACGGCGACATAAACCAACAACAACATCTAACAACGTGCTTTTCTAACAACAAATTTAGCAATCATTCTTTACAAAGCCGCAGTGGCTCAGGGGACAGAGTGCTCGTCTTCCAATGAGGTCACTCAGGTTCGATACTAGCGTTGGCTGGTCGATTCGAATTCTGCTTCTAGGTCACACAGACCACAATTCTGACATAAAATATTCCATGTGGTAGAATCCCTTTACTTCTGGACCAGTGGCGTAGTGAGGGGTGGGCAAGGGGGGTCATCATGCCCCGGGCGCTACTCGCAAAGGGGCGCCAAATGGTCCGCAAAACAAAAAATTGTAGGATAATTTTTATTATAATTGATTTCTGGAAAATATATTTTAAATTTAGTGCCAGTGTAATATAATAAATGCTAATTCGTAAATAAAAAGGAACACTAATAGTCTAAATAAAAGTGTAATAATATATTCATAATGGAAATGGCACGTCTTTTCTACTGGCAGGACTGACTCGACCTGTGTCTGTCTGCACTTCCTTATAGCATCTACGCTGTGTGGTTACATAAATTATCTCCTCCTTTCTTGATTTGTCTGATGAAATAATATGTCATAATGAATATTTGCTGTGTACAAAGTACAAACATTCTTTCTTTCAGAACACTAATTATTTTTATTTCTATAAACGCTATGTAGCTTACGCTTGTTATTTTAAAACGATAACAACAACACTCTTATGTACTTATATGTACAGTCACTGAAAAAAATATCCCGAAAATAACAACTGAAGGATCGTCTATTTTTTAATATAGATACTTCTCAGGCACAGAACAAATACAGCGTTTTGTCGTTTCTAGGAAAGAACACAAACGCCGTATTTGTTGTGTGCCTGAGAATTATCTGTATTAAAAAATAAATAATTCTCTAATTGTTACTTTCCGGATACTTTTATCTGTGGCTGTACGTATCCGTGCAACTTGCGACAGGTTGCGGGAGTCCGCAACAAATTCGAGAAATACTCGAAATATTAACGTTTAAGTTATTTTGTGTGTGTATTTTTCAGTTTTGCGCCCTTGTCATCGCGCTCTGCTTAGAATAAAAATGAAATGTTATGAAATATTAAATGTTATAAGTTTAATGTTAGCATAAATTATAGTGTATATTTCACTGTGTTCACCTTTCAAGTTCAAGGCATTCCTGGTAAGTAATAAAACAAATAATGAGGCCTTGCTGAAAAACTAGCACTTCAAGATGGTACAAATGTAGGAAACCTATTATCTTTACTTAGACTTAGCTCAGTTTGATCCGCTACTAGCAAATCATCTTAAACATGCCACAGAAAATCCAAAAACTGTCTCATATTTGTCAACACAGATTCAAAATGAATTCATTCATCTTCTGGCATCTACAGTTCGAAATCAACTAATAAATGATATCAAAAGAAATAAATATTATAGACTTTTGTTTGATTCAACTCCTGATATCTCTCATCGAGAACAAATGTCCCAAGTCGTTAGGTTTGTAGATGTTGATTTTAACAATAAAAAAGTTTCCATCCACTACTCTTCGACTGAGCCAACGAACTTCAGGCAAATAAGGGACATCAAAATTTTTTTCGTCCAAATCTTGTAAAAACTGCCTGAACTGTCGGTGATTTAGTCCTCTGCTCCTTATAAATTTTACATTTTTAATTATAGGTAGCATGACATGGTCCATTTTTAAATGCTTGGATGCCAATGATTCCTGATGAATTATACAGGGAAATCCCACAAAAGTTTCTGATGTTTTCTGTTTTAATTTAGTTACAACGCCCGAATGATTGCCAGCCATGGCAGTAGCGCCATCCGTAGTTGTGCTGTTAAGTATATTCCAGTCGATGATTCCGCTTGCTGCTAAGTAATGTCGTTACTGTCTACCTCTCTCGCTTGTCTAGGCACGCGCTGCCCTTGAAATTACTTGTAAATGTAGTGTGCACATTTTAAAACTTCCGTAGAGGAATCGAGTGAAGTCTAAAAGCTCTAAAAAACACTATTCTCCTTTCTGTGACATATCGCGATCGCGGGCCGTATATTTGACATGACTGGGCTAGAGAATATAGTAGAAGTATTTGAAAAATTAGCAGAGGACACTACCACTACAAGTGACACTAGCAGTGAAGCTACAATTCTGTTGCAAAATGTACTAACTTTTAGTTTCATAACTTCAGTTCATTTCTGGTATGAAATCTTAAGGAGGAATGATCGTGTGCAGCTAAGATTACAAGATCCTAGACTGAATTTTAGAGAAGCGTTCCATGATCTTGAATCATTAACGACTGAACTAGCCGAAATTCGAGACAAGCTCTGTGAAGAGGCAATCGAAAAAGCGAAGTTTCTTTGTGAAAAATGGGATAATGATACAACAATGCGTGTAAGAAGACGACGCAAAATGCCCGAAGAATTGGCTCGAGATGTTGGTCTTTCAGCAGAAAGTGAAATTTCTCGCGTTAGGAAAAGCGTTCTTGATCGTCTCCAACAAGAAATATGTACACGATAAAGTGATCTTAATTTCAAATTTGGATTTCTACTAGACTTTGAAAATTTATTAAACGAGGATAATGTTGATAACGACCTTGAAAAAAATTGCAAACATTTGAGTGAATTTTATAATACAGATTTCAATGGAATAGAACTCTTTATCGAAATATGTGACTGCAAAATGTTACTCCGCAGTAGAAAAGAAGTTGAACCCAAAACTCCATTAGAATTTCTTACTTTTATAATCTAGTATGGAGAAGATGTTTTTCCAAACCTGAGAGTGGCACTTCAAATACTCCTGACTATCACAGTATCAATTGTTAGCTGCAAACGTTCATTCAGCAAATTAAAATTAATTTTGACATATCTACGACCAACGATGAGACAAGATCGCCTAAGTGACCTAGCATTTTTAAGTGTGGAAGGAGAAAAATTTGAAATGATCACCTTTGATGATATTATTAATAAATTTGCTTCATCAAAAGTAAGGAAAATTTATACATAGTATTTAGTTTTATAAATGTATTATAATCATACTATTGTTAAAAATACGTATCTCCTTAGAGATAATAAATATTTACTTTTTATTGTTTTAAAACTGCGTGTTTTTAAAATATTTCTTTATAAATATATAAAATAAATAATAGGTATCTTTTGAACTAATTCTAGATGATTATATACATATTTATTGATTTGCGAGTATATTTTACGTATAATATTATATGGTTTTCGAGTAGGGGGGGGGCGCTAAAAAGGTATTGTGCCCCGGGCGCGAGTTAAGCTCACTACGCCACTGTTCTGGACTAATTGTGGGATGTTTTCCTCTCGAAGTAACTTACATGCGGCAGGACCATCTTCACCAAACTTAATTTCATCAATAAGCAGTTTTGATGTATCACATGATATTCTGCATTAGTTAAACACATGTAAAATGAATGAGTATATGTAAGACTAAGTCACGTGAAAAAAAAAACATGTGCATTTCTGCACAACTTGTACCTTAGTTTGTTTCAGGTTGTCATTCTACACATGAAGATATTTGCAAATCTTTTAATTTGCTTGATATTTCAGTTTCTTGGTGCCGATGTAAAAAAAAAAAAAAAAAAAATCAACCGATTTTTACATAGGTGTTTGTAGATGGCACCAAGCTGCAATCAGAATGCCTTTTTATATGCATTTTCTTTTTATTTATAAAGAGGTAATTAATTAAGCATAAAAATATTTAAAATACAATTAAAGTAAGTATTTAAAGTAAAGATGGCTTATTCTATTATGTAATTAATCTAAAGTCTATTTTTTATTTTTAAAAATTCGGCAAAAAAAAAATAAAGATTTGTGAAACTATTTTTGATTAGTTCATTTTAGCCTACACATAAGTAGTTAATGATATGCATCCAAGTCATTTTCAGAGAATTTGAACATGGGTGCAAGTTGGAAAAAAGGCCAAGACTGAAAATTTTTTGACTCAAATACCTAACATACACAGTACCCCCTCGACATATGCAAACTATCTAAGAAAGCTTTACCATAATACATCAAGATTAAATACTGTACAAAAAATATTTATTCATCTGTCTTTTGATAAAATGAGCCGCTCAGAAGCCAATGCGGTTTAGTCCATTTTTTGATATTTTCTGATTTTTGGAAATTTTGATGAAATAAATAATAATCTTCTTAGTTATTAAAGGATTTACTCGTTGGTTACTTTTTTCTAGGTTAGACAGCCCTTTTTTAATAGCTTCTGAATATATTGTATAATAATTTCAGAAGCCATTGTGAATAAGTCCACTTTTTATCAATATTTTTTTACATGAATTTCTTATCTTTTTCAGCTGCCAAAAGGTATAAGTCCTAAAATTTTTAAGATGCTGTCATTATTTCAATAAATACTTACGTCTTTATTTAGACATCCTGTACATATCTTGTTTTTTTGCAGAGTTTACACCTCGAAAAAAGACTTTATACACTTTTCTAATTAAATTATTAAACCAAGAATTTTAAAAACTAATGTATCAAAAAACATTAATTTTCTCAATTTTTGTGTTTTGGACTTAACCGCATTGGCTTCTGAGCGACTCAAATAACAACAGGACAAAAGAAAATAGACCAATAACGTAGACCTAAAAAATATTTTTATGGACAGAAAAAAAATTCCGATTTCCGCCTTCGAGTCAGTCTTGTTTCCGTCCGCGGACATTTTCGAAAGACGGAAATCCGTCCTGGGGACGGAAGACTTGCACCCATGAATTTGAATGACATTTTATATTGCTGAAAATGCTTTTAATATGGTGATAAAGTTTCAAATATGGTGTCATAATTTATTTTTCTTAATATTTCAGTTTTAATTATATGTAAAAATTTAACTAACTACACAGAATTTTTATGATAAAGTACTTGTTTGAAAAATAATATCTGATTATTTATTTAAAAAAAAAATCGATTTTAATTTTTAAAAAAAATTATTACATTTTAGCAATCTTGTAACTTAACTTAGCCACATTTTTTTTAAAGGAAAATCTTTAACTTTCAGACTTAATTACCTTAAACTCACCTTTGATCTTTTATCAGTTATAAATTCCCTTCTTAACAGAAAAACCTTATTTCACAAAAAATAAGAGAACTGCTTTGTTTTATTTTTTGTATAGTTCTCTTATTTTTAAGAAAGGATACAAGCCTCAAAATCCCATTCTTATTTTTAACATCAAAATCAATATGTCGCATCATTAGAAATATTTTCAATTTCTTTGAAAATATCTATCATTTGCACATATATTCTACCCTTTATTCAGTTTCAAATAAAATAAAAGGTAGCATGAGGTATAATCTTCATCTAAAATTACAGGTTCTGCTTCTGTTAGATGGAGTGTCATTGCTAGTCATATATGCAATAAATAGAAAAAAAGTGTTAAAGAAAAAACAGAGTAAGTGCAAAAAAAGATAATTTTTAATTTAAATGATATATAGGATGCTTTTTTTTTTTTTTTTATAGGAAATATAGTTTAAGCAAAATCTACCTTTTTCTTTAAGTCAATTGTAACTTTTTATTTGCCTTTAAATAAACATAACCCTACCAATAAAATTGAGTGCGTCATATTCAGATAAAAATAAATACCAAACCACAAGTAGAAAAAATACTTTAAAATTTATTTGCATAACAGTTTCTCCAGTTTCAACACAAAGGAAAAAGAAAATTTTTTTTCACTTATGCATTTAACAGAGAACAGGATGGAATAACTTTAGCTTTTATGTCTTTAATAAATAAATTTTCTATTACAAATAAAATATATGATTATTAGTATTATAAAAAAAATATTAATACCAATTTTAATTCTTTCAACAAAAAAAAAACAATTTTTTTTGTATTAAAAAATTCATAAATGGATGGATTAAAATTAATTCGTTAGTAGTTTTATTTTAATGTACAAAATAATAATGTAAAAAATAAAAATTTATTCAATTTCAAACCAAGTTAAAGTTAACTTATTTAACCATGTCAGTTAACTAAGATAAAGGTAACCGTTTTTGCATAATTAAATTTTATTAATAAAAATTTACATGATTGATTAAACATTTTTGTTTTAAAATAATGGCATTTAACAGCGATGGCAGTTTTTTTTTCCAGCATCAAGTTGCTTTTTAATGCTATTGTCCACATTATTACTAACTATATATATCCATCCAAATCACTGCTACTGAAACCAGAATAACCAGTCCTCCATTTCATCATTGTTGTCAATAATAGTTGCAATATTGTTGCCATAGAAAAATTTTGCAACCTTTGAGTCCAAATTTGATCTCTGGCTATTAGTAGTGGTTATTTAAAAATCCTTCATTGCTCTTTGTTGCTTAGCTTAATTCTTATTGTTAATTTATTTTCAATTTTTTTTCTTATAATTTTTTCTTCAGTACTTCATGTTGGAGTTGTAGGTTCATTTTCATCTAACAAGGGAAGCTTCTTGCAGAATCTTTGTTTCATATATCTAAGTGATTTCTTATTTGTTTCTTTTTGGTGCTTATTTCTGTACTAGTGGTTGCATCTAACTTTACAGTTTCCAACTGGCCATTTTGTAACTTCTTACCTCACTAGACAAACTTTTCTGTCACTTCCATCAGGTATTATAAAAGTTTTAAAATAAATTCGAATAATTTTAACGAGAATTTTGTTCAATCAGTTGAAACTGACCGACTGTTGCTAACAGCAATAACTTGTAAATAATCAAATATTCAAGAAAAATTCTTCATTCTTCTTAAAAAAAGGTCTTTGACAGTGCTGTCAAAAATCCAACTTTTCCTTTTTTAAAGGGGTTCTGCTTAAAATCCTTAGCTAGATAAGAGAAGAATGAAAATATGTTATTCCTCTCCTCTATATATTGTTATATCTATTCTTCTCTTCTGTCTGTCAAACATGGGGATCTTCAGAATGAATTCTGGATCAAGAAACCTTCCTGTATTGTATTTGTTGTTGCATTACTTTAGTACTGAGAAATAGATGAAGTCACAGATTGACTGTATGTGATTTAGCGTTAATCTCAAACATTTTGGTTCTGAAATTTTCAAAGTAAAATTAATTCTATATATACATATTTTTCAAAAGTAAACCAAATAACCATAATGAAAATGGTTAAATATGCAGTAGTTCTGCAGTAAATTTGCATGCAAAAGGTTAATAGAATTTAACAAAAATTGAAACTATAACTTAAAATTTTTTTTATAAAAATATGAATTTAAAAAAAAAGAAAAAAACGTAAAATCAAAAAAAAAAAAAAAAAAAAAAGGCTATATACTTTTTACCCTAATACTATGATTTATCTCTGGTCAGAGAATATTAAATTCCCTAAAATATGTATTCAGAAAACTTTTATTAATGCAAGCAGAATACTGGCACTAGCATTTAACTTGTCAGGGATGCCCCACATAAAAAAACCACAGGACTGTAAGTTATATATCGTAACTGTGCAGCAGAATATGATCAAACATCACTCTTGAACATTTTAATAAGCATGATATAAATAATAATAATCCGGTCATTAATTTAAAAAAAGAAATACTAACATTTGACTAATTCAGAACAGTAATAAAATAATGTGATTCTAAGAATTTATAGGGAAAGTAGTCTTAATTTCCTTATAACATTAAGCAATTATTAACAATTATGAATATTATAGATTCTTTAACATAAACAAAGCATGATAAACAATATAAGTTCCCAATTATTTATTTAAATGGATCCATAAATTCAAGAACCTACTTGTAGTTTTATGAAAGTGGTTTACTTTTCTTGAGCTCTTCATCATCACCTGAAAGCATACATAGAAAGTAAATGAATAAAATAAAAATAAAACAAATTTTATTTCTATGAGGATAAACTTTTTTCGCCACATCACAAACTAAGTTTAAGATACAATTTTATAAAATGTTAAATTATCACTGGAAATCAACTAAGCAATTCAAATAGTTCTGACACCAATGGTAAAAAATAATATCGAAAAACACAAAATTTATATATTTTGTTTATAAATGACTTATAGACATGCCAGAGAAAATAAGAATATAATTTTTCTTAAGAATGTAATATTATATCACATAACTTTATTCAAGATATTACAAATAAATTACATTTTCAGCTACAAACATGCACTGATGCGTTGTAAGTCATGGGATACAGGTGAGATCCTCTCCTTACAGGTGAAACACATCAACATGATGTGGAATAAACTCTATAAGTTCTCAAAAGCTGTTTAAAGAAATACTAAGCCATGCAGATTCAACAGCCTTTCATAACTGCTCACGTGTTGTACCAGCAGTATTATATGTACCGTATATTCCGGCGTATAACGCACACTTTTAATAGAAAAAATAACATTGGAATTTACGGGTGCGCGGTATACGCCGAATATAAAAAATTATAGATTAAAAAAAATTAAATATAGAAAAATACTTTTATTTTAAAGAAATAACATACCTTTACCTATATATTTCATTGATTTTCGTTATTACATAAATAGTTCATTATATTCGTCTTCCGCTATCAATTACAATTATTAAAATTTTTCTGTATTATAATTACAACTTTTTTTGTATTATCTGTAAGGTGGGACCTAAACATGTCCCACTCTAAAAGGCTTTCTGGTTTTCTTACGCAACCAGGACGGATTTGCCAGATGTTTTTTACCCACAATTTAGCACCATTTTTGTCCATCCAGAATCACATTATTGCTCTTTCAATTCTAGCCCTCACATACATGTCAAATTCAGTTCTTTTTTTTTTCAAAAGATAGGGAAAAATACTTTTTATTTACGATCTTGAAAGATGGTACAATCCAAATTTTCGTGCGCGTTATACGAAGAGTATATCTTAAAATTTAAAAAAAGTAATTAGAAATTACGGGTGCGCGTTATACGCCGGGGCGCGTTATGTGCCGGAATATACGGTAATTGGAAATGTTTCCATTATATCTTAAATATGTACAATGATTCTTGTCAAGCAATTTAGACAGCTAAGTCTGTTGCCTTAATTCGTCAAATTAACAATGAATCATTAGGGCAGACATACCAACCACAGAAATTCATAATCCTGAGAGTTTTGGTGATCATAGCTGAGTGTAATAAGCAAAATACAATAATAAAGATTAAGAGAAAAAAACATTTCACCTTACAAGAGTAATTTCGTTATATTAGGTTTATCTAAGTAACTTTTTTACTCCTAAAAATAATCAAATAATAAATTAATATATATATATTTTAAAACAGAAGGAGTAATTTTGCATTTTTTAAAAACCTTACATAAAATTTTTTTGAAATTCTAATTTGCTCCTGGATAATCTGAGTGAACCCAGTATAAATTCTCTAAATTTGTTATGACAAGGAATAACAACATTAAATGTTTTTTTTTGTTACATGGCTGAATATTCTTTCACATATAGCAAAGGAGTGGTTAAAAACAACAGCTTTAACTTAACACAATTTGAGTTCATAACAGAATATACCTTTCCTGTTACAAACCATTTTGTATTGACTTCACTCCATTTTAAAAAAAAAACAGATCCCATCAAAAGAATGAACAATTTTTGAAATGTCTTCGCACACACTGTTTCGTACAAATAAGTTCCTAGATTATTAAGAAACAAGCTTTGAAAAAAAAAAAAAAAAAAAACGAGCTTCATAAAAACTACCAATACAAAAATTGGAGTGAGGAGAATGAAACAATATTACTTAAATTTCAGAGTCTGCTGTTTTTGAATAAATTAAGGTATCACTCTTAAAGCAGAAATGATAAAGATACATTTTGTTAAAATGGCAGCATACTTTTTCTGGTTTCTTAGACACAATAAAATGGAATTAACAAAAAACCAAACTCAAACTAAATAATTGTTAATATGGAGGAAAGTGTGCAATGCAAAGTGCACTTGGATTTGCAGATTCATGCAATCATTTAGAAAAAAACCTTAGACAATACTTTGTTAGTGTGAAGTTCTGAGATTTTATAGAAAAGTCAAGAATTAAGCTACACGTCTGTATTATTTCTAAACATTTGTGGTTCAACAAAGTTGTTATTTCGTTAGCGTAGCTTAACAAAGAAGAATCAAGTTAGTGTCTGCTGAAATACGCCAATCGTAAGTTTACAGTGTATCAAGGTACGTTGGTATCTCTTGACATTCACAACACTATGCACATGTAATTTGTCTCGGACAATTAAGACATAGGATTCACCTTGCATGGTAGGAAGATAAGGTATGCCTGACACTCTTATTAAGCAATTGCTAAAAAAATGATGAACTGATGCCATGCCTTTTTACGAACTACTGTTTCATCAGTTGCAAAATTAGCAAACCATGGCAGTGGGCACTGCAGACTTATTTTGACCTAGTTGACAAAATAGACCCAACTTCCTTAAAAAAAATTCTTTTTACATAAAAAATTGAGTTAAATCAAAATCTACTCAAATCTTTTTCTCTTGCATTATTTTTTTTTCCATTGTAGAGTTTAGTTAACAAACTCTACAGCAGGTTTTTTAAGAAAAATTGTAAGAGTAATTAGTCCAAGAAATTGGAAAATTTTATAGTTTTTATAACACTGTTTGAAATTATTCTTTTTCAAATGAAAATTTAATTTCAGAAGTATTAGATTTTAAACTTTACTAACTAACTTTATTTTGTTTTATTACATTTCTGAATTTTTGTTATCAATTTTGGTTTATTTTAATAAAATGAAAATAGTTGAAATAGTAATAGATTTCATTTTAATTCAACACGTTGCAGAATTTTTTTTTTTCAATAAATAAATTTCAGACTAATAATTAAGTTTGAGCACTTTCTATTAGTAATGCAGATATTTCATCATGTATTGTATTAGGTAAATTTAAAGAATATGTGTAAATTACATAGGTTTAAAACTTACATGACTAAAAAGTGAAACATTTTAATACAAATATTTAAACACTCACTCCATAGATAAATTTTAGAACATATACTGTGTGATTGCAGTACAATATGGAAGCATCTCAACTGGGATTCAGAGTCAGTAAAATTTTCAATGTGAGCACATAATTACATAAAATAACATTTCATTTGAATTACTAGAATCCTGACTCAAAAAATGTACTGTCTACATAAGCCTTCTTACTAATATATAACTAATAAGCTAAGCAATATTAACACAATTTGCATCTTTGCATACTGCTTATTAAGTCAGTGTATTTTTATGTTTTATAATAAAAAATTTATATTTTTTAAAAAACAATTTTCACTTAATGGATGCAAAATATCAGTATAACTAATGAGCGAAATTTTGGCCACTTTTTCTTATTGAAGAAATGTCTATTTGTTTTATTAATATCTTATTCTTCTTTTTATCTGGAATTAATATGAAACAGAAGCAAAACATACATTAAATGTAGTAATCGATTTTTTTTGTACTGTAAACATAATCTTGTTAAATTTAAATAAATATAAATTAAATGTATAGTTATTACAGATTAGCTAATTATATCAATTGTCAAATTTTCCTAAAACAATTTAAGGTGCTAGCTCTCATTGTTAGTATACCTATCTTGTAATCAGACAACATTTTCAGTCTCAAGTGCGTTCACCTAACTGAGATTTCACTACAATGAATATTTTTGTGTACAAATTTAGAGTTTTCAGAATTTCTTCAAAAAAATTTATTTTCTTTCAAAGAAAATACATAGGCAATCATTCTAAATAATTGATTACCATAAATAATAACACAAATAAAAATGAAGCTTTATTTACTTTTAATTCACTATTAAAAAAAAAAAAGTCATAAATTTCAGTTCACTAAGATTTATTTGAATGAATATTACATTTAGTTTTTTATTTCATCATACATATAAATAATAACCCTCAGATGAATGTTTGTGGGAAATAAAAAGAAATTTAATTTGAGCTACTTCTAATGTTGACCATTATGCTACCTCAAGAAATCAAATGAAAAGACATTTAAAATTTTATAAATGTTTTTTAATGCAATTACGAATGAATAAATTGAGACAATTGAGAAAACAATTGAGAAAATGAAAAAAAAAAAAAAAATTACCAAAAAAAAAAAGTTTTCCTAGGCACTGGATTGCAGAATACTCCAAATTTTATTCTAATCAATACCACTGATATTGTACTTTTGGTCAAATATTTTTAATCATTCTGAAAAATAATAAAATAAGCTACATAACAATAATGAAACACACTTAAACACATAAAAATAAAGAGAAGAATTTTAATACTTCATTCAAACAATAAGTTCCTCACAACATAATGAAATAAATTTAATTTGCGATAAATTGTATGATGCAGTTTCTGCAAGTTTAATTTTTTTATACTGGAGAACTCAACATCTTAAATGCTAGTAAATCTTTTTACTAACAAGACAGATTTTCTTTTAAATATTTAAACCAATTAGCCTGATTTTTATGGAATTGTATCAAAGAATCTACTGAGCTTCGGATTAAAAAAAAAAGAATTGTTTTTTTTATTGCAGAAAAATAGAAAATACTTTTTAAAATATCACTCTAACTTAGAAAATATAGAGAAGTATACACTTCTGTATTATTCATCCTCTTGAATTTTAGAAAAGCTGACACAGGTTATGTAATTCGTAATCTTGGTCAAGATTTAATTTAAATGTTAAAAATTGTTTATAATATCTAGAACAAATATAGTGGAAATAATTATTGCAGAATATTAATTGAATTTCGAAATAAATTACTTATATATAATTCAAAAAAATGGATGAACTTTTAGAATGAAAATTTACTACAAAAAAGTAACAATATTTAGGTAATATTAATGATATAATGTAAAAATCATAGTTTAACACACGTCAATCAGAAGAAAAAGACATGTCAATCAAAGTAAAAAGAAAATGAGATAAGGATTCGTTTTTCAATAAGGATGATTATCGAAAAACGAAAATGAACATATTTTTCACTTGTATAGCAAAAACGTTATACAAGTTTAATTGTGCAACAAAACTAATCATTCAAGATTTACTCCTATAATAATTAACATAAAATGTGTCAATTAATAAAAACAAATCACATAGTGTTGACAATGAAGTTCATTAGATTCAATAAAATCCCAATTTAATTTAAATAACATTTTAACAAAATAATATATACTGGTATCTTACGCAAAAAAATATCAAAAGAAAAATATCCATTATGAAACACATGCTGTGTGTGTGTGAACAGAAGTATAAATAAAAACATTTATTAAAGGAAATAATTTTGTTTAAATGTTCATAAATAGTTAGCAGCTTATAATGAATGCTTATTGCTCAAAAATCATAAAAATTATGCTAATTAAAAATTATATGCATACATATTAAAAATATATAAGAATATATATTAAAAATATATAGGTATATATTTTTTATTTTATTTCCGACCATTTAGTTAATTGTGGAAGCAACAATTAACTATCTAGCTTTAGCAACAACAAAAATTTATAAATAAATAAAAATTTTGTCTACCCTGTAATACTAATTTGCGTTTTTATTGTTACAACAACTATTTCCTCAATATAATCTTTTTCTTCAATACAACCTATTTCTTCTATACAAAAACAACAATGAAAAGTGGAAAAAAAAACCCTCTTAAAAAGCTTAGAAATCTACTATCAGAGTATTAGTTAATAGCGGGTCCAATAAAGTGCAACTAAGAAACTGCTGGTCATAAAATAATGAAGAAATTATTGAGAAAAGTTCCGTATTGTGATCTGCGACAGGATAATCCAGAGTCACGGCAACTTTCGAGCAGCAACCCACAAGAAACTGTAAAAAATATCACAGAAGGGGACCAACTTGACTTCTACAAGGCTTATTTAAAAAAAAGTTTAAAACCCCTTCGACGGAGCTTCACCAAATCTGGAAAATAGATTTTTCCAGATAATGGTTCTTTAAAGTAAACAAATATCAAAACACCCTTATTTAAAAGATTCTTAAAAAATAAACAGAGGATAAATAATGCAACTTCATTCAACAACGTATAAAAAATCATGTGGCTTGTCAATCGAAATTTCGGCAGCTATTGTTGCAGATTTCCATGTGGTTTTTGAAATCTTTCATTCAAATTATTAATATTTATCGCACCATGCTGTTATTTATCTATGAGTTTAGATGATTTTTTAATGCTACGTTATCACAGGCGGGAAATTTCAAATGGCCCATTAGTAGAATAATTTTTTTTTACGTGCAGGATTATTGACGATTCACCCGTAAAATCATGTGGTTTATCAATCGCATTTTCGTAATAGCTACGGATTTTCACAAGATTTTTTAAATTATGACTTTTTAATGCTACAATGTTTGGTACTTAAATTTTTGAATCATACATGCGAAGAAATTTCTTTTTGAAGCATTGGATTCGTAACGATTTTGCTATCAACACATTTTTATCAATCGTCTTTTCAACAGTTTTGGATATCCACATAGTTTTTGATATTTTAAATTCTCCTTGATAGACAAATATCATTACTATCTGCACATTTCAAATCAGGCTTTTAACTAATCACTTTATGACATGTTCTAGTCATGACAATTTCATTTCAAATACCCAAAATTTTCAAAATGTCAGAGTTTAGGGTGGTCTGAAACTGAGAGTGTGGTTCTTGGCTTTAGTAATCTTTTTATGCAAAACTAGAGGGAAAGAACTGATTTTTTTCACACTGTAATGAAATGCCTCCAAAATCACAAAACTCAGAATTTCGTTTAAGTGATAATAAAACTTTTATAAAAATCATATTTTAGCAGAAATCGGATTAAAATCGGACAAAAATCTGAAGTTGACTAAAAACCATACAAAAGTAGATCCCTCTCCCTTTACAGTTTTTCTTTAACATCACAAGTGTAAAAAAAAAAAAAAAAAATTGTAAAGGGAAACGAGTCTTGATAGTTGTAAAATGCATTTCGAAAATAGATCTTTCCGGTAAATGGATGTCTGGATATGATACTTTGCACTGTAGTAACAAACTTGACAATTAAAACTAGTTTTTTCTAATATTTCTTAACAGGTTCATGCTAATAAACAATTACAAACAAAAAAAAAAATAAATAAATGAAAACCAAAAATTATAAATGCTGTTAATACCAATAAGATCAGGGTCCAATTAGTTTCTTTCCAAGTAACCCTTGGCCTATTTGGAAGATTTGATTCCATTTCATTTAAAAGATTGTACAATACACAAAAGTTTTTAAGATAAAACTTCTGAAAATAAATAAGAGTGATCACAAGAATTTCTTAGGAGATGGTTGTTCTTCATTATTCTGTTGGGTATTTGCCACAGGTTTAATAATTGGAAAAGACAAAACTTCTTTAATGTTCCATGTATTGGAAAGAATCATAAGAAGTCTGTCGATCCCTATTCCTGCACCAGCACAGGGTTTTAGCCCATGTTCAACAGCCTCACAAAAATCTTCATCAATAAGTTGAGCTTCATTATCACCAGCAAATCTGTCTAGGGCCTGTTGCTTAAATCTCTGCCTCAAGACAACAGGGTCATTCTCTTCGCTATATGCATTGACTATTTCAGATTTGGCAATAAAAAGTTCCCATCTTTCAGTGAGCCCTAAAATACTACGATGACACTTGGCAAGAGGACTCATTATCTCCGGGTAATCATAAAGAAAAGTAGGATTGATAAGTTTTTTTTCAAGAAAATGTCCAATCAGTTTATCCAGCAGCCTCTTACTTGTTCTTGGAGCTGCACACTCAATGTTATATTTGGAGCAAAGATAAGACAATCTTTTATTGGCTTCAGGCAAGTGATATTCACATGGTTTGGGTAGTTCTTCTCCCATTGCTTCTTGCAAAGAAGGAAGTAATGGGTACTTTTTAAAAGGGAGGGCGAAATCAATTTCTAATTCCTTACCTTCAAAACCATCAGGCTTATATATTATCTTATTAGACTTACAAATATCATTAACCATTTCAGAAAATAAGTTCTCTATCATCTTCATAAAATCATTATAATCTTTATATGCTTCATACATTTCGCAAGTGGTAAATTCTGGATTATGAGTCAAATCTATTCCCTCATTTCGAAAATTTCGACTGATTTCGTACACACGATCAGGCCTACCTATAAGAGTCTCCTTTAGTTTGAGTTCTGGAGCGATTCGCAAATATAAATCCATGTTTAGATGATTGTGATGAGTCATAAACGGTTTAGCAGTTGCTCCTCCCGGTTTTGTATGCATCATCGAAGTCTCCACTTCAATGAAGCCCCGCTGATCCAAAAAAGAACGTATAAATTTGTTGACTTTAGCTCTAAGAATGAGTCGTTGATATGTTGAATCATTGAAAATAAAATCTAAAAATCTCTTCCTAAATCGAGTCTCTTTATCCTTCAGCCCGTAATACGGATGTGGTAACATTTGAAGAGAGGGTGCCAAGATCTCCATATGGGTAGGTACAATACTTAGTTCTCCTCTTTCGGTTTTGCATGGATGTCCTGAACATCCTATAATATCTCCTCTTCGCATTCTATTATTTATTTCACAAAATTCTTTTTTATTAGGATAATGATTTGCGTCAGCCATAACTTGAATCTCAGCCTTTTCTCCTACAAGGTCATAAAAAACCAAATTAGATCCGAATTCTCGTTTAGTTAGAATACGGCCAACCACTGATACATTCACATCCTTTAATATTTGACCAATATCGAGTTTCTTATACCGATCTACGAAGTCTTCTAAGGATATTGAAACATTGAATTTGTTTAGATACGGATTTTTACCAGCAGCTTTTAACTCTTCAACTACTTGGCTGCGCATTTTAAAATATTCAGCACTATCAGTAGGATCTTGTTTTGTAACAATGCACTTCGAATCTGTTATGGGCTGTTGAGTTATTGGTTTTTCTGTTTCAACTTTTTTTTTACTTTTAAAAAAATGTTTGAGTTCCTTTTCAGGCAAAGTAGTTGAAAAATTAAGTGAATTGATTTGTAAAAGAAACAGATTCCCCTGCAATTTCGGAAAATCAAAAAGTTTACTTCGACGAAATAACAGCAACGCACGATTTGCCATGACAGGTTGAAAAAAAATTGCTATAAAAATATAATATTAAGATGACTTGCATCAAATTAAGCAAATTAAGATGAATTGCATCAGATTAATCCATAGAAAAAAGAAACTACCGCCAGAAAAAGTAAGCATAAGTCGAAGTTAAAGTAGCTATGTTCAGTAATATCTTTATCACAAAACAATAATTTTTTTTTGTCGCTAATTAAAGAGACAAATTTTAAATATTAAAATTTAATAGTAATAACATAGTGATAAGATAAATTTTTAACACAGTCAAAAAGTGAAGAATAAAAATATGTTATTTCCTTCCATTTGAGCTTTAAGCTGGTGTAGCGACATCCAAAAGAATTAGCAAATGGGAGTCAATCCAAATGATTTTGATCTAATGTCATGATTTGCATCCTTCAGAATTGGCAAATCATTCGAATAATAAAAGCAGCAAGTTTTTATTTGAGTTATTTATTTTATTTTGTCACTATTCTGAATATTACTCAATTACAAAAATTATAGTTAACTTTTATTTAATGTACGAAAAAAACGAGTTCATTTCTTTCACCATTTCCGTTACTTTTCCTTTACCAATGCAAAGGGAATGACCATGATCCCAAGGTGTAAGGATGCTTGCGACAAACTTCCCTATTGCATGTCAATAAAATAAAAAAGACCGTTGAAAAGGAATATGATAAAAACCTAAATCTGTGTTTTAAATTCATTTTTTTAAATATATAAATGAGAACAAAATTATGGTGAAGCAAAAAATGTATTATTTTAAACAGAAAAATTCCTCGTTTTTTAGTAAATGTTAAGAATATTTTCAAATTTTAATAACATAAAACTCCATTATTAAATTTGTTCGAAAAATAAATTTTTATTTTTCATAAGCTATTAAAAGTGGAATTTTATAATAAATTAAGAGGCTCCATCCCTGTTCATACTCCGCGTCTGTTTGATAACTTTGTCACTTAAAAAAGTTGAAACCGTAACATTACCCATTGAAAAAATGGGTTTTGCTTTGGATTTGATGGCGTCATCACACTTTTCAACTACAATAATCAAGAGTAATAGTAAATAGTGCGCATGCGTCGTCATTGCATGCGTTGCTATGGTGACAGCAGCTGTTTGATACTTTTTTCAGAATACTTTTTTTCACTTTAAATTTTGTTATGATCACTTTCTTTTCGATTATTATGATTTGTATATGACAGATTATTACGGTTGTTATGATTTGTTATGATAATTTTGTTTTAATTACTTTTAAGTTGGTGAGTTTGTTTTTGTGATATGAGATCAGAGAGATCCCATAAGTACTTATTGAGTTGTGAATAAAGGAGAATTTTATCAGTTGAACGATACTTTTGTTTTTATTGTTTTAATTAAGAAACAGAAATTCTAACCTACAGTTAAAACTGGATCGTTTTCAATACTAATTCTGGTGAATATCACAAATAAAGAGGGTACAAACTGATTGACACGGTCCCAAAAGTTAGAGTTGAGGCAAGAAAAAAAAAATAACAAGACCTATAAACTTACCGAGGCTGAAAAAGCCAACGAACATAAACGAGAATGCCTTAATCTAAGACTCTGTTCGCAAATGCAAGAATGAAGCCTGTCTCTCACTAAGGTACCAAAGTGGTTGATAGAATTGAACCCTACCGAAGTGCGAATGGTCGCTCTCCGAACCTCTTTTGTGCAAATACGAGAACTGGATGTTGATCATCAGTTTGGGATAAAAGAATGCATTGTCAAAGTATCGAATGACTTGCACAAGACCGTAGACTGTCTTCCACGCAATATAAATGATTCATTTATTATTCATGTAAAATTGAAAAAAAAAAGCCTAGCTTTCAAATCATATTTCATGTATGAGCTTGTGAATCAGAAACGAATTGCTACTCATTTTCATTGCTTCCGAAAGCGTTAATCTTTTGGCCACGGAAAACAATTAAGTTTTTGTTAATAAAGTACAATTAGAAACCAAAGAAAATTTTGTTTATAAAATGTATTTATTAAGCAAATAATATTTTGTTAGTAGTAATTTCGTAATAAACCACTTGCAATTTTCAGTAAATGTTGTTCATCATTCATGGTTGCCGTATCTTACATGTAATTTTGAATTCGATTTGAAAGATAAACACTGCTTTAGTGACTTTTCGATGATATTGATAACACTTGAGATTTTAAACAGGAACTTCATGTTACGAGGAGTTGCAAACTAAAAGAAAATTTCTTTCTTTTTTCAACGGCCAAAGATTGTAACTTCCAATTTAACTACCACGATGGCTTTCACACTTTGGTCACCTGATTACCTACGAAATCGAAAACTTTACGGCAGATGGTCTGGGAAAGATCCCTGATTACGATCCGGGAACAACATGCATACGTCCCATCCCGTTTTACAAGAAAGACACATTCACACACCATCCATGCATTCACAGATTGCAAATTTGACCTGAACCAGAGCACGATCAATCTCCAATCCAATACCTCCAGAGTAATTGATTCGTTATGGGAGGTTGGAGTACTTTGTGATCCTGGCAGATTTAGTGAGCATCAGTCACAATTTTTTACAAGGTGAGTCTTAAACCGACGGGTATCGAACTCACGACCCCTTGGACATAGGCCCGAAGCCCCACCAGCCAGACTTTCCCGGCTCTGTGTTTTTTCATGCATATTAAAATTTTTCATTTATAATAGCGCAAATTTATACTATCGTTAAAAAAATCCAGATACTCAATTACATGCAGTTACTTGCTTTTTTTTTAAAATATAAGTGCGAAATCTAGGTACTTACTTCACTTTTTTTGCAAAATTTCTTTATTTTTCAAAAGAAAAATTTCCTTCCTTGTAACACTTTCTATTTTATACTGCATCTTCGCTCTTTGTAGCACTTTTTATTTTATATTACATTCTTCGCTCTTTGTAACACTTTTTACTTATTATTACGAAAAGTCTGTCGATTTGTTATTTGTTACGGTAATTGATAAATAGCGTATTTATTTCGGTCGATTTGTGACTTTTGCTTTTTTTTCAATTTTATTTTATTTATTGCTACACAAACATTTATGATCTTGTGTGTTCCTTAAAATGAACTACTTATAAGCTCTCTTCAAGTTGAAGAACAGAAGTTTAAAAAGAACATTACTAAGGTTACTGCTGTGGGAATCGAACTCGCTATCTCTTTGCTATAGGTCATTTAACGGAACGGCGAGACCATTCGATCAGGGAACCACATTGTCCTTCTATACTTCGTGCTATTCGTTCTGCTGCAACTGGACATGGCTTATTACAAATACTGGTATTTTTCTTAATTTCTCTTGATTGAATATTATAAGTAGCTAAAATTTCTCAAATTAAATAGGTAAAATCGAAAGTTAATAATTTTTTATAGGACTATAAGTATTGATTAGGCTTTTTACGTTTAGCCACGAGTTAAAATGATTTTCAAATAACTTTTCAGTTGATAATAAAGCTTTTCAGCAAACTACAAAAAAATCTTTTATTTTGTTCGAATAAATACGTGAATTTCTTAAAGAGCTGTTTCATTGTTGTTGTTGTTAATTTACGTCGCACTAGAGCTGCACAATGGGCTATTGGCGACGGTCTGGGAAACATCCCGGAGGATGATCCGAAGACATGCCATCACAATTTTGATCCTCTGCGGAGGGGAGGGCACCCCCGCTTCGGTAGCCCGACGACCTGCGCGCGAAGTCGAGCACTTTACGGTAGCACAGTTTAACGAGGACCAATACCGCACACCCTCGGTCCCTACGCAGACTGATCCAAGTGGTCACCCACCCGCACACTGACCGCAGCCAGTGATGCTTGACTTCGGTGATCTGCTGGGAACCGTGTCTTATCGATCAGTCCACTGCGGGACAAAGAGCTGTTTCATACTGGACTCATCGTAAAGAAACGTTTCTCAGTAGAACACCTGAAGTCAAGCATCACTCGCAAAGCAACTGTCAGTGAGCGGGTGGATGATTACTATGATCAGCCTGTGAAGGGACCTAGAGTGTGCGGAATAGGTCTTCGTTAAACTGTTATACCGTAAAGTGTTCGATTTCGCAGGTAGTCAAGTAACCAAAGTGTGAGAACCATCCCTATCTGCAGAGGATCGAAATTATGTTTGTATGTCTTCAGATCATACTAAGGGATGTTTCACAGACCGTCATCAATAGCCCACTGCGCAGCACTAGTGTAACGGAAATAAAGCGCTACTATAACCTTAAAGAGCGTATTTTTAGGTGCCAATGCTGTAGCCATCTCAATTGATTGAGGTGCATAAAGGTTTAATTTGCTTAGTGTTTTTTTCTAGTCATTTCTAATCTCTAATATTCTTTAGTAATTTTGTTGCACAAACCTGTGATCTCTCAGTGGAAAATCTTATTTTCCATATAAGGTGTGGAGGCTGAGATAGCCTAGCTGGTAGCGTGTTGGACACATGTCCGAAAGATCATGAGTTTGATTCCCGTCGGCCGAAGACTTCCCGTGTTCCAAAATGGTGACTGGTATACGCTAAATCTGTCGGGGTCACAAAGTCCTAAAAGTTTCCATAACAAATAAATACTTCTAGGGGTGCTGGATTGGAGATTGCTCATGCTCTGGTTCAGGTCATAATTACGATCTGCGGATGGATGGTGTGTGAATGTGTCCTCATTGTAAAATGGTATCTGGCGTCTGTATGTTGTCTCCAGATCATAATGAGTGATCTTTCTCAGACCATTGCCGATAAGCCATTGTACAGTCCTAGTGCGATGTAAATAAAAGTACCGTATTTTATTGACTTTGATACACAAACCTGTGATCTCTCTGTTCAAAATCTAATTTTCTGGACCCGCTGAAATTTATGTATTCAAAACTACAACTTTCATTGTTCTTGAGTATATAAGTTTTCCTAAATGCTGCGGATTTTGCGTTTGTAGTTTTATTGTGCTTGAAAGTGTTGAAAGTGTCAATTCTCGGAAGTATGGTTAGGTACGAAAATGTTTCTTTTTTATAAATTGTTTCAGATATTGTTATTGGATATCTCAAAATAATTGTGAAAATAAGATGTGTACACCGTAAAATTTTATTTTACGATTTAAAAGTGTGTCCATCTTTTTAGCGATAGTTAATTCACTTTTTCTGGGGATATGTTTACCAAGGGAAAAAAGTGGCCTCACAGTGATTTCTCGTATTTTCATTTTTCCCCTGTTTGACTTAAATGTTTTTTATCATGTTTCCTTTTGAGTACATAATGCATTTTTTTAGTTGTATTATAACAGATTCAAAAACGTATCAATATATTTAAACTAGAATTTTCATTTTAAATGAACAATCTTAATCCTTATTCAAATTTTAAAAAAAAGAATCCTAATTCCTTATTTTGATGTATTTAATTGAACAATTCTGCTAGCAAGGCTTCTCTGCGTATGTTAGATACTTATCGAGATGTTGCTTGAAATGTAATTAAGTTATTTTTAATTGAAAACCTACATCAAACCTTCATTTTTTGGTTTGTAGTATACAGTTTGGTAGAGGTGCCTCGTGGAGTATAATTGATCAATATGCTTTAAAATTTGATAAGAATATTACGACGAGTAACAAATTATTTTCCAACTAAAAGTTTATCTTCAGATTCTAATATCTTATTTTGTATTGACCCTTACATATCTCTAATTCAGTTTTCAAATTCTTCGGAGTTTGGGATTTGTGAGGCTTAGTTACTAGCTAACTAAAAATAAAGTTCTATTATTTACAAGGAGTATTGCTTAAATAAGTATTTGTTCAAGTGATATACATAATTATTTGAAGAGAAATATTACTAAAATAAAACTAAAGGCAGTTACAGAAAATAAAGCACTTCCAAACTCATTAAATTTCAACTTTTTGAGCGCTGTTTTGAGGTTAATAAAGTCCAAAATGCAAAAAAATTTCAGAATAAAATGGAAATAAGAATAAAATGGAGACATTTTTGATAGGATCGTATCATTGTCACACAGTCTAACTTCTCCAAGAAATTTACGATTTTTTTCTAATAAAATATTTAACTATAAGTGCGTGCATTCCTCTGTAATTGATATACAATTATTAATTATTTGATATATTTAGAAATCATCTTTTAGTCATTAATTCTAAGTTTATTTATCTAAGTTGCAAAATTAATTATAAAGGTTATGCAAAATAACTTAATATCTTTAGTAATTTTTTAGTTTATGGACATTAAAAAATGTCTAATAACATGCTGGGGATATACTTGGCAATTCCCTATAATGGATTAGCACAAATTCATATTTGGTGCAAATATAAAGTATATTTTTTAAACCATGTTATCAGATATAATTTTAAACTAATTACTTCAAATACTAGACATAAAAAATAGATTTTGAAATTAAAATTTATTTAGTGGAATAATATTTTCCTAGGATTCAACGCAAAGTTTAAGAGTATAATTTTGAGTTTGAGTCACTCTCAGTAAAACCCAGTCTACCATTTTACACTAAATCACACAGCTCTGTAACTAAGGTATCAAAATGTATTAAATTGAGTAGAGGGAATAATAGAACATTTTATTGAAATTTTTTTACAAGCATTAATTTATAAATATTGGGCCATAGTCCATACTATGATGATCCCATCAACGGGAAATTTTTCCAGCACGTAATTTAAATTATATGAAACTCTGACTAGCAATCTTAATGAATAAATGTTTCGATTAGATTTTTATTAAATACCTGTTTTTAAGAGCATTTTTAAAGCTCTTTTTGCCTATTAAAGACTTATTTCTAAAAATTAAAATTGTAAAAATACTTAAGAATTTGTAATTCCAAAGATTATGTCTGTAAATAAGAATTCCGTTTGCTAATTGGTGAACTTCCATCATTTAGTCTAATATCAGTAAAAATCTGATAAAATTCTAGAACACTGAATTTTTAAAAAATTTCTCTTTAGAACTGCTTTGATTTGAAACTTATGATCATGAAGTCGTGCTTTTTAAGTCACGGGCTGTAGTTTCAAGTCTTTGGTTCTTATTTGCATATGCATTGAAAAATTTATGCAAATTTGAATTGATTCAAGGACTGTTTTGAAGTTCAGTTTTCAATTATGGGGTATTCTACTTCCAGATTGCAAGTTTTATTAATCTCTGATTATCTTATGACTTTAATGCAAAGAAGCAGATTTCTAAGAATATTTTGCAGCTACTTTAAGTTTAATTTGAAATGGTAGAATTTCGTGTAGCATATTTTTAATAACCTTGTTTTTTCTCACTCATTCATAAAGTTCAAGGCTTAGAGGTTTGAGGGGATCTGGAATAAATTATGAACTAGCTTTTGAACATCTTATTGATAGAAAATATAGCAGTAAGTTAATAACTTTATATCAGTTACTTTGCTTATTATATGGAATAACTACAACTAGGTTAAATATTCATAGAAATAAGAAAAAAAAGTTCATAAAAATGTCTATAGGTATTCTTATTGTAACTGTAAAAATTAAATGGATTAAAGATTTAAAATTTTTTAAAATTCTTGCATGTGTAGCATAAAGGACTACTTTAACTGATCATATCTTTGGAAATTTTTAACATATTTTTAATTTTAAAATATTCTTACTACTAAAAAAGTCTTAAATTTCTATCCAATATTTTCAGAGTATTGTAAGAAAACGAGAGGATAAAAAGTTTTTATGAAAATTCATATAAGTTAGGCCTATTAATTCTCATGCAGTTATTGCGTATAACGAAAGCAATCTCTGAAAGTTAAGAGCTTATTACTATATTTTCTGGCATAGGGTGTTCAAAAAGTTTTCGTTCGTAATTTATAGCAGCTTATCGTAATTTATTCGTGTTTAGTTAACTCGTGAAAGAATGATAATCTGTATTGAGTCCCTATACTTTTTCCTTTTCAACTTTTCCTCCATAATTTAAATTAAGCATCTTGACAATTTGTGGGAAAATTGAATGTTCAAAACACAATGTATAGTTTAACATTTCTATTTTTAGCAATGTTTTAAACAGTTCTATCTTCATGTTTTAATTTTGAATTCATTCTTTTAAATTACTCTATATTGGGGATAACTAATGCAACATGCTTTAAATACTTGATGTAAACGCAGTCTTGAAAGTTTTAAAACTAGTCAATGCTCTTGAATTAACAATCGAAGAAAAAAAAACTTTAGTAATCCTGAAAGATGGTATCTAATCTGTATTATTTTGGATGATTTTAAAACTTCATTTTTAATTTAAATGTGTATGTATTTGGTTTATTTTTAATGATTGAAATTGCTAACACTTTTAGATACTATGAACCGATCAAGCTCGCCTACCGAGTGTTTGAAGCGGCCGGAGGAAGCAGTAAGGCACTGACTCCAGTCATCTTCATGCACGATATTTATAATTGCAAGGAAGTCTGGCATAGCATCCCTCAACTTGTAGCAGACAGAACTAAAAGAATGGTACAAATTATACGCTTTATAAATTTTCTTAGCTTGTTTATTTGGTAACATAAATCCTTTATTTGGTGGCGCAAATGTACCAGCGGGTCTGTCAAATGTTCTAGTGGTACAAAGCTACGAATCAATTTCCAAGAGTTAATTATTACAAAATTTGAGGATATTGCTAGCTTGAATATTAATGGCTAATACTTAAAATCGCTAATAGCACTTTAAAGACAATATGAATATACTTAAGTTTCTTTCCAACGAGTAAAGAAACCTTGTCGATGCACTTCATACTGCGGAAATTTTCATTCTACAATTATGGTAAAATAAGTCAGCAGTCTGCTCATCCAATTAACCGTAAAGTTTACGGTAAGGAACATTTTTAACTTCATGGTTTTGAAACAGTTTATAACTAGTATGGTTAATAACAATGAACACACTATATGGTTTTTAACCATTTACAACTAGAAATGTTTCACTACAAGAAATTTAACTGGGCATTAGAGATAGATAAGCAGCTGTACGGGGCTGCTATCTATGTGAGTGAGAGTATGTATTTTAATAGCCCAGGGTCACATATTGGGAGGTGAAAGACATAGAAAATTCTTTGAAGAGAATTTAGGAAATATTGTGGTGTCAACGAACCTCCGTTCTGTTGGTCATGAGATTGAGAAATTTGCTTTCTCGGCTATAATATGTACCTAACTGAAAGGAACCCAATGGCTTCATTAGGTGGATCAAGTTGGTATGATAAAATTATGTTTGTTTAACCATAATAGGGGAAAACAATTAATAAAGGCTTCTCACATTTAAGTTTGAATAAAATATTATGAGTTTTGAGCTTTGTTTGAATATGGTAAAGCAAAGTGTCTAACCATTCACTCTGATAGATTTTTACCACGCATGCTAATTTTCATCTTTACCGTACACTTTAGGTTCTGTTACTCATATGCCATAGCTCTAACTACGTGTAGTTGGTGACTGATGCACGTTAAAATTCTGTAGAGTCGCAAAGTCCCTCATGTTCCCATAACAAATCAATACTTTTGGGGGTACTGGATTGGAGATCGATCATTCTCTGATTCAGGTCAAAATTACGATCTGTGGATGTATGAATGGGTCCGCCTTATAAACAGGCGCCACGTACGGTGTGGCGGAAGTCTAATTCTTGGACATAGATGGCGCCACTGAAAAACAAGAATCGCACACTCTGCCTTAAATTTGCTCGGATTCACCAAGCAGGCTTGCCCGTCTGGCAAGTTGCATTAGAACCAACCAACCAACCAAACTACGTTAGGTACAGCAGCTCTAAATGTATCCTGCTCTATGTGCTCAATTAGAGAGCAAACTTATTAATGAAATTTATTAAACTAATTAAGCACGTAAAGAAATTTTCTCATTAAAAATGAAACTGCATTCCAGGTTTTTGCTTACGACGCAAGGAACCACGGCGAGAGCGAATACACAAGCGAATCAGATTTTAATCTCAATGTTCCTGATCTCTACACGTTTATGAGTCGAATGCAGATTGAAAGTTCCATTTTGGTTGGCCACTGCTTTGGAGGAATGACTGCCATTAGTGCTGCTCTTGAAGAGGTATGTTTAAGTGATGCAAACGTTTACATTTATGGTGTTATGTATAATTCTAAATGTATTTCCTCAATTCGCATAATATTTAATTTCCCAATCATACGGAGGCTTTTGAATCCTTTCAACCTAAAGATTTTTATTTTCATTAAGTATGATAGTAAATGCCTGGAAATTTTGCTTTTATAGTTGTCTGGAGAACGGTCAAAACTGACACCTTTCTAAAAGTGCTGATTTTCAATTCTTCGTCATGATTACGCAAATCTAATTTTTTAAAATTTTGCTCAAGAATTTTTTCAATCTTTATTTCATGAAGAGTTCTGCGTGCGTTTTGCCTGAAACCTTTGTAATAAATGGTGGTAGAATAATTGTGTTTTTAAATGGCTAGTTTTAGCTTAGTTTCCGGAGCGTCAAGTTTAAAAAACGTTAGGTGTTCAGAGCTTGTGAAATAAAATTTTTGATGATTAACTTTCTGCAACTGGATATGAAATGCGTGGCTAATTTGACCTGATGGAGATATTAATCACAGTATCATGGCTTGAAATTGGTACATGCTGGAGGACAGACAAAGGTGGAGGGCTGTGGAGTAATCCAGGCCAAATGCCTGTGGATTTGGTTTTCTACTGGTTTTACACTCCAGATAATCTCGTGATTTTTTTTTCCATCTTGGAGAAATCACAACTTGTTATATTTTAAGTATATTCTCCCTTAAGTTTCCAGTAGAGTAGATTTTGAGTTTCGTTTAATTAAACACTACATTTAATTTAATAAGTATCTTAAACCTTTCCTCTCATTTTTAGTTTATTATTAGATTCAGCTTTTAGAATCGTTAATTTTTTCCTCACTTTCGTAATTTGCAAGAGTTTAGAGCAGCATTACTATCCGTACCTTTCGCCGTTAAACTTTTCATACATACGGAACATGTATTTGATTTATAATAAATGAAAACAATAGAATTTTAGCATAAGTTTAAGCAAAAGGGTGTTCAGACTGTTCCGTTGAGAATTCTGATACAGTTCACACTGATTAAACAACTTTCTAAATTTAAAGAAATTTGTAGAGTTACACAAGTCTGTTATATTTTTATTTTTTAAAAGAAATTGAAATTTTAATGTTTAGTTACCACAGTTAGATTTTTCTTTTCATATAGCCTAAAAAAGTAGAAAAGGCCTTTGTTTTGGACATGTCTGTTACCATTCCAAGATACGTAATAGAGAGTAAGATTTCAGAATTTAGCGTGTGGCCTGAAAAGTTCGATAAACTCTTCAAGATCACAAAGAATCCAGAAAAATTTATGGAGCTTCTCTTTGACAGCATGGCTCCAGTTTTATTCGGGAAGTTGGCTGAAAATCCAGTAAGTTTATACATTTTTCAATGTTCCTGTGTTAATAAAAAAAAAAACTTTTCCTCTTGTAGTATGCTGTTACAGCCCTTAACATAAGCAGTCCTTTGACTTTGAAGTTTATTCAGTTATGCTAGAAAATAAATTTTCTTTGCACAATTAAGCATATACCAGGCTTTTTAACCAGTTTCATAAATTTTTAAAATTTTTTTTTTTACCAATTGTAGTAAAATATCCTCTTTAAATTATCTTGACAGAGCAGTTATAGTACGAAGCAATACCGTATGAGTCTGTGAGCTTCATAATATTCAGAACATCAGAATATTTCATAAATTATGAAGTGTCACAGCATTTTTCCTATAAAGTTGTAATAAATACCTTGCATGTCGTCTTCCAACCGAAAATTAATCCCGGCTATTATAACTATGTACAAACTTAATACGACCGATTAATTTAAGGGCTTAACTTAAGAAAAATAAAATACAGATTTCTAACTTTTTCAATTTTATGTATAGAAATAACAAAAAACCCTCAAAAGTTTATCACTACTTCGATTCTTTTCAGTTCCGTTTTTAGGACCCGCTATTTTCTTTAGAAGTGCATTTTAACCGGAATCCTAAGTAAATTAGTCACAATCATATTAAACGCAGGAAATAAGTCTGTGTGCGTACAGGAACTGCTTTAATTCTCCTATTTGTTTAATGTAAAAATGAATCTAAAATTTATAAAATTGCAAGAGTGAGTCACTGCATCTAATGTAATTAAATTACTAAAGGCTGCTTTAAATGTTTGGATATTGAATGATATCAGTCTGTTGCCGCGCTTGACTAAGTATCCTTCAAACTTTGCTGCTTATACTCAACCTTCAAATTACGTTAATATATTATAACTATATTTAGTTTCTTATCAGGCAAATGACATGCCAAATGGCACTAAAGTCACAGAGCTGAACCAGTAAGTTAACAGTTTAAGCACAAAACAAAACTTCATTTCGTTGGCAAATTTTTCGGCTAGAAATGATTTCATAGTCAGAATTTCTGAAAATTCTAACTGTTTGGCATAATATGTAGAAAGTGCCAAATATAGCTATCATTGTTTTTAAACTAAATTATTTCCAATAACCGTAAATCTGAAATAATTTTAGATTATTTCAGATTCAGAATACTTTGAAAAGTTTCGATTTAATTTTAAAGTTAGATTAAACAATACAAAAGATTCCGCCGATGAAAGATTTTCTCTATCACTCTCTGTGCAATCAATATTTTTATAAGAACTTTTTAAGTTTCTTTTTTGGTTAATTTTACTTTTCAGAGGAAATGACTGAAATTCTGATTTTTAAAAAAAAAAAATCAAAGTTTATTTTTGTTAAATTTACAAACAAAATCTTCTGAAATTACATTAACTGTATTTAATATTTAAAACAATATAGCTAAAATAGATAATACTTCAAACTAAAATTTTTCAAATTACTTAATTAACCAATTTCCAAAATTGTTTTTGTTAAAGCTAAACATCCTAAAATTTTAAAGGAATTTGTCAGATACTAAATGAAGAGTAAATTAGTTTTGATCAGAATTAGTGAAGAAAGTGAATTAATGAAAAGTGTTTTAAATCATGCAAACCCTGGCTCTCAGTCAATCTGTCTAGTAGGCGTATGTCACAACCCCTAGTCTTATCTAGCATAGATGGTAATCTATATACTTCATTCTTGAATTTGCTTATAATTTATTCTAAAATTTTTTGAAGATAAAGCGGAAGAATACTCTTTTGAACAATTTATCACAAAACTTTACGTATGTTATTAAATAGTTTTTGCTAAAATTTTCAGGAATTCACTAAAGCAAAAAAAGACTATTTGATATCACATCTATGCAAAAAGTTGCCAGATGGAACATATGGACTGAACTTCAATTACAGGACTCTTCAGGACGCCTTGAAAATATACCATAGAAATCCCGTTATAAACTGCGGCATGTATCATGGACCAGCCTATTTTATGTTTGGTACCTATGCCTTATTTAAAGCGTGAGTATTTTCAATTTTAAAAGCTTTTTGATTTTCATTTTCAAACTTTTAAGAAACTTTTTCCTAAACCTTACTGGTAACACGTGACAACGCCGTTCTCCCTTCTCGATCTATCTCATACCAGAGAGCTTTTCAGACTCCAGCAGTCCGTGATCTCATGAATGTGATTTCTAATTGGAACGTTTTATTTAAATTTTTAACGATACTAAATGGTGGCTGAAGCCAGCTAATTCGAATGATGTTCTTCAGGCGTTTAAACTTCGATGTACTTTGTGCTCAGAGTACTTTTATTTGACCCAGGGTATTTAAGCAAATGCACATGCTCGGCTATTCAGAGACGATTAGTGAATCTTGCACTTGAATTACTCTGCTCTGGACTTGTGCTTATATTTAGACTGCGTGGAAAAAAGATAGAATGATTAATGGGTGTAGATTTGACGTTTGCGGTCTGCTAAATGCATTTTGTATGTTTTTGGCCAAATTTGCAGTTTTTAAAAAATACCTGGTACTATTTTTATAGTATATTTAAGTACTACGAATGATAAAAAAAACTGCAATTTCTGGTGTATTTGATTGCAGTGAATTTAAATGAAGTTAAGCTTAATGGGGAAAATCGCCTGCTACCGTGCGTGAGTATAATTTGGAAGCGTGTGGATATGGGGAAAGCGTTTCACTCCTGTAGCAGGTCTTGAAGATATTAATGGTGGAGGAGGGAGAAACTTTATAAAACGTGTTCAACAGGATAATTTTCCCGAGCAGAGTTACTCTCTGAAGGTTAATTTTTCAACACTGGATTGCCTACTTTGTCGTGTTTCAACAAACTCGGTGAGAAATTTTTAAATGTTCGATAATTAAAATTTCATTAATTACTGATTTCAAATGAAGTTAAGTGCATTTTTACTTCTGTGTTATGTTTTATATGATTTGTCCCCGTCGAAACATATTGGATATACTGATTTAACATTAGGCAGTGACTATCTAATCATACCTGAAAAAACTAGTTAATGATAAACTAGTCTTCAACTTATTAAATCAGTTATTTTTCTAAAAATTTGCTTTGAATTATACATTAAATTTTAAATTGTATCAGTGAAAATACTGAAATTAATACTCTTGAAAATAGTTTTCGACGTGATATCAAAGGTGTATTTAAAATTTTTATTTTTCCTTGGAACCTCTCATAGATTTCGTTAAGTTAAATTTACGCTAATTTACTTTCTATAATTTGGGAAAAGTTAAAATGCTGGCCGTCGAAAGTTCAGACCGTTTAACGTTAATTTTACATTTGGCACTTTTTGCCATGTCTAGTTTTTTTTAAGCGAATTGAAAATTTCTGTACAAATTATAAAAATTGTTAATTTAAAGATAATTAACTCCATGCAAAAAGTTTTTATTTTACTTAATGGTTGGAAAATTTTTTTGAATTGTAAGATCTGCAATTTTTTAGATAATTTTAAAAATGTAATTTTAAATTGTAAAATGCAAAATTAATATTAAAGAGTGCAAACTTTCTACTGATCAAACTATTGGGATCGTATTTTTTGGGGTCATGAATTCTCATAAGTCGAAAAGATTTTAATTCAGAGAAAGAACGTTTTTATCTTAACTTATATCTAATAACTTAAAATATAGTCTGTATTACTTAGCATATTTAAAGGTACCCCTTCGAACCATTAAGAAGGAGCAGAATCGGAGACTATGGTTATGTTTAACCATTTCTAGTAGGGAAGTTTGGTCAACATTTAAGGCAGGTTATGGCACTGGTTGGCGAGAGAAAAGGAGCTCTCTTCTTTGAGATACGGTATGTATTGTGTCCGTAGAATCAGACTGTCTTAGACTTTGGCGAGGAGAGCTCTTTCTGTAGACAAACTATACTTTTTTATTCTTTCTAGATTTTCATTAACTCTCTCATTTATTTTTTCTTTTAAATCTCCTAATTGCAGGGAGGCTGAGGAAGTTGAAATCAAGAAGCATTTTCCTAGAGCAGAAGTGGAAGAGGTTAGAGCAGCCACAAGTAACTTCTTCACGGATAATCCAAAGGCGTTTGCTGATTACCTTATTAGGAATATGTAACAATGTAGCTCAACAAGCATTCAGAATTTTTTAGTCGTAGATGAAGTGTTGACTAATTGTAAATTCTAACAAATAAAACTTAGTGAAAATATTAATCTTTCCTTTTATTGCCTTTTTGGCTGTAAGCCGAATTCTGAGTATTACGTAGGTGTATTACGACAGGTGCTTTCGCGCATCTCCAGTTAATTTATTTTCTCTAAATTTATAATTTTCTCTTCAGACAAAGAGGAAAAAGTTCTCTCTTAACTATTTCCATTTGAAATGTCACAAATCTTCTTTTTCTTGAAGTTTTTACACCAGATTATGAGACAATTCTAGAAAAGACAATCTTTAATATCGACTTTTCGGTTAAGGATGAAAAAGCTCTTAAGCGACTTAAGATTTTAACGTTTTAGTGTCGGCTAAATGCACTCCATCATTAAACATTTTAGCTTTTCCTATAATCGTTTTTATCAGTTTACTGAGATAAAACATGACATATCTATCAGCAAGCGTTTAATCACCTTCGAGGACAATATAAAGATTACTAGACTATTTTTACACACTGATCAAAATTTCAGAATAACGTTGCATCTGAAATTTTGCTGTAACTGGAAAATTTTATTTATACATTCTTTTACCCTGAACCCTCGACCATGTTAGAATCCCAGGAAATAAAATGGCAAAATCTACTAAAAATTTTCTAACCGACCAACGACTCGTGCAGACATTAAAAATGTTATAAATAGTTCATTGGCTAAGACATGTGAGGCAACATGGACTAGAAATATTAATAATAAACTGTTTCAAATAAAACAATCAATAATCCCTCTTAAACCATTTAATATGCCTAGAAAATTAGAAGTCATTATAAATTGATAACGAATTGGAGCAACACTTTCCAAGAACGGAGAAAGCCTCAGCATGGATCAATTTAGTACTCTGATGTACGAACATAAATTGCGCAGTGGAGGAAATAAGAAAAATGTCACGAAGTTCCGGCTACTGAACTACGCATTAGGGAAAAATTTCATTACGTTTGTATTACTAAAAGGATCAAATGTTTTGCTTATGGTAACCCGTGCCGAGGCCTTATCTCATCTGGGAGATATTTATTGGATACACAGGTTTCACCAACAACCATTTATTATTTGCTGAACCAGCTCCCGTATGAAAGTGACAAGGACCTTTAACAGTGAAACATATTAAATCCAGCGTATTAAATATAAAAAGCTTTCACGGTGCTTCAACCATGAATTTCCAACTTTACAGGCTTTAATTTGGGTTACTCCTCACAAACTCCTAAATTTACTTAAATTTTAAACAAAATTTAAATTTTGTATAAAATTTACAAAATTTTTATATTTTAATTGTTATATAAAATCTACAAAAATTTTATATTTTATCTTAGGGAGATAGGTTTTTACTCTAAGATTTAAATCTATTTTTTTCTTCTGAGATTACTTTTACCAAGGATGAAGCATAATAAGGCTCTTGTGTTAGAAATAATAGCTAACTCAACAGAGTCCTTGATCAACTCCTTTTGTCTTAATTTCTCATTTGAGTATGACTCTTATAAGTCGGGAACAACGAAATCTGTAACTTAAGGGTTTCTCCAACAAACGAAACCTACTAACATTTCTTTGTTACCCGTTAACAAAAATCTGTTAAAAATGTTAACTAATGTTTGTTTTTAAAGATTGTTTTAATTTTTGAAGTCTTTATGTATAACTGAATTATATGGCATCATGTTTTGAAATTGAAAGAAAGTAGAAGAAAAAAAATCGAAGTACCCGTTAACCTTTTAAGAAAAAACTCGTAGTCAGCTCGTTAAAAAAAATTGAACTCAATTTTGACGAGTAACAAAACTGTTTAACCCTTTGACGCAGATGGGACACCGGTGATTTTTTTATATATCATATTTTAGATGCTCTAATTACAAGAAAAAATTTATTTTAGTATTTTTTTAATTATAAAAAGCAATTTAATAGTAAAAAATTTGTTAGATTATCGGAATCACATTTGTACTAAAACATAAAATCCAAAAAAGTAGATTTAAATTTTTACTTCTCATTCATATTCAAAAATGAATCAATAATTGATTTCTGTAAATGAAAGAAATTTCAATGATGAATAACTGTTTCTTTTAAATCTAAATGACTGCAAATTTGAAAAAAAATGTTTAGATGTGTGTCGTGTTTAGAAGAGCTTCAACATAGTGAAAAGCACTGATGTTTCATGTTGCATTTCATAACCATAAATTATTAATAAGCTAAATACATTATTTTAAACTTATTTTTGACCTTTTTTATTACAAAGTAATGAAAAAAAGTATAAAAAGCATGTTTAATAAAGGGTTAATAGTTTGAGTTAGTTCAAATCTAGATTCTGCTGTAACAGTGGTTATGTCTTGATTGATAAATATTTGAAGAAAAAGTTACCTTCCCACTAAAACTCAGCGATTCACCAAACCATTAAACAACAAAATTTCTTCTATAAAGGCTTTGTAATAAAATTTACTTTACCGTCAAAAAAGGAAATTTATCGACAGTAAAATTGTCGTACGAGTTTCTGTACATAAAATGTGTAATCGACATTGAGCCATTATTACGTATTTAATGGTAAATAAAATTTTGGAGTCGTTCCGTTAATAAAAAGTTACTCCTTTTTGAGGTGTAATGTTTAGTTGTTTCAGCTGAGGCGCTTTATAGCCGAAAGGATACAGACAAGTAATTCTTCTCGAGTTTCAAGAAAATGTTAAAAAGAATTTTCTTACTTTGTTTACGCTCTGGTGCATTAAATTTTTTAAAACTTTGGCCTTTATTGGCAACAATATTTTATATTGAACAGTTATTGAGATAGAAAACTAGTATATGTTTTGTTTCCAGGATTAGTCCAGGTTTAGGGTCTGTATAAATTATATACTATACGGAAAGTTGAGTGTTAAAGAAGAAAAAGCATGCACATTAAAGATTGGCGGCGTAAAATGTTTCATTTGTTCTGTCTTTCTTTGTTATTTTATTTCGATGAAAAATTCTATTTATTGTATAAATTTAAAACCTATGATTTATTACCAAGATTTAGAATTGGAGCATTTTTATTCTTTATCTGGTTAAAGACTTTTTTTAAAATTATTTCTATAGTTATAACGACTGTCAAATATGTTTTAATGGCTCCATAATTTTAAATAATATAAAAATAAATGTATTGATAGGATTTTTGTATCTTCAAGGATTGACGGAATTCAATTTAAAAAAAAGTTAATTTAAATTATTGCCAGGGGATCGCTTTAACGTTTGTTCAAAAAATTTAGGATTTTTTTAAATTAAATGCGTGGTTCAATGCATTTTTGCTGTATTTAGTAACTCCAGAGTTAATTGTTTTTAAACTTAGAAGTCTAGTTATAAAATTCACATTGCTTTTTTTGACTTTAACTGAATATATCTTTAGCTACAAAAGTTATTTTAACCTAAAAATTGAAAAAAACCCTATTTGGTGTGTTAATGAGACAGAATTTTTTAGGAGGATTTTTAAAATTTTTTTTTTAGTTTACAGGGTTATTCAAAATTCCCTCCGGGATTTCGAAGTGTTATAGTGAGAAAGCGAAGACGAATATGGCAAAAAGAACATATGAAATTATTCCGAAAGTACTCAAGTTTTAATTTAAGCAGTTGCCGGTAGATGGCAGTAACATGTGCCGCTGAAGTCAGTTGTAGTAAATAAAAATGGCGTTTACAGGCGGAGGGAACTATGAATAAACCTGTATATATGTTTTTTTAACGCAAAAAAATCCCTTCAAAATGTCCACATTGACCCACCTTTATACTTTTAGGGTTTATATAACTTCCATTTATGCTAGTTCCACGTAGTAACAAAATACGGACGGCATCGTTTGACTTTTAAAATTTTTTTCTTTAACTTTTTAAAATTGAAAATTTGAAGTTAAGCGAAATCGTTCACGATTAAAAGTTTAGAATCCATTTTCACCCAAACGATAGAAAAATTTAAATTCTGAATAAAAGAAGTATAAAGAAATATTCGATTTTCAGCGTTCCATTAAGGAAACTTAGTTGTTATTCTCACTTAACTTCAAATTATAGTTGACAAGTTCGGTTACAGCCCTGTATATAATTTACAAAACAGTATTTTTTCTGTATGTCAGATTATTTCTACTGAAATTTTTGCAAGGGTGTCTG
Organism: Parasteatoda tepidariorum; assembly: GCF_982258835.1. Taxonomy (NCBI): domain Eukaryota; kingdom Metazoa; phylum Arthropoda; class Arachnida; order Araneae; family Theridiidae; genus Parasteatoda; species Parasteatoda tepidariorum. The sequence continues at coordinate 64,381,426 of NC_141762.1, read as the reverse complement.
TTAGTTTGTTTTTTAACTATGCCACGTTGTTTTAGCAAGTAAAGGTAATTTTATAAACAATTTGTAGTTCTTCTCCGTTATCAGTGCCATCTGCCTGCGAATTGTATAAATAAATTTGAAAAAAAAAAAAAAAAAACCTACTAGTCTCCTGAGCAGAACGCAATAAAATGTAAATTTCTGTCTCCTCCCCTTTTCTCCTTAATAGATTTTTCGAATTTCGGACAATTTTGGTACATCCAGTCAATTCTGAAATATTAACAGCAAAAAAGGTAATGCTATTAGGGATGAAAAAAATGTTATGCAAATGCATAGATGTTATGAATATCAAAATCACATTGCACTGAGAAAAATTTAATCATAATTTTAAGTTCATTTCGTACATTTAGTTCATTTAGTTATCACTTTATGATCCATTGATTCGTATTATAATTTTATCAATCTTCAACGTCCTTTTGCTACTTTAAGAAATATTAAATGTATTTATTATAATTTTTCGCAGCTATTTCAGTTTAACCTCCATTTTGTTACTACTTTACTAACTTTTTATTACTCTCTTGTGGCTCAGTGCTATTTTCTCAGAAAATAAATAAATATTTGATGCTCTGATTTATTTCGCTTAACGAGATTCCTATGATGATACAAAATTTATAGAAAGTTCATCAAATTGTTCCTTGCCACATTTTTAACTTAAATTTTTATTTCTAATTTCTTTGCTCTTCATTACTCTTATGATGTATCAATTACATTTTCTTCGAAAATAAATCTTTAGAAGTTATGTTGGCTTATTTTATTTGCTGATCATCACTATCAAGAAAAATAAAATACCAAAATCTATTTCTAACTAAATTTCTTTTTTTATTTAAATCTTACTATACTTTTATTATTCTTTTAATGTTTATTTTCATTAATAAAGATACATAAAATATTAATTGATTCTTTGGCTTATACTGTGTACTTTACATCCTGGTGTTCAGAAAATAAATAAATAAATAAATAAAGTGTATATTGTTTCTCATTACCATTTTACTGTCACTTCTCTTTTTAATTTCTTACTTAATACTTCCTTATTATCGTTTTGTGTATCGACGTTCGGTCAAATGTTTATTATTAATAAATCATTATTTGTTCTATCACTACGACTGAAAAAAATTCAATTCCTTTTTTATAGCATTTTATTTTTACTTAAAAATTTTTCATTTCTTTTTTATTGCCTTTTTATTACTCCTCGGTGGCTCAGCCAAATATTCTCTTAGAATGCGTTTCGAATTTTCTCTTATTTTGTTTAAGCAAATTTTAATGAATCAGAAATGTCTATTCACACTTTACTACCTCTTTATTTTTTTCACGTTTTTTATTCTGCTTTACTACCTTTTTATTCCTTTTTTTGCTGCCCTTTATTCTTTTTTTACCTTCTTTCTATTTCTTACTACCTCTTCATTATTTTTTTGTAGTTTAAACAAATATTACATTAAAATAAATCTAAAAGACTAAATAAATGCCTATTTACGTTTTCATGCCTTTTTATTTTCATTTAACATTTCTGTTTTGTTTTTGCTATATTAGTATATTAGTATATTTTCATTGCTCAATTGCCATTCAAATTTTTCTTTAAAATAAGTAATTATTCAATTTATTATTTTGTTTGATGAGATCATTTTAAATACAAAAATAGCTGACATTCATTCATTCTCTCTTTGCTAGCTTTTTTATTTTTGCTCTTTGCTTTTCTTATTCTTACGTTGCTATATTTAACTACCGAACTATTACTTTTAATTACATTTGTGTTTCAGTGAAATTTGTCCTAATAACAGATTATTATTTGTTGTGTATAGATTATTTTGTTTACTGAGAACCTTACGAATAAAAAAAAAATAACATAATTAACCATTTACCTTTATTATTTTCACTTTCACTTAACTTTTTATTCCTTCGTTACAAAATATTCATGATTTCATGTCTCTGTCGGATTTTTTTATTAAATGATGGCTTGTAAAGGTTTATTTTTGTTATCTACACGTTTAAAGGCTATTATTTGAAATCTACACGTTTAGAAAAACAATTAAAATATATTAAAACAATTAAAATTAACAATTAAGAAATACTGAATCTTATCTAAGTAGGCAGTGCAGCACATGCAATGTTCAACTAACAGTTCATTCATCATATATACGGTGCGATATATATATATATATATATATATATATATATATATATATATATATATATATATATATATATATATATATATATATATATATATATATATTGAACATATATATATATATATATGTTCAAGATGAAGATAAAACAAAGGAAAATTATAGACATATGAAAAAAGGGAGGGGAAATAATAATGAAAAAAAATAACAAACAACTGATTTAAAAAAGAAAAAAGAAGAAAAAAAAGAGATGAAATTTTTCAAAAAAACTGGAAAATAAAAGATACAATATAATCCGTGATATAATATAATATAATCCGTAGATATAATCCGTGGCTAAAATTAATTGCAAAACAGGCAATTTATGTTTCTCTTTTCTATTTTATATTTTTTCTTAAAAAAATATTTATTTTCTAAAATTATTTATGGGCAACTTTTAAAATTATCCAGTATAATATTATCTTGCGCACATCCATTTCGGGCCCATCCTTGGTAACTAACAAATCAATGCACATTATAACAAATCACTTCAGCAATGCAGTAAGAACGGCACTTTAAATTCCTCTAGTTACGCTCAATTTGCGCTTTTGTTTTCATATTTTGTAATCTGGCAATCTTGTGCGAAAATATTTTTAAATCATTCTTGAAAAACTTCCCATTCATGTAAGTACATCTGATTTCGCTACTCGCTTTATAGATTTTGTTTCATACTGTTTTTTTGTTCTTATTTTATTTTATTTTCTGTTTTTACTTGTTATTTTTACTTATTGTGTTCTATTTTATTTGTTGTAATTTTTGTAAAATTTTTTTTTGAGTGCTCCTCACACTATTGTATTGATATATTTTGCTTTGGCTATATTGATACGATATCAGACAGCACTCTTTTTCACGGATGTAATCGTGTGGGCTAATGAAAAGATTATATCTTTTATTTTCCGTTTTTCTTAAAAAATTTCATCTTATTTTTTTCATTATTATTTCTCCCCTCCCTTTTCATATGTCTATAATTTTCCTTTGCTTTATCTTCATTTTGAACTTAACTAATGAGTTCTGTTTACTTGCAGCTTATGCGCAATAAATGGACTTCATTGTTTTTCTTAACTTTCTTCATGTCTTCTTGTATATATATATATATATATATATATATATATATATATATATATATATATATATATATATATATATATATATATATATATATATATATATATATATATATATATATATACACACAATTTAACTTGTTTTATTGTTATAAATATTAAAAAAGCATGAGTTGAATTAAGGAAATCTTGTATTTTTTTGCGTCAAATTCAAAATATTATTTAATTACAAATATTATCCCTTTACAAAATATTATCCCTTTTTTAAGGTGCGATGAAGATTATTCCAGGTAAAATGAACAAATTTAGAAATTACAGTTTAAAAAAGAATATTGAGCGAAAATGAAATTTTATTTCCTTAACGAAAGAGATTCGAGTATGATATATTCCTTCTTTTTCGGGTACTACAACAAATTTTTCCTAATAAATATTTGATATTTACAAGGAAACTATAAAACCTTTTAGTAGCCCACTGAAGCTGCTGTAGTTACTGTTTGTTTGAATCAGAATTTATAAATATTGGTGGCTTTTGTGCCATTAAAGTCCACTATACTGTGTTCTTTATATCATAGTAGAGTGTTAGTGAAAGTGTGAAATATAATGGCTAAGTTTTTAAGATACATTTTATTCCGAAGAAATAAAAACAAAGAAAAACTTTTTCCACATAAAAAAATGTACTAAAGTACTTTGTATGAGATACGAAAAAAAAACAACGCATAAATAAATAATGTAAAACGTAGAAGTAAATGAAATGTTACATTTTATACAATGTAATTAAAGCATGCAACAGAAAAAATAAGCTTTTTTTCCGAAATTTTACTTGTGACTTTATTTTAAATTTTTTTTATCGGTATTTTTAACTAACTTGCATCTATACATCTTATTTTTTCACTTTTGTGAATTATTCCTTTATTCTATTCAATTTTCTCTGCTACGAAGATTTTTCTAATTAAGGACTTAGTCTTACGAATGTAATAAGTTTAAGTTGGCTCTAATAACGAAATTATTACTTAAAATTTGTTATGACCAAAATTTTAAATTTGTTTTATGTTTCACTATAGTAAACCTGATGATGGTTTTACTAATGTCTAACTAATAATCTAACTATTAGGGCTTGACTAACAAAAAAGGGATGCAAAACGAGTTTCAGCTATTTCGACACTTATAAATATTTAATTTTTTTTCCACGTTCCTTTCGTATTTTAAATAAATAAATTTTAGTTTAAGTAATTTAAATTCAATTACAGATTAATTTAATTATTGAATTTAATTTAAGTATTATTTAATTTAATTATAATTTAAAATTCATTTTTTAAATCTTTTTAATAGTTGTAACGTTAAATCAATCAAAATGAGTAGAATAATAATGTAAATAAATTATTTAAATATAAAACAAATGACTTATTCTTTTAATATTTAAGATTAACAATAACCAATTAATAATGATGGAAGACTTAATAAGGAATGTATTATTTAAAAATATTTTGCAATTTATTTATCTGACCTCGTAAGTTATTTTAATTTTCCTGTTATTCTTTTGATACTTTAAATTTACAATGTTGTGTAACGAATTTTTCTAAGTTTGTTTTCGAATTTTTGATAAACTAAAAATATAGTCTGCACGTAAAATATGCTATGACCTCAAATATGCTAATTAATTCGTGCAACTGATGTTTTAAGTTACGAAATCAGACTAAAAAACGTTATTTATCTGAAAAAAAAATCTTTTTTTCAACGGATTTAGATTCATTACCCTCAAAATATGGGGGTAGCCACAATCTGGGAAATATGATCTCAATAGTTTGGTCAGGATAGTCATAAGTTTTGACACCTAAATGGTAATTTTATTTTATGCCGTACTTCGCCATGCCTAGAGAATTTTCTAATCAAAAGCGAATCAGAAACTTTTTCACACAATTTATAAAATTCGTTTATTTGAAGGTAAAGCATGCAAAGATAATTTGTAGTCATATATTATTTTTTCATTATAGTCGAAGAATGTTTAAATTGTAAGATATAAAAATTTTTACCTCATTTTAACTATCGTAATTTTAAATAAAGAAATTCATAATTTGGACGAAATTGGCATTCCTGAGAAATCGAATTTTAAAAAATGTCGTATATTTAAAATATGATTTCTCAGGTACTATTCGACAGATTTCGTTCAAATGTTGTATTTTGCTGTTTGCAAAAGATTTTAAAACTATGTTGAAAATAAAAATAAAATAAAAAGCGGATGAATAGATTACGGGGTCTCGTGAGGACTGTTGGACATATGGTTAACTGAGAAACGCCAAATTCGTGCTTTCCCTCGTACAGCTCTAAATTGCTCACTGAAATGCTTTAAGAGTTCAACTTAAAAATAATTTTAACCCAATACTTTGCTCATTTCATGAAATCAGAAAAAGAAAAGCTCGAATATTGAAGAGTTGAAGGGTTATAGAACAGAGAACGGTTTTGAGTTAGCATCTGTGAGTTGGTATTTTGAGTTTAGAAATTTTGTAAAATTTTCATTCTATTTATGGAACAAAAAAATCTACAGTGTCAAGATCTTTCAAATATTTTTTGTTTTAAGTAGCATAGTACTTTTCAAGTACATTTTCATAATAATAATATACATATTAGTAATATAAGTGTGACGCCCGGTGGCTTCACGCTCCCGTGCCACAGGTCCTGGGTTCGATCCTCGGGCCGGGCAAGGTTGACTCAGCCTTTCACGTCAGAGGGTCGATAAATGAGTACCAAGCATGCTTGGGAACTAAACACTGGGGGATCCGCGTTCGACTGACCACCTAACCGGAACATCTGCTCCTGCACCCCAGAGCGAAAGGTGAAGAAAACTGAGATGGGTGCAGTTGGCCTTGGCCCTCTATGGGCTGCCGTGCCACTGTGTTTAGTTTAATATAAGTGTACTTTTCAAGTACAATTGTATGAAGAGTGTTCTAAACCTCGAAAGAACTGAATTTTTGAAGCTCAAATATCTATATACACTTCTATCTATAACTATCTTAAACTCTTAATCTATATCTATAAACAAAAATATCTATAAACACTCTCAAATATCTAATAAGCACTTCATATAAATTTTTAAGACGTTGTCAGCTAACGTTACATGCATGGATCTAAATAATTAAATAAATAAACACTAAGTTCTTATCTGTAATTCTTCCTCTTAAATTTTAGATAAAAGCTATTGCAATAATAATTAAAACTTGTTATAAAACAATAAAATTTCTGAATATTTTTTTAACATTAAAACAGTTTCAGAAATATAGCTTTATAAGTATTATCCTTGGCATAAAGAAGCTCTCTCAATTACTCCCACTTCAAAACAATCTAGAACATTCCTGGATTAGAAGAAAAAAGAATTTTATCATACAAAGTGATTGCCGCCCAAGTTATAAATAAAAAGAGAATAGTTTTAAGTATCGTAAGCATAAAAGTTCGTCTAGCGGAAGAATATTGAAATTGGATTAAAACCACACAAGGATAAGGTTTCTGTTTATTGCAAGCGGACTCTTTCAAAGGAAATAGTGCCTGGGGAATAAGCACTTTTGGTTACAGGGCCAATATTGAATGTTGAAGTTTCACTAAGCTTTTCAAGATTCATTTTTCATCGCTAAGAGGATAAATTTATTTTTCATCGAAGTTCTTTAAACTAAGATAAAGATTAAGTTTTGAAGAAACACATTCAACTATATGTTTCTGCAATTGAATTTATACATCTTGTATTATTTCTTTTTGTTATATGATATACAGTAAACATATACTGTTAAATAATTCAGAAGGATATAAATTTGTTTAATTCAAAATTTTGGATTTATTTTTGGATGAGTTTGTACTTGTTTTTATTTTATCGGGAAAATAGTGGAGATTTAATACCTCGAGGGACTAAATTCTTAAGTATCAACTAGAGTGTTTAAATTCTCAACACTGATTAAAGAATTCCTTATCAATAATTTTAATCACATAAATTAATTCCTATAATTTTTAGTTTGGTTTTAAGAGTGAGAATAAAATATTCTGTAATATGCGCTGTAATGAAATATACTGTAAGGTTTTTTCAGTTAATTTTTGATTCCAAGATTTTAAATTGTGCACTTTGAAAAAATTAAAAAAGCAATATTATTTATTTATTTAACTAGCTTAGCAAGCAAATAATTAAAAAAGGAAGTCGATTGGTATTTTTTTTCTCTTTATTCCAAAATAGACTTATATTTAAAAATTTCCATGATGATCGTCTCGATAGACTTTAAAATTGTTGAAAAGTAGTGGCAATTATGCTTCCCATCGTTGTACAGTATCAACATTTTTATGCATTTCCGACCAATTCATTTTTTCAATGAAAAACATCTATATGCAATTTTTTGGCCTTATCTTTAAATGTCAAAGTCGTAATTTCAGAAGAAAAATGTATGCTTGCTTTATCTTATTTGCTCTGCAAATACAATTTTTTTTGAAATTTCATAGATACTATAGAGTTAACTATATATACTATATAGGCATACTTTGTAGATTAACTATATATTGCAAATATGGTGAACTATATGTTTCTATTTCGTATTCCAAGTTTGCTGATTTCAGAGCATGCTGTAAATTGCCTTTAATTAGTTAGCTTTGTTTTATTTTTTTAAAAGGGGGAAAAAGAGCAGTTATACTTTTAAATTGGTGATCACATTTAACTCTTTAAAAAAGAAATCAAATTTTCCTTTCAGCTTTACAAATTCACTGTAATTTAACCTCAATTGGTGAAAAAGCTTTCATAGGGTTAAGGAAATAAATATATTTTGATTTATATCGAGTTTAAAAATTTAACTAATTTTTGCAAGGAAGTAACGAAATTGTGGAAATCATCGCGATATAACTGAATTATCGGCGACATAATTGCTTCAATTGGTAAACCAATTTTTATGTGCATTTTACTTTTAATATTTAACTAATTTTTTAAAAGTACTTTATCTTAATTTGCTATTTTGAAAAGCTGGTGTATATTGTCAAATGAGTTCTAACTTGGCAATATATTTAAAAGTGTGAGTTTTTATTATACAAAAAATTTTATTGTAAATTTTGTAAAAATTGGAGTAAGTAATTTGCAAATAATTGGAGAAAGTATAGTAAATATTAGATTACGTAAACTATAATGTAAGAGTTTTCCAAATCGTTATGACTGAGGTAGGAGTTCAGCAAAGTTTTTCCTATTCGATAGAAAACTTTAAAACTAGGACATAATTTAATTATACCTTCAATTTTTTTAAAAAAGAGCTGTAATATTTTGCTTTCAGCTTAGAAGTTTGAATTAAATAAAAAAAAATTATTTTCAAGTACAAAATTTATTTTATCAAAAATACTTGACTGGAATTTTTAAGATTATGTAAATTGTAATGAGTAGTTATGAACTCATTCTTTCTTTGTTTACGTAACTGCTTGCTAACACTCAAAAAGGCTTGCTGAAATGAAAGTTTGAGCTAATTTAATTGATTTTTTCAGGTTTTTAAAGATTTTTCTGGTCAGTTATTTAAGTCATAATAAACACGCATATAAAAACATTGATTCAAAAGTATTGATTATTCTTCACACTTTTTAAAATACACTGTTCGAATTTTCATTCTAAAATTACGACAAAATAACTTGCGGCAGTCTGTCTTTCAATGAACCATAAAGACTGTTTCGAACATTTTTTACCTTTATGGTTGTGAAGCCTTTTAACAATAATGTGGTTAAAAAACCCGTGAATGCAAAACCATACGATTTTGTAACCATTTTCAACTAGCATGGTCTTTAAGCCTTAAAAATAAAATGCAACTTATCCTTGGAGTTAGGTTATGTTTTTATTGAGTTAGGTTGTTACTGAGTTGTATTTTGTCAAGTGAACCTAGTGGTGTCATCTATCGTGAGATATTTTAAATACTATATTTTGTTTCAAGCAAATCTGTAGTATTGCCATTTATGCGTGCGTAAGAGTTTCGTTTTTGTATAGTCCAGGATCAACGATTGACAAGTGCGGGTAACAAAAAATTTTCATGAGTTGAAGGAATGGAAGAAATAGTGTGATGTCAAAAGTGGGATGCGAATCCTCATGACTAGGACTGGGCTATAAATCGATATATCGCGACATATCGATTTAACGCCTATATCGGCAAACCGATACAGCAACTTTCATTCCAAGCGATGCATCAGAAATCTGATTTAAGCCGTCGAGTGAAGAAGACGATATAACGATATAGCGATACACGCAAGGACTTTCTCTTACGTTCCGATGCCAACTCGCGCTGTGGAAGACGATATTGTTTCGTTATGTTGAGACGGCCTTGACTGATGAGCGGTAGAATCAGAATCACTTTTGAGACCTTATATCGTTATATCACATGTTCGTTTTCGCACCTTCGCGATTTGAAATCGTTTCTTGTAGATTATTTTCAATGGGATTAACTTCGTGATCGCCGTCGTAACCTTGTTCTGAACGCAATCTATTATTGAAAAGAATTTATAAAGAAAAGTTTCTTCATTAATTAGGTAAGTTTTTTATTTATTTTCTGACAAAACTTTTTTTATATTTTTAAATGTGAAAATTATCGGAAATCTAATTTAAGGCACCCATAAGGAATTAAATTACAAAGTAAATAAATTTGTTAGGTTATTTTTTTACTTTCTTTTAATTTATTAAAAACCTTTCGGATAAAACTTTTAATAATTTAATTGGCTTCTATTACTGATTTTAAATTTATAAATCTTGAGTTGTTTTTATTTTACCACGTTTATATAAACTTGCCTTCGTGTATGTCTGTCCGGGTGGAATTTTGTAATCGATTTTAAACTAACTTCCCGACTAGCTACAAACTTCAAATTTAGCACACAGTTCAGAATTGGATGACAATGCATGAAAATGAAGAGAAAAAAGACATGCAAAGTAAAATAAAATTAAAATTTAAAAAAAAAAATTATTTTCGAGATTGTCTTTTGTTGTCGATTCCATTATTTCAAATTATTACGTGTCAGGTGAAAATATTTTTGTTGTCGGAGTATTTTTATTGGCTAAAAAATCACGTGGTAGGATCCAGTTTTTCCTCATTCATTTCCAGATTGTTTTGGTTGTCATCATAAAGATTTTTGTATCCCTAATTTAAAATAAAAGTTCTATTACTTTAGTAGTGGTCTTGTAGTAGTTTTGACTACTCTTGACTAAGAAAAATAATCTAAATAAAAATATATATTTTTAAAAACCACGTTTTTTGTAGTGAAGAATAATAATTAAAAAATAATAATTTTTTAAAAATATAAAATAAAAATTAAAAAATAAAAAAATCATAGTTTAAAATAAAAAAATTCAAAATGAAAAAATTTAAAATAAAAAGTAATATTTTTAAAAACCACGCTTCAGTAGTGGAGAATAATAATTAAGAAAAAAATTGAAAAACGAAAAACGTGGGGCGCATGAAATACATAACAGTACATATACACATACATATACACATTTTCTTATTCATACACATGCACAGCCACATATACATCCACATACATATGCATATACAAAAGCATATTCCACATCCACATTCAGATATAATTACAATTACTGATATAAATACACATATTCTCAAGAGCACACATACACACACTAATATAATATTACTGTTATGTATTTCATGCGCCCCACGTTTTTCGTTTTTCAATTTTTTTCTTAATTATTATTCTCCACTACTGAAACGTGGTTTTTAAAAATATTACTTTTTATTTTAAATTTTTTTTTAGAAATAAAGTTAAAACAAAACTTATTTTTTGGACATAAGTCAATAAACTTTATTTGTTCAAAAGAATTTGAAAAGTTTGCGAATTTTATTCATTTTTTTTTTTTTTTTTATCAATTACTACTTCGTTTTATTAGAGAGTAAAATTATTATTTTTTTTTAATTTTCGTCTTATATTATTAGTTAATTAGCTAAATATATTACCGAATATCGCAATTCTTTTTTTATTTTTAAGAATTTAATTAAGAAACTTTGCCTTACTTTGTTTTTCGTTCATAATTCGGTTATTATTTAATTTAATTTAATTATTTATATGAAATAATAATAAAAATAGTGTTTAAGAAGCATTTTTTTTCCTTAAATTTATTTAGCTCTTTGTTTTAAGCATACAAATAATTTTTTAACGAACTTATTTTTTAAATTTTGTTCCTATGCTGTTAGGTAAATATATTGATAAATTTCACTTTTATTTATTTTTTTATTTTTAAACTAAGAAATCTTTTGTTATTTGCGTGATCATTTTTAGAAAATATAACAAAACTTGTGTTTACTTCTTCAATAAGAATTTGAACATTACGATCGAACTTAATAATTCTGTAATTATTTACGCATAATAGTACAAGCAAATATTGATTTGTTAAAAAAAGTTTCTTTTTTTTAAAAAAAAATATTTTTAACACTTTGTTTTAAGTGTATAATGAATTTCTTAACAAACTTTTTTTTAATTTTTTAAATTTTCTTTCAATAATTTCAGCTAGATATCTTTATAAAATTCCCTTTTTATTTTTAAACTGAGAAATCTTTCAGAGAACGAAAATTTTAAGAAATTATTACAAATCTTATGTTTACTTTTTAGTTTAAAATTCGAACATTTTTAATTTTAAACTTCGGCTTTTAGTCAATCTAACTTTTATTTTAATTAAAATATATTTTGAAATTTTAAAATCAGCTTTTGTTTAATAACAATATTTTTTTTCATTAAGGGTGTTTTAGGGGTTAACTTAAATTAAGACTGCTTATACCTTATAAACGATAAAGAAGTGCAAATATTTCATTCTGTATCTACACACATTTTTTCAATAAATATTTTAAGTAAGATTTGTACATCTTAGTCAATTTATTTAATATCTTTCTTTAGCAAAACATATATATTTTCAAATTTATAAATTGATTTATATCAATATGCGTATGAAGTCTTGATAGAAATCTGACTTTCTGTGCCTTAAAGTAAATGAAATTCAAAAATACTATATCGCGATACATCGCTATATCGCGATGCAAAACTGACGATATATCACGATATATAATTTCTAATATCGCCCAGTCCTACTCATGACATCATGATGATAGATTAGCCCTCTCGGTCATAGCATGTACCTAACTGCATTAAACAATGTGTCTTCATGAAATGGGCCTAGTTGCAGCTGATAAAATTTTGGTTTTTTAACCCTTTTAGGTGGAAACAGTCAATAAACTCTTTTTCTCTCAGTTAACAGTTTAAATGCCATATTTTCCTTCATTATTTGACTGTTTTGGTTAAAAATGGTTAAATAAAAATTAAATAAATTGTTAAATTTTTTTTCGATGATTTATTATTTTTATAATCATTTAACCATTTTTCAGTGATCAGAATTTTCGTGGTGATTTAGTGTTAAACTGTAATTCGTAAAACATTGGAAAAAATACTGCTGTTTATTTATATTGATGTAAACGGTTAGTGAATACCATTAACAATAAAAAATGTTTCAATATATTTTTTTTGAAAAGTAATCTTTACGTTCTATGAAACTTCTGAAAGAGAAATGTTGCCACCTCCTTACAGTTTTTAAATTTTCGATTTGTCATTAAAAAGAAAACAACAATACGGTTTTTGAAAATAATTCAATATTTATTTTATATTGTGTAAGTAACTTTTACAAACAATACCTTCGAAATTCCTTTTTAACTTCTTTTCAATTGGATGTTATTTAATTTTGGCAAATACAATTTTAAAAAAATAAAATAAAACTAGTTTATATTGAATTAATTTAATATAATTCCTATAGTAAGAGGAAATTCAAAAAGTTTATTGAATCTCTTTCTAACTAATCACAAAAGAAAAAATTAAAAATTAGCTTAAAGCATCAACTTTCGATGCTTTTATCTTGAATTTTAAATGGAAGCAAAAATAAAATATTTTATTTAAACAAGAAATTGTTAAAGCCTTAATTAAGTATTTTGAATCATCATTAATTCATACAATGAAAGAAAATTACTTTTATTGCTTTTTTAGTAATTGATGATTAAATTTTGATAATTGTTAAGGTTTAAACAATGTTAGTATGTGTTTCTGTTTTCCTTAAGTAAATATTTAATTGTTTTAATATACTTAAGAAGAGAAATAATTTATTTTTCTTAATTAAAACTAACTGAAAGGAATAAATACCGAGGAAAAATATAAAATTTATCTGAGAAATATTTTTTTCTTTCTGTTATATTCATTAAATTAATTACGATTTATTAACTATTCAAAGTGGAAAAGAGTGTGCCTTAAAATAATTTAAAACTCTAAAAATTTAATTTTTTTCATATTTTTCGTGTTTTTTATGGTAGGATTGATGGAGAATGAATCGTAAATTTTTATTAAAAATTTTATTTTATTATGAAATAATTGTTAGGTTATTAACATTAACGCAAAATATAGTTCTGACGTAAGCTGAACTTAAGAGTTGCTGATTTAAAAATAGTTATCAAATGTCATTTTACTCAGGAAAACAGCAGGAAAATAAATAGGACAAGCATTGGTTTCTATTTTCTGATCAATATTAATAGTGGGAGTTTCCTATCTAAAACTTAATTGATTTATGAAAAAAATTATGAAGTTTTTTAGAGAAAGAAAAACAAAATTATTAAGTTTTTTTAAAAAAAATTTAAATAAATTATTTTTTTGGTCAATATTGAAATAGCACTATATTGCAATAATAGATATCCATTATCATTCAGAATTGATTGTACTGTGACTTAACAACTATTTCTAGTTATTTGATAATAAATTACTTCCAACAATATTTATCTACCTGAAATTCTGTCACATTAGGGCATTTAAAAATATTTATACTTTTTGTGGGCAATGCCTGAAATGTAATTTAGTTCTGTAAACATTATAAAATTGTAGTGCAGATTTTTTTATATGGCTATAAGGAAAAGTTATAAACAAAAACATATATATAATACTTTATATTGAATAGCTAAGTTACTTTAAGCTAAATCAAATGTTACTTAATCTTAAAAAGATTAGCTTAAAGAAATCATAAATAATATCTTTAGCAACTAATTTTTAATTAGAAGGAAAGTTCAAGAAGATAATCAGCAACCTATTAAAATAACTACTTACAATAATATTTCAGGAAACAAAAGGACAGATTCTAAGTAATGCTGAAATATTTTTCAGAAAGAATTAATTTCTTTACGTCATTGGAATTTTTTTTATGACCGGTCGGTAGGGTGGAATAGCCTGGTCGGAAGGGCGCTGGGCCCTCGTTCGTGGGTTCGAACCCCGCCAGTTGAAGACTCTCCGTGTAGTAAAAGTGACTGATGCACGTTAAATCTGTCGAGTCGCAAAAGTCCTCTATGTTCCCATAACAAATCAAAACCTCTGGGGGTACTGGATTGGAGATCGATCGTTCTCTGATTCAGATCAAAATTACGATCTGTGGATGAATGAATGGATGTATGAATGGGCCCTCCCTATAAACGGGTGCGACGTTTGGTGTGGCAGAAGTCGAATTCTTTGCCATAAATGGCGCCGCTGAAAAACAAGAAACGCACACTCTGCCTTAAATTTGGTTGGTTTCACCAAGCAGGCTTGCCCGTGTGACAAGTGGCATTAGAAACAACAACAACGATGTTATTAATAATTGAAATGACGAAGTTTTTATAATATGGGGTATTAATGTTTTTCATGGTAAGTGTTTCGTAAAGGACGTTTCTATGGATAAAATTTTATTTCTAAATTTTGCTAGTCATATTTTAATGTTATACAAAAGTAGTCTATGCCGTGTAGTAGTTATAGAAATGTTAAAGAGTTTCGTAATAGTTTGTATATTATATATTATAGAATCACGTATAACCTACCTCTTTATATTTTATATTTTTTTTACATAATAACCCTCGTTGAACAGCTGACCCAATTTTCGGGTTTACGACTACTAATGTTCAACTCCATTACTTTGTAATTTTGAACCCACTCCAGAAGACAAGGGAACTCCTTTGTCGAGTATTGGGATAAATACGCCTTCGTGGAGGACTTTTTGATTTAACTAGCAAGCATTTGCATTACATGGAGAGGAAGACAACGAGAACCTCCCACGTTTAACCTGACGGCAAGGGGACTCTAACTTATGATCCGTCAACCACTAAGGATTTTTCATGTCAGCACTGTGGCTGGTGCAAGCCGGATGCAGATTTCGTATCCACCAGCCATCACTGGGATTCAAACCCGGTTCACCTCAGAAACAATTATTAACTGCAAAACGAAGGCGAACGCTCTATCCCCTGAGTCATTGCGGCATTACCTTTTCATATTATAGATTCAAGTATGAAAAGTTTGCTTTTTCTTTAAATGTGGTGAAAAAACAGCAATAAACACTAATTGGAGCATTTTAAATCTTCGCTATTAATTTTATTATGCTGAATGTTTTGTCTGAGCATTGAAAATAAATTGGGAAGACAGAATATAATTTGGTTTTATAGTTTTTACAATGAGATCCAATGTTTGGAGCAGTAATTGGCATTTTAAAATTCAGATCAAGTAAACTAATACCCAATTAGGAGAGAATAAATCTCGTTTGATTCCTATTACCGGGATTCTTTGCTATGTGCAAATGAGCAAGATAAAATGTTGATAAAGAAAAACGGAAAAGGTTTAGAAAGGGACTAGGCTATTTTTTTCTTTAATTTTCGTCATTATCCTTTTCAGAGATTTAGAAAAAAAATGGGAGTGATTGAACTGTTAAAGCCTGATTTAAACTTGTATAATATAGCTAAAAATAAATGAGTGAATAAAATCGTAAAAATTCTTATTACGAGATGGATTATAGTTCCTGAATTATAACAAATACATAAATTACTCTGAGGCAAAATTATAAGAATACGGTAAAATTTACCGTGTTTCTGGCTGTACGCGAAAAATAAAAAAGCTTGTTAATTTTTATCGAAGTGCTTTGGTTATGATTCTAGGTTAAATTAACAATAAAATATAATTTTATAATATGTATGTGATAAAATTTGGTAAACTTTGGAAATTTCTTCAGGAGCATGAGATAAAAAATATTAATTTTGTTAAATTAACTTTTCAGTTTTGAATATTTTGCAAAATGTGTGGTAATAAGAACTATAATTTTGAGAACCAAAGTTTTTGGTAAACCATTACCACATGAGCGGAAAAATCAAAAGAGGAATGGTTTAAATACCGTATATTTTGCTCTTATTAACCAGAATTAAAGTTTTTTTTTTAACCGGAAATGTACTTAATATTCAGTATGGTAATTTCACCAGAATATTTTTTTCTGTCTAAAAATGCATTTCAAAGACTCAAATTAAAATGCAGTACTATGATGCTGTTTTAAATAGGCTAAAATGCAGTTTAAGGACTTAAATTAAAATGCATTATAATACTGCATTTCATGGAACCAAATTAAACTACATTATAACTGCATTTTCCAGAGCAAAATTGAACTGCAGCATAGTACTACATTTCCAAGTATATACTCGTAAATCGAGTTTTCGTACTTAAAAAAACTGATTATTGGATCAATGGTTATTTAGGTTTATACCTATTTATGTCTTACTGAGCACAAACTTACAATTTTAACTTGTCTTATGTTTTTTTTAAAACAACTGGGCTGCTCCCCCTGCTAGCTAACGCTCGCCAGTCATCGAAAATTGCTACGCAATCTTATACGGTTTGCTTTGCAAACCAAGATCACTTCGCTCGCTACTGACTTAGGCACATTGCAAATACACAAAATTCTAAGAATTCAAAACAATCATTCAAATCCATATAATAACATTTAAAAAAATTAAATCTTTTTAGTAAATACTAAGTCATTAAAATAAATTTGAATTCAAATAAATGACATGTAATTCGTTAGACCTATTAGAAATGTGCTATACTATAAAATCTTAAAGCGTAACAGCACGACTGAGACTCATTTTTCAATGAATAGCTAATAACAATAATAAAACAAATAAATTCGTGATATAAATCAAAAATCGTCAAATAAATTCGTAATATATAAATTCGTGAAAAAAAAGCGCTTTAGACAAAATACTAAAATAGAGATCTATCGACGAAGACTACTCACTTCTGCTTAGCTTAAGGTTATTTCAGTTTTCGTTTTTAAAAGAGCTATATGTTGAGCCACCTCAGCTAGATTTGGGATGCGATATTTCTAGCGGCAATCATTGGTCGATTTTCTAGCCTTGCCATTCGAGGAGCTATAATGAGGTTTTTTTTTGTCGCCGTGTAAGAGAAATATATAAATAGATTGAATTAGTGCCGAAATAGTTAAATATTAAACATTATTTTTTATGACAATTCACCCTGATTGCAATTTTATTGCAATTAATGCAATGTTTAATTGCAATTCATACATAAATGCATATTTTTTAACTTCATTTAATATCAAAGAAATAACTAATTCAAAAAAATCCGAATTCACAACAAACTTTCTTTCAAACAATAAAAATAAAATATATGATTTGGAAAATAATTGTATTATGACTTTAACTGTCTGTCTAGGCGATAATGCTTTAACTAGTTATATAACTATGCAAAGCAATCTATCTTCATTAAACATTCATATTTCGTTTGGTCGAAACAATGCATATAGTTATGCTTTATGTAAATATTTCATTTATGAAAGTAGCATACTTGGTAATCTTGGCATTCTTATTAACGTGACAAAAGGAGAGAGTTTCTGAAATAAAAGTTTACTAATATAAACTTTTATCTTATTCCACATCTGTAAGCTGTTGACATATATGTTTTTCGAGAATAGGAATAAGTGGGACTTAACAATATTCTGAGTTGAAGTTTCAGGCATTTATATAAATCATGAGCTTTCACTTAATAACTTTACTTACAAACTTACATGAAGATTTATGTTCTTTTTCTTGCAATTTATATTTATGTAAATTTAATCTTTATATACCTTAACACTAATATACTTCTTTTGAGGATTCTAAGAATGCATAGGGTATATTGTAATCCCCTTTTAATAATCTATTTAGATCATTATCAAAAATCTAGTCAAAACAACGCATACATTCAGAGTTACAAATTAATATTTAAGTAAGGAGAAAGAACAAAGTTTTTAAACATTTGGCGAATATATTTTAAGAATCAAAAACATTAAAACCAGCTTGATGTCTAGCCATTGCTTGAAAGTATTTTTAACAGTTTGTTTTGACTGCCCCTTTATTTTCTCCGGCAACTAAATGGGTTGTGATTTTTTTTCACCTTTAATGGTAATGCTTCTTTGAAGTTTGATGAAGTTTCAATATTTTTCCTCGCTTAAATGATAGTTTCCCTCGCCAGATATGTATGTTTCTGTTAGTTTAATTTTCCCAAATATACGCTGTAAATATTCTATATTTTTCGTGAATAAAATATAAAAAAAAACAAACTTTTATCGATTTAAAAAATTCTGTTTCACAGATTGCACATATTGTAACGTATGATTAATTTTCAATGCAATAAATTGTAACCAAGGTCCTCCGCTACATAGTTTTCAACTCTGTTTCTGCCAAAAAATGGATACTCAAATATTGCAAAACTTTCTTCGTTTTTGACCAAACCGCTTCCTGGTTTATGCTCCGAACAAACATTTCGTCAAAGTGAAAGCAAAACAATCTCGTCAAAGCGACTCGTGTGTCACTCGTTGTAGTTAATGCATCGAATTTTTCTAATAATCTCTTTATTGTGGGCATCATACAGGTTCACTAATGTCCCTCCAATAAATCAAAGACACGTTGATCAAGGAGATAAATTACACCTATGCCCGAAACAGGGTAAAAAAAAACAGGGTCGGGATAGCCTGGTCGGTAGGGCACTGGGCCCATGTCCGAGAGTTCGTGGGTTCGAACCCCGCCGGCTGAAGACTTCTCGTGTAGTAAAGTGACTGATGCACGTTAAATCTGTCGAGTCTCCAAAGTCCTCCATGTTCCCATAACAAATAAATGCCTTTGGTGGTACTGGATTGGAGATCGATCGTTCTCTGATTCAGGTCAAAATTACGATCTGTGGATGAATGGAGGTATGAATGGGTCCGCTCTATAAACGGGTGCGACGTATGGTGTGGCAGAAATCGAATTCTTGTCCATAGATGGCTCCACTGAAAAACAAGAAACGCACACTTTGCCTTAAATTTGTTCGGTTTCACCAAGCAGGCTTGCTAGTATGGCAAGTGGCATTAGAAACAACAACAGCAACAACACAGCAGGATTAAAAACCGGTATCTTCCTGGCATTAGACCAACTCATTCACCACCATATAAGATAATCGTTTGTTTCCACACTTTATCCTCGATTGTCTAAATTTCCTTTTAGTTTCGTCATTCTAGTTAATAATCTCCCTCAATGCCCTGCGATAAGATTTCGAGTTGAAAAAACATTTTCATCATAGATTTGAGAGTTCGCTTTTCGTCAAAAATCACGTGATTTCATGACGAAATGATTCTCCAAATTAACACAATACTACTCAAGGATTGCGGAATCGTCAAATGCGACAGTTTAATTTGTGAGAGTGATACAATTGATGGTAATAACTATAATTAATATAGTTATTAAATGTTCTAAACCACATCAGCCACATAGAAAATTTTGTTTTTGCGATTTATCTTGTTCAAAATTACTAATTTTGGTTTCATTTTAAAGATAACACAAGAAAAAAATGTTGAAAGATTTTACGATTTAGCTATGTTAGTTGACTAGACAAACGTTTATTTAACCCCTTAAGGCAAAGATTTTTTGAAAAAAAAACCGGTCAAAAAAAAAAATCTATTTTTTTTTTACGTAAAAAAATTCATCTCTTCAAAGGTTTCCATTTGTTTCCGCTCCTGTTTCCTTCGGTGGACAATTTCGATATACTGCGTTTTTGCTCCGTGAAAAAGGGCTATATTTTATTCTTGAATAAATAAGTTTTATAGCTTACAATCCTATGTAAATGATAAATATCAATAAAACGATTTTTTCCCCTTAGCTTTCACATTGTTATTTTCAATTCTCGATTTTATTCGAGTGTGAAAAATTATAGCAGCATAAAATACAACGCCGCTCGAGTTATCTGGAGTGTGCACAGTTTGACCTGTTTAGCACCCTCGAATTAGCTCGAGCGCACAAGTTAGGGGGTTAATATAGTTAATTCCCTCTATTAAAAAATCCCTTGAATGCAGAAGAATGAAAAAACCTTTTCCGTGAAATTCTCGTACCCTGCTATGTGGTTTAAAGAATAAAATAATTAAAACTAGTACTAAAATTTTTTCATTGTAAAGCAAAGACATTTGTCTTCAATAAAATACAATTGAATATGATATGCATTTGTAATATTGTTCTTAGAATTAATTGTCACGTTAGGATTTTTCATCTTAATTTAAGCTCTGATTCTCTATTACTATTTTCAAAAAGGTACTTTTTATATTAGTACCGAGAGTAACGCAAACGCAATACAATCGAAAAAAGTTTTTATTTCGAGATAAATGATACTTAGAAAGAATAAAGAGGGAAAAAGCAATCTAGCTTTGCTTGTTTTTGCAGACAAAAATTTATTTTACCATGATTTTTAAATCAGAAACAATATAAGTACCATTCTCATAGGCATAATTGAGCAAAGGAAATGAATAAATTTAAAAATACATTAATCCATAACACAAGTCTTTTGTTTCAAAAAGCTTCCGAAGTATGAATCAAGTATTTCACCAGAAAATCAAAACATAACGTTTTCAGCATAGAATTTATGAAAAATAACAAGACTTCTGAGACCCCAATTCTTTTAAAATTTCTAAAATGAAACAAAACATAACTTCAAAAGCAAAAGATTTGAAATTTTCTAACTCATTTGTTTACAAGATATTTCGTATCTTACAGATTTATTATTTGCACTGTATAGGCATAGGTTTAAATTTTTTCTCCTTCAATTCTAGTTCTTTTTGTTCCTTTCATCCAATTTATTATGAATATATTTCTGCTGTTTCAGTGCAAGACAGAAAGTTTCAGAAATAAAAACCGTCCGGGAAGGAAATATTTCAGCAAACATTCATGGAATCCCGCATTAAGTGTTTTCCTTATGGCAAATCGTACTTCTGCAGTTCGTCGAAAGAGGAGTTAGGGAAAACAAAAGTAATTCAGAGAAAAAGAAAATCCCTAAAAAAGGGATTTCAAGTGGAATAACTTTCCATTTCAGAGGTTTCGTGCTCATTTACAAAGGTTTTGTGTAGAATTCTAAGATAAGAGTGTAGCAAAGCTAAATCAATTGTTATGTAATCTAGTAATGAAATCGATCTTCTAAGCGTTGAAATTCTATCAGAGAAGCATCTATTACTCTGATAGAAATTTATTATACAAAATTTAGGTAAAACAACTTTCAATGCTTCTCAATTTTAAGAACTATTTTTGGGTAATATAAGCAAACAATTACAACTCCATAAAAGTAGTTTTTTTTTATAAAAATATTAATGTTTTATGATCTTTTTGTTAGAATGATAAACAATAACAAAATTTTCTGACAGAAAAACAAAGCAGCAAAAAAGTTTTAAACTTATTCTAATAAACACTTTATTCATTATTGGATTATTATCTATCTGCGTCACAAATTGTACAGTCTGATATAATTGGTAATGCAACATTGATTTTTGATAAATATGCTTAAAAATATATGCTATATTTACTCAGATTTTAAACAAAAATACTTTAGGAATAGATTCATCCCAACAAAATGTTTTTTTTGACTAAAATATCAGTTAATATTTTGATGCACTGATAGATTAAGTTGTTAGTTTCAGTTTGCGAGAAGCGATAATAAGGATAATAAGAGATAATAAAAAGTTTTTTTTGAAGAGTTTTCATAATGTGACAAAATTTGTAAACTTATTTTAATAAACACTTTATTCATTATTGGATTATTATCTATCTGCGTCACAAATTGTACAGTCTGATATAATAGGTATGTGCAACATTGATTTTTGATAAATATGCTTAAAAATATATGCTATATTTATTCACATTTTAAACAAAAATACTTTAGTAATAGATTCATCCATACAAAATGTTTTTTATGACTAAAATATCAGTTGCTAATTTCAGTTTGCGAGAAGTGGTAATAAAGATAATAAGAGATAATAAAAAGCTCATTTTTTGAAGAGTTTCCATATTTTATCCTGTTTCATTTTTGTTTGCCAGCAAATTTTTTATTTTAATAAGTCATTAGCTTCCTGTTCCAACCATTTTAAAGTAATTTTTTTAAACTTTATAATTAGTGTTCCTTAATATTATTGTATTTTTCTAAATTTCAGATAAAGCACGGATTTGGAATTGACATCCAGCGAGCTACATTTGCGAGCTTGATAAGCAAAATTTTGCAAAACAAGGATGCTTTTAAAAATTGCAATGTTTTTAATTTTAAACATCTTAATAAAAGCTAAGATAGAATTTAACTTATAAAATGTATTATTTGATAGGCAAGTCATTAAAATTAGATGACATTTTTAATTATTTGGGTGATGTGAACTATGCTTACAGAAAATAGCTTTAAAAAGAAACATTTGTATTATTCAACTTTTCCTCTTCACTGGAGTGACAGCCTCGGGTGGGCACTGGCCATGAGCAGGATTTTATCCCATTCCGCAATGGTCTTAGACAAGGACTTATAATTTATTACTTTCATAGTTTACAAGTCCTTTTTTAAACAGTCAGACCACCTAAGTCTTGGCCTTCCTCTTTTTCTAGTGGTAATTGGCTTAGGCAAAAAGAGCTTTTTTGTGATTGGAGTATCATTCATTCTTGTGAAATATCCGGCCTATTTTATCCTTTGAATAGCAATATAACTTATTATGTCAGGATCTCTTAAATAATCTATAAATCTTTTTCTCAATTAAATTTCACCACATTTTATTCCGTTGTCTAATTCATGTTTAACTAATTTGCTACTTTTAGTTTTTAATTTAAATTAATTAAACTTTATAGTAATTTTCTTGAATGTTCGGAACGAAAAACTATTTAAACTATATGTAAAAAATAAATTAATTCAGATAGTGTTAAATTCTTCCTAAAGTTTGCTTTTTTAAAATATTACTTCTTTGTATCTGAGAATTTATGAACGATAATCTAAATGAATACATTTAACAAAATAAATATTTTTGTAGATAATTCCTCAGCTGATGAGGTATGTGTAAATGCACTGTTGTGATAATATCGAGCCTAAAGCTCCTATTTCACGAAAATATCGGTTCTTTATTTTCTCAAAGTTTCCTCAATTCAATTTGGTTGTAAGTTTTGCGATCGAAGCAGGCACCGTATCGGACCTAAAACTTGGAAAAAGCGAGCTTCAAGCTAGTGTTCCGCTCTTCTTGGCACGTTTCGAATTTTTGATACCTCAGGGGTAAAGTCAGAGACTTATAAATGTGAAAAAATGAAAAAAGAGGAAGGCAGTGACTCTTATCAAACTGCTGGCATAAGGCACAATTGCTGTATGTTGTCGGAGTCAGGAAACTGTGAAATTTGTTGCTAAAAAATGATCGAAAATAATAACGAAAGAAGAAACCAAAGAATGCTTGAAAAAAAAAGTTTCATCCTTTATTTTTTATGCTTTTATAATGCATTTCGAACAGCAAATACTTGATTGATTTTTAGTATAAAAAAATTTATTTTGATGTTTATAAAAGTCTAAAAGCACTCGTTAGACTTTTTTCAGTTATTTTTTCCGCAGTGTTGGGTATGCAAGATAACGGAATATTTTTTGGCATGAAATATAAATCTGAATGGAATGTTATAATTGATTTTTGTTTCTTGTTTATATAACAAAATACTTATTAAAAAGTTGGAACTTTGTTCAACTTTGGGGCAACTTTAAAATAGGGCTAAATAGAACAGCATTATATTACTTCTTAAACTGTAACCCACCATACTGTGGTTCAGTTTTCGCGAAAATATGACTTTTTTTTCACGTTATTAAAACTGTATTAAACTCGTTTGGTTTTATGGTTTATGATACACGGAGAAAAATTAAGTTGAAAACCGCCAGAATATGGTAAAATATACCAAGTTTCTGGCTTTATAAGAACACCAAAGAGCTCGTTTATTTTTCGAAGCGCTTTAGGAACACTTTGGCAAAATTAACGTTAAAATATGGTTTTATAATATGAAATAAGATTTGGTAAAGGTGATAGAAGTTGGTAATTTTATCATGATACCTTAGAAAAGGGCACACGAATCAGTTATTAGGTTAAAATTACTTTTGTAGGTAGGAGGTAGGTACTTTATTTACGTCACATTAAGGCTGTACAATGGTCTAGGAAACATCCCTGAGGATGATCAGAAGACATGCCATCGCAATTTTGATCCTCTGTAGAGGGGATGACTCCTTTGCTTTGGTGGCCCGACGACCTGCATGCGAAGTCGAGCACTTTACGGTAGAACAGTTTAACGAGGATTGATACAGCGCATCCTCGGTTCTTAGGCAGGCTGATCAAAGTGGTCACCCACCCACTTCCTGACCGCAGCCAGTGATGCTTGACTTCGGTGGCCTACTGGGAATCGTGTCTTTACGATCAGTCCACTTCGGGGCGAATTACTTTTACATTTTTTTACTAAGTATGTGATAATAGGAACTATAATTCTGAACACCAGAATTTCCGGTAAAACGTTACCATATGAAGCAACTGAATAGGTTTTATGTTCCATAACTATTTACTGTCATCAGAATTGTGGCTTTTATTACCATAAATGCCATTACTAGACAGTACGGTAATTTTAGCAGAATTTTTTTTTTACGTGTGTAACATCACTTAATCACTGGAGTTAAATAAATATTTCTGTAAAATGGGGTAGAAAATTTTACGATAAAAATAGACTTTACAATAAAAAGTATTTTACGGATGCTGCATTCAGAGTGCAAGTACTTATTGTCGTAGATTAATCTGAAATTTTTCACACTGTACTATCATAAAAAGTGGGAACGATTTTTAAACTTAATAATTTAATCGATATTATTCAATTATTTTTAGAGCCTAATAGAAACTCTGAAGTCTTACTGAACATTGTGAAATAAGAAATTAAATATTAATGAAGTACTGGGAGAAAAGTTTTTTTCAAATAGTTATTTAATTTATCGAAATGTATGATTAACGAAAGGAAAAAAAAAAATCTTTCATTAACGAAGCTTGTGTCTCGATGGCATTACTTAATCATAACAGACATCAAACAGAGCGTATTCAAAATCAATATTTATTTTGCTTTCGCAAATACTGTTCTTTGGAATTTTTCTCAGTTATTTACTGTTAAAATACTAAGTTATGTTCAAGCTTTTTAATTTTTTTTTACATGTTTGTGACATTAAGTTTTACATATGACACTCTTTTTACTTTCTCCTGTTAATTAGTTTTTTTTTAATAAAAGAGATGGATGTAGTAACTGTCTATTTGTTTACTAGATTAGAAAAACTAAAATGTTTATTAAATTAGTAATTGTAAGAAGAATAAGAATTTAAATTGGAATCTGAAAATTAAAAAAAAATCTTATTCGTTACTGTAATTATGTTTTATAATAATCTGGAAATATAAATGAGACTGAACAACGTTATGTCTATGTTTAAAATTTGAAGATAGAAACTGAACTGGTTTTTATTTTTGTAGTGAAAAATAATTTCATATAAGAAAATTATGTTACCAACTTTTATACTGACAATTTGTAGAGAGTTAGCTTAAATAATATATGAAAAATTTTTTACCTATTGTTTCAAAACATCATTGCATGAGATCAAATTGCTCCTCTTTAATAGTTACAATCCAGTCAATGTAACGTATGTTACAAACTCTTTGAGTCTGTTAACGTTTAAACGTTTAATAATGTTTTCAACAAAAATAAAATTTTAAATTGAAATTTGAAACATTAAAAAAATTTCTTATTTTAGTTATTATTATTTCATTTTATAATAATAATTTTTATTTTATAATGTCTACAAATATGAATGAATAGCATATGTTAACGCCAATATAATGTATATTACAAAATCTTTGTCTTTTTATTATGTAGATTTATCTAGGGTCTAAGATGATTATAATATTGCGGACAATTAATTAAATTATTTTAATAATCAAGAAAGCCAATTTTTAGTTTATATTTCAAAATATCATTTTATTTTATTTTATAACCGTAATTGAACAGCCGACCCAATTTTATGGGCTTACGACTACTAAAGCTCAAATCCGTAGCCTTGTAATTTTGAACCCAATCCAGAAGACAAGGGAACTCCTGGATCGAGCATTGGGAGAAATTTGCCTCGTGGAGGACTTTTTAATTTAACTAACAAGCATTTAATTTATATGGAGAGGAAACCACGAGAACCTCCCACGATTAGCCTGACGGCAAGGGGACTCTAATCTTTAATCCGTCTACCACTGAGGATATTTCACGTCAGCACTGTGGTCAGTGCAATCCGGATGCGGAATTCGTATCGACTGGGATTCGAACCTGGTTCGCCTCATTAGAAGGCGAACGCTCTATCCCCTGAGCCATCGCGACTCTCAAAGTATCATTGCTTGAGATCAAATTCCTCCTCTTTTGAAGTTGAAACTCAGTTGATATGTTGTTGCTCTTAGCGATACTTGAAAAAGCCAAGCTCGCCAGATATTGGCTTTTTGAGAATGAAATCAAGAAGGTGCTCATTTTCATGGCATTTAAAAGGGATAAAGAGCTAGATTTTTCTACAACAATTAAATTTTTTTCATCATGTAAATATTTTTTAATCATGCAGAATCAAAAGATGGAAGAAAATTAATGTAAAATAGCATTCCGATGAAATTTTAAACGTATGACAAGCTGTGTAATGTTGAAGGCATTTATGCTTATTCATTAAATAATTATCACAAAGTCAAAATTGAGATTAGATAAATCTGACTTTAGTCAGGATCATTAAGAAATAAATTATATAAAAAGTAGTGATAACAGTCGAAGTACGCATAGAAATATTTTACGATAATAATTCTCATTAAATGAAAGCTCGTACCCTTTTTGACCCAATCCTATTACTTGCACCCTAATTGCTTACAGATTGTTCGGAGAAAGGAATTTTCTAAATGTTTTTAAAAAATTTGACTTTTATCATTATTGAAACTAGAAAATTGTGCTACATTCAACTAATGATCTCTAATAGTACAAAACATTAACCAGAGATTTTTTTAAAGTTTTTGTTATCTATACGATTTATCTAAATGAATTTTTGAGTTCAATTTGCAAACGTTTTAACCTTTGTAGACAACGAAACTGACATAACTCAAACTTCTGATCAAAATGCGTAGAATGATGTTTTATTGAATTTGCTCATAGTTTAGATAATAGTATTTACGCAAAATAATAAACGTATACAACTCTATTTAAGTTGACAAGATTTAATAAATCAATTTTTTTAATAACTTAATTCATATTTTTGTAAAAACGATTTCGTGAATTGTTTCTTAAATGTTTTGGTACATGAAACATAAATAGATATTTTTATAACATAAATAAAATATTTTTCATATCATAATACTATATTTTTTAAAAGAGAAATAAAGCCCTGAACTATTTTTCATTAAACTGTTCAGTTTATTAAACAAAAATAAGCAATTTATATTAAGAAAGAAAATAGTTAAATTACATTACTATTTGGCTTAAGAAACACTAAAAATACTGTAATAAAGCTCATTTAAGTTTTTAATACTTTACATCTCAATTATTTCTCATGTTTTTTTTTTGAAAAAATACCTTGAACTAATTTGTTGTAAAAAAAAATCAGAGTACACAAATATAAACTGTAAATCAATTAAAAGCGTAAAAAAACGCATTACATCAATTACAAAACCAAAAATTTTTTACTTAAAATAGTTATTTACATTGTAATAAGATTTTCAAAATAATCCTAGAAAAATTAAGTTAACATTGTTTTAAAGATGTAAGTTCCGGGTTTACTAAGAAATTGCTTTTAAAAACATACATTTGATGGTATGAGTCCCGGTGTCAAAATATGTCAATGTCAATTGTTTTAATTTAATAAAGTTAAGTTTCCGATACAAAACAATAAAAGCTAGTTTGAGATTTTAAGGAATTTTTTAATAATTTTTTGTGTTGCAAAATCTATCAAGCAAAACATATGGAAAGATTTATAAGACTTTAAATAGTTTTTTGAATCGTTATTGCAAAGAATTTTAACTTGGCTGCTATGGTCAGTGCAAATTTTATTTAACTATCACAACATTTTCCTAATGTTCATAAATATAAGAAACAAATACTTTGTTTTTATATGATTTGAAGCATGTATAGAAATGAAATTCATTTTCTTCCTCAATGACTTGACACCCATGGTGGGCCTTGGCCTTCTGGAGGACATTTCCAGTCTTTCCACTAGTGTTTTCCACTTCTTGGTCCCTTAAATTAGGAGGTCTTTTTTAAGGCTTTAAATCCATCTTTTTGGAACTCATTTATCTAAATATTACTATAATATTAATGTAAAAATACGTGTAAGTGATGGATTTTAAATATTATTTATTATTTTTTATTGTTTTATTTAATAAAGGTAGAAAGTTTCATAATTGAGAAAATTTTTACTTCATTTTAAATTGTGTAATTTTAAATGACGAAATATGAAACTTAAATAAAATCAGTCGAATGGTTCTTGAGGAATTAAAAAATACAGCGTTTTTCAAGTTTTATAGCTAAAGAAATGATTTGAATGTTTTCTTTTAAATTTTGAATTTTGCCTTGCAAAATTGCATCGTTTAAAACAAAGAAAAAAAACTGCCTACCTTAAAATTCTAAATTTTTCAATTCCCATGGAATAAAATAGTAATAAATAATTATTAAAAATTGTTATTTACTTTGAATTGCGTTTGAATAAACGAATTTTATAGTTGCGAGCATAAATTTTGTGATACGCTTAAAGAGTTTCCGAGATATTTCGAAATAAGCAAAAAAATAAAATTGACTCCTCGTAAAAAGTTTTTAGCCAAAAAATTTTTTCTCAAGACGTAAATTTCAAGTTTTTTAAATAAGGTAGAAATGTTGTGTAGTAGGATGGCATGTATATAATTTAAAAATTTATACTGAAATTTAAATGAGCTGCAATCAGTTGAACTCGAATTGGCACTAATTTTCCAATTGATCCAATACCTTTAAAAGGCGGATCATAAATATTGAACTGAATTTAAGTTCAATATAGCAGAAAAGAAAGCATTAAAACATTTAAATGAGCTGAGGATTACAAGAAATAATTATGTTCCGAACGATTTCAATTTTTTGAGAAGTCCTTAATTTATCTTAAATTAAAGACTATATTTATATATACAAGACTATTATTATATATTAAATCTTAAATTAATGACTTCTCAAAAAAACTTAAAAAATCTTCTTTTCTTGAAGAAATCTTTTGAAAACATATGCTTATTCAGAGAAAGTATGTTTTTGTGTATATCGTCTGCACAAATTAATTAGCAAGTGGAACGTTAGCCCGGCGAACTTTTAAGATTGCATCTTTACGTGAAAATGCTATAACTATATCAAAAGTTAATAAGTTTTTATGTTTTTTTCTTTTATTTTGTACGCTGCATCTGTCGCTATGTACAGAATATACTTTATGGATTTTCTGAAGAATTTTAGCAAACATATCTCACTCTGTAAATGAAGCAAGTGGACAGGGAAAAGCAACCGCATATTTCAAACAGAAAAAAAAAAGATTTCTGGCAGCTATTTGGCAGATGGAAGAGCATAAAAAAATAAAAAAAATATGGAAATGTCTAGACTCTCTATCCTGAATAACTCAGAGTTTCAAGAAAACTACAAACAGGAGATAAGATTAAGTTCGAAATGCATAAAAAAAGAAAGATTTTTGGAAATTTAGTCAGAGTTTTGATAATTTTGATGATCCAAAAATTATCAAAGTTATATTGTTTCTTTCATAATTCTTTTGCATAAAATAATACTATTACTTTTTTTTAAATAGTACAGGAAATATTTTTATTTATTTAATGAAAAAAATACGATATATGGCAGTTTTCTTTCATTCACTGCAAAATAAATTTAATATCAAGAGGATGAATAAAATTCTTAGGAATGGTAAAGGTTACAAATGAATCTTTGAATATATGTTATTGGGAACCAAATTTTAGTAAAAAAATATAGTTTGAAATTTCGCCAATAGTACTAATAATACCATATGTAGATTAGGCATACTTGCAACCATATGCATATTGTTCATCCCTATGGCGTTGATTTGCCTATTAAGTACACAAGTGCGTAAATTAATAAAATATGTAAAGGAAATTTATAACTGATGCATTTCTTTACACTGCGTTATAATGCCTCCGGATGGTTAACCATTTTTTAATCCCATGATCTAATTATGATATATTCTACAGAATACTCTGTAGATCCGTTCTATAGAAGTCTATTGATAGTATTGACACCGAAGAGCCATTACATTATGACCACCATCCATCTATAACAATGGGCTCGCCCAGGTTGCCATGGTTTCTCGCCCAGGAACAATGTTCTCATGGAGCACATTGGGACCTATAATCCTCATGGAACAAACCCTGACGTCTGTAAGCTTTTTGAACATAGTTCACCCATTCATGGCAACAGTTTTTCCTGCGGAGGGTGGTGTTTACCAACAGGATAATGCACTATGTCATAAGGATCGAATCGTCATGGATTGGTTCGAGGAACATTCCAGTGACTTTCAAGTCATGTCTTGGCCCCCAAATTCACCTGACCTTAATCCAATGGAGCATTTGTGGTCAAAACCAAATTCGTGCTGCCACGCTACCCCCTCGCAATGTGAGGAAATTGCAGGACCAGTTGGTGAGCGCTTGGTACCAGATACCTCAGACTACCTATCAGCACCTTGTGGAATCAATGCCACGGCGGGTGGAGTTTTGAGGGCTAAAGGTGGTCCTACATGTTATTAGAAAGGTGGTCATAATGTAATGGCTCTTCAGTGTATGTCTTAATAGTTAGTGTGAGTGTAGTAGAATATAAAATTCGGTCGATGTTCTGATTTACTCGTTTTATAAAAAGCATTGATGTATGTAAACTGATGTCTTTTTCTTGGAATTTGAGAATTTGTCAAAATTTGAGAAGTTCTATATTTTTGACCCAAAAACGTCAAGAATTTTTTTTCAGGAAAATGAAAATAGAAAAAAATGTCTAATAAATTAGATAAATAATCCCACGAAACTAAAGCGGGTAATATATTACTGGATTAAATTGCAGTATAATTAAAACTTAAACACTTTCTGTTTTTATTAATAATTTTCTCCCGTAAGATTCAACAATATGCATTATTTTTCGATTATACTATTAAAAACGTCATTCATTTCAAAAATATACAAATTGGAAATAACAATTGACTTGTTTCAAGCGCTCAAAAGCAGGCACCCATTTTCAAGTCTTGCCGGATTTGAGTGAGAAGAAACAAAATTGATTTGGAATATAAAACGCAAAGTTGCCAATGAAAAATGAAAAAAATAAAAAAATAAAGGTGAGAAACAAAACTAGAGAAACCACAGCTGCAAACCACATTTTTCTAATTTCCATATTTTACTAGTTCCTCTCATTCACGTTTGGCAAGTCTTTAAAGTGGGTACCTGTTTTTGAGCGCTTGAAACATGTCGATTGTTATTTCCTATTTGTATATTTTTGAAATGAATGAAGTTTTCAATCAAGTAATACATGCCTAATTGTTTTACGAAAAACAAATCCTGAAAATTTCAGCAAAATCAAACTATCCTATTTCTCTTGAAAAACAATTTGATTTGTTCGTAAGAAAACGTAAAATAAAACAAAATAAAACAAACTAAAATTTATGAAATCACTATGAAATTTCACATAAATTGGAAATAAAAAATATTTTATTATAGTATCAATAAATTTTTTTAAAGAAAATGTGTCGAAATCTATGGTAGATCTACTATTATATATCATATATTTATGCACTCATTAAAATAATTAAAATTTTATATAATATAATGCATCATATTTATAGAAACGAACAAAACAAATGTTTCCTTTTAATGCATAATATAAAGTCAAACGAAGTCTTAAAAATATATTGAAGTGCTATAAATTAAAAAACATCTTTAAAATACAAGCATACAATTAAAATAATTATAATAAAGGGACAATAAAACTTTAACCTTTATCAGAAGGAGTGTTTGTTCAAAAGTTTAATAGGCACGTACCGTTTTAGAGGTAGTCTTCAAAAGAAAATCCCTTAATTTATTAGAAGAGCACACCTTTGTTTAATGGAAAGACTAGAAAAAAGTTTTTGAATTTGAATTAACTATAAGAAGATAACTGCCTTTACAAAATGTTGAAAAATTGTATTTTTTTTCTTAAAAAAAATGTAAAATGAATACAGTTTATTTAAATAAAATTTTTTTATCCAGTTTTCAAGCAATTCTAAGAACAATTCATCATTAAAAGTATTATTTATTATTTGGCGTTCTTTTTACATACTTGAAACGGCGTTGAATAGAGACTAAGTACCATAAAAACTATTGAAAATTAGAAAAAATAAAGGTTATAAAGGGCATAAAATAGGAGAAAGAAATAATGGCGTATAAAGCGTATCTAAAAAGTCGCTACTTTTCAAATGATTTTAACTTTGCCTTTTGTTTTGCAGAGAAAAAAAAATGCTACCTATGCAATGGATAAAATTTATATTTGCATTAAAATTTATTATTATTAATTTTTATACCTCTCGAAATGGAGCATTTATGAATTCATCGTTTGTTGTTAAAAATATTATTATTTAAACTTAATAGAAATATTAATTATAAATAACAATTCATCAAATTTTCTATTTCAATCCTTTTATATTTGTCAACAATCAAGATAATTCAAAACAAAGCATTTTGTTTTAAAAATATTTGTGAAAATTACGTTTCAGTGAAAAACATTGTTTTACGCATAGAAATAATTTTTAAATGATGTATATAACTTTCTTTATAAGAGAAGTTCATTAAAGATAACAGTAACATTAATTATTAATATTTGAAAATGATATTTTGACAAAATGCGACTGTTAATTTCTAGGATTTGTGTGATAACTTTTGAAAATATTATGTAAATCATATAACAATTTAATATGATTTGAAACAACCTCTACCTATCATAATGCTTTTCATTACTTGGCTGTAAGACTTTCAGAAACAACTTTTAAAATCCTTTTTTGGAGTGCTCTTTAATACTGATGTTAAAGCTATTTTACTGTAATTTTTAAAAAAAATATTGTTTGTAAATTATCCAAATAATGTGATAAATGATCGAAACTGAAAATTTTTTAAAAAGAAACAAAGTTTAAATGTGTTGAAAGCATTAAAATAGCCTTGTGGCCAGAAATTAAAAGCATTCCAAAAACTGACTTTAAAAGTTGCTTCTGACATTGTTACACAGGAGTATAGAAAAGCGTTACGACAGGTGGAGGTTAATTCAAGGCATATTTAATGGATATATAATTTATATAATACAACCTGTATACCAATTTCTGTTATGGGGAGAAAAAAAGTAAATGATCAATAAATACACAAAGAAAAACATATATCGTCACAATTTAATAAGCTAAACAGTACAATTTTTTTTGTTGTAAAACAATATGAAATAGTACTGAACGCCTGATGTAAAGCATCGGCTTCGATGAAGATAATTTTGTAAGAATTTTTTTGATAATTCGGTGAGAATTCACCCGATTAGACATATGATGCTCACTACGTGCTCTTGCGCGCCGAAGCCTATCATTTAAAAATGAAAACTGTTGCCAACGCGAGAAAAGAAATATCATTGGTTTTATTGATACATACGTATTAGCGTCTTATATAATATAGATTTATTTCCCACCGAAACAAATACATAAACTAATACCACTATCCTACACATTCATGGTTCATTCTACTAATACACAAGCCTTATTTTTCATTATTTGATGTATTTTGCAGTGCAGCTTCATGATATTAGATATACCATAATCTGAGTTAGACGGTCAACTCACTAAAAAAAACAACAATTTACTATACATATAGGAACATTTAAATTGTGATATTGAGAACTAGCTATAAATTTTCTATGACTCATTAGCTACCTTCAGTTCTATTTCATTAGTTCTTGTGGAATTTCCTTTGCATAAGTTTATAGAGACAAGCTTTAAGACAGCAAGTGTATCAATAAAAGAAACTGGTGGTTTCACATGACTAAAAAAATCGAATTCGGTGACGTCATCACCTCTGATTTTACCTGTGATACATTAACATATGAAAACAAAATAATTCCTAAAAACGTGCGACAAAACTAGTTTTTGATCAATTTGAACTACAAGCTAGCAAAACTCTTTTTTATAAAATATGTAACAAATTTTTTGGAAAACTCACTTTTTGGGATGTAGCTCGTGAAGCGGTGAGGTGATCGGAGTTTTTTTTAAGTAGACAGGTCATCCTTGTTTTGGAATGTATTTGCACCCAATTTAGTGCAGATTGGTTCAAAATTGCGGATTTGTATGAAGTACATACATATTAAGATACTGCATTATTTATATAGATTTTCGAAGGTATTTTATTTTTTAACCGGCGTTGAGCAGCCGATCCCATTCGAGTTTACGACTTATTATTGTTCAACTCCCTAGCCTTGAAATTTTGAGCCCAACCAAGAAGATAAGAGAGCTCCTGTGAGCCGCGATGGCTCAGGGAAAAGAGCGTTCGCCTTCCAATGAGGTGAACCGATACGAATTCCGCATCCGGCTTGCACCGACCACAGTGCTGACGTGAAATATCCTCAGTGGTAGACGGATCATGGGTTAGAGTCCTCTTGCCGTCAGACTAACCGTGGGAGGTTCTCATGGTCTTCCTCTCCATGTAACGCAAATGCGGACTAGTTCAATCAAAACGTCCTCCACGAGGGCAAATTTCTCCCAATACTTGATCCAGGAGATCCCTTGTCTTCCGGATTGGGTTCAAAATTACAAGGCTATGGAGTTGAACATTGGGGATCATGAGCCAGAAGGTTGGGTCGGCCATTCAATGACTGTTATAACATGTATGTCAACAGATATTTTAACATGGTCCATCTTTAAGTTTTATCGAGAGGGAAACCATGAAGACTTCTTTGGTTAGCGCAATTGCAAAGGGATTCTAACCTAGGATCCATCTGAGACTGAGGATATTTCTCTTCAGCACAGTGGTCAGGGTGAGTCGGGAGAAGAATTCGCCCCAACCAGCCACCGTTTCAATTCGAAACTGGGTCAACTCATTGGGAGACGAACGCTCTATCCCCTGAGCCCCCACGGATCTATCAAAAGTTATTAGTTAAGTCATGGAACCTAATAATCACCCTTGAAGTTGTATTCGTATTTGATGCCGATGCCCTTACTTTAATGATAGGCCTATTGCGCTCATGTATGAAGGTAGTTAGCTTTAATTTCATTTCCAGGCAAGTAATTTGTATCTTATTTTGAGTTGCACAACTCCAGCTATTTCATCTGTCAGGCAGAGGGCATCAAGAAATAAACAATATATAAAAAAGAACAATTATAATTCATTAAATTTTTGGGCTCTATATCTCAAAATGAATAGGAGCGGCTAGAGCTAAACCATTGAAAAAGTACCTTATTCATTTTATAGCTAAAAAAATACTAAGTTTTATATAACAAAGTTAGCTATTTTTATTGATAAAAACCATAATAAAGTTAACAGTTTTATATCAGAGTGCTGCTACTATAAGTTTTGTCCTTATTTTGTATGGTTTTGACTTTAAGTATTACTCGTATATGTTATCAGATACATTAAATTTGTTACTGTCATGTTATTACTATATACGAGTGAAATTATATATTCTTTTTTGTCACTGAAGTTATTTATGAACAACACCTTTAGCTCTACTTTATTAAAAAAAGCATTGTTTCATGCATAATTTTTTTTTTTAATGATAACTCATTTTGTTAAAGAAATTCTTTAAAAATAAGTAAGGTATTTATTATTGGTAGTTAATAATGTTAATAGACTAATTCCAAGATGAAAGATACATATATATATATATATATATATATATATATATATATATATATATATATATATATATATATATATATATATATATATATATATATATATATATATATATATATGGGTCATTCTCACGAAAACTGTCATTTTTCAGTTCATAAAATCCCAAAAAAGTAACGTGAATAAAAAGCTCTGAAACTTTTTATATTAATAGAAATATGTAATGGCATTATAAAGAAAGCATATATCCTATAAATTATACTTAATATTTAAATTAATTAATTTTTTAAATAATTAATTTATAATTAATTAATTTATAATTAATTAATTTATAATAATTAATAATTATTTAATTAATTTAATAAATTAATTTATTAATTTTTTAATTTATTTTTCAAATTAATTAATAAGTAAATTAATTATTTTCACTATTTAAAAAGTGAGGGAATGACACTAATAGTGAGGGAATGATATTTTATTTTAATACATGTTTTTATCTAAGTTACATCTACCTAAAGTTTGAAAATGATAACATACTAAGTATATCTAATATTTATTATAATTTAGTCTTATATATTTAATAGTTTTTACAGGTTTGGGAAATAAGATTGGCTGGCACGATTGAACAAAAAAATATTTGATAATATACTCATCTTGAATCATTCCCTCACTTCAGCGTCATTCCCTCACTTTATACACTAGTGAGGGAATGACGAATTCAATAAAATTTAAAAATAGCAGTTAGGCCTAATTAATTTCTGAAGTTAATCACATACAATTATATTCATACAAGAAAGCAACATATAATTATCCACTTTCTCGATGAAGTTGTATTTTATTTTACTCTAAAAAATGACATGAGGGAATGACGAATGTAAAAAATTTTACCTGGTTTGATTCATTCAAATTTATTCCACAGTAAAGCTTCCTTAAGTTGAAGATGGAAACATACTGCAATTTTGTTCTATGATGCCAGTTGTTAACTTCTGAAGTTTTTATTAAAATATTTTTATTCTAAGAAGATTGCAGGTGATAAGAACATTGTAGTGAGGGAATGACACGAAACACTGGGGACAAAGTTTAAAATAGTGCTGTGTTAATATTTTTATCAGAAATTAAACTTAAAATTGATTTTCTGAATTCTATATTTCAGTATTCTGAAATAAAAAACACGAATTTGTAAAAAAAAAATTTTTATTTCAGAAACAATTTTTTTCTTTTTTTAAATCAGCAGTGGGGACAAGTGAGGAAATGACATATTGGTATATTTTAATTACCTAAAATAAATAAAAAATAAAAATTTATAATTTTATTTTCATTCTTTTGTTAGCTTGCATTCTGAAGGACACTTTCCCTGAATTTTTTTTTTCGTAAGCTGTAAAACAAACATAAAATATACTGGGGACATGAAAATGACTGTTTTTGTGAGAATGACCCATATATACATATATATATATATATATGTATATAAGTTCAAAAAAATGATAAAACAAAGGAAAATAATTATAGATATATGAAAAAGGGGGGGGGAATAATAATTAATGAAAAAATAACAAACAACTGATTAAAAAGGAAAAAAAGGATGCAATTATTAAAAAAAAAACGGGAAATCAAAGATATTAAGCTCACACGATTATATCCGCAAAAAAGAGTGCTTTCTGATATTGTATCAATATAGCCAAAGCAAAATATATTAATACAATAGTATGAGGAACTTTAAAAAAAAAAAAAAAAAAAAAAAAAAAATATATATATATATATATATATATATATATATATATATATATATATATATATATATATATATATATATATATATATATATATATATATATATATATATATATATATATATATATATATATATATATATATATATATATATATATATATATATATATATATATATATATATACTAGCTGACCCGGCAAACGTTGTTTTGCCATATGATTTATTTCTAGAGTATGAAAATATATCTTATTTATTGTAAGTGTGTGCGTATGTGGTATGTGAGTGGCAGTGGCATGGAGCGCTGTGAACGATGACGGAAGGTGAAAATAACAACACACCAATTAATAATTTTTTAAATTTATTGTAACTTTTTTTTATAAATTATATATACAACTAATACTGAAAATATTAGTAAACAATATTAATCTCTTAGTGCAATGGAGTGTACAATATTTTTTGTCATTCCGTCTTTTGCTAACACAAATAAACTGGATGGTTTACCCACTCGAGAGCATGCCACGTATAATTGTCCGTGTGAAAAACATGGTGTGCTCAAATCTAAGCCACAAACAGACATTGTTTGGCCTTGAGATTTATTAATAGTCATTGCAAATGCCAATCTAATGGGGAATTGAATGCGTTTAAATTGAATTGGCACATCTGTGGGTATAATAGGGATTCGTGGAAGTAATACACTTTCACCCCGGAATTTTCCATTTAAAATAATGACTTCGATAACGTTGTTCATTAATTTTTTAACGACCAATCGCGTGCCGTTGCACAGCTGTGGTGGGTTCAAATTACGAAGCAAAATAACAGGAGATCCAACTTTAAGTACTAAATTATGCGGTGGCATGCCTGGTAAATCCAATGAATTTAAAAACTCTGTTGGAAAATATGCAGCTTCCATAGGATCGCAAACTGCATCAACGGATTTGTATGTCACCATGTTACCTGGCAATAACTGTTGTATTTTCAGATTCAATTCGTTGACGTCCACATTTTTTGCTGCTAAAATCGCCCTTTCTGCAAGCCACTCATGATTAATGTATTGCTTGTGTAAATCGGGAAATATAAGGTTAATGAGAGCATCTTTTGAATCAATGATTGTGCAGAAATCCTCCGGTAATTTTATGCATCCTGTCTCATCCTTGGTAACTTTTCCATCACCGATATCTAGCAATTGTTTTGAGAATGTTTCAGCAGATGGATCCTGAAGCATTTGGACTCGCATATTTACTGTTAGTTGAACTTTTTCAACATTATACCACAGTGGAGATGATTTCAAGCAAGATTGATCTCGTCAGCGTACGTTGAACGCGGAATGACGGGAAGTGTTTGCCTGAAATCACCTGAAAGGAGTAGCAGAGTGCCGCCAAATAATT
This sequence comes from Parasteatoda tepidariorum, assembly GCF_982258835.1. Lineage (NCBI taxonomy): Eukaryota > Metazoa > Arthropoda > Arachnida > Araneae > Theridiidae > Parasteatoda > Parasteatoda tepidariorum. The sequence continues at coordinate 64,342,031 of NC_141762.1, read as the reverse complement.
TGTCATTGTTCTTTATATCTTTCAATGTCCTATTCAACGCCTCAAGCGAATGTTTGCGTGCCATTGTGCATTCATCCCAGATGATAATTTTACAGTGTTTCAACGCTGTGGCCATAGACGATTGCTTTTTTATGCTGCACGCTGCGTCCGGGTTGTTTTGAATATTTAGTGGCAGCTTAAATACTGAATGAGCTGTTCTGCCTCCATCCAATAAAGTTGCCGCAATGCCAGATGATGCAACGGCCAACGCGATGCCATTATTTGATCGTATTTCAGCGAGAATTAGCGAAATAATAAATGTTTTGCCAGTTCCACCTGGTGCTTCCAAAAAAAAATCCACCTTGACCTGCCGAAACTGCGAGCATAATGCGGTCATATATATTCCTTTGTTCCTCATTCATCAGTGGAACATTGCGAGTCACAATAGCTGCCATTTCTACTGTATTGTAATGAAGTTCACGATTCATGTCATTGTTTAAAAAATCAGATGCACTTCGATTTGGCGAAAGCATACCGAAATGACTGAGAGGCAAGTTGGCAATAGTAATGCAAAGATCCTCAATAGCAATCAGTGCTTCATTGTACATAGCATCGCTGAATGCTATCGTTAGATCGTTACAACGTGTGCGATGGTGATACAGTATATCATCAGTCATCGAATCTTTGTGATTATCCCATAAAGTTTCTATTCTGCCCGGGAAACATGTAATTAATACTATAGCGAATAGTACACGAATTTGCTTAGCAGTACAGTTCAATGCTGCTTCAGCAAGCATACATTCCCACTGGTTGTCATCTTCCAGCAAGCCGAGTGCAAGGCATGCATCTTTATACGTTGGATGCTGATGCCCATCAACTTTACGTATATCGCGAAATGACAATGAGCCGGTGACATTAACCAACAACAGTCGAAGATAAAAGCACTCAGTCTGCCTTGGATTGACTGTAAATACTCTCCCCAAGGCGTTTGACTTGACCAAGGCGTTTGACATGCTTCAACCGGTGTGCCATGCTTGCGGGGTATCCATTTTTTTGTTTGAGACCATATGAAATAGTGTGGTACTTCTGAGTAAAGTAATGTCCGTGCAAAAGCACCAAAAGCATCAGCACGATTACACAATTCAAAAAATTCGGTGAGTGTAGTTTTTGGTGGATTTATAGCTCTGTCAATCGCTGTCTCGTTCGTGAAATATACGCGCTGACCGTTTTCAAGATGGACGGCTAAATGAATAACCTTTGGATCCCGTTCATGAATTGGGAAACCAAAGATACGCCAAACTGCTTCATTGGAGCTGATGTACCGGCCAATTTGGTAGGTACAGCGTTATTTCATCGTTGTTATTCACTGGAGGGGCAGTCACATTGGTATTTTCAACTCGAAATACTGCCATATCACTGCCTTTATTCACATACTTGAAAAAATATTTGATGCTCTTCACTGAACTACAAAACTCTACATTAATATGAGCTTGGAATGTTTTGCTCAGTAGAGGTGAATAAGGCACCACCCAACCAACGATTGTCAATGTCGATGTTGCTGATATTTTTAATAAACGATTGTCCGCCATTATCGGAATTTCTTCGACGATATATTGGATATCCGTCAACATTTGTGATCGTATCGTTAGTGAAATTTTTAGGAAACCCTTTGGTACATTTTCCATTTGCCATACACGGCGATAGACGATTAAAATTGCCGCATGGGCCATGAATCATGTTAACTGTAACAATATCAAACAGCAATTAATCAGTAGACGGATTTGGAATTTCCGCAGAAATTACACTATCGATTTCTTCAGGACGTATTTTGTTGATTAACCAAATCAAAATGTGCGCATGAGGTAATCCCCTCTTTTGCCATTCAACCGAATACATCCAGCAACGTGTAGGACCAAATACTTGTAATTTCGTAATGAAACTTATTAAAGACTTTAACTTTTGTCTGAATACACGTGCTGTAATGTCATGACGATGTATTGCATTTTGGCCGGGAAAAAGCAATGATGTAATCTCTGGCCATTTAGGATTACACGTGAACGTGATAAACAAACACGGTCGTCCGTACTCGCGCACGTAAGCCAGAGCATCCTGGATATATTCTTGCATATGACGTGGACTGCCTATATACGATGATGGTAGAATGACCGAGTTACCAATTTCGGCGGCATCGGCGCTGCTGACAATAGCGTCTCGCAAGTGAATGTATTCTTCAGCACGCAGCTGTTGTTGATTATATCGCAAGTATCGTAGTCGTTCACTCTCTATCTTCACGTACATGTCGACCATGAATTGTTGACAAAGCTCACGATATCGTAGAATGATGTTGTCCTGACAGCGTCTATTCATCAACTGATACGCATAATAATCCTTCGCACTAACATTCTTGTTTGTTTCGGCTCCTGTAATAATATATACTAATAAATATAATTATAAATAAATAATAAAAATATAATTATTAATAAATAATAAAAATACAATTATAAATAATTCATGAATAATTATAAATCATTAATAAATATAATTGAAATTAATTAACATTAGTTTAGTTTGATAAATTGAAATTAATTAAGTTCTTTGTTAAATGAGTAATGTTCAAGTCCACAATGAATGAAGTACCTGTTGCGGGATCACGTTGTTTAATATTTACGCAATATCCATCTTGTCCCTTCCAAAAAATTAGCGGATATTGGAGAGCGTCATATGAACGGTGTGTTTCAGCAATGAACAGGAGATTATTATTTCTTCTACGAATCACGATTTGTCGTGCAGTTGTTCAATCGCCAACCATGATTCCAGCAACGTCGTCAACAACAGGTGCATTGAATCTACGAATATGCTCTCCAACAGGTGTTTTATCAGGGCTGATGACAATAGCGTGATGATCACTTTGTAATTTAGGCAAGTGTGATTTGAATATTTTCAATAATTCATTGTGCTCATTCAATAGAGCGTCCAGCTCACCAACGATGCATTTGGCAAAAAATGAATTGAGGTGATTGTATTCACAACGTGCGTCTACGCGCGCATCTTTGCCGCCCATGAAATAGATTTGCAAAAATTTATGCGCTTCGTTTGGCATTGGCAGCAATGAGCCCACTTTGTGATAAATTTGACCTTTGACTTTAAATGTTGAATTGAATTGTTGACCATATACCGTATTATTTTTAACTATTTCTGTTGCTCCGAATGATGTCATTTGGAAACAGGAATTGAATGTCCGAATTGATTTCAGGAACACATTTGAATCTGGATTCGTGCCAAACAATAAACCCTTTAATGGTTCAGGTGGTGTATCAATTACATGTAGTTGTACCTTTCCTGATGAGCAACACATCCCGGCTGGCTCATTTTTCAACTTAAGAGCATTGCAATGCAGGCATTCCTTGTCCATAGCACCAATTATGACTTTTGAATGAGCATAATATTCAACATTAGGCTCATACTCGAATGCTAGGCGCAGGAAAGACTGAGAGTTAAAAGATCGATGTGCCTGTTGGCGTTGTTGTTCATTTACTCTTAGTCTGTTAAATGTGAGTCGGCGCGATCGTCTTTGTTCCAATCTTCTTTCTTCATTTCGGTCAGCTCGTGCATCTTCTGATTCTACTTGATGCAATCGTGCCATGCTCTCACGTGCATCAGTATTGTCTTGCTGGATTTGTTCTGCGTTTCTTTCGGCTCTTGCATTCTGCATGAATGTAGCTTGACATGTTTTACGGCCCAAAGAAGCCCCTCTACGTCGTTTTGGCATTGTTTGCTGTTAAAAAAAATTAAATTACTTAATGATGAAAAAAAGTATTATGTATTTATTTATATTTTATTTAAGTTATAATTCTTTTGGAGCGTTTGGATGAGAGTAAACTTTGTGAGCTGCGCGCGTAGAAAACGACAGGATAAAGTTAGCCATAGAATGAAATTAATTAAAAATATATATTTTTACTTAAATAATACCTTTTTGATTGATTTTAATATTTATATTTGATCATTACAGCATTTTTATTATTTAAAATTTTTTTCCATACGCCAAAAAAGTATAACTTCTAACGCATATACATAAGTACACACACACTTTTTTAATTTAACATACTTTTCATGATATTTCTCTTTTGAAATAACAGAGCAGAATTACTCTTAAAATCAATAATTGTATCAATTATTTATAAAATAGGAATGAATAATGACAGCTCTGCAGATTAATAAATTAATAAAAATTTACTTGAGAATAACACTTAAATAGTAAAATGATATTTGTAAATGTATGATGAAAAACAGCATAGTATTAATGTGTTTATTTATCTTTTATTACTTAACCTACCTTTCACAATATTTTTCCTTCAGAATAATACAGTAGAAATACTCTTAATATTAATAATTATTATTAATATTTACAGCGCTGCAAATTAATAATAATTACACGGAAATGATAATTGTAAACGTCACAACGGCGTTCGATGTACAAACAATAATAATGGCCGAAATTTTTCCGAAAACTGCGTGAGAAGTGAGATACTGCTTATTGCAAACCTGCCAACTTTTAATCCTTTTGAGGATTATTTTACTCTGCGGTAGTTAAGCGGAATTTAAATTATAATTTTAGACAGAAATATTCGCTGTATTTAAATCAAGCTTATGCGTACTTCTACAATAGTATTACATATTAATATATATGCTTAATTTTTTTTAAAAATAGTAGTGGATCAAAAAGATAATAAATTAAGTTTATAAATGCAAGGAATATATAGAAAGCATACATTTTGCTACTAATTGAAATAAAGAAATAAAATTCTACCTGGTTGTCGTCTTCCAGCAAGCCGAGTGCAAGGCATGCATCTTTATACGTTGGATGCTGATGTCCATCGACTTTACGTATATCTTGAAATGACAATGAGCCGGTGACATTAACCAACAACATTCGAAGATAAAAGCACTAAGTCTGCCTTGGATTGACTGTAAATGCTCTCCCCAAGGCGTTTGATTTGAATAAACCGGGACAACGGCCTTCATCGGTGTGCCTTGCTTGCGGGAAGTCCATTTCTTTTTGTTTGAGCCCATGTGAAATAGTGTGGTACTTCTGAACAGAGTAATGTCTGTGCAAAGGCATCAAACGCATCCGCACGATTACACAATTCAAAAAAATTCGGTGAGTGTAGTTCTTGGTGGATTTATAGCTCTGTCAATCGCTGTCTCGTTCGTGAAATATACGCGCTGACCGTTCTCAAGATGGACGGCTAAATGACTAACGGTAGGATCATGAATAGGGAATCCAAAGTTGCGACAAACAGCTTCATTGGAGCTGATGTACCGGCCAATTTGGTAGAGCGTTATTTCGTCGTTGTTATTCACTGGAAAAGCGGTCACATTGGTATTTTCAACTCGAAATACTGCCATATCACTGCCTTTATTCACATACTTGCAAATATATTTGATGCTCTTCTTTTAAGGGCGAGCATAAGTATTAGAGTTTAAAGTGAATTGTTGCAACGTGCGTGAATATTACTTTTTGATTTATCAGGTTTCTATGTCTAGTTTGGATTGGAATATGATTAAATAAAGATATATTTAAAATATACATTAAATCTGTCCAAAAAATGAAAAAAAAATTAGTTATAAACCTATTCTCATACCTACTGAATATACATATAAAATTTCATCAAAATCGATCCAGCCGCTTAGGAGGAGTTTAACCACTAAAACTGTGACAAGAGATTTATATATATATATATATATATATATATATATATATATATATATATATATATATATATATATATATATATACTAGGGGGCTACGCCCCCTTCTCGCTCCCGCCCACCAACCCCCTTCGCAATACTTGTCTTTTCTTGGCAGAAAACAGTTTTCCTACTAAAGTTAAAATTATTCCCTTAACATATAATATATACTGAAATGAATTCTGTTTGCTTAACGCTTGTGCTTCTACTTCCCACGTCCAAATATTACTATCTATTAGTATTAAAAACGTTTAGATCTCTTGGTGAACAGAAGTGATTTATATTCTTATAGCATTATATTGTACAAACAAATTTGATGAGTTCACAACCATAATTTAATATTTTCGCTAATAATAGAAGTACTGGAAAATAACTTTAAATTAGGGATATGCAAAAATATTTAAAGGAAAACAATACCTTTACGACTTTTTTTTAACTTTATGCTGATGACAAACAAAGCAATATTGAAATGAATGAGGAAAAACTGGATCGTCCTTAGTGACACGTGATTTTTAGGCCAATAGAAATGCACGGAGAACAATGGAAAACTGTGACACCATCATTGGACATACTCAAAATAAAATAAAAATCGTTACTCAGCTTTATCTGGTAAGTTTAGTCCTAACATTTTAGCAAGCAGCATTATTAAAAACTATTACTTTTTCCCACACATGCGTTCTCAATTTTAATTGGCTATTTTGTGCGTTACTAACCGCAAGTCTTCTGTGATTGGTGTTACGTTTTGAAATAAGAATTGGATAGGTTTTGTATAATGGAGAGTTAGGTGAAAGCGTTTTATTTTGTCTCCAATAACTTTTGACTTATACAATGGAACTCGAGTTTATGTTTTAGAAATATGTTGAAATTTTGTATTTTCTTTTAAGAATTTTTGTTTAATAAAATATAGGAGTGGAAGAAATAGGGTATATTTCTTGCCGTACTCAACATTGTGGTGACCCGGACGTGATAAAGGAATGGATGCAATATTAAGAAAACGCAGAGCTACTAGAGCTTCCTTTACCAAAACGTTTAATACTTTATTTGAAGAATTAAATAAAGAGTTACCAGATGATGAAGTATTAAAATTTAAAAGTGCCACGTTAGAACGGCTCTATGGAATATTAAATGATTTCGATTCAAAAGTACTAGGAAAAGAGTTTGAAACTGATGAAGAATTTGAAATGGAACATACAAGTACAGAAGAGTATAATGAAAAAATGGATCTCGCTCGCGTAAAAATTGCAGACTATTTCAATAAAAAAGTTGAACCTTCCTTGGCTTCCTTTAGTTCGTCGCCAAAGCTAAGCAGACGAAAATTAAAGTTACCCAAGATTGAATTGAAACAATTCGGAGGTGACATTAAGGATTGGCTTTGTGGCGTTGCGGTCTGAAATGCAAAGTCCGAATTACGAATCTCTGACGTTGGACTGCGTCGCTCGCAGCCGATAATTGACGTAAACCTCATACCTGAATGGAGATATGCGTGAAGGGCGAAATCAGCAAAATGCGCACAGTATGTTTTGGATATAACTTGGCCGCATCCTCACAGATCGCTCTCTCTCTCCCCGTCGGTTCTAGCTAGCAATCCGGCATGTTCTCGCCGGTTACCTTTTCGCAGTTTATTTCTATGCTGCTTCAATGTTAAAGTGGTTAAGTTTTATATATGTTCGAATGTTTTAGTTAAATTTACAAGTTTTCCTAAATGTTAATAAAGATAGTTATTTACTTAAACTTAGTGTTATTCATGAAGAAACCTATAACCCGTTCTCGGAAACATTTTCATGTGGAACGCTTTCCTAGAGTTATATTTCTTTTTAGAGTTTAAGTGGGGACTCTAACAAAGATACCAATCAACCCCACAAGTGGTGACCTGGACTTAGAAGTTGTGACACCCTTCTGAATCAAAGAATGTGTGTAATTATGGATTACTGTTTTTCTTGAACTTGGCTGGCCTACCTGGTACGCAGTGAGTAGTTACTTCTTGGTTAATGTTTCTCTTTTTCAGAGCTGTGCATGTGCCATTTTTATAGGTTTTAATGTTTCTATACACTAGTGAAATTTAAATTTTAACGTATTGAATTTAATTGAATTCTCATGGACTTGTAAACAATTTGATTCTGAATTCATAAAGTACAATGTAAATATGAATTAATGCTTTCGTAAACTATTCATATTTTTTCTTGAATAATGTACTAGTTTTTAATACATTTTCAAAGGCATTTAAATTGTTAACTTGATAGTATAATGGCTGAAAACGAAATAGCCAGAGTTGCATTTCGAGCTCCACCCGTTTGGAAAACCGAAATAAATTTATGGTTTCTTCAAGTAGAATCAAATTTTGTGATGTCGGGAATTGAAAAAGAATTAACAAAATTCCACTGCGTCGTTGCAGCGTTAGATATGGAAGTTCTTTCCTACGTAAAAGATATCGTTGAGGTTCCACCTACAGATAATCCATACACGGTTCTTAAGGAACGTATTGTAAAACGTTTTACACAGTCCGAAAGTTCGCGATTGAGGACTTTGTTACAGGAATTGTATTTAGGTGATAAAAAACCAACACAACTATTACATGAAATGAGATCGTTAGCTGGTAGTCAAATATCTGACGATGTGTTAAAAACATTGTTTATTCAGCGACTCCCTATTAATATTCAGCAAATACTATCAATTAGTAAAGATAAACTTGATGATTTGGCTCAAATCGCGGATAAAATAAACGAAGTTTCTTGTTTCGGTACTTCAAGTACAGAACATAATATTTCTTCCGTTGATTTAAAAGAGTTACAATCTCAAATTTCTGAACTTTCCAAAAAAGTTGAAAAATTGACTTTTCGACAAAAAAGCTACAATGGAAGTAAATTTCGTCAACGGTCTGGTTCTAGGCCTCGTTCGAATTCGAATAATGTCAATAAAACTTCGGAAAAACAGTATTGTTGGTACCATTTTAAATTTGGTAAAAATGCTAAAAAATGTGTCGGTAAATGTTCATACTCGGAAAACTGAATTCCGCTGCTGTTTCGGTGACGACAGATAGTGGGTTAAAGTTCAGTCGCCTCCACATATTTGACCGAAAATTAGGTTTTAATTTTCTAGTTGATACTGGCGCGTCAATTTCAGTTTTTCCACGCGACCCACACATTCATAAGCAACCGACTATGGAGATAGCAATCTACGCTGCGAACGGAACAAAAATAAACACATACGGTTTTCGTAGATTAACGTTAGATTTTGGTTTAAAAAGGCAATTCAAATGGAAGTTTGTTATTGCTGATGTAGTGCGACCTATCTTGGGTGCAGATTTTTTAGAATTTTTTGATTTATTGGTTGACATAAAAAATCGAAATTGATTGATAGTACTTCGAGATTTTCAGCTAAGGGTACACGGGTTCGCGGAAAATCGTTAGGTTTAACTACGATTTGCGGAAATACTGAGTATCATAGACTTTTGTCAAAATTTCCCGGTATTACAAATCAATCTTTTCTAAAGAGTCCTAAAAAGCACAATGTTACTCATTCTATCATTACAAGAGGTCCACCGGTTTGTGCAAAGGCTCGTCGTTTAGCCCCAGACAAACTTAAAGCAGCTAAAAAAGAGTTTGACATTCTTATAGAACAGGGTATAGTTTCTCCTTCAAATAGCCCATGGTCTAGTCCCATTCATTTAGTTAAAAAAAAAGAATGATGAATGGCGGGTATGCGGTGACTATCGAAAGTTAAATTCGGTCACTTTAGAGGATCGTTATCCCATACCGCATATTCAGGATTTTTCATCTGGCTTAGCTGGTAAAACTATATTCTCAAAAATTGACCTGGTAAAAGCTTACCACCAGATTCCATTAGACGCGGATTCGAAATCTAAAAGTGCGGTAATAACACCTTTTGGTCTTTACGAATACAATTGCATGTGTTTTGGATTATCAAACGCAGCGCAAACTTTTCAAAGGTTTATTGATCAAATTCTACGCGGATTAGATTTTTGTTATGCATATTTAGATGACGTGTTAGTCGCTTCCGCAACTGAAAGTGAGCATATGATGCAATTGGAACAAGATTTCGAGCGGTTGAACTCGTTCGGTATTATTTTAAACGTCGAAAAATGCGTGTTCGGCCAAAAGGAGTTACAATTCTTGGGATTTCTTGTTAATACTCAAGGTATTTCACCTCTACCTGATAAAGTAACTGTTATTCAAAATTTTCCCTTGCCAAAGACTGTTGAGGAATTGCGCCGTTTCTTAGCTATATTAAATTTCTATCATAGATTTTTAAAAAACGCTGCTACTATTCAGTCCCCCCTACACGATCTTTGTAAAACTAAGAAGAAAAGGGATAAAACTCCGATCACTTGGTCAGAGGCAAACATTAAAGCTTTCGACGCTTGTAAAGAATCCGTTGCGAATGCGGTAACATTAGCGCATCCGATAGTCAATGCGGAAATTACATTAATGGTAGACGCTTCAGATATTGGCATTGGAGCAGTTTTGCAACAGATTGATAACGATATTGTACAACCTTTAGCGTTTTTTTCACGCAAACTTACAACTACGGAACGTAACTATAGTACATATGATCGTGAGTTACTTGCAATTTATAGCTCTGTAAGGCATTTTAAACATATGTTAGAAGGACGAAAATTTTGCGTTTATACTGATCACAAGCCATTGACGTACGCGTTTTGTAAAAATAATGGTAATAACTCGCCTCGACAAGTAAGACACCTCGAATACATTTCTCAATTTACTACAGATATACGTTTCATTTCGGGAAACGAAAATTTAGTGACAGACACACTTTCCAGAGTTTCTGAAATTCATATATCTGATAATATTAATTATGAGGAAATGGCACGTGCACAGTCTTCTGGGGATGAGTTGCATGAGGCTAGACAATCAGAGGTTTTGAAGCTCAAACCTTTCGTATTCACGCCAGATGGTTTAGAACTATGGTGTGACACGTCCACTGGCAAGGTACGCCCTTACGTACCTCAAGCATTTCGAAAAGTAGTTTTCGAAAATCTTCATAACTTATCTCATCCAGGAGTGCAGTCAACTGTTGACTTGATCCGACAAAGATTTGTCTGGCATTCCTTAAAAAAAGACGTCTCGGAGTGGACAAAATCCTGCTTGCAGTGTCAGAAGTCTAAGGTTCAACGACACACAAAGTCTGAACCTGGTATTTATCCTCTTCCACGATGTCGTTTCAGTCATGTCCACATAGATATAGTAGGTCCATTACCTCCATCTAAAGGATACAGGTATTGTCTGACATGTGTTGACAGATATAGTCGATGGCCAGAAGCATTTCCAATGCCAGACCAGACAGCAAATACAGTGTCTGAGAATTTCTTTTCTGGGTGGATAGCTCGCTTCGGAGTACCAGATGTAATAGTGTCCGATCAAGGCACACAGTTCGAAGGCAATCAGTTCCAAGAATTGGCTCGATTTCTTGGGTGCGAAAAGAGACGCACCACAGCATATAATCCCGCATCAAACGGAATCGTAGAGCGATTTCACCGGCAACTCAAGAACGCTATCAAATGTCACTCTACTGATCGCTGGAGTGAAGTTCTACCAGTAATTCTTTTGGGCATTCGTTCCAGTTTGAAGCCTGATATCGGCGTTTCAGTAGCAGAGTTAGTTTACGACTGTTCTTTAAGACTGCCTGGAGAATTTTTTAGATGCCATACAACTGATTTACCACAGTATCATGATTTCCTAAAGGTTTTACGGGAATATATGAACAGATTGCGTCCTGCTCCAACATCTCGCCACTGCCACAAAGACATTTTTGTGCATAAGGATTTACTATCGACAAGTCATGTTTTTGTTAGACAAGACTGCGTGCGCAAGCCCTTACAGCAACCATACGATGGACCTTATGAAGTGTTACAGCGAAATGAAAAATTTTATAAGCTCAAAATCAAAGATAAAGAGGTCAACATAGGTATTAACCGCCTAAAACCAGCTTACATTTTGAGTGGAGTTGACAATGCCAGAGAACTCCGTTCAAAACGCACTGTCCATTTTTTATTACCTTAATGCTTGCATATCGTGTTATGGTTGCATGCACAATTTTATGGTTATAACTGCATACATGGTTACTGTTACATTGTTGTAATTGTTTTTTTTCGTCTTTCAGACTGGAGGGGGAGTACCTGTGGCGTTGCGGTCTGAAATGCAAAGTCCGAATTACGAATCTCTGACGTTGGACTGCGTCGCTCGCAGCCGATAATTGACGTAAACCTCATACCTGAATGGAGATATGCGTGAAGGGCGAAATCAGCAAAATGCGCACAGTATGTTTTGGATATAACTTGGCCGCATCCTCACAGATCGCTCTCTCTCTCCCCGTCGGTTCTAGCTAGCAATCCGGCATGTTCTCGCCGGTTACCTTTTCGCAGTTTATTTCTATGCTGCTTCAATGTTAAAGTGGTTAAGTTTTATATATGTTCGAATGTTTTAGTTAAATTTACAAGTTTTCCTAAATGTTAATAAAGATAGTTATTTACTTAAACTTAGTGTTATTCATGAAGAAACCTATAACCCGTTCTCGGAAACATTTTCATGTGGAACGCTTTCCTAGAGTTATATTTCTTTTTAGAGTTTAAGTGGGGACTCTAACAAAGATACCAATCAACCCCACAGCTTACATTCTGGAATCAGTTTAAGCGTATCCACGATGACCTAGAAATGGAAAAAGAAGATAAATTCCATTATTTATATCAAGCAACCGTAGTTGGTTCCAGAGCTAGAGAAATCGTGGAGAGTTTCCCCGCCACTGCTGACAATTATGATAAGGTTATTGAATGCTTAAAAAAATAGATTTGGTGGTGAAGAATTATTAATTGAATTTTATGTCAGAGAATTATTGAGTCTAGTTATTAAAAATGCCACAGAACAACCGAGAAGAATAAATGTAACTCATTTATACGATAAATTGGAATCCTACCTTCGTTCTTTAGAGTCAATAGGTATGACCAGTGACAAATACGCAGCAATGTTATTCCCTTTGGTTGAATCGTGCATTCCCGAAGAGATTTTAAGAGTTTGGTTAAGGAGTTATTCAACAACAAAGGTTCAAGAAAATACGTATTGTGAAAAATTGAAGCAACTGCTATTGTTTCTGAGAAACGAAGGGGAAGGAGAACAACGAATTTCTTTAGTGAGAACTGGATTCAAATTTATTGCTGCTGGTACTAAGAAAGAAAAGAAGACTGAAGCTGATATATTTATACCAACAGCAAATGAGTTATTTTCTGGAAGTAAAAGCTCGAGGACTGTGGTAGATAAAAGGTGTGTATTTTGCGACAAAAACCACGAGAGTAAAGATTGTTTTACGGCAGCCAAATTGGCTTACCATGAGAAGCAAGAACTAATTAAGAATAAGAAAGCTTGCTTTATATGTCTTAAGTTTGGACATAAAGCAAAATATTGCAAATCAAGTGTTAAATGTCTAATTTGTGCTAAGAGACATTGGTCGATCATGTGTGCAGAATTATCGCCAAACAAGCACGAAGTAAAAGATGAAAAAGTAATTGATTCGAGTGAATGCCAAAATGTAATACTTGCGAATTCTTGCTGTTCTGGAGAGATATTCCTTCAAACTTTAATGGTAAATATTGAGAGTAAGGAAGGAAAACGTGCTATAAGAGCATTAATTGACACTGGCTCTCAACGCTCATATATTCTGAAGAGCACTGTTGAGGAACTGAAATTTCGCCAAATTGATACTCAAACATTGATTCATAGCTTATTTGGAGGGTCAAAATCAAGCAGCGAAATTCATAATCTTTTTTCTATTAAAGTTACCGATTTGAAAAATAGTTATAGTTGTAATATGCATGTTTTGGATCAACATAAAATTTGCAGTTTTGTTCCACGACTTCATGATGGACCTTGGATGCAGGAAATGGTACTGAAGGGCATCTCACTTAGGGATATTGGGAATCATCGACAGCCTATTGAGTTATTAATTGGAGCCGATGAAGCAGGAACTCTTTACACTGGGAAAGTGTGCAATTTGGCGTGTGGTTTAACTGCAGTAGAGACTTATTTAGGATGGGTCATTATGGGGAAAATGAAACCCTCAGTAATTGACGCCAATCTTTCGAATGTTTTGATTTCTCTATTAACTCAGACCACTGACATAGAAAACCTTTGGAAGCTTGAAGCAATAGGTATAACAGATGCATGTGAAATAAAAGATCAAAAGGAAATAGAGGACGCAGTCCAAGTGCACTTCGAAAGAACAGTTAAATTGAATTCTGAAGGGCGGTATGAAATTCATTTGCCATGGATCAAAGAAGCCAACATCTTGCCTGACAATAGAAAAGTAGCCGAAAAAAAGATTACTATCAACTACAACAAAACTTAACGAAGCTAATAAGTTTTTCGACTACAATGCAATTTTTGAAAATTGGTGTAAGGAAGGTGTTATAGAAGAAGTCCCTGAACAACTTAAAGGCAATAGTGCACATTACCTTCCTCACCGAGCAGTTTTTAAAAACAGCTTGACAACTCCGGTGAGACCCGTTTTTGATGCATCTGCCAAACAGAAAGGATCTTTTTCATTAAATGATTGCTTAGCCAAGGGGCCAAATTTGCTGAAACTGATACCCGTGATAATTCTAAAATTTAGAGAAAACAGCATTGGGGTAATTTCCGATATAAAAGGTGCCTTTCTTCAAATTTCAGTAAATGATAAAGATCGTGACTACTTACGTTTCTTGTGGTGGAAGGATGATAATAAAACAAAAATAAAACTTTTCAGACATTGTCGTGTTGTGTTCGGGGTAAACTGCAGTCCGTTTCTGCTTGGAGCAGTTATCAAATTTCATTTGAGACAGTTTGACTCTGAAATTGCCAAGAAGTTATTATATTCCTTTTATGTGGATAATTGTGTCACTTCTGTGAATACTGAAGAGGAATTGCGGAACTTCATCAATAAATCGACAGAAATAATGGGCAAAGGAAAATTTGACTTAAGATGCTGGGAGCATACGAAAATACATAATGATGAAGATGAAGAAAAAGAGGAAGTAACTAAAGTACTTGGATTACTGTGGAACAAACGAGAAGATTCCTTGTTTTGTGATGTACCAAAAATGAAGATGAAAGATATGCCAATCACACGGCGTACAGTGTTATCTGTGGCTCAAAGAATATTTGATCCAATTGGATTTAGTTGTCCAGTCACATTGATACCAAAATTAATTCTGCAAAAAAGTTGGCAAGAAAAAATAAGTTGGGATACCGAATTAACAGAAGATTTGAAAAAGGAATTCTTAGTTTGGCTTGAGGATTTATCTTTATTATCATCAGTGAGAATTCCTCGCCAAGCAACAGCAGTTAATAGAATTCCCAGTAGTTTGCATGTTTTTGCTGACGCTTCAAAATATTCGTACGCAACTGCCATTTTTCGTAGAAATGAATCGCAAGATGAAATAAAAGTGCAACTTTTACAGGCGAAGTCAAGAGTTTCTCCACTGCGAAAAATTACGATTCCAAGACTTGAATTATTAGCTTGTTATATTGGAGCTAAGTTATCTGAATTCGTCACGAAAAGTTTAACTCTGGAAATAAATGAAACATATTATTGGACGGATTCAACAACTGCCTTGTTCTGGATTAAGAAGAATGACCTACCCTGGGGAACATTCGTTTGTAACAGAGTGAAGAAAATACGTGAATGTAGTGATCCCAAGGATTGGAGACATGTTCCTGGTATTAGTAATCCTGCTGACTTGCCATCTAGGGGATGCACTGTTTCAAAGCTTCTGGAAACTAAATGGTGGGAGGGCCCACTTTGGTTGTCCAAGTCTAAAGAAGAGTGGCCTAATTCAACCCCAATAGAAAATGAAGAGGAAATATACTTAGAGCAGAGAAAAACCGTTGTGGCAACTCTTACCTGCGAGAACACTGAAAATTCATGGATGCTAGCATATTTTTCGAGTTACTTAAAAATTTTAAGAATGACGGCATGGATTCTAAGATTCCTCAAAAATGCTCAGAAAACAAGAACTGAACGAGAGATTGGCGAGCTGAAATTGTACGAATTGAATGAGGCTGAAAAAGTATTAATGAAGCAGATTCAGCAAAAGTCATTTAATGACGAAGATATCGCAAGGTTAAAATCTTTATGCGTCTTTAAAGACAAAGAAGGTATCTTAAGAGTAAGCACCAAGTTAACTGAAAGAAAAGACCTTTAAAGCTTTATCAGTCCTATACTGCTGCCAAGCACACATAAACTTGTGGAATTCATGATTTTTTACATGCACAAAAGTATGTGCCATGCGGGGATTCAGATATTGATGTCTAAATTAAGAGAACGATTCTGGATTATAAGATCTCGTAAGACGATTCGCAAAGTTTTAGCTCGTTGCGTGAGATGTAAAAGACACCAAACTACGAGGATCGAATGCAATCCAGGAGTGTTACCTGAAAACAGAGTCAAAAATGCATTGGTGTTTGAAATAACAGGAATAGATTTGGCGGGACCTTTGATGCTTAGAGAAAAATGTAAAGCATGGATAATTATATTTACATGTGCTGTCTACAGAGCCATCCATTTGGAATTGATAACTTCTCAATCAACACAAAGTTTTTTGCTTGGTTTACGACGATTTATAGCCAGACGAGGAAGACCGAAAGTTATTTATAGCGATAATGGCACCAATTTTACAGGAGCTAACAACCTATTTAAATCGTTGGATTGGAAAGTGATCGAAATTGAAGCATCTGTGAATAGGATTCAATGGAACTTTAATCCTCCTGCTTCCCCATGGTGGGGAGGATTTTGGGAAAGAATGGTGCAGATGGTTAAAAAACTTCTTCGTAGGGTTTTAGGTCAATCAGCTTTAAATTATGAAGAAATGACGAGCGTCCTTTGTGATTGTGAGACAACAATAAATTCTAGACCTCTCACTTATGTCTCAGAACAAGGGGATGAACTCATTCCATTGACGCCAGCTATGTTCTTGAAAGAAATAGATGATGTCGGAGTGCCAGATTTAGATCAACTTGATCAAGTAAATTTGAATAAAAGATTAAGGTACCAGCAAAATTTGCGCAATGCTTTAAGAGAAAGATTTAGAAGTGAGTACCTTGGGCAATTATTACAACGACCATCAAAGAGTAAACCGATTGAACCTTTGAAAGTAGGAGATATTGTTTTAATCGAAACTGACGGTAAAAAAAGAACTTTATGGCCAGAATAATAGATGTTTTTCCTGGTAAAGATGGGCAAGTACGAGTGGTTCGCCTTAAAACTTCATCCTGTGAACTCGTCAGGCCTGCGCAGAAGATTTTCCCACTCGAAATTTCCTCACCCACTGAACCTAATCTAATAAATAATGAAGCATGCAAGAATAAACCAGAGAAGGACTTGCAGGTAGTTGGAAAAACAGTAAGAACGAGAAGTGGAAGACTTATTAAAGTGCCAATTAAACTTTTGAGCTGAAAAACTTGGACTTTCGGAACAGTATTTTTAACATTATAATTTTTATTCATTTTACTCATAGAAATATAATTAGTTTTGATTAGTAAAGTAAACCTCCAATCAAAACGGTGGGAGGATTGTTACGTTTTGAAATAAGAATTGGATAGGTTTTGTATAATGGAGAGTTAGGTGAAAGCGTTTTATTTTGTCTCCAATAACTTTTGACTTATACAATGGAACTCGAGTTTATGTTTTAGAAATATGTTGAAATTTTGTATTTTCTTTTAAGAATTTTTGTTTAATAAAATATAGGAGTGGAAGAAATAGGGTATATTTCTTGCCGTACTCAACAATTGGCTATTTGTTATCATTTCACTCTCTTCTTTCATTATACTAGCCGGCTAAGGCGGCTAGCTGTCCGCCTCGCTAAAGGTTTTCACAAATAAAGTTTTTTGAAACATAGCAGGAAATCTGAAGATTAGTGGACAATTAAAGTGTTCCTGTCCTGCAATTTTGTTTTAAATTCCTATTTTATATATTATATAGCTACAACGCTTAAGAAAAAAAAAACTAAAATGCTAAATACATGAAAAGAACACGAAAACGAATTAATTTTTTATGGTATCAATTTCTATTTCTATATCGCTACAAAAATTATCGTCTTCGCTTAAGAAAAAAAAATATACAGCGTAGAAAGAAGAAGAAAAACTTATTATAACAATTATGAACAGCGACAAATATATCAAAGCGAAGCGTTCTATTTACGCATCGAATATGTTGCCACATTTTTAATACAAAAGTTAAACTTTTCTCCACTTTGATAAATGTAAACTAATGCGAACCTTACAATTAAATTATTAATTCCTTCGTATATTATTGGTTTAAGTAGTCGAAAATTAATATTTCAATTGTAAGGTTCGCATTAGCATACGTTTATAAGAGTGGAGAAAAGTATATGCATTTTTTAATAGTTTTTTGAATATGGCTCTTTGAAGACGAAAAAGCATAGATTTTCTTACAAAATGGCTGATAACTAAAAAACTAATCCAAATTTTTGAAAAAGAAAAAAAATACTTCTTCATTATGTCAAAACACAATTATGTGCCGAGTTTCGTGTCTGGGCGAGGCTCCTGGGGCGAGATATTGTGATTACAGACAGACAGACAAACAGACACACACACAGCTGCGCTTATTATTATGTATAGACTAGCTGACCCGGCAAACGTTGTTTTGCCATATGAATTATTTCTTATTTCTAGAGTATGAAAATATATCTTATATGAGTGGTATATGAGTGGAAGAGGCATGGAGCGCTGTGAACGATGACAGAATGTGAAAATAACAATACACCAAATAATAGTTTTTTTTAATTTATTGTAACTTTTTTTTATGAATTATATATACAACGAATTCCGAAAATATTAGTCAACAATATTAATCTTTTAGTGCAATTTAGTGTATAATATTTTTTGTCATTCCATCTTTAGCTAACACAAATAAACCTGATGGTTTGCCCACTCGAGAGCATGCCACGTATGTTCGTGTGAAAAACATGGTGGGCTCAAACCTAAGACAGAAACGGACATTGTTTGGCCTTGTCATTGCAAGGGCCAATGTAATGGGGAACTGAATGCGTTTAAATTGAATTGGCACATCTGTGGGTATAATAGGGATTCGTGGAAGTAATATACTTTCACCCCGGAATTTGTCACTTAAAATAATAACTTCGATAGCGTTGTTCATTAATTTTTTAATGACTAATTGCGCGTCGTTGCACAGCCATGGTGGGTTCAAATTACGAAGCTAAATAACCGGAGATTCAACTTTGAGTACTAAATTATGCGGTGGTATGCCTGGTAAATCCAATTAGTTTAAAACTGTTGAAAAATTTGCAGCTTCAATGTGATCGCGAACTGCATCAACGGATATATATATATATGCCACCAAGTTACCTGGCAATAACTGTTGTAGATTCATTTCCTTGACGTTCACGTTTTTTGCTGCTGAAATCGCCCTTTCTGCCAGCCACTCATGATGAATGTATTGTGTGTGTACATCGAGAAATATTAGGTTATAATGAGAGCATCTTGTGAATCAATGATTGTGCAGAAATCGTCCGGTAATTTTATGCATCCAGTCTCATCCTTAGCAACTTTTCCACCACAGATATCTAACAATTGTTTTGAGAATGTTTGAGCAGATAGATTTTGAAGCATTTGGACGCGCATATTTACTTTTAGTTGAACTTTTTCAACATTACGTCACAGTGGAGATGATTTCAGACCAGCATTGATCTCATCAGCGTACGTTGAACGCGGAATGACGGGAAGTGTTTGTCTGAAATCACCTGAAGGGAGTAACAGAGAGAGCCGCCAAATAATTTTTCATTCTTTTTTATATCTTTCAATGTCCTGTTCAACGCCTCAAGCGAATGTTTGTGTGCCATAGTGATAGATCCCAGATGATAATTTTACAGTGTTTCAACACTGTGGCCATAGACAATTGCTTTTTTAAGTTGCACACTGCATCTGAATTGTTTTAAATATTTAGTGGCAGCTAAAATACTGAATGAGCTGTTCTGCCTACATCCAATAAAGTTGCCACAATTCCAGATGATGAAATGGCCAACTCGATGCCATTATTTGATCGTATTTCAGCGAGAATTAGCGATATAATAAGTGTTTTGCCAGTTCCACCTGGTGCATCCAAAAAAAAAATCCTCCTTGTCCTGCCGAAACAGCGAGCATAATGCGGTCATAAATGTTCCTTTGTTCCTCATTCATTAGTGAAATATTGCGAGTAACAATCGTTGTCATTTCTATCGTATTGTATTGAAGTTCTCATGTCATTGTTTAATAAATCAGATGCACTTCAATTTGGTGAAGGCATACCGAAATGACTGAGTGGCACGTTGGCAATAATAATGCAAAGATCCTCAATAGCAATCAGTGCTTCATTGTACATAGCATCGCTGAATGCTATCGTTAGATCGTTGCAACGTGTGCGATGTTGATACCGTATATCATCAGTCATCGAATCTTTGTGATTATCCCATAACGTTTCTATACGGACAGGAGGATATGTAGTTAATACTATAGCAAATAGTAGACGAATTTGTTTTGCGGTACAGTCTCAGCAAGCATACATTCCCACTGGTTGTCGTCTTCCAGCAAGCCGAGTGCAAGGCATGCATCTTTATACGATGGATGCTGATGTTCATCGACTTTACGTATATCTTGAATTGACAATTAGCCGGTGACATTGACCAACAACAGTCGACAATAAAAGCACTCAATATGCCTTGGGTTGACTGTACTCTCCCCAAGGCTTTGATTTGAATAAACCGGGACATGCATCAACCGGTGTGCCTTGATTGCGGGGTGTCCATTTTTTTTGTTTGAGCCCATGTGAAATAGTATGGTACTTCTGAGTAGAGTAATGTCCATGCAAAGGCACCAAAAGCATCCGCACGATTACACAATTCAAAAAAATTCGACTAGTGTAGTTTTTGGTGGATTTATAGCTCGGTCAATCGCTGTCTCGTTCGTGAAATATACGCTCTGACCGTTTTCAAGATGGACGGCTAAATGACTAACGGTTGGATCATGAATTGGGAATCCAAAGTTACGCCAAACAGCTTCATTGGAGCTGATGGACCGGCCAATTTGGTACAGCGTTATTTCGTCGTTGTTATTCACTGGAAGAGCAGTCACATTAGTATTTTCAACTCGAAATACTGCCATATTATATACTGCCTTTATTCACATGCTTGCAAATATATTTAATGCTCTTCTTTTAAGGGCGAGCATAAGTATTACAGTTTAATATGACTTGTTGCAACGTGCGTGAATGTTACTTTTGATTAATTATGTTTCTATGTCTAGTTTGGAATCGTTTAAATAAAGATATATTTAAAATATACGTTAAATATGTCCAAAAAATGAAAAAAAAATAGTTATAAACCTATTCTCAGACTTACTGAATATACATATAAAATTTCATCAAAATCGGTCGAGCCGTTTAGGAGGAGTTTAACCACTAAAACTGTGACAAGAGATTTTTATATATATAGATAAAGATATATGTATATATATATATATAAAATAAAAACTGACACACTTATGAGATAATTTCCCACATCCTTCTAAATAAATATTACAAATTTCGAATTTTTGAACTTGTAAGAAAGTTAGAACTTGAGGAAACAGCAAAAATCTCATTAAATTTAATGTATAAAAATAATATTTTATTAACAAAACATAAATTTTTCTTAAAACCTATGCTTTTACACGTTAAAGCATCACGTTTTTCTGCGATAAAAATAATTGATAAAAGCAAATAAATTTAAATATTGAAGGGAAAAAAGCAATTTTGCAATTTATATTGAAATATAAAAGAAAAACTGAACTTACTTTTCATATCAAGATTTAAAAAAAATGTGGTTTATTTCTGGAACTTTTTTTTATTTAAGTGCATATTATCCTAAAAATATAAAAAGGAAAAACTCGACATTTTACGGGAACTAAAAAGATGTTGAAAGAAGGTTTAAAAATAATTAAATTTTCTGAAATTCTTTTTTAAAGTATTTGAAAAGCTGTTTGGGTGGAAACTGTATAAGCAAGATAAGGGCAAAAAATATTTTTGAAAGATTATATTAAAATTTTCGAACGATGGAATGATTATTTAAAAGATATTTCTAACAAAAAGCAGAAGTTTGTTGAATATAAAACAGGTTTCCAGGCATCTACTAAAATTAAGCAATTTTTATTATGTGTGTTTCGTTTTGCTTACTCTAATTTAAATGAAGAATTTTTTTGTGTCCAGAAATTTCGATAACTTAAAACCCGAATTAGAAGTCGAGAGTTAAAGTAATTAAGTATTTTCTTGTGATTTGCTTAAACTTACACATATTTTCTTGCGTATAAAAGTTTGTGGTTTCTTAGATAGCTTATAACCTGAAATGGAAGTCTAAGAGCAGTTGAAGTATAATATTATGCTTTGCTCAAATTTAAGCGAAGGCGAATTTCACCCGATGTTTTATCCTGGCGTTCCCTTGTCTTCTGGATTAGGTTCAAAATTACAAGGATAGGGAAGTGAACATTAGTGGTCATAAACCCAATATTTGGTCGGTGTTCAAAAACTGTTATTAAAAAAAAATAAAAAAATGTAAACATTGATCTTTTCTGTGTTAAATAGTTTTTTGGTTTCTTAGATAGCTCATAACCCGAAGTAGAAGTCGGCGAGCAGAAATTATTAATAGAGTAGATTTTTAGGTTTTGCTCAAAGTTAAAAATTAATTTTTAGTATGCTCAATAGTTTTTGATTTCCTAGATAGCATGCAAACCGAAATAAAAGTCTGCAAACAGTTGAAATAATAGTGTATATTCTTAAGTTTCGTTTACTTAAATTTAAAAGCAAAGTCTTTTGCGTTCAGTAGTTTTTGATATTAGCTTGAAACTTGAATTAGAAGTCTGAAATCCGATAAAATAATAGAGTTTTTTTTTGTATTTTCATATACTTGTTAAGGACATGTTACAGAACAATATAAAACATGCATATTGGAATATAATTTTTACATTTAAAGAGACTGAATTTCTAAATTTCAGGAATCTATAACAAAAAATTTGTTAAAATTAATATATACTGTCAAAAATATATTATTTAAAATGCATTTATTGTAAAATTTCACGAACAAAGACCCGCTTTTCAAATTAAATGGTAAATTTTCGTGAAATTATGGCCATTAGTGTATTACTGTAGAGTATTGGAGTACTTTTCGAGTAGAGTGAAGCCTCAACTGCTGAGTGTTAGCCTCAGTAAGATATTAATTCTATTTACAATTGATATTAGCTTTCACCGATTTAAACTCGAAGAAAAACCCAAAAGCATACTGCTTTTTTTTAATGTAATTTAAAACTTGTTCATTTTACTACTTTTGGATACCCTTTTCTTCATTTTTTTAAGCACAGAATGTCCAGATGGCTTAATAGTTAAATAGTTAAAGTTTAAAGGTTTTTTACGGACTCTGTCGGCTATCTCAACGGGGGGCTTTGCTCCGTATTTACATAGAATTTTTTTTTACAGTGTAGAGGAAACAAGTCCACTTTAATTGAAAGGCATTACGTACTAGCTTAAGTACTTATAAAATATTTTAAATTTTGTTAAAAACTAAGAGCAACTAAGCATTATAGTTAACATATAAAGTAGTAACTTGTATATTTTTAAAAAATGTTTCAGAGGGCATTTTCGCTTAAAGAAAGTAGTATTTCGAAGTATTTTACAAAAACATATACGACCATAAGCTACTTTTCTGATTGTTTTTTCTGCTTCAGATAACTTTGTTTCTCGTATGATTCGCTCAGAAAACATAAAAAACTGAGGGGATTTATTTATCGACCTTCATCTATCAAAATGTACCTCCAGATAGAATCAAGTTAACATGTCTTATATACTAGTGAATTGGTATTCAATATTTATAGTGGTAGTTACGCCATATTACTCCCCTTCCAGAATTTTATCTGTGAGAAAATTCGATGAACAAATACCACTAGTTGATTCATGCTGTTTATTTTTTTCTTTAATGGCGGGCACTTGGGGTTTGTCCCATTGGCCACAGAAATGCCAGAACTGCTACTCTCTTCTCGTTACCCAGTGGGCACCAGTGGCGAAGCCACGGCGGTGGAGCAGCGACGCCCACGCCACGCATCCACAAACCCGTTCATAAGGTGGGTCACATTCACACAAAGAGGAAAGGACGTAGAACACAGAGAGAAGGAAACATCCATGCCCTGAGCAGGACTCGAACCCGAGGCCAATGGTTCCGCAGTCAGACACGCTAACCACTCGGCAACCTGGTCGGCGATGTTACTTATTTATTTATATCAATTTTGCTCATTATATTTTCTTCATTTTTTTTGCTTATAGCATTTCGCTCATAATTGTTTTTCTTCTTAATTTTTTCTGTTTAATTAAACGGGAGACTTTATTTACTTCACCGGATTCTCTTTTCTGAGCACTATATATTTTTAAGCAAATCAACTTTTTAATGCGGACCATCCATCAATGTCGGCAAGTTCATATCATTTCCGCAGGTCACCAATGAGCGGATTTATTTATCGACACTATCAACCTTCATCTATCAAAAGGTACTTCCAGATAGAATCAAGTTAACATGTCGTATATACTAGTGAATTGGTATTCAATATTTACAGCGGTAGTTACGCCACAAAACATACCTGGCATCTTCATTCAAGTTCGGAAATCATTTTTACGTCGTTGTGGAATAGTTTTTGCAATGATGTCAGGGGTAGAAACTTGAAATATTGTTATAATTAATCAAATAAATAATTTTTGTAGATAGCAAGTTTTTAGTAATTTGTTCAGTTTCTTCCAAAGTGTCTTCGAAACATTCTTGAATTTTTCGAAAACCAAGACACAAATTACGAATCAACAACGTTTTTAAATTTTATTTTAGCATAAAAATTTAGGAAAAACTATGGAAAATTAAATCGATATAACATGAAAAGAAAACCGTGAAAGTAAATAAATATTTACTAACTTTAACAAAATTCGATATTTGTTTTCCAGAAAATTTCAAATTATTGAAGAAAAAAAGGAGACTACAAAAGCTTCTGCACAAAGAATAAATGAAAGTAAATATTCTCTGAACTATGAAAAACATTGATAAATTCTATCAAACAATTTTCCAAAACAGTCTAATATTGAAGAGAAAAAAGCGACAAACGCCTTCATTCAAAGAATAAATGAAAATAAATACTATGACAACTATGATAAGTATTGATATCTCTGGAGAATGTTTGAAAAAAAAAAGTTTTTGAGAAACTGCTAATTTAATTATTTATATTTAATAGCTGACAGAATCTGACAATGCAGCAGAAGAGTTTATTGAATTTTAGAGGGAAAAAAATCTGGATTTAATTAGTTCTGTTTAGATTTTTAATGCTTTGGCTCTCTTTTGGGACACGTCTTATTTGTGCCTGAGTTTTAAGACGAATTGATAGGAAGAAAATCATCTGAGAATTCTTAACAAATCTACCCTGAAACAACTAATTAAATTTTATGTTGTTTTATTTAAAAATATTGTAAAAGAGAAATATTGACGAGCTTGTAGTGCCAGAAACATTCTGAAATGATGGAACAATAAATAATCTTTTTCGTTTAATAATTTGTCAATTGTCCTTGTTGTTTAATAATTTTTAAAGTGTCAATTCGAAATTGTTTGAAAAATTTTCTTACTTCTTAAATATTGAAAACTAACTAACGAAAAATTATTTTATAAAATAATCTATATTTTCATTATTTATGGGTGTCCTAAATATAGTTGGATCTCGTTATAGTGAATTATAGGAGCATTTAGCAATAAGTTCGTTATGAGCGGGGGTTTACTATAGCCAAAATCGATGAAAAACTTTTTTTTAACATGTGGCAGTATTATTATTATTGAAAATAATGATTGCTATAGGACATATAGCACTGTTTCCTATTGTCTTTGCTTAAAAGAATGGCTATCTATTCTTTTCAGGGAAAAATATTTATCTTTCACTAGATCTTCATTTTATAGGCTCGTGTTTGAATTGCTGTCGAAATTAACCAGAATAGGAGCAAATAAAATATAAAAAATGAAACAGAGAGATCAAATGTTGCCAGATATAATCATTAATGTTTATATCTAAACTTAAAAAAAATATTAAAGACTCAAGAAAGAAAAAAACTTTTTTAAATTTGAACTGAGATTATAATTATATACTAGGAGGCTCCGCCCCCTGCTCGCTTACGCTCGCCATCCCCCGAGAATTGCTACGCAATCCTATGTGGTTCACGCCGTGAACCATGGCTCGCTGCGCTCGCTCGCCAATGAACACAATGTTCTAGCACAAAGACATAATATATTATCATCAAAGACATAGTATTTTATCATCAAAGACATAGTATTGTACTTATGTAGAAGAATTCTACCAATGTTCTTATTGGCTTTTAAAAAAGTATATTAGCTATTTAGATTGTACATGGTGAAAAAATCAAAACATTAGCTAAATAAGAAACATATTAGCAAAATAAATTATCAAATATTGCTTCACTAATATTCTGCATTTTAAAGCGTGAAAATTCAATGCATAAATAAACGCGAAATATAAAAAAATTCAATGCATTCAATACAAACACTTAAACGTTTTTTAGACGTTTAGGTAGCTCCCAGTAGAAAAATATCAATTCAACAGCGGCCTTTTAAAGCATTCTCACTTCAATTATTTAATTAATTCCTAATTGAGTTCAAATTAAATATTGTCATGCTTTTAGTGCATGAATCTGAATTGAACAACCTGATAATGCTCACTCTGGTTATAGTTATCTGGTTGCTCACTACGTGCTCTTGCGCGCCGAATCCAATCAATTAAAAATGAAAACTGTTGCCAGCGCGAAAAAAGAAATATCATCGGTTTTATTGATACATACATACATACATACGTATTAGCGTTTTATATAATATAGATAGATAGATTGTTGACCAGTAAAATAATTCTTATTGTGAATTTCAAGTATCGTATACCGGGGCGAGTCTACCCATTTTTTCAGTTTGTCAACATTCAAGTGGTCAAACTTTTGTAAATATTAAAGAAAAAAGGCTTTTAATAGGTGTTTCGGAATCGCTATTTATCCCTCTTTAAAGCTGTGAAATCGATTTTAGAAAATATTAACAGTTACGCTGTTACTGTATATTTTTATAGAACTGCTGACAAATCTCTCGTATGGGGCGAGTCTACCCATTCTACTAAAATGAATGTTAACATTGTAAATAATCAAATTTTACTATTAAATTGTTATTTTAGTTACTATATAGGATATTTATGAAGTAAAATTCATAACTTTATTATATATTCCATTTTTTTATTCATAAAATAACACAAATTGAGTATTTGATCGATTATCCCATTTTGATCACAGTTTTGTTTTTATAATCATTAACATTATAAAATAACATTTTTTTCTGATTATTGTTGATAAAAATAAATTAAAATTAATATAAATTTACAATTAAATAATTAATAAATAATAATAATCAAAGATTATTAACAAAATCGAATTTCAAACATTGGGAATCATGAAAAATCCTTTTCCCATTCTTTTGGGAGGTAATAATAATTTATAAATAATAATTTATTTAACTTGCATTAAATAAAAAAAGTTAATTTTGTAATATAAAAATTGAAAAAATAGGTAAAATAAACATATTTTACATTTACATTTATATTTCACCTATAAATTTTCTTATTAATGATAAATTTATCAATGCAGAATTAAAATAATATACTCAAATTCATTTAAAATGACTTTATTTTAATGTAAACAAAGTTCTAAATCATATTATTATGCTTTATTAAAACTAAATACGAATGGGTAGACTCGCCCCGCGAAATCTGGCTTTTTGTTTACAACAGCAAAACTTACATTCTTTTTGTTTTTTTTTCATATAAAATTAATATAATCTTAGTTTTAGATAAGTTTATCACTTAACCAAAGTGAAAATAGTAATAATAATAATATACTTACGGAGCACCAACTGATTTTCAATACAAATCTCTCAAAAGACGTTTGAACAGGTCGGTGAAAAAGACACCAAATAAATAAAAACGGATCAAACTACTACAGCGCCATCTTCCTTAGAATCTGAACTAAGTCCTCCGTTGGTAAAATTTTTTTTATTCGCCATTTAAAATAGTGAAAATTAAATAAAACTAAAATGGGTAGACTCGCCCCGGTTTACGGTACAATTGATTATTTTTCATACCCAAGTAATCATTCATTTTGCTACGTTTAACATACTTGCAAAATGTACTTACATGAAGTTATAATACGTAATTATATAACGTAATATTATTTTCATAATTTATACGTAAATATAAAATAAAATGAGACTAGTTTTTTAATAATTTGTTAAAGTGTCAATTTGAAGATGCATGAAAAATTTTCTGTTGAATCTCGTTATAGTGAACTAAATGTGAACTTAGCCATAAGTTCGTTATGAACAGTGGTTTACTATAGCCAAAATCGATGCTAATTATTTCTTCAGCGTATAGTCGTACTATTGCTGAAAATAATTGTTTTCAAATCCAAGTAATCGTTCATTTTGTTATGTTTAAAATATTTGCAAAATGTGCTTACATGATGTTAAAAAATGTAAAATAATTAAAAAAAGTGATCATTTTTTTTTAAAATAGACTATTTCGAAGATGAATGAATAGAATAAATAGATGAATGAATGCAAAAATGAATGGGTAGATCGATCAATGGGGTGTAGCCTATTAGTTAAAGAAATGAGAATAGTTGAGAATATGACGTTTATGCTTTGCCATTATTTCTTATCGGAAAGCTTCCATTTGATAAAATCTGTAATTCTTCACTTTCATTTATGTTAATCTTTCCTTGGCATTCACAATCTTAGTGATATATTATGATGTATAAATAATGGCTTTTTCTAAGATTGTCATCGACTTTTGTGTTTAAGCTGAATGAATTTTTTTTTGCCAAATGCACCAATACTTTTTTTCACTAAAAGCAAAGACTATCACTAAGAACTTTCAAGCAATAAGATCTCCAAAACTTAATAACTCAGGGAAAAAAATTAAGATTGTTAAGTCAAATCTGATTTTTTTCGAAAAAATGTTATTTGGTTTACAAATTCCTCTTACAACTTCTTGAACCACAAAATAATTAGCCTTCTATTTAGTACCATCATCTACTGAGATTTCCATAACCGTTATACGTGGCAGACTAAATAAATTATAATGTTAAATAAAATTAAAATAAAATAATTTTCTGAAATATTTATACTATCTTTTTCTAAAATTATCCATAGAACTTTAACCCAAAAACACTCAAATACTGTTACTTAGTACCTTTATTCATTAAAATTTAAAATCCCATTGTAATCTCCCATCTTAATACCTTCATCCTTTATATCTCCCATTCATTGTAAGGAAAAAAAATTGTCGTAAAATTATTGTATTTTGTGGTATAATGTCATTTTTTTTAAACTTTCCCCCATAATGTTTATTATTGAAACCGAAATGTACGGCATTTAAACCATTCGTTTGGTAATTTTTCCGTTCATATGGTCAGGGTTCGAAATTCTGGTTTTCAAAGTTGTTGTTCTTATTACCACACTTTCAGTAAAAATATGAAACTGAAAAGTAAATTTCTGAAATAAATTCTTTTTACACCATGCTGTAAGGTACAATAAAATAATCAAATTTTACCACATTTACAATATTTTATCTCATTTTATAAAACCATATTTTATTACCACGTTTATATAAACTTGCCTTCGTGTATGTCTGTCCTGGTGGAATTTTGTAATCGATTTTAAACTAACTTCCCGACTAGCTACAAACTTCAAATTTGGAACATAGTTCAGAATTGGATGACAATGCATGAAAATGAAGACAAAAAAGACATACAAAGTAAAATAAAATTAAAATTTAAAAAAAAAAATATTTTCGAGATTGTCTTTTGTTGTCGATTCCATTATTTCAAATTAGTATTGCATGTCAGGTGAAAAGAATTTTATTGTCGGAGTATTTTTATTGGCTGAAAAATCACGTGGTAGGATCCAGTTCTTAATCATTCATTTCCAGATTGTTTTGGTTGTCATCAGCATAAAACTAATGAAAGTCGTAAAGGTATTCGCGATCGCAACGAACTATAGGGGGCGTTGTTGTATGAGACTAATACCTGTGATTTCTATATGAATAGTCATTCAGTTACTCTAGAGACGTCGTTAATGCAGCACGTAGCATTGCAACGTTCCTTCTTTATTGTGGCTAATTAAATTTAAAAAAGAAAAATGCTTGACATTCTTTCTATTGCAAACGAAAACAAAATGGTATCTCTTTTTATTAGAGAAGGAATATCCAAAACACACCGGAAAAATATTTGTACATTAACAGAAAAAAATATGTATATTCTTATAAGAGTTAAAACCTAATGCCCGAGAAATAGTATTACTAAATTTAATGATATAACATGAAAGGCCCATTTAAGCTTTACATTCTATAGTTTTAAGAATCATATTACTTCAAAAATTAAAATGAACAAAAAGTATACATAAGCCTCATAATTTTATGAAATTTAATTTTGTAAACAAAGTTTTTTGACAACAATTTTTATCAAAAAATTTCAAGTTTCAATAAAAATCATTATTTAGAAACTAAGAAACGTAAAATAAAGAATGCTGACGAAACAAAAACAAAAAAAAAAAAACAATTCTTTTTTGTCGCCATTTTTAGTGCTACGAAAATTCGTTTTTGGGATTTGCCAAAAACAAAACAAGATGCAATTTTATTTTTTCAGGAGGGAAATATTTTACCGAAAAAACGAAAATTTACCAATTCCCACAACATAAAACTTTATCTTGGTAAACATACGTTTTGGAAATGTTATTTCATTTGGAATCTTATTTATCAGAGTTCATATGGCGCTATGATTGTTTTGAATCTATGCTAAACTCTATATCGGCTCATTTTCCACCGAAATCCGATTGACTATTTTGAAATAAAGTGTTTTATTTTATGAACTGTCGCAAAATTTTAAGTGTAGATTGGCGGCACTTAAAAACCGCCAAATCTGTAGCGGCGGTGGCGTGAATACGTAAGTACCGAATTTTTATTCCATACTTTTCTGAATCATATTACTTCAAACATTGGAATATACAAGAAGTATACATAAACACATAATGTTATACCATTTAATTTTTCAAAAAAAGTATTTTGAGAACAATTTTTATCAAAAAATTATAAACTAAAAAACGGAAAATAAAGAATTCTTAGGATAAAAAACGATTTTAAGAATTCTTTACATTGAAATAATAACTTTCATATTGTTTCTTTTTTTTATTATTCTTATAGTTCTTAATCAGACGTAAAAAACCATTCTGTAGAGAACCATCATCAAATGAAAAAAAAATATTTACAAGCAAAATTTTTTTGTAAAAATCATTGCACTTACCTGATTTATAATTCCCGGAGAATTCCAAAATGATAAGTTCCTTGTTTGAAAACTTTATTCTCAAATAATAGATACATAGTTTATCCCTTCATTACTTTTAGATAACATACTACACAGCAAAATTTTATAATTGATATGAATTTGAATATGTAGCTAAGAACAGAATAGCTCAATTCATATTGAACTTATTCTTTCAAAACTAAAAAATACTTACCAAGAAAACGATTGAAATTAATTAAGAATCAGCACAAATGGCACTATTTCAAGTAATTTGGATAATTTTTTATTGTTGTTTTCCGAATTATATGGATACAGAAATATATACTATTCTATAACGAAGAAGAATATGCTATAACTATTACAATTCTGTATGTTCTGAATTCATATTTATTCACTGGAATGATGAAAGCAATGTTGACTTCACTTTAATTCGTAATGAATTGAAGACAGAAGAAATGCATTTTACCTTAATACACACATCTGTAACATTATCCGAAATCGGAAGTCATCAGTTGCAAGTTTGTTGATAATAGAAATTTAAAATTATTGAGGAATTTTTCTTCAAATGTTTGGCGTGTTCTGTTCCTGAAAGATTTACTAATATTCTGGAGATTTTTTTCAAGTTCTTCGGCCTTTTCCTTAGGGAAATTTTGTTTCTTACTTGCTGCTAAAAAATGGCGTCTGATTCAGTCAATGATTTTGCTGGAACTGAATGAAAACGTGATAAATTAATGTCTGATATTTACAGGCTCCCGCTAGACGGCGTACTCGAGTGTTGCGATCGCGAATTGTTTTTCAATAAAGATTTTTGTATCCCTAATTTAAAATGAAAGTTCTATTATTTTAGTAGTGTTCTTGTAGTAGTCTTGACTACTCTTGACTAAGAAAAATAATCGAAATAAAAATATATATTCTTAAAAACCACGTTTTTTGTAGCGAAGAATAATAATTAAAAAGTAATAATTTTTAAAAAATATGAAATAAAAATTAAAAATTAAAAAAATTACAATTTAAAATAAAAAAAATCAAAATAAAAAATTCAAAATAAAAAATAATACTTTTAAAAACCACGTTCCTGTAGTGGAGAATAATAATTAAAAAAAATTTGAAAAACGAAGAACGTGGGGGGCACAAAATACATAACAGTACATATACACATACATATACACATTTTCTTACTCATACACATGCACAGCCACATATACATCCACATACATATGCATATACATAAACATATTCCACATTCAGATACAATTACAATTACAGATATACATACACATATTCTCAAGAGCACACATGCACACACTAATATAACATTACTGTTATGTACTTCATGCACCCCACGTTTTTCAAATTTTTTTTAATTATTATTCTCCTTTACAAAAACGTAGTTTTTAAAAATATTATTTTTTATTTTGAATTTTTTATTGTTAATGTTACCAAAATCATAGCTAAAGAGCTTCGGTGACATACCGACCTATAGAGCCAGAAACATGAAAATGTTACCATATTCTGGTAGTTTTGACCATGATTTTCTTCTTAATATCAGGTGTCTAATCGTTTCCCGTGAATTATAATTTTCTTCTATAAGTGAAAGGAAATTTTTTAAAAGTTTCGTGTTTATTTAAATAAAAATCAAAACATGTGAGGAACTAAATATTATAATTTGCTTTTATTTCCAAAACTTTTATTTGGTTCAATCTATAATCCTATAGACCCTCGTTAGAGTTATGCATTTTTTAGAAAAGCTTTCTATAGTTGTCATCGACTATTTTTTATTTATTAAATGGATTTAGAGCCTTAATCAACTAAAAGGAAAAATAAACTCAATTTTGTCGCTTAGTGCTTCGAGACCTCCAAAACTTAAATTCTCGGCAAAATTAATTTATGTTGCATAGTTAACTGAGAGTTAAGTAAGATTAAGTCACTTAGAATTTTTTCCCGCTAAACTGGACAATTTTTTCCTTAAATTAGGAGACATTAGTAGTCTAAATAAAGGAACCATCAATTTCTTTACTGTCACATTCTTAACTTTAAAAACACTATTGTCTTGTCCGGACTCTTAAAAAGAACAAAAAACTAGAAAATTTATATGGGTAAAAGGTGACTTTAAATAACATTTTATAATAACTTTAAATTCGCGTGTCCCGCAGTGGACTGATCATTAAGACACGGTTCCCAGCAGATCACCGAAGTCAAGCATCACTGGCTGCGGTCAGTGTGCGGGTGAGTGACCACTTGGATCAGTTTGCGTAGGGACCGAGGGTGTGCTATATTGGCCCTCGTTAAACTGTTCTACCTTAAAGTGCTCGACTTCGCGTGCATGTCATCGGGCTACCGAAGCAGGGGTGCCATCCCCTCTGCAGAGGATCAAAATTGTGATGGCATGTCTTCGAACCATCCTCTGGGATGTTTCCCAGACCGTCACCAATAGTCCATTGTGCAGCTCTAGTGCGACGTAAATTGACTATAAGTACAACTATAACAACAAATTCACTACAATTTTTTTTATTGTATGTTAGAATAGGCGGATAAAAATAGGCAGTACTCGTAAATTGTTACAGTATAGTTTCCCACTGTAAAGAATTCCATTTCAAATTACTGTAAAAAGTACTGGCATTCTGAGTGCTAATACTTTTTTCCGAAGAAATGTGGGAAATAAAAAGCCTGATATCACATAATTTTTATAGAGTAATATTTACTGTAAAATCAATGAATCACTATAATTAAAAACAATATTTCTGTAATAGTTACGGTATAAAATTTCACGGATTAGGAAGTTTAATTTTTGATTATTTGTGACTATTAATATATCTAGGTATTATAAATTCTTATTTTTATCTTTATTTGTGTATTATTTGCTATATTTATGTATTTTCAAGGTTCATCTCACATGATGATAATTACACGGTTAATGTGCCCACTATTAATTCCTACTTTTACTTCTAGGCTACATGGACTGGAAGGTTTCCACCTCAATGATTCTAACCTGATGATGAAGGGGTAAAGGGCCACTCCGGCCTCAGGCACCATGGCCAACCGATACGACTGCGACTGCTGCCTAAAAAGTCACCTGAGCATTTGGCATAAAAAATGAAATGTCGCTAATTTTTAGCATCGGTTTCAAACAGATATACGTACAGCATGACTTGGGAATCGCGATACCTTTAAGTAATTCATTACTTAAGTTTGATATTTCATACAGTGAAGTAAATGTGACCCCAAATTTAAAAAAATAAATAAAAAGTGGTTGCAAGAATTTAATGTTTCCGTTTGTAAACCTGTCAACATACGCAGATAAATAAATCTGTCATAAAATAAATATGAGATATAATGTTCAACTTTTTTTGAAAGAATTATTACAATTTAAAAATAGCAATCAAAAGATATGATGAAAAAAGTAAAAAATTAAAATAACATAGGAGTAACAAAATTTTAAATCGTTATGGTGGTTAAGCTATAAAATCCAGCTTTTCGAAACTTCGTCTTCCCCTTCCCCTATTTTGACGGTGATAAACCCAAATTTGATGAAAAAACTTGTTCATAAGGAATAAGTGCGTCTGTTGGTCAAAATAAGCATATTTCGTCTCAGTTACAGTCAACTATTATACACAATTTTAGAGATTTCTTTGAGATGCTACTATAACACCTTACAGAATAAAATTTAAACCAACCATTCAAAAGTAAAAAGTGCAAACTGTTTTTTTTTGTTGTTTTTTTTTTGTTGATTGTACACAAAATAAATCGTCATTTAGTACAAAGAAAAGCTCTTTTTAACATTTGGTGAAACATTGACTAGTGTTACTACTAAAAAGTTCTTAAAAATACGATGTTCTAAAATTTATTCTTTTTGTAATATTTGTCATCTTAGCTGACCCAATGCGAATTTTACAAAAATACACTGGTTATCATATATTAAGGAAAATTCACAAAAATCGCGATAACTCAAGAAATTACACATGGAATTTTATGAAACTTACCCACAATATACAACACATAGTAAGGTATTAAACAACATAAAAAGAAATTATCAGACATTAATAGTAGTATAGAAATTAGCACATGTATAAAATAAACAAATTGGAAGTATCGGTTTGCAATAGAAAAAGTACCTTTAATATGGAATATGATTGCCTCTAGAAGCAATACAGCACAAACAGCGATGTGTGATGCTTTCAATTATGCGGTCTATCAGTTCAATAGGAAGTGAGAGCCATTGCTCTTGTAAAGCAGTTGCAAGCGTGGCAAGGGTCTGAGGGGGCGGATTGATGGCAGATACACGCCTCCCTAGAGCATCCCAAACGTGCTCGATAGGATTCAAGTCCGGGGATCGAGCTGGCCACTCCATGCGAGTAATTGTTTCCTGTTGAAGATAATCATCAACAATGCGAGCTCTGTGTGGTCTTGCATTATCGTCCTGTAACAGGAAGCAATCACCAATTGCCCCGGCATATGGGCGCACATAAGCATCAAGGATGTTGTCTCGATAAACCTGAGCATTCACGGTTCCCCTTGGAAAGACATGGAGGTATGTGCGCCCTCCTAAGGATATGCCTCCCCAAACACAGACACTGCCTCTTCCGTATGCATCTCTTTCACGGATGTTTGATGGATGATAACGGGTCCCAGGTTCTCTCCATATCAAATAACGTCTACTGTCACTTTCTAGACTAAACCTGGACTCATCCGTAAAGAGAACAGGCCTCCATTGATCTGACGTCCAGTGGACATGTTGTCGGGCCCACTGCAAACGGTCTCTCCTATGGCGTGATGTGAGCGGCACGCAAATGGCTGGTCGTCTCGCATACAGACCACCTTCGTGGAGCCTTCTGCGCACAGTTGACGTTGACACCAACCTTCCGGTGGCTGCAGCAAGAGAGGATCTAAGATGTGTCGGAGTAGCGGTTCTATTCCTGCGTGCACTTAATGTCAAATATCGGTCATCGGCACTGGTCGTAACAGTTGGCCGTCCTTGACTGAACCTCCTAGATGCCGAATCTGTGGTTTGAAATTGCCTCCAAAGTCTATGAACCACAGATGGACTCACATTTAGCCATCTGGCCACTTCTGATTGACTCTGCCCTGCCTCTAGTCTCCCGATGGCTCTCCATCGTAGTTCTTCAGGCAAATGATGCCTAGAGGTCATTATTACGAATTGGCTATCTCAGATTTTCAATGTCGCAATCACAGTAAAATTTGTGTGCTTTCTCTCAAACTTGGACTTTTATGCTCCAGGCAGATGACGTAAGCCGAGTGCAGCGCCACTAATTTGCATATTGCAATTTTACTCAGCTACTCTTAGTGGACAACATATGCAAATTTTGCACGGTTTGGCTTACTTTTGAAAGAGTTATCGCTATTTTTGTGATTTTTCCTTAATTTATGATAACCAGTGTATATTTTCATTAAATGATTGGCATGTTTTTCAACGAAATATAAAGTAATTTTGATTTTTAGGTGCAAATACGTGTCGTATCAGTAGCCGCAAATTATTCTTATTGTTTAGTATAATGTTCAAAAAAAATTTATTAGTTGCATCAGATATATTTTTTATATAATCAATGCGCCGTAAAGAGAATTAAAGAATTAGTACAAATGGATGTAATAGTATTGTAATTACACTTAGAAAAACATATTAAGTCATTATTAAAAGCTTTAAATAATGGCTGAAATAGTTTTACTTTATGTTCAAAAATATAAAAACGTCTGGAAATATATAATTTAATTATGCATCTTTGAAAACCTAATTACATGAATAGAAACATATATGTTTATCTAGGGCAAAATTAAGCTTAAAGTACTTGCAAGCGATGCCCTTTATACATTAATTGAATATTAAACTAAATTGCTTGTAATTATAAACTATAGAAATTTACAGATTAGCGTTAATAATTAATGTTTTTTAAATTAACATTTTTTTAATAAGGTAACTTGAATTAAAATAGAGTAATGAGAACTACGGAACTTATAATAAAAGCATTAAATATGACTTTTTGTAAATACTAGTAAATTAATTTATTTGAGTAATGTTTTACTCATCTCAACTATCTCCTTTATAAATTAGTGAAGCACTAATGAATAATTAGACCACATTTTGATAATTATAAGTATTATAAGTGAGTTAGATTTATTGAATTTAGTTTAATGACGTGGATTTTATCAGTCTGAAATTAAATAAAATTGTATAATGAAATAATACTTAATTCTGATCATTAAAGTTTCAAATTTGCATTAAGTGAGGGAAAATGGAGCATTCCTGATTATAATAACAACTTCATTCTGGAAACTAAATTTAGATTCTTCATGAATTTTTAATTCAGTTTTCTAATTGAGATCTAGAAAGCGTGTATACATATAGTGCATTAAGTTAAATTGCCAAACTATTGAACTCTGTTTCCCATATTAAGGCTACTCTGCATATTTTGAGGATCAGAAATTCGAATCCGTTGAAAAAGAAAGGTATGTTCATTCAGAGAGAGTAATCTTGAACTATTAAGATGGAGTCTTTGTATGTGAAATTCCAATCATTAGATCACAAGTTATTCAGGTTTTTTAGTTTTGTGCACTGTACATTTTATCAATAAGATTTTGAAAGTAGTGTAATATATTTATTAGTTAAAATATCACATTTTCTTTTATTACGAATAAGGAAAATTTTCACTCTTAAGAATGTATTGGGAAAAATAGTTTTCTTGTCATTAAAAAGTTCAAAATATTTCCTCAAACCGGAAAAAGTTAAAAGAAATTGCTACGAAGCAAGAGTCACTGTTTGATTCTGTAAAATCCTGTTGAAACGAATTATACCGAGATGTTTGATAACAGAAATGCATCGGTTCTTTCCAGGTCAGTTATCTAAATACACTTTTTTTTCAGATATTTCAATATATTGTCATTTATTTCACATTCCCCATGTTAAAAGCTTGGTGTCTACCAAACATTGAGTCGCTTAGTTCGTGTTTTAGTGATCTGGTTTCCACATCAAAGAAACTCTGACGACCAGTAAGCCGGAAAAAAGCTTAATGCTTAAGCATTGGGAAATAATTTACGTTGCTTTACTGCATTTGTTGCATATCTATATGTTGCTTTGTTGCATTTCTATACGCTGCATTTCTAAGTTGCTTTGTTGCATTTCTATAAGGTTGAGTTTCTTGTGAATATTTTTTCTGTATTTACCCAGTAACTTTCTATCGTTAATTCCTTGCAATTTACTTGACACTCCTGATAGATAATTTCCCATAAACACTCATGCATGAAAAAGAAATTCACAGTAAAACTAAAGAGAAGTTAAAGTTAAGTTCGTTAGAAGCCATGCCACAAATATGTTCTTAAATAGTAAAAAAGAATTTCAGATATTTTCAGTGATTACGTTCAAGACTTCTTAGTTACAAGTCTTGGGAAAAGGGAAGTAGTGAGTAAAAAAGCTGTGTCAAAATTACCGTATTATAGTTTTGAAAGATCTCTGAGATGAATTATGATACACTTAATGAAAAGCATAACCATGATCATCAACAACTTGGGACTGAGTATAAGTAACAAGAGTGGCAGCAAGTTAAAATATTTTAAAATGATCAATAATAGTACAGCATTTCGGAATTTTGAGGGGGAATTATCTAAGCAAAAAGTCCACTTAGAACTTTTTTTGAGGAAACGGAGTAGCTGAAATGGTTTTCTAAATCTGTTATTTATTCTTGCTTCAATGAAGATTTTCCGTCTTGAACTGAATTGAATGTAGGGCTTCGTGTGCACAAGGTTCAAAATAGGACATGCTGCGCTAAATACAAATTAAAGGTAAAGCACATGTATAAAATTAGATGAGATAGTAAAAACTCTAAAACACGGTGAAAGTATATGCATTTAAAATGGATAAAACTTCATGGTAAATTTACTAAACTGGTAAGAAGTATGAGACAATTATATACAACTTGAAATTCTAATAGCACGTAGAAATGCGAAGATGTTAGGATGGTGATTTTCTTTTATACATAAAACCATGCTTCAAAAAAAAATGAAAGTGATATTGGTTAAAACACGGGCAAGCGATTAAAATATGATGAACTGAAAGCAAAACGTTACAAGTATCGCATTGGAGAGGCAGTTTTCCGAACAGCAAATGAAGATGAGTCAGCCGAGTATGTCCTATACGCAGACTGGTGAGATTGACATCTGCTCCGCACAATTACAACACCGGCCAAATCTCTAAAGTAAATTTAATAGCATGTAGTTTGTTCTCACTTTGTAAATCCCAGTGCTGCTGCCACGAAGATATGGTAAATTGCCGTTTATAATTATTGATTAAATATGTCAGAAAACGGGATGAAAAATGTTAATGGAGTTATAGAAATCGGGGGGCAGAATCAGCCTTGCTACCTGAAATACCAACATGGCTGAAAGTTAAAAAAAACATGATCTTAAAGCCACTTTTGTCAAGGCTAACCAACATATGCTTAACGATACATAAAATAGGATGAGCTTCGTTGTTAACATGACTCAGCTGAGGCAAAACACTTAGGCTGTCACAGTAAATACAATATCTTCGCTTGGTTGTACCAAATGAGATAAGTTGTTGAGTTATGAGAAAGGCTCCAGCTTCAGCAGTAAGTACAAAACAAATGACAGGTATGATATAACTGGGCAATTCCATATGTGACGGAATGACATTTTGACTTGCATGATGACAATTAATTGAAGTTTCTATGCATCTAATTTCAAATAAGCATGATTTTTTCTCATGCATATCATTATTATTGGTATAATGTGTCTCATAAACTAAAAAAAAAAAAATTGTATTTTTTTTTATTTTTAATTTTATGAACTTTTTACTTGTGTGACGGAATGACATTTTGGCAACCAAGCGTTCGGCATGCCGCTTAGAACTGGTAGTTTCTGTGAATTTTGCAACTATTATTTTCCTGAACTATTTTTTACTTTTAGTATAATGTGTAAGCAATGTAAATTGTGAATTTGGAAAATTAACCTCAGGTTGGCTAGCAGTTATTAACATCTATTTGCTGTGACGGAATGACCGTGACGGAATGACAAAAAGTTTAGTGGAAGAAAGTCTTCATTTAAAAAATGTTTTATTAATATGCAAATGATAAACAGAATGTAACAGATAAACAGAATTAATATTTACGTAAGAATCAGTTAAAATTTCAACAATTTGAAAATTAGGTTGTCTCAGAAGAGGTTTTATGTCTAACTTGCAATGTCACATCTTATCTTCGTTCTCAGGAAATTTACGCATAAATCAATTTTTGTCCCATGTTCTTTAAATACTTTAACATCTAAATCGTCTTTGTTTATCAAAGTAATTTGCGCTGCATATAAATGTGCCTTCTTTTTTTTCGCAGTATGGGACAATGATTAAAGAGCCGACCGCATACTCCTCAATCATATTTCCCATTTCCTCTTCAAAACAGTGGCTTTTCAAATCATACACTTGGTTTTGGTTAAAATTAGAAAGCATACCAATTTTGATGATTCGCTTCTCAACTACATGAGCATCTAGTGCAGGTCTCTTGTTCCTGGCAATGCTAATGTAGCAAGTGTCTAGCTGAAGTCATTCTCTTTTGCCCTCTCTTAAATAGAATAGCTGGACAAAAACAAAACTTCAACGATTTGTTGCTTCGACTTTATGAAATCATGAAATTCTTTTACATATTATGTGCCGCTTTATAGCAGCCAACATCTTGTTTGGCCTTTTAGAACAACATCACAATTACATGGTATTTATAGGTGCATGTGCTGTGAGGTATTAATGAAATACACTTAACAAAAATGAGAATAAGAACAAAAATGAGATAAGACACACTTTACATCAATATATGCTTCTTTATGAAAAGCCTCTTTTAAGGCCATAAGTATATATTGCATCTGCACTCTTGGTTACTCTGTCAGAGTTTGTATTATGACTGAATCCTTCATACTTGGGGGCTTGTAACTAACATCATCTTGACAGTAAATTTTTTTTAACCAAATTAAACAGCTAGCTCATCAACATTACTTTTCTCACTTAGTTTCTTTTGAGTTCGATGTTAAATACTTCTCACATAAAGACTGAATTAATTTTTTTACCTCTATTGGTGATTTTGGAAGTGAGTGTACAATTTTTTTATGGTGAGTGTACAATTTTTTTTATGGCTTTATCAAGACTCTGCAGGAATTTGTATAGGGAATTTAAATTATTTGTATGTGAAGAGATTGGTAGA
The DNA here is from genome assembly GCF_982258835.1 of Parasteatoda tepidariorum. Lineage (NCBI taxonomy): Eukaryota > Metazoa > Arthropoda > Arachnida > Araneae > Theridiidae > Parasteatoda > Parasteatoda tepidariorum. Next base: position 64,300,638 of record NC_141762.1, on the reverse strand, counting down.
ATTTGATTTTTTCTTTGTTTACACAATCTCTGCACAACAGCGTTTGCACTTCTGAGTTTTTTAAGTCCAACTTTTGTCGCGGAAGCTTTCTTCTCTGCCTTTCTTTCTCTGTTTTTTTTTTCCTTCATCATATCATGGGGATCTTGGTCTTTTTCAACATTTTATCTGTCTTTCAACAGCTGTTTTAGCCATTAGGTTAATTGAAAAAAAAATAATTCCCGAGTTTTTGACTAAGCTTCTCAAGGACTCGTTTTGTCATTCCATCGCCGAAGATGTGTCATTCCGTCACGCTAATTATTGGAAGTTATTAATCAAATGCATAGAATTTTACAATTTCTCATTGATTCTTATGCCACATCTGCTTTATATTCCAAAATATACACATTTTCATTCAAAAATGCAGTTGCTATTTAAAAAAATATACTAAAACATGTGACGGAATGACACAAAAAAAAGTTACTTTTATTTAATATATTAAACTTAAAATGACTTAAAGGCTATGTTTTAAATGTTTAAATTTTGTACTATATGCATATTTTTATCAAAATATTGCAAAAGAAAGATACATTTCTTTTATTTTATAAGTATTTTTCAAGAAAACAATTTGAGCACAAATGTGAAGAATTCACTTGTCAGCCATGTGATTACTTTAGAATGCTGCCAGATTCAAAAAACTTAAAATTATCAAAAATTAAACAGTAATATGTAGACTTTGGCTATTTTTGAACATATTTTTAAAATTAAAATATGCAATTCATAAAAAAAAATTTCACTTAAAAGTTGACACTTTCGTGGAATTGCCCAACTGTATGTTCGCTCAGCTGCAATGATTCCTCATCCAACATGTCCTGGAGATTTTGAGTCATCAGTAAAAAAACGGAACATACTGAGAATACTCATGATGACAGATGAAAAGCTGATGAAACACACTAGGAGCTATCCTAGATTTTGCTGTATAAAGCAAATGAAGAATGAAAATGATACGGCGGAATAACCCAAGGTTTATTGAGAAAGTGATCGACTGATTGAGATGGCGATTCGCAAAAATCGAATGTCTGAACGACTGATGAACATATACGAATACAAAAAGGGCGTATGTATGAGAGTTTCGCATCATATAATCGCCGTAAACTTAATGGAATAACCTCACGTCGAAAAGGATGTGAGTTAGATGAAATGGCATGAAGCTAAAATGTGACACAGAGCTGCATACGTCGAAAATAGAGATGTGATAGAATACATAGATTACATTACTTTTTACGGGGGACGTTCGAAATGAGCCGCTATAAATGCACATAGCAATAGGATGCCGCTTTAAACAGAACATGATACATTTAGATCGTCCAAGTAAAGTGAGCCAAATACATGAGTTGGTAGTATGTTCACAATGAGAGAAATATGAATAGTAAAATGTATGACACTTAAAACATTACCTTGAGGAGCACTTTCGGCCTGAATGAAGAGATCTGAAAACATAAAACTCAGTTTTACCCTAAAATACCGCTTCATCAGAAAGTTCATCAGGAAAATGGGTAAATTATCACGAAGTCCCATATCGTAGAGCGGCTTAAGAATTCGTATCGCCATGTCCGATCGTAAGCCTTCTCAATATCGAAGAAGATATAGACAAAATGGTTACGTCGGCCAAAGACGTTACGAATCCGTGATTCCAAAGCAATAATGTTATCTGTCGTGGATTCTTCCTTTTCGAAAACCACTCTGGAAGTCAAGTATATGATGGTTCTTTTCTAGGGAATATACTAAGCGGATATTAACCATGCTCTCAAAGGTCTTTCCCAGACAGCTTGTTAACGATAAAAGACAATAGCTTTCCAGGCCCTTAAGATCCTTACCTGGTTTCAATACGGGAATCACAAATTCCTCACGCCAACATGATGGATAAGTCTATTCCGTCCATAATCTCTTAAACAGAACTGGAACGTTCCACAAAGGCCTAATTTCAGAATGGCTGAGAATATGGTAAGTTATCCCATCGGGACCAGGGCCTGTTTCAGCAACTATTGATAAGATCTTCTGCAGTTCCTGAAAGGTAAAATTGCTATTGCATAAAGATGATCGACTAGTGTGAAAATTGATGGTATGACGTTCGGCGTTACGATTATTATTTTGGAAAACCAGGCTTTAACTCTATGAACTGGAGATGGTGGCAAATGTCTCACCAAGCATATTGCATATATCAATGGGAGCAGAGTAGGCTGCATCGTTCTTTTCTAATACACAGGAAAATGAAATTCGCGATGCGCCGTCTGCTTTCTTTACTCTTGGCCAAACTTGTTTGAGAGGTGTCATTGATGATATAGATGTGACATTGTGCTACCAGGACTCTCTTTGGCTACTAAGTTGAACCTAACTAGCAAATGCTTTTGCTCGTTTAAATTCTACAAGATTTGATGTGGAAGGGGAACGACGGAAGAGGGTCCAAAGTTGCTTCTGTTTCTTGTCAGTGGTGTAACACTCTGAATTCCACCAAGGCTTACAATGGCGAGGAAGAGTACTTGAAGTCTTTAGAATTTTCTCTTCTGTAACCTTAATGATTACAGAAGTTACAGTATTCACAGTGGAATTTAAGTTGTCAGCTGTTACCATAGCATCAGTAATCTGAGTAAGTTGAATGAATAAGCGCCAATTAGCGCGATGGTGTATGAAAACTGATGATCCTTGGGGATCCTCATGGGAGCATTTACAGAACATGAAATTATGAGTGGGAAATGATCACTGTTGTGAAGATCATCACTCACGGTAAAGTTTATGAAGGGTAAGAGAGATGGAGGCTCATTCCATGGAGCGAGAGGTATGTGTCGGCATATGAAAGTGAGTTTCTTCGCCTTATTTTCAAAAACAGAGATTAAGGTCCTGTATAAGCTGCTCTATTTTATGCCACCTAATAACGTGTGTCTTTAATGGCTTAGGGAAAAAGGTTTAATAAATAAAACCAAAGATTAAATGATTAATTTAGAATGAACCATTAAGAATTAATTTAGAATAAACAATTACAAATTACTAGAATAACAATATCCTGTAAACGGATACGTATCATCTTGATTCGAAACATGGCCAAAAGTATAATTTAAAAGATTTGCGTAGTCGCAATAACCTGAAAGAAAAATAAATAGCTGAAAAGGAATGGATTGCCTAGAGTTAAAAAACACATGAGACAGATAAAACAAAAATACAGAAATTTGTAAACTCACCACATTTTATTTGTTAGACAGCACTCTTTTTTTTAAAAAAATTAAAAAACGTATAAATGCAAAACATCACTATCTACAGCCACACAGGCCACAAATTAAAATTTATAGAACAATTTTATAGATGTAAATGGATTTGTATCATGCTCAAAAAATCGTCATCAATTTCTTCTAAAAATCAGACTCCACGCCTCCCTGATGCACAGACGTACATCAGGAGGCCCACAATGAAATCGAATGAATCTTCTCGAAAAGGGGGAAAAAGATTCCCTCACTCCCACGTTGCCATTACTTTTTGTTGAATACTGTTGCACTTCGGGAACTCAGCTGACAGGTGTCGCTGCGGGAAAAGTTCAGCTTAATCCCATGGCGTCTCAAAAGCTGCTCCTCGAGATAATCTGCTCCTATAGGATCAGTCCATGCAATTTCTTCCTTGTACAAAGCAATACTTAAAGTCTTATATTTTTGCAACCTATGTCTTTTCTTAAAGACATTAAAATTGTTAAACAGTGTTTAACATTGCTTCACTAAAATAGCAAAAAAAAAATGAAGAAAAAAAAATTCAGCTGCCTTACACATTTCTTTCTTTGGAAGCATGTGGTTAAGTGAATAAAAAAAATGGTGAGTATCCGAATAATATAACATATACAATTACAAAACAATGGTGGTGAATTTATTCTATCTTGTCTCAAAAAAATTTTATTAAAGTATTCATCTTATCCCTTCACTCTCTCTTTCTTGTAAAACAAAAAAATTTTAACATACAAAACTTCATTATACCAACAATACTGTCACCTAATAACATTTTGTCATACAGTATCTAAAAATGCACAGTAACTTTTGTCAATAAGTTTTAAAAAAATTTTTTGATATTGATCTCTTTCTTTTTTTTGATCAATTTCATGTTTGGCACTTATATAATAACATATGACACTAATTGGACAATCTTTTAGATCTACCTCATACTCCTATACTAGTGTTTGCATTATTTTTTTTTGTCATATGTTATGCAATTATTTACATTTTGAATCCTACACTAGTATTTGCAATGATTATTATCTCAATTCAGCACATTTACTTCGTAATTCTGTTCATATTTCATTTTATTTACTATATCAAAATTTTCCTTAAATTCACTATACTCCCTATCTTAATCAGACGTTATCGAAATGGCAATATAACTAAAAATTTGCATCACAAGGACAGTAAAAATCCTTAGTAGCTAAAAAAAATAAGACGGTTATCAGAAAGAGAAAACCAAGAAAAAAATAAAGTTTAATTTTTGAATGGGATGTTTCCATATTTAATGATAATTGTACCAGCCAGTTTTCATCAAATATAAAATTTTGAGCTCGAAGGGGAAAAATGCAATTCAAAAATCTAACCACCAAAACAAAATTTGCTAACTATATATTTTTACATTTAAATAAACCTTGAGTTAAAATTGTCAAATCAATACCCTAACAAAAATATGATAAACACTCTAATCATTATTTAGCTTAATATTCAATGCTGATATCATGATCATTTGAGTTGTCATCCTTTAGTTCCTCTCTTAATGACTTTTTTTTGAAAAGTTTACTGACATGAAATTTTTTGTACATGTCTCTTCTATCATCTTTTATATGTACTAGGTAATTGTTATTTCTAAACTTTTTCGTAACCTCAAAAGGACCTTCATATTTGGGATCTAAAGAACGAACATCAGTATTTATTTTTAAATAAACAAGATCCTTACACTCATAATTAGGAGTTGGTCTACCCTTTATGTATTTCTCATGTAGTTCAAAATATTTATTCTCATTAAGCCTCACTATTTCTCTGGTCTCTGCAATGTGCTCTGTTAATTTTTTAATGTAATTAGATGGGTTTTCTTCATTGTTGACATTAACACTTACATTTAATGGGAGATTTAAATTTCGACCAAAAAACAATTCTGCAGGAGTATAACCTGTAACCACATTTATTGAGGAATTATAATGCAATTTGAAAAATAAAAGTTTATTTGTCCACTCCCAACTATTGTGACACATTGAAGCTATTGATTCTTTTAAAATTCTGTGAGATCTCTCCAGTAAACCATTAGATAAAGGATAATAAAATGAAGTTTTTCTATGTTCAATATTTAATGATTTTAAAAAGTTAACAAACTCATCAGAAGTGAAATTAGTGCCATTATCGCTAATTATTTCTTGAGCTAACCCAAATTTAGAAAAATAGTCATTTAAGCTACTGATTATGTTTGATGATTTTATATTTGTTAATGGTATGGTCTCTAAATATCTTGAATAATTATCAATAATTGTTAAAATAAAAAATTTGTTGTCAATAGACCTAGGCAATTTTCCTACAATATCAATTGACAATCTTTGTCCCACATTGAGATCACTTTTCTCAATAAATTTAGTTTCAGTAATTTTTGGTTTAGGTTTATTTGCCAAACAAGCATCACATGATTCCACAAAATTTTGTGTATCAGCTAACATGCCATACCAGGAATAATTTCTCTTCATTAAATTGTATGTTTTAAAAGTACCAAAATGTGCAGCATGAGCTGCCTTAAGAACCTCACCTCTAAGAGATTCGGGTATAAAAATTCTACTAATAGTTTTATGAGGATGTTTAGGAGGTTTAATTCTCATCATAAGTATTCCTTTATCATTTACAAAAAAATTTTTTGAAGTGAATTTGTCATTGATTCTAAGTTTTTCCAATATTTCTTTAGTTTTGTTACAATTTTGTTGAAATTTAATTATATTCTCCATTTTAAGATTTTCATTTACTTCAAATATATTTACATTATTAACAACAACATCAGTAATGGGCACTCTGGATAGATAATCAGCTGGATTTTTTAAACCTTCTATATGCTTAATTTGAAAATTAAATTCCTGTAAATACATAAGCCACCTACTCACAATCTCTGGTTGTTTTTGCAAATCAATATGAAAAGTTAATGCTTTCGCATCAGTTAAAACAATGAATTCTTTACCATAAAGATGTTGATGGAAATGTTTAACTGAATCAACAATAGCTAAAAGTTCTCGCCTAATTGATGGATATTTGGACTCTGCAAAAGTCAGTTGTCTGGAGTAAAATTCTATAGGTACAAAATTTTCCTCAATTCTTTGCATTAAAATACCACATAAAGAATTATTAGAGGCATCAATAACAATATAAAATTTTTTGCTATCATCAATATTTTTTAAAGTAGGTGTAAGTAGTAATTGCTCTGAAATAGATTTAAAAGCATTTTGGCACTCTTCATTCCAATTGTACTCAACATTTTTTTTAGTTAAATTTACTATAGGTTTAACAATGTCAGCAAAATTATAAATTAAATGACGAAAATAATTAATCATGCCTAAAAAAGTTTGTACTTGCTTGACATCTTTAGGAATGGGAAAGTTTACAATTTTTTTTACATTATCTGGAGCTGGGGAAAAACCATTTGCATGAAGTTTAAAACCTAAATAAACTATCTCAGATTTACATATTTGAATTTTTGCAGGATCTAAAGTTAAGTTGAATTTCTTAAGTCTGTCAAAGACTTTAATCAAAAAATTAATCATCTCTTCTATTGAATTAGCAGCAATCACTATGTCATCTAAAAAATATTGTACATTAGGCCCTTTTATATCATCTAAACACTTTGAAATTAAATTGTGGAAATAAGAAGTGCTGTTACGAGATCCAAAAGGAAGACGAGTGGGCTGAAAATTTCCAATTTCGCAACAAAATGCAAGTTTGGCTCTATCCTGCTTTTTCAATTGCAGTTGAAAAAATGCACTCTTTAAATCTAAAACCGTGTAGAATGCTTTTCCAGAAATGTCATGTAAAATGTCATTTATTTTAGGTAAACAAATTTTAAAAGTCTCAGTTACAGAATTTAGTAAGCGATAGTCAATGACCATGCGGAATTTTTGTAAGTTGGGGTCATTAACAAAAGGTTTCTTCTTGACAAAAATTACCGGAAAACAATAATTTGAAGATGAAGGTTCAATAATGCCTGCTTCCAACAATTTTTGAATCTCTTTTTTAGCAAATGATTTGGCAATATTAGGAATTGGATACGGTCTAGTCTGAATAGGAAATTGGTGTAATAATTTAAATTCAGGGATAACTGCGTTAGTAGAGCCTAGAGTAGCATAAGATTTAGAGAAAACCTCAGCATTATTCATTAAAATTTTGAGCATCCTGTCTGCATCATCCTTATTCAAATGTTTTAAGTCAAAATCACTGGTATTAATTTCTATTTTTCTAAGTTTATGAATTTCTTCCAAATTTAAATTATTTATTTGTAAATGCTCATCCTCTGTGGGTATCATAATATCATTTTTCTCAATTTCGAATACTTTACCAATTTTAGTTCCTTTATTTATAATTATTCTTTTGTCAGTATTATTTTCAATCATAGTTGCAAAATTTTTATCAGTAATTTCAATTAATGATTCATAAATTGTATACTTTAGTTTATTAATATTAGGAGAAAATAATATTTGTTTACAATTGCTTATATCTTGAGATACAGTTAGTTTAATTAATTTTTGGGTATTAGGCTCAATTACTATTTTCTCGGGTGCACAAGCAATATTATCTTTATCTATCTGCACATTATTACATAAATTATTTATCACACGAGGAGTATCTTCAAAAAATTCAAATGACTCATGCCCCATAATTAATTTCCTATTTGGTGTGTCCAAAATAATTTTGTTATGCTGTATAAAATCATAACCCAAGATAATTTTATATTTGTAATGCCAAGAATTTTGAGTTACAAAGAAGGTTCCATTAAACCATTTAGTCTTGATCTTAAATTTTGAGGATATAGCTGATAAGTATGGTATAGTGTTGTTATCTAAGGTATGTATTCTTACTGATCGAGATAAATAATTAACTTTAGTCTTTTCTTTTATTTCATTTACAGTTGCAGGATCAATTAAACTCAAATTAGCACCAGTGTCTAATAAAGCAGGTATTAATAAATCTCCAAATTTTAAAATTATAATAGGAAGAGCATCTGAATTGTTAATATCACCACATGTCATAACATGCTTATTTCTTAATTCTATTTCCTCATTTATGTCTTTTAATTCATCATTATTTTTATTTATATCATTTCTACATCTCTGATTGTTATTTGAATTATAGTTAGAATTTGTTATTACCTGATTTTTTTTATCATTATTATCTGAATTAAAATTTTTATGTTTGATGTTACTACTAATAAATATCCTACTCTTATATTTTTTATTATAATTTGGACTGACATTTTGTTTATAAATTTCCTTCTTTTTCAATTTTGTATTTTTATCCAGCTTTAACTCATTTGATTTGTTATTGGTTCTTGTAAACCCTGTTTCATTCCACCTGTTACAAGAACCATTAACTAGTTTAAATTATTTCGTCTTCTGTCCCTACTGTTGTTACCCCTATTCCTAAAATTTCTGTTGAATCCTCTTCTGAAATTACTGCGACTCCTATCATAAGGTGTTACTCTATTACTATTATTCATATCTTTCCCTGGATAATACCAACATTCCGTTGTTAAGTGATATTTATTACATATATGGCAAGTTATTTTAGGTTGCACAAAGTTCCTAGTTCTTGAAATATTATTTACAGATTTATTCTTCGTTAAATCCTCTATTTTTTGAGTTAATTCCTCTATCCTGCGATTACTTTCTACCTGATGTTTTAATAGAATATCTACATCTGTTGTCTTCGTTAAATTATTTACATGATTTTCATTAATTGCGAGAGCATTTTCCACATCACTTGCTATTTTGCCTATTTCCTCAAATCTTGTGGCTCCCCTTTTCATGACTTCAAGTCGAATATCGGGTCTCATACTATCTAACAATTTTTGAGCCTTCATTTTTTTAGCCAAATTCAAAGTCTCCTCACTACTCTTATTATTTATTTCCAAATATTGATTGGTAGCTTTCTCCACCTCATCTATTAGATCTTTTATACTTTGATTAGGACCTTGCATAAGTGTGTTAAACTTTTTTTGTAGTTCAGCATAATTTGCCTTTTTTAAGAATTTATCTTTAAGTATCTTTACTATTATTTCAAATTCATTGTTATTTTCAGTGTGTGCTTCACTGACTACTCTTAATGCCTCTCCTGTTAAATTTAATTTAAGAATTAGACATTTCTTTGTGTCGTCCCATTTCTCTAATATAGCTATTTGCTCTAAATTGCTAAGAAAAAAATTTAAATTTGCATCCCTGCTGCCACTGAAAGGTTGCAGCGAATTCGCCAAAGAAAAATTAGATTTTGCCATTAAATTAGATAAGTGTTAAATTATAGAAATATAATACACTCTCAAAAATATTCAAGATAAAAATCACAGATGAAATTACAAAAAATCAAGTTGTTATCAATATAATATTCATAAAACTGTATATATATATATATAACCAATGGTATTACACTCATTAAAAATGTATAGCCCTACTGCATTTAAAATACTATTTTCATATAACTATTGCTTAAAATTGTCCACTACAAATCCTTAAAATCAAGAATACTAATTTTTCAACATATATACACTTAATTTTCATTACTTTTGAAACCACACAAGACATTCATTTAATTAAAATTATTGCGATTAAGCATTACTTTTCAAACAATGAAATATTTCAATCAATAAATTATCAAAATCATTGGAGAGACACAACAATAATGCAGAGGAAGAGAGAATGAAGAAATATGAATCATGCACGTGTATTATTTTAATATGCCATGTGCCATAAATTTTGCAGCATATTTATCAAAAAAAAATTATCAAAATTAGTCCAATCCATTCCAAAATTTAATTTTACTTAAAATATATATCATTTATAATGAAAATTTAAAAAAATAAAATCCTCAAGCTCACACCTGGTACTAAGGCACCAAATAATAACGTGTGTCTTTAATGGCTTAGGGAAAAAGGTTTAATAAATAAAACCAAAGATTAAATGATTAATTTAGAATGAACCATTAAGAATTAATTTAGAATAAACAATTACAAATTACTAGAATAACAATATCCTGTAAACGGATACGTATCATCTTGATTCGAAACATGGCCAAAAGTATAATTTAAAAGATTTGCGTAGTCGCAATAACCTGAAAGAAAAATAAATAGCTGAAAAGGAATGGATTGCCTAGAGTTAAAAAACACATGAGACAGATAAAACAAAAATACAGAAATTTGTAAACTCACCACATTTTATTTGTTAGACAGCACTCTTTTTTTTAAAAAAATTAAAAAACGTATAAATGCAAAACATCACTATCTACAGCCACACAGGCCACAAATTAAAATTTATAGAACAATTTTATAGATGTAAATGGATTTGTATCATGCTCAAAAAATCGTCATCAATTTCTTCTAAAAATCAGACTCCACGCCTCCCTGATGCACAGACGTACATCAGGAGGCCCACAATGAAATCGAATGAATCTTCTCGAAAAGGGGGAAAAAGATTCCCTCACTCCCACGTTGCCATTACTTTTTGTTGAATACTGTTGCACTTCGGGAACTCAGCTGACAGGTGTCGCTGCGGGAAAAGTTCAGCTTAATCCCATGGCGTCTCAAAAGCTGCTCCTCGAGATAATCTGCTCCTATAGGATCAGTCCATGCAATTTCTTCCTTGTACAAAGCAATACTTAAAGTCTTATATTTTTGCAACCTATGTCTTTTCTTAAAGACATTAAAATTGTTAAACAGTGTTTAACACCACCGATCATTGGAAGTGGAGCTACCCCAGAATTCACTATGGTCATTAAAATCCCCGAGCAAAAAAAGGTGACGGTAACTGAACAATCAATGAATGGCAACTCACAGTCAGTATATCCATGGTCAGAACCACAGTATCGAGCACAAATATGCTTGTTACGACAAGTTGCTTTAGAGTGTCCAAACCTTTGGCACTAAAAGCACTTTAATGATGTTTGTCACACGGTCATACGGGGCAGTTATGGCAGGCAAGCTTAACCGAATATGGTACTTTCGGTGCGTCAAAAGTGAGGATCAGATGTTTTGTGGGGATGAGTTTTCCATTTCTACTAATCTTGATCCTACGAACAACAGTAACATGATGTTCTTTTAAATTTTTCACAATTGTTTCCCCTGTATCATCGAGGTATTCAGACTCTGATAGAACACCTCGAAAAGTGTTTAGAGCCTTTATGGGGTGATACTGCAACAGTAAAGATGCAGATATTTGTGCATTGCGATAGAATAGTAGCCTGTTTTTAAAAACCTCAAATAAAAGGTCCCTTGAGCGTAACTTTTTCACTAAGGCTTCTTCTCTCAATACGCAGCCTTCTGAACAAAAATGGCGAGACTTTGGTAAATAAAGTGTCAGACACTTCTGGATTTGTGAGAGTAATTATGTAGAATTGAGTGTAGTCAAATGGTGAGGGAGTTGTTCCTCTGTTTTTGTATTGGTGTGCAAAACTAAGCACCTTGTCATTTTCAGCCACAAGAATTTTCAGTCACTTCCACTATCAGTCTCACCACCCACCACAGAGTCCAACTAAGGGGATGCAAGTAACAGAAATAAATCTGTTACTTAACACCAATACTGACCAATAGCAGTATGGGGTGACGCATGCGAGTCACCCCTGATGCAACCCCCACCCTTAACGAGTTGCCCAGCAAGTGACAATGGACTCGAGCCTAGCCAACAGATGACGTATATGACAAGCCGGTTGATGGATACAGGCTAATATGCACCTCCTGTTTACCTGAAGCACGAGTCACAGCAGCGTGCTGGGGTATTAGGATGGCCCCTCAACTACCAGGATCTTCTAGGGTCCCCTCAACTACCAGGACACGTTTCTCCACGTACGGTGAACACGTGAGAGGGTCTGATACAACAGGGTGGCAATCGAACACAGAAGAAAAGCCCTCATTGGTAAATTTGACAACCACGACCAGAGAAAAAAGGGAAAAGTAGGAGTAAGGGGAGAGAAAAACTAAGAGGAAAACGAAGGCAGAACAGCCCACTAGGGTATCCCGGAGGCGAGACTATACCTAAAGAAGGTAAACCTCCTGAGGGAGACATTTTCCGTTTCCAATGGACACTGTATAAAGGAATGAAACAAAGTACTCCCGAAATAGCCCGTTGTGCGTAAGAGGAATTATTAAGGTTAAAGCTCCAAATTTTTATGAGCATTAGCAAATTGGGACATAAGGTCTGTGTTGCACATCGACAGCCTTTACTTCCCAAACATGATAAAAACGATCTGAAGCTGGGGGAGCTTCAAACAAACTCCATAGATGAAATCACAATCCTGAACAATAATAGCTTCGTGATTTTTTAACCGTGTAATCGTGACTCGTGAGGAGGGATAACAGGAAGAACATAATGTAATTTTTTTATGGTATTGATTCAGAGGAAGAGTTAAGGCTCTACGTTATATATTTTTGTTTTTGCTATTAAAGATCAATTACTCAGAATTATCACAGGAATTAGAGTGTTAATCAACACAGAAAGACCAAAAATTTGCTCTCGAGACTTCTCTGAGTTGAACTAAGGGAACTAATAATAGTTGGTCTCTAAAGAAGGCAGTTAAAAGAATGTTGATTTTAAGTGTAACGTGTGTTACGTAGATAATCAATCAAAAGAATAGTTACAAAAAATTCTTTTGTTGTAAAATTTTTAATTCTATTATGTTCATTCATTTGGTTTATAGTATGTACTATAGTATTCTATCCCATTCTATTTTATTCCTATATTTAAACTGATATATATGTTACCGTGAACGATCCAGATCAAGAAGATATCGGTTGACTTTCACCGGCGGATATCAACAATCACATAGTCACTTTGGTGAATGGTCAAAACATTTGTTATATCCAGTTTGATATTAATTTATTCAGTGATACTATTATACTCATTTGATATATTAATATCTAGCGAGGATAGATTAGGAGAAACATAAATGCTCGGAGTACCGATTAAATGCATACTGGCAAAGGCACTGGACCTTAAAAAGACATTAATATACCGGCATTGCAAACCGGGCAAATGTATACCGGGCAGTATAACTTAACTAGATCTAGTATATATTTTGGACATTTACCAAAGCGACAATGTGATTGATATATATCTGCTTTCTGATATTGTATCAATAAAGCCAAAGCAAAATATATTAATACAATAGTGTGAGGAGCACTCAAAATTTTTTTTTTAATATATATATATATATATATATATATATATATATATATATATATATATATATATATATATATATATATATATATATATATATATATATATATATATATATATATATATATATATATATATATATATATATATATATTGACAAAACACGTTCCTTCAACTGTTAAAAATGTATAAAAATTGATTTAAATGAAGCATTAAAAATGTTAACTATATTTTAATACATAAAATTATTCAGCGAAATACAGCTTTTAGCTTTTTTTTCTCCATAAGTAAAAAACTAAAGTTTTCTGAAGTAACTGAAATCTATTTGGAAAAGTACTGAAAATACTTTTCTGCCATGGAATTAGTGTTGGAAGAGGTTTTGCAAACATGCTTAAACATGAAAGATTCTTGGTTGAATTTCTAAGAAAGAAAAACATCTTTTGCAGAAGAATTTAAGAAGAGCTTTTCCTAAATAAATAGAATATGCAAATTTTATCTTACCATTTTATCTTCCTTTTTTTGAAGAATTTATAGAAGAAAGTATATTTTTTTCCAGAATTACCTGCATTGCGCATTAGCATGAGGAGTCTTCTATTTTTATTTTCTTGTACTGAATTTTTTATTATTCTTTTGTAACTTGACATCTTTTTTTTAATATTTGCTTTCTTTTAGTCCGATATTACGGCTTTTTTTAATATCGTCGCACAAAATGTTAATTTTTTTTCAATTGCATTTAGATGGGCATTAATCGAAAAAACTACCGTATTTTTAAAATATATTTTAAGGTTACTGTTTTATGTTTGTAAGAGTGCATTTCATATATTTACATAGGCTCTCATTGAATAGTTAAGCTTATTTGACTTTTTAGTTGCTTCTAATTAACTCATTGTTTTGATTTCTGATAGTTAATATTAACTAGTAAGAGTTTCTTTCTTTCTCCACTTAAGATAGATTAAGGATGAAATATCGAATTCAATGTCTGGAATTTTTGTTTAAATTTTTAAAAAGCAGACTTTAAAAGTTTTTTTAGTGTTTCTTTTTCCACTTAAGATGTGGTAAGGATAAATACAGAATTCAGTGTCTGTAATTTTTGTTTAAATTTTTGAAAAGCAGACATTAAAACATTGTTTTATTGAAAATATTAAAATATTTGACTTGAAAACATTTGGAATAATTTAAATTCCAAATTCAATTCTAAATTCATAAGCACTGTAACGAATTTTAAATTCAATTTGGTAATCTCTTCAATATAAAATTAATACCCTTACAGACAAAGGAATATTTAAATTACTTATGAAAATTTTTATTTTAATTTAAATATTTTTTGGATTCATGAAGTAAAAATAGTTTCGTTAAGAAAATTAGCTAGAATACAACATTTCCTATTTTATAAATGAGTTTTAATCAGAAATTACAATAAGTTACAATGCATTTTTAATTTTCAAAAATTTTTTTTTGGAAAAATAAATAAGATAAAGTTTTTAAAAACGCGAAATATATGTTAACTTAGATTTTTTTCTTCATTCAAAACTAATTTTATGTGCACGCAATAATATGTGTCTCAATTTGAGTTTTAAAACTGTATACTCGTGTTTTTTTTAATGTTATGAGGTTTTTTCTTTTAAGCTAAAAAAGGAAATTAAATACATATTAAAAAACACAATACTTTTTGCATAGGTTTTTATGTAACTATTTGTTTTGCATTCATTTTTAAATAAGTCTTAAGTTATTTTATAAATTAATATGTGAAACAAAATGCTATATTACCTACTTTCTAGCACTATAGTCTCTCGTAGTCCATGGCCACCTTAGTAATTCGACTCCAAAGCAGTATATCTCGTGCCTTCGTTTTCCCATTTGTTATTTTCAAATTCTTGAGGTTTCATGCTGTATCAGTTTTCAAAAATTAAATTAAAAAAAATAGAAAGCTTATGATAGTTTCGTTAAAAATAAACAAAGAATAGAATGAAAGTATGCCTATTAACCTAGAATCATCACAAATACGTTTAAGGTTTTAATAATTTTTACAATTTGATTAAGATATAATCTTCTAACTCGGTGCTCCCTAACCTGTTTATCGCCTCGGACCGATCAAGTTTTTATTATTTTACAGTGAACCGCTGAGGCGAGGGGAAGGAATTTGAATGTTAATATTGTAGATTGTTTTTATTTAATAATTTCATTAAATTGTATTTAAATTTTATACAATATACATAATGCAATATACAATATAATTAATACCATTATAAAATACAATTACATGCACGATAGAAAGTTGTGCAAGTACGGGAGAATTCTCCAGAGTAAAAAAAAAAATTATTGTTCCTTGGGCAACCAAGTACCATTTGTTCCATGGTCCGGTACTGATTTGCCGTCAGGGGGTTAGGGACGACTGCTCCAACAAAGTGGAATATTAGAGAGTAGATAAGACTACCATTTGAAATTGTTTTTCTCAACTTTTAGGGAATAAGAGAGGTTGCAAAAAACTACCATTCGGAATAGTTTTCTCTAACCTAATGGAATCACGGTGGGAAAAAATACTACCTTTCAAAATTGTTTTTGTCAAATTTTAGGGAATAACAGAGGTTAGAAAATACTGCCATTCGAGATTGCTTTTCTCTAACAAAATGGAATAACGGAGGGTTGTTGTTGTTGTTCCTTATCCTCCAATTGTCTGACGGAGTCAGACAAGATCCAATAGATTGTTGACCCTCAAAAAGTCGATGACAAGAAGTGGAGTAGCGTATAAGTCCTCCTTGGAAAGGATAACGGAGGGTAGAACATACTACCATTCGGAATTGTTTCCTCTTACCCAAGGGAATAACGTAGGGAAAAAAATACTCCATTGTTTTCATCAACACAATGGAATAACGGAGGGGAAAAATACTATCGTTCGAAATTGTTTTTCTCAAATTTTAGGGAATAACAGAGGCTAGAAAATACCGCCATTCGAAATTGCTTTTCTCTAACACAATGGAATAACGGAGGGTAGAACATACTACCATTCGGAATTGTTTTCTTTAACCCAAGGGGAAAAAAATACTCCACGTATTAAAAAAAAAAATGCTCCATTGCTCTCATCAACCCAATGGAATAACGGAGGGGAAAAATACTACCATTCGAAACTGTTTCTCTCAAATTTTAGGGAATAACAGAGGTTAGAAAATACTTCCATTCGAAATTGCTTTTCTCTAACCCAATGGAATAATGGAGCGAAAAAAATACTACCATTTGGAATAAAATTTTAGGGAATAACAGAGGTTAGGAAATACTGCCATTCGAAACTGCTTTTTCTCTAACCCAATGGTATAACGAATGGAAGAAAAGACTACCATTTGGAATTGTTTTCATCTACCCTGTGGAATAACAGAGGGAAAAAAATGCTACCATTCGAAATTGTTTTTCTCAAATTTTAGGGAATAACAAAGGTTAGAAAATACTGCCATTCGAAATAGTTTTTCTCTAACCCAGTGAAATAACAGGGAGAAGAAAATGCCACCAGTCGAAATTTTCTATTCCATCTTAGACAATATTCAAGGTAAATTTCCCCAGGTTAATTTTCCTTTTCCAAACTAATGAAATAAATATACATTTTAAAGTGCATCAAAAAAGCCATTAAATTTTTCTTCTACTTTTGAGTGATACCATCAGCCATCACTTTATATATATAAAAAAACATCTATGTCGTAGGCTAATTGGAAAACCTGCTGTCTGTCCCTTCATCTTACAGGATGCCAGAATAATTAGGAGAAATCTCCAATATTTCTTGTCCTGTTTTTCATTTTTAAGCTCACTGTAATCAGGTCGAATTCGTTTATGCTTACGGATTTATACCTTGCAGTTTAATAAAAACTGCTTAAAATAAGTTAGATTAATTAAGAAATGGATAATATATTCACTGATTAGAGTCATTTCACATCAGGTAGGTTTATTGAAATAAACCTAAAACTGTCGGACTGATTAGAAAATACAGGAGAATTTTCCAATCAGCCTGATTCCTTTGCGAAAAATAGTCGAGGCTTTGCAAAGAGATAGGTTTTTTTGCGTCATCTAGTCATCTATATTGTATATAAAGGTGGCCATAGTTGAATAAAATTACCGTTTTTATAGAAATAAGATTTTATTTATATTTGCTCAACTATACAAAAATGAATTCCACAGTGACTACTAAGTATGGATGGATTTGTCCCCAAATGCATATTTTCGAATGAGAAAAACATCAATAATTTTCTCGTAAAACTTTTCGATGTTATTAATACCACCAAATCAAAGTTTTGGGTTGTTGTACGAGACTTTAACAAAGTTCAACATTTTAACTAGAGTTGCGTACAGTTTATTTAAAAAATGCTTTAAAAGAGAAAAAACATGACATGCTTTGAAAATTATAATTACTTTGCATTGCTACGTTCTCAGTTTCTTATACCACAAAAACAAATTTTTCTTTAATAAATTAAAAGGCCTCAAATGAATCAGGTTTTATAGTTAAGTTTTGAAAATCCGCTGGACCTTTTCAAGATCAAGGCGCTTTTTCTACAATTACAGTAATTTCAAGTGTATAAACAATTGGAGAATTAAAAAAAGATAATGAATGGTTGTTTAAATATTGTCCAGAACTATGACTTGAACATAAAATAAATATAAATTTCATCAAATAAAAATGCATGGTAAAATAGTTATTTAAAAGGGTATAAATTCATAGTTGGGAGAGCTGAAGTTACAGAGGAAAAATTTTTTAATTTAAGTTTTTTTTCCTGCAACACTTTAATAATGACTACTTATAGTAATTGGAAACTTTTTTTTTCAAAACGATGTTTTGAAATACGACACGTTTGAGCAGTTTTGAAGATATTTCACAATAATGAAAAAAACCTGTAATGATTACACAATGAAATAATATAAGAATTTTATTTTTAATCTTAATATTTTTTTCGGAAGTGTAAAAACTATCATTCGACAATTAAAGCTATTAAAGTAAAACTTTAGTAACGCATATTCGGTAAGTGTTTGACTACATTTGACATGCATATTTGTTTTTCATAAAGATAATAATCAACACCGCAAAAAGATTTCGTACATTTTAACACAAAAATAGTAGCAACTACTTACATCAAAAGTGTTGTGCGGAAACCTCGCACTACATGGTGTAAGATAGATACCTCCATATTTTGATATTCAGTAACAATAATAACTTGAAGAAAAAAATGTTCTTTCACACAATTTTTCAGCAACAAATTCGGAGATATTATTTACCACAGTTTTTACAGTAAAGGCAAGTAAGAAAAACTTTATTAATAAAAACTATTCATCGTAAAACTATTTAAACAAAATTTTAATGTGTATTGCGTTGTTGCATATTACTTTCGTTGTTGCATATTACCTTCACACAATATTTCAGCACCAAATTCGGAGATTTTATTTACCACAGTTTTTACACTACTACTAAAGGCAAGTAAGGAAAACTTTATTAATAAAGACTATTTATCGTAAAACTACTTAAAAATATTTAAACAAAATTTTAATGTATATTGCGTTTTTGTATATTACTTTCGCTGTTGCATATTATTACCTTCACACAATGCTTCAGCATCAAATTCGAAGATATTATTTACCACAGTTTTTACACTAAAGGCAAGTAAGAAAAACTTTACTAATAAAAACTATTTATCGTAAAACTATTTAAAACTATTTAAACAAAATTTTAATGTATATTGTGTTGTTGCATATTACCTTCACACAATATTTCAGCACCAAATTCGGAGATATTATTTACCACAGTTTTTACACTAAAGGCAAGTAAGAAAAACTTTACCAATAAAAACTATTTATCGTAAAACTATTTAAAACTATTTAAACAAAATTTTAATGTATATTGCGTTGTTGCATATTACTTTCGTTGTTGCATATTACCTTCACACAATGTTTCAGCACCAAATTCGGAGATATTATTTACCACAGTTTTTACACTAAAGGCAAGTAAGAAAAACTTTATTAATAAGAACTATTTATCGTAAAACTATTCAAAACTATTTAAACAAAATTTTAATGTATATTGCGTTGTTGCCTATTACTTTCGTTGTTGCCTATTACCTTCACACAATGCTTCAGCACCAAATTCGGAGATATTATTTACCACAGTTTTTACACTAAAGGCAAGTAAGAAAAACTTTATTAATAAAAACTATTTATCGTAAAACTATTTAAACAAAATTTTAATGTATATTGCGTTGTTGCATATTACTTTCGATAAAGTTTTGTTTAGAAAACCTAAATTATTTGAAAGATAAAAAGAACTTCTTGAGAACAAAGAAAAATGTGAAGTTATTTTGCTGCAAACGTCAAAAAATATTGATAGTTTTACTTTTATGGGTATGATTGTTTGCAATATAATCTTAGAAATCTTTCTTTTTCAAAAAAAATATATTTATAGGATTGTTAAATGCTATAAATTTTCTCAAAATTTTTTACTTATTTTAAAACAATATTTTTAAAATTTTTTAAAATTCACAATTAATGTAGCTTCTTTTAGTGATATAAAAATATCAATATCAGTTACACTTATAGAAACTAGTTTTGATACAGTAATTATACCATGTATATATAATATTACAGAACAGTTTAGAATGATTTGTAATACAATACTGATAGGATTATTTTCAATTGCAGTTTGAAAAGTATTTGGAATGCATTTAGAATTATTTATCAATTATAGTTAAAAAATTGTAAAATAATACAGTAAATAATATTCTTAAAAACACTGTTTGGAATAAGTTACTATTGGTTATGTTATTTGGAATGAGTTATTCTGTGGAATAAATACGTTAGAATGATGGATGAGTTACTGTTAATAAAAAATATGATTACTGTTTATTATTGTTTTATTTAAATATATTCAACACATAAATGATTTTAATTATAAAAAATAAGAAATAACTTATAATTTCAAACTTAATATTGTGGCACTGAGTGCACATATTACATCACCGTAATTCAGGGTTATTCATAATTCCCTCCGGGGTTTCGAAGTGTTATAGTAAAAAAACGAAGACGAATATGGCAAAAAAGAACATATGAAATTATTCCGAAAGTATTCAAGTTTTAATTTAAGCAGTTGCCGGTAGATGGCAGTAACATGTACCACTGAAGCCAGTTGTAGTAAAGAAAAATGGCGTTTACAGGCGGAGGGAATTATGAATAACCCTGTATCTAAGAATGTTATTAATAGACTCAAGTCTTGTCCATTTTCCCTTTTGTTTCGTTGTCTAATTTAAACACTATTGGATATATTTATAGAAAAATAACTTATATATTTGAACCTAGTATTGCTGCATTGGTTGCATATCTTACTGAAATATCTAAAAACTTTATAAACAAAATTCCGTCTTGTCTATTTCCCTCTCTTTGTTGTTCCCCGATTTAAACTACGGTAAGAAATTTATAATTCAATCGTAACCTTCTTGAAAACATATTTTTTAAAATTTTAATTATGATATAGTTAGATGGCATTGTTATGTTGTTTAGCGAAGTTAGTTTGATGTTGATTTTCAAAAAATCAACGAGAATTGGTTTTATGGAAGTCATAGCATTCTCCTATGAAAATCACACAAAATCTTATGACGTGTTACGGTGAGAAGAGGTAAAATGAGTGGAAAAATTTCCCAGTTGTTATTGTTGGTGTTGACGTATGCCTGTTTAGGCAGAAGGGGTGTGATTGTTCTTGTTTTTCAGTGGCGCCATCTATGGCCAAGAATTCGACTTCTGCGAGACCATACGTCACACCCGTTTATAGGGCGGACCCATTCATACATCCACAGATCGTAATTTTGACCTGAATCAGAGAACGATCGATCTCCAATTCAGTACCCCCAGAGATATTGATTTGTTATGGGAACATGGAGGACTTTTGCGACTCGACAGATTTAACGTGCATCAGTCACTTTACTACACGGGGAGTCTTCGACCGGCGGGGTTCGAACCCATGAACTCTCGGACATGGGCGCAGCGCCCTACCGGCCAGGCTATCCCGGCCCTAAATTTCCCATTTAAAATGACAAATGGTTTAGAAGTAATTAAACTTGCATGCGAAACGTGCAATTTTGTACTTGTACCTATTAACGTACCTTACATTTCTACCGAAATCAGTGTTTCTCATGCATTTTTTTACGCTAAATTAAATTAGAACAAATAATAGTAAATACGACTAACTGCTCAGTAGTTTCAAGAATTATTACGCATAAAATGACCTATTTTTGATTTGTACTTTGAATCTGAATTGATATTTAGTTGCAATATAGACAAACAAAGTAATTATTTTCGAAGTAGTAATATTTTAAGCTGAACCGAATCGGATTGAACAATTTCAAGCATTTTTCTCATTTTCTAGAAGAAGTAAAGAACAATAACACTAGAACTGTAAGAAAGCTTAGATTTTATTCTTTTTCTTACTGTTTAAAATGTACCGAATTTTATTCAGATTTGACTTTCTTTTTTTTATAATCTCTATACTGGTTTTTTTAAAACTCTAATAAAAAAGCGTATAATTGTAAAAAAAAGGCACTGGAAAGAAAAATAATAAAAACCTGTGTATGAAAAAGGATGTTGGATTCTTTTCTTTTGAAACTCCTTTATTACTTATAAATAATTTATGAAATTAGTCAAGAAAATAATTAGGCAAAGGTTTTTTTCTCTCATATGCAAAAAAAAAATGGTTCCAACTGTGCTTTTGCTGGATTGTTTTTCACATTATAATCATGCATCTTCATTAACAACTTTGAACAAATATTTCTTTCTTATTCTTTATTAACTATTTTTAAATATTTTCTAGGAAAATATGTTGCAATAGAAATGAGATTTATAATTACCATTGCTTAGTTTTTACTGAAGTCATATACAGAAATTATAGACATCGTGAAATAAATATCTATAAGGGCCTTCAGATAAAATTTATGCTCAACAAATTTGTGTGTATCTATAACCAATGGAAAAGACACAACGATTTCTTATCGCAACGCAAAAAAAGCTATTTGTTTTTCTTTCAAATCGAGCACACAATTAATTTATTGAACAGTAATGGTAAAAAAGATCTCATTAAACTGTAACTAGACGAATTTCAATAAGCAAATTAGCAATTACACAAACAAGTGTTTAGTGAACTAAAAGAAATATCACATATAAAATGCTGTTATTTTTAATTAGGATTATCACGTAATAAGGGTTCATCTTGAAGATTGAAAAATTTTCAGATTGTGTTCAAAGATTTGGTTTCAAATATGCTAGTTAGTTAGTACTTACTATTTTTTAAGCTACGAAATCAACCTAAGATCATGCATGTATAATAAACATACCTTGTTCCCTTTCAAGATTTGCAGTAATTGTTGTCTAACAGTGGAATGTTTAGATAAATTAAAATAAACATTTTAACCGCAGAAAAACACTAAAAACACGACTAAAAATGCAGCAAACAACAGTAGAATTTGTAACTTTTGTCCATTCAAAGAAATGCAAAATAACAAAATACGTATGCAATTATTGCGGAAAGGCAATTTGGGAGGATCACACAATTAACATCTGCCTAGAGTGCAAGCGATAATATTTACCATATTCTTATTTTTTAATTGAAATATTATAATACTTTCTTTAAGTTACGCAAATTCGTTTGAAATAAGTAAAGAAATCTAAAAATGTAGTTGTTTCAAATTCAGAGTCTATTAATAGAATGGCTAGTTACAGATTATTACTGATTTAAGTTTAGTTATCTTTAGTTAATGTAAAGTGTACAAAAGTAAAAAAATTTAATATCCTGAATAGCTTTTAATTTAATTATCGGATTTACTCGTGCCAAGATGAAATCACAGTGGACGGAAGCGTGGATCCAAAACATTTCAATTAAAGATATTCAACGATATTAGACATTATCGGAATAAATATTATTTATTTTTCAATGGCTACACTTTCAATCATTATAACTATTGAGGTAGAGATGCAATCTAGAAAAAATGGTTCCAATAATTTAGACTTAAGTTTAAGAACTTTAATGTTAATTTTACTTTTTAGCGTATTCCATTGAAATAAAAATGTATGCAAAAAATTGACTTTTACTTTTAATTTATCACAGTATTAAAATTAATTTAAAAATGCTCAAAATTTTTTTTCTTTACATGTAAAGTTAGCAGCATTTTACGTCAGTTGAAATTATATGATTTTAAATTACAAAATATGAAATTCAGACTATATAAGTTAAATATTTCTCGATGAAGAAAAGTCTAAGAGTTGATATTTTTCTTCTGAGGAACTTTTTGACCGATTTTTTGAGAATGGTTTATTAGAATTTTTCTTTTAAAAGTGTTGCTAAGATTTGTGTACCTTACAATTGCAAGAAAGATTATTATAAAATGAATAACAAAAAATATTACATGTAATTATGAAAGAGAAAAGAAAAAAAAATTCTTGTGTGAATATTTCTGAAGATAAACATGTTTTTCAATCTGTTAAAAAATGTTGAGATTTGCTTACATAGTTTATTTTTTGTATAGCTGAACTTAGTCTTACTTGCTGTACCACCATCGTAAAAAAACGTTTTACTTTAATTAATGTATTTTTTTTTCCGTGGAACGAAATCTTATTTTTTTCCTACAGCATTTTATGACTCATTAATCACTAATGGCATCTTAGAGGTTATCTAATTTGAAAAATTACGGTATTACATTATAGCACTTAAAGAAACTTAGTATTATGTAATAATTGCTTTTGTTTTTGCTTTCGAAAGCGAGCCGTTATTTAGTTTTCAGAGAGCTTAAATCATAATGAAGCAAAGAAAACAATAAAGCTTTAATTTCCCTTAGATTCGTTTTTTGCTCCATTTAAGGAGGCTGAAGTATATGAAACTAAACATTACATTAGTTTTTTTATGTTTCTTACGCAAAGAAAATGGGTCTTATTATCAACCAAAATAAAACTAAAATTTTGGAAATAATCCTAAACAATTAAATGACATATTCTTAGAAATTAGTAAACAAGAGAAGGTAAGCAGTTTTACGTATCTTGGAAGTATAATTAACAAATAAAGGAGGAAGTGATGAAGATAGACTAAATAGATTAAACTAAATCCGAAGCAGTCAAGCTATTATTCTTAATAAATTCTGGAGAAACAAAAACATAACAAATTCAACAAAAATTTGAATTTTTGATGCTAATGTTAAATCTGTCTTACCATATGGATCTGAGAAATGACACTGTAATAAAAATAACACGAAAAAACTTTTACAAACAAGTATTTATTAAGTATGTAATTATTAAGTAATTTTTAAAAACAAGTATTTATTAACAGCTGTTTATGAAGAGTGCAGTGTATCAAGTAGTTCCATAAAATTTGTAAAGCAGAAATCCTCAGAAAAGCGAAACAAAAACTGATTGATCTGGAAATTAAGAATGGAAATGGATTGATTATTGTTTCTACATAAACATGAAAAATAGAAAGTGAAACAAATTTTTGATGGAAACCCTCTGGGCATTGAAAAAGAGGAAAACCTAACAGTACTTGGTACAGGGCAATTGTAAACGAATCGAAGACAATAGGAAAATCTTGGAAAGAGACAAAATATCTGGCCACAAATAGAGCTAGAAAGCTATAATGGAAGCCCTATGCTCCGATTCGGAGTGATAAAGAAATATATTTTGATAAAATGTATATAATATATATATATATATATATATATATATATATATATATATATATATATATATATATATATATATATATATATATATATATATATATATATATATATATATATACATATACACCGAAGAGCCATTACATTATGACCACCCTCCATCTATAACAATGGGCTCGCTCAGGTTTTCATGGTTTCTCGCAAAGGAACAATGTTTTCATGGGGCACATTAGGACCCATAATTCTCATAGAACAATCCCTGACGCCTGTAAGCTACTTGAACATGGTTGCAGACCAGGTTCCCCCATTCATGGCAGCAGTTTTTCCTGCGGGGGATGGTGTTTACCAACAGGATAATGCCCCATGTCATAAGGGTCGAATCATCATGGATTGGTTCGAGGAACATTCCAGTGACTTTCAAGTCATGTCTTGGGTCCCATATTCCCCTGACCTTAATCCAATAGAGCATTTGTGATCCTACTTGGAAAACCAAATTCGTGCTGCCGCGCTACCTCCTCGCAATGTGAGGGAATTTCAAGACCAGTTGGTGAGCGCTTGGTAACAGATACATCAGAATACCTTTCAGCATCTTGTGGAATCAATGCCACGACGGGTGCTAGTAGTTTTGAGAGCTAAAGGGGGTCCTACATGTTATTAGTAGGGTGGTCATAATGTAATGGCTCTTCGTTGTATATATATGTAATTAAAATATTCAAATTTACTACAAAAAATTAAATTAAAATTTTTTTTTAATGAAAATTGGTCCATTTAAAATAAATGCAAGAGCGTTGTATTTATATTTAACTTGGGATTCAGAAACTGGCACCAAAATAAATGTTTTGAATTGTCTTAATTAATTCAAAATTAGCATTTATCACACAAATCTGAAACAATTTGTTTTTTTAAAGAAATATATTTTTTCAACAACAAAGAAACAAATTAAAGCTATCTACTTCATATTTTTTTAGTATAATTCTTTTTCCCGAGCAACATTAAAAAAGTGAATTTCAACTCATTCTCATCATATTCCCAAAACTCAATTTCGCCTTAACTTCAACAGAAAGTTTATTTGAAAAAGTAATTTGGCGATGTAAGGGCAATTAACGCTGATGTGTCTGTATAACACAAAGTTAATTACACCTCTTGACAAGCCTCACATTTTCTCAATGTTTACGGGTTATAAAAAAGGGAAATAAAGACACGGAACTGTTAACTATTATGTCACAAAAAGCAGTGAGTCCATTGTGCAGAAAAATACAAGCTGTTCTTTTACGTTACGCAATAATAGACAATTAGAGCTTTTGGTTTAAGAAAACCAATCTAAAGACAACATTAGTCCTTGTTATTTTATGTTTTATGATCCTCTTCGGGATTACTGGAAAAAGGGGTTAGCTTGAGCCATTTTTCTTCCTGGATCGCAGTACCGAATGGATTTTCTTCTTTTTACCGGCTTAATGAAGAAAATCCTGAAGTAATCCCAGGGGTTGGCTTTGGAGGTTCATGATATTGTTAAAGACTTTGCTGATGTTATAGATCGTTTTAGACGAAAGTAGTGTTTTTTTATGCAGTGGGAAAAATAGGTAGATATATTCATTTTGGAGTTTTGCTAGAAATATGTAAGATTTTAAGTGTCTGTTTCAATGTTTGATAAAATGTGAAGTTTCATTTTATGAGGAAGATGGCTGCAATAATAGGGGAATTTTCCGCCTTTTTCCACCCAGTTAACTTCTTCCTTCCGCTTAACTTGATTCACACAGCGAAATCTCCGACCAAACAGTTGTTACTTCACTCTTGCGAATGAGCATCAAAGGAATATGAGAAGAAGATGCTATTAGAGGTTGCAAAATATACATAATAGAGAACAATAAATTTTACTGCGAAAGTTTTGCTTTTTACGCTTTTTAATTTATTTTATGATTGCTACTAATTTATTAAAAATTTGTTTATTTATTTTTTTCCCAATGTCCGCCTTGAGAATGGCCTATCGTCTATACAGGCATCTGAAGGGCAGATTTGTTGGCCACTCTTTCAGGGATATCATATTAGGGGGGTCAATGTTGCAACCTAGGTAAGGACAGTTACTACCGAGAATGAAAGAACAATTATGCCTCGCACGGGATCTGAACCCAGAACCTTTCTGATGCACGACAAGTTCCCTAACCACTACACAAGCCTGCCAGAATAAATTTGCTTATAAATTTATATATTTGTATGAAATTCGTTTATAAAGATGTGCAATGTTTACACTGCAGAAAAAGAAAATACTTTTTTAAAAATTTGTTAATTGCCACTCAAGGGGACAGTATTTTTACAGCAAGTGTTCATTTAACGGAGAAACTTAACTTTGGAAAAACACAGAAAGAGTTCGACGAAATAGGGTATCAATCATTACCAGGATATAAACCGGGGGTATGTGTTTCAAAAGAGATCATTCTATTTTTTGGGTCATGCCATTACCCTGCAGTAGTGATTTTAAGAATCGATAAGGCATATTAGAAAAAAAAAGTCTTGCCTTCATATGACGTCATGGATTAGTCGAAAACTATGATGGAACTTTATGCATCTAAGTTGACGCCATCTTACATACTTGCTTACTAGACACATATGATCGGATATGAGTGTCAACCAGTGATCAAAAAGTAGAGTAAAATAAAAGAGAGGAGCAATTTCTCACGGACAACATTTTATAAGGTCTTAAAGCAATGTTGTTATTAACACAACAATACTGTAAAGGCATGCATTTGAATGTTAATATGCAAGTCATCTAGTTCAGGTCCAGAGAAAGAAAAATATCTATTTACACTAATATAGGTAATTGTTTTTGTCACTTAATTAAATGGGAAGGTTAAACAGTACTGCAGAGGGTACATTTTATTGTAAGCACTAGAAATCCTTGAATTATTCACAGAATATAAAACCAATTGCATAACTTAATAATGTTTAATAAGTAAGTAAGCGTTAGTCGCGATCAAGAACTATAGCTCTTTGATTTTTACAACTTGAAAATATTTATTATGGTGGGAACGTATATGTTATGGAAAGCAAAAATGATATATAAAACTAGAAGTTTCCTGAACAAAATTTGTTGATTACCAATCATGGTCTGTTAATGCTCAAAGGACAACGCGTTCTCCTTTCACCGGCAAAAACTAGATCGAATGAATCCTAATTTATTAAAGCCTATATATGTTGATAAAGCTATATAAAGTTAAGTAATATATATACATTCGTTCTGCGGTTTAAAGCCTAGATTAATTGAGAATCACCAAATCGATGTTTTTTCTTTCTTTAAGAGTCATAAATGGAATCACGAAAACTGATGAGTTATAGAGGTTAAGAGACTTTTCCCTGATAATAATGTGTATCGTATAAGTATGCTTCAGTTGTTTTCATCAGGCTTGGTTAGACACGGCTTTAGCCAGTTAATAGTTGAAACGTTTCTCTGGACCTTAACCAAATAAAATTGGTGATCATCAACTTTTACCGGTTAAGTCTGAATCTTTCATTATCGCTAATCGCTAATACTAGATAAAATTTTAAACTCACATACTTTTTTATTTGGTTCAGTTACCAGTTTTTTTTATGTTATAGTAAATTTTGGTTAGTTATCAGTTTTCCAAAGCTATTTCATTTCTTATCAATCGAAAAATTCCGTTAGATTCAAAAACTAAGGGGGGGGGGGGAATGTCAACATTTTTGAAAGCTAAAAGAGACACAATTTATCATGACCAACAACACGTGATTGATAAATATAAAAACAGACTTGAAAAATGAAACACAAAGTTGCGAACTGAAAAGTAGAAAAGAAGATAAACGGTAAAAACGAAATAAAGAAACACCATGGTTGACAGGTGCAGGTAAATCAAAGCAGAAAACAATTCCAAGCAGAATGAAGGGGTAGTAGGAATTGATTGAGTATCGAGAAAATCAGCATTTAAAAGAATAAAGCATGAATCCTGAGCATCCCGATGAGCTTATGTGAAAAGTTTAAGAATGATTTTAGTGTTATTGAAGTTAAATTTGTGTTGAACAATGTTTAGTATTTCATTTTATTTACAGTATTACATGTTGCCAAGGAAAAAAAAGAAAAAAAGTTTTGAAATGTGTTTAAAAAACATAATTCTTAAAAATAGCTCATAGGATTGGAAAATCAATCCGTATTAGTCCCAGGAAACGCATAGAAGACTCACCAAATTTTCTTTCTTATAATCCCCAGTTGGGTCATAAAAACAATGGGGAGAAAAGTTACCTTCAGGGTCTTTTCCCTAATCCTTAATGTTGGGGGTCCCTATTATTTGCAACAAAGACCAATGCTTACGGAACTCCAATGTAATGCATTCCGCTATAGTTCCTATCTAATGAGAGGATACTGTCATTTTTGTATTTTTTCCTTTGTTCTTGAAAAGTTTAGGGAAAAGTTAACGAGGCGCAGAAGAGTAAATACTATATTTATAATGGTCGTTTCAATTGCTGATGCCTCTGAACTTTAGTGCAATGGAGTATTTAAATATATAGTCACATATAGAAAGATTTATGAAACAATATATGTTCATTTGAAACCCATGGGGCATTCAAAACCATCAAGAAATGCAACATCAGGAAATGCCAGTCATATTAATATATTTTTTTATTTAGTATAGCTATAATCAGTGTTTTAAAGTAAAATTTAAAATAAAACTGTTGTCAAGGTAAAAAATTGTTATGCATTACCACAAGCAATTCCTCAGTGTTTGGTGTAATAAGGCATTAGTTTCTTTTCACGCACTGCAGAAAGAAAAAAGAAAAAAATATTTACTCCGAAAATGGTTGCAACTATTTAACATCTAAGTAGTGTAGTGAAACGGCAGGTATAACTCTTCGATTTAGTGTTTCACTACACCAATGTTCATTTACACTTTTTTGTGTTAAAACCATTACCATTTTTGATATTCAATAACATTAAAATTTAGTGTTGTTTCTAATGCCACTTGAGACCAAGCGAATTTAAGACAGAGGCTACGTTTCTTGTTTGTCAGTGGCGCCATCTATGCTCAAGAATGCGAATTTATCCGCCCATACACGTCTCATCCCATTTTAAAGGGCAAACTCATTCCGCCATTCTCTGATCGTAATTTTAACCTGCACCAAAGAATGATAAATCTCCAATTCAGTAAACCCACAGGTATAGATTTGTTATGAGAACTTGAAGGACTTAGTGTCCCATCAGATTTAACGTGCAACAGTCTCCAGTTACTACACTGGTTTAAAATTTATAATTGCAGTAAGATACGATACATGTAAGAGTCAGTATTGTCTTTTTGAATAACAATATAAAGGAAGAAACATTAATTTAGAATGCTTACATACACTGATTCTTAAAGAATTAGTTTGTAAGCACAGAGAGAATTTTAAGACGAATTCGAACAAGGGTTAAAAGAACGGAAGCGAAGAAAAATTATACATGATGAAATCAGTTGATACAGTTCTCAGAGATTAAAATATTAAAATCTAATTATTCTCATAACACAACTAAAAACACACGTTCATATTAAGTGGCGAATTTTTGTCTCTGTTGATAAATACCAGCGTTGAAAATTGTAACAAACCCTTACTAATTATTACAAATTGTAAACAAACTACTTGTGATATTATACTTGGCGTTTTTTGATATT
The DNA here is from genome assembly GCF_982258835.1 of Parasteatoda tepidariorum. Classification (NCBI taxonomy): domain Eukaryota; kingdom Metazoa; phylum Arthropoda; class Arachnida; order Araneae; family Theridiidae; genus Parasteatoda; species Parasteatoda tepidariorum. Next base: position 64,269,928 of record NC_141762.1, on the reverse strand, counting down.
CAAAGCTTTCTAAGTGGCAACCTTGGTGTTTTCGGAGGTGAAAATACTTCTCGTATGGTTCAAAAATGTGAAAGTTTGATGTAAGGTTCTTCAATTTTAAGTGTTTAGATTTAAATTACAGCTTTTAAAACTTAACCCGGAAACAATATTTTTGAGTTGGTCAATATTATATTTGGAGAGATATTACACCACATTTTTTCACAGTGCTGTCTTAAGTGAGAAATTTTGGTCTTCACTAGCATCATAATTTATAATAACAATTAGGTATGATACACATAAGAGTCAGTAAAGTTATTTTTGGGATGCAAATTTAAAGTAAGAACTACTTATGTAGGGTGCATACGCACTAATTTTGAAAATAGAATTTTGTTGATCGGTCGTTCGCATAGCACAGACAGAGTATTTTGACGAAATCGAATAAGTATAAAACGAACAGAAGTTTTTATAAATTAAATATTATAAAATTAATTAATATATTTAAAGGATATTTAAGAAAATGAAATATTATTGCTCTTATTTCACAACTAAAAGAATGCATACATTTTGTAAAAGCGAGCTTTTGTTTTCGTAGATTTAAAGTAGTATACAAAACAACTCCTACGATTTCGTACACCAAAATTGGTGCTTTTGGCAACGAAATTTATTTAAGAATGATATGAATGTGTAAGAGTTTGGTGAAAGCATTTTTCAATATTGGTGTTTTAACTTGACTTTTTACATTGCAAACTGCACATAAATTGTCTCAAATGACATTGTTTAGCTTTCAATTGGGCACTTGCACTTCAAGAAAAAGATCAGGGATACCCACTCATGGGACCTACGACGTCTGCGCCAACTGATCGTTTCTTAACAAAATAGGGTGTTAAAGTTGAGCTAAGTTTCTCCACATCAGATAAATTGTTAATGAACTTGAAGTTAATTAAATATAACACCGTATCTCACATCGAATTTCTTGAAATATAATTCCTTCTCCTCTACGTCTTTTACTTAACTTAAATAAGATTTATTACTTACTTATGTATTTTATTGTAACAGTAATATATTTTTGTTTTGTGTACCTGGCAACTCTGAAACATAATTAGTTTGTTTACGCTCTGCATGGCTTCATGCCTATTTTTGTATTAAGTAAGAAATATATAGTGAAAGAATTGAAATCTTCGTGAAAGAATTTGCGCGTAAGAATAAAGAATAAGTCACTTGAGATAATTGATACTTGACAAGCTAGGCTTACTCGAAGTAGATTAGAAAGAACAGTTGCTAAGCAAATGTCGATTTTCAACAGCCAATCAAGATTGAGATACCCACACTACACCACTTGCAGGTATCGCACAAAAGGAGAAGAAAAACACCAATTTTAAAGATTACACACCTCAGAGTTGACAAATTAATTATTATGTAAGGTAAGCTGTTACATTCTCCTAAGTGCCTAGAAAATCAGAACGGAAAAAAATCAAAACTGAGTACAAAGGTGATTATTGGACACATTTTCCAAGTTTTACCGGACAATTAAATAGGTTTTGATGTTTTTCATCCCTATTAGTTTACAAAACTAATAAGAAAACTCATTAAAATTATTGATCCAGCTATACTAAATTGAGAAAATGATATTTAATAGTTGTAGTTTTTTAATTTGTTTTCTATTCAAATACGAATTAACGCAAAACGTAAAGGTATACATAGAGAGCATCAAACATTGCTAAATTGTTTTACTTAAAATACTTGTTTTTGGATCTGTGCTTTACCGTTTAGCAGGACACAACGTATTTTTCTTTGCTACAAAATTAGAGGCTTAAACTCAGTTAAAACTCGACATTGGCGCAAATATTTATACATTGCTCTGGTCACGCACTTAATTTTGCAAATCTTTAAGTAAAGTTTGCTGTTTTCTATTCCTTTCATCTATGCACTATGTATCTTCACCTGATGGCCAATGTCTTAACCATTATTGCATATTTTACAGTCGCATTTTATCTGCGATCCACATACCTTATTTACCACGCTTCTATAAATCATTTCAACCAAAATGGCATCCACGTTAACCTAAATAGAGCCAGTTTAATTATAACCACTCTCAATAATTTTAATTTAACAATATTTAATTAAAATCTAATTCAGTGTATCGGGTGTTGCGTTTTAGTACTGCAATATTGCGAAAAATATTCAAAACGTATCTCAAGAGGAGTATTTCATGTCTTTGAAATAATCGAAAACAAAGGGAAAACTTTAGTTCTAAACCGATGCTCATTCTAAAATGTTGAGTATGCGCCTCATTCAACTACTATGAATATTTGAATTTCCCATTTTCCTCTTGGCAGCAATTAGAAACCTTCATCAAAGAGAGAGTTTTCTAGAATAAATTTTGTCGCAGAATGTCTCCATGGAAAATGAGTTAAAAGCGAATCAAAGACAGTTATTTAAAATTCCCGTATTCGGAATTTCTCTAAAAGGAATAACATTGCTGTTTTGGAGTGTGTTTTGAATAAATATTAAATGTTTGTTTGCTTAAATGACTAAACGTGACCAGGTAGTATAAGAAGTTGGAAATATGAATATTTAAATTATGAATCCAGGTTGTGGTAAAATTATTTTCTTTCCACTTGTGTCACTCTGTGCAATGTTTCTGTAATACATAAATGGATATTTTCAATACTTAATTGAAAAAGAAAATAAATATCCGTAAAGCCCTGATTATCTATCAGACTAAAGTAGTATGTAGGAAAATCAAAATCAAAACAGATAATTATGGTCTTATCATCAATTACATTTGAGGTATGCAAACGTAAATTATAAAATTGCAAACATATAACACCATAGAGAATATTAGATTCTAGAGAATGTTAGAAAATGTTGTATACAGGTATTATACGATAAAAAAATATTAAGAAAATCAATACTATGATCACGGTTAGGCTTAAAAAGATTTTTTTATTCCCTCTGCCCACCTGTGTTTATATTTGGTCATTCCAGGCATTTACAAGGCAGATTTGTTGGCCACTCCTTCAGGGGTATCATATTAGATGGACCAATGTTGCTCCTTCAGTGTGGACACATAGTACAGAGAATGAAAGAAAATCCATGCCTTGCCGGGGTTTCGAACTCAGATTCTTTCTGACGCAAGGTCAGTTCTCTGATCCCTACACAGTCTGGTCAGCACGCTTAAAAAGAGAGCGATTTAAGTTTTCTAATGACAATGCTTATATTTTTCACTTAAAACATGATTCTTACAATAATAAAAAACAACTTAAATTAGAGTTCGATATTTTTAGCACAAATAATGCACTGATAAAGAGAGCAATGCGTTGCTTAAAATTATGTTTTCTGCGTCTTTTGTCTTATTTTCAGAAGACGTTTAGTAGAACTCAGTGGCTAAAATGACAAAAAAATTACAAAATAATTTCTTCTTTATCTCTATTAAAAGAGTAGTGAAGCTGCATTTCTCCCTCTTCATCTATGGCTAGCGTTACCATTCTTCAAAAAATATCGTTCCAACTGCATTTGAATTTTTTGTAAATTTGGGATGATATTCCAAAGAAAAAGTGCTAGGTATTGCCATGAATTTGAAATGTTGACAGTCTATCATTGTTAATTGTAAACATATAAGCTTGGCAACCATTTGTAACACTTTTCTTGATTTTATAGCTTATATAAGCTGTATACAAATTTTATCTCATTCTCCTTGAAACCTAACCAAAAATTCTATATACATATATATATATTTTCTTTTTCGTGGAAAAAATAAAAAGTCCTAAGTAAAGGTAATAAATTTATTTACATAATTATACAAATTATGTTGTTACTATCTTAATTTATTTTATTATTACTATTATTTTTATTGTTATAGGTCATGTTATAGGTCAAAAAAAGATAATCGATTTGTGAAAAAATTGGAAGGAGGTAGAATTGTACGCTATGGTATGTTCTATTTAGTTTCTTTAAGTTTCAAAACTAGTGATAAAGTTTTTCATCAGATGGTGCTGTTGTCTGAAAAAAATATAAAGCAATTTTTTCTGCTGCATATCAAATAAATCCTACTGAAGTATTATTAAGGACATATGTTGATTTTTGTACTTCTACACTAGAATGTTGCTACAAATGATGGTTACTTAGAAGATATTATTTTATAGTTTTTAACGCAGCAGCGCTCTCTATCGACATTTTTTAAAAATAATTTTGAATTTTAGTAGGAATAAAAAACTTGTTTCTTAAATGACTTATTTCCTAAAATTTTTTTTTGCTTGACTTTTTAAATTGCCGATTATTTTTGGAACACCTGGGATATACATAACCAAAAGAGTACTATATCTCATTTCTATTGTTTATAATATTTTTTTAAACTTTATCACTTTTTCAGAAAGTTCAAAGACCGTGTCTATTTCCTGAAGTCTTTGTCCATAGATATTGATCTTAACAAATGCTGTTGAGTCACCATCTTAGATCCGTAAAGTAGAATGAGATATCCAGCCCAACATGACCAGTAGAGATTACTTTTTGTTCCTCCCTATTAAGTGGCCACAAGTCACCCTTTCGACAAAATCCATTTGGTTCAAGGATTACAATGCACCATACGTACTTTTAGTGGTAATCCCTGGTGGGCCATAAAAGCAATGGGGAGAAAAAGACATTTTGTTTGGGTCCTTGCCTTACGACGACATGCGAGCTATAAATTTAGCGTTTAAATGTCGACGTATGTCCTTTACGGTCCAAGAATGTATTTGTGAGTATTTTCTTGCTAGTACGCCACATTATTGTCAAAAACTTTTTTCGATGCATATTTCACAAACAAATTAATATTTAATTGCTGCATTATTATTATTTAGTCCATTTTTAAATTGAAGACTCTCAATAATAATTCTTTAATAAAATTTTTGAAACAAATATAGTGAGATAAAAAATTTCATGCTGAAAATGAACTGAGAAAAATTCATTTCTTCTTTTTTTCCCCTCTGCTCTGATATTCTCTTTGGTGTTTATACAACCATTTTCGCTTTGTAAAATAAAGACCAATAATATTGTTTTGCTTTTAAGAAATTATGACGCAAAAAGCATTTACTTTAACAATTCATTCACTAAGATTTTACCCCGAAAACAATATTTATCACTAGCAACGTTGAAATCAAACTAATTGATACCTGGGATATTTAGATTCTGATAATGAGCTTATGATTATTAAAAAAAAAATAGGTAATTTTGTCAAGAATAGGCGGTTGTCAAGAAAGTAATTCAAAGTTTATTTTGGTTCTATACAATATTAATTTTGTTTATTGTGGTTAGCACAGACACTACCTTTTACTTAATTTTTCGCTGCAACCATATTTACAGCACCGTCCAAAATTACTATAATTTTTGTTTTCAACTATATAACGATCTAAGACAAAAGCAATAATTCCTTATTTTTTAAACATATTTCTTCAAAACATGAATTTAATTGGTTATAGTATTAACCCCTTGTGAGCTGTTTAAGGATTTAAATAAAAGTAGAATATTTTCAATATATAAATTTCTCTTATGTGGCACCATAAATGGGGGAATTTCTCTGTCTTAATTGATTACATTATAGTTCATTCATTTCGTTTGGTCATTTTAAAATTTTCTTGCATTTTAAAGGCTTTTTCTTAAGAACGTTGTTTTTGAGAAAATTTCTTTGCGTGATAGCAATGTTTTGAACTAAAACTATGGTCTAAGCTTGAATTTGATACTTTTATCAAGCTTTAATTAAGAATATTGCGAAGTTTTCTTTAAAAATTATTATTAAACAATGATATTAGTTCCCTTTCATTGTTATTCTAATATTCCTAAGATATTAATTCAGGACACAAGTAATCATATTATTGATCTAGAAAAAAAATTGGTCATAAAAAAAATTTAGGTGATGCAATTTGCCATAGAATTGATACCGTGACATGAAACATTCGTATTTTTTGAGTTAAAATGTGTCCTTTTTTTGCAAAAATTATTTATAAATTTTTCAACATTACTTAAAAATTTTAATTTTAGGATCCCTGCTTTCAAAGTATAAAATAAAAATTCAGACTGAGCCTTTTTTTAAGAAAATGTGATGAAACTAGCGGAATACCTTAAATATGTTCGTATTAAAAGTTCTAAAATGTATTTGCCGTTATTATTGTTTTATTTCAATCATTTTGAAACTATTATAGCAAAAGTTTTTAACTATTACTATAGCTAAAATATATGAAGCTAATATAATATAATATTAATTTTCTAAATTTACTAACATCATTTTTAAGTTGCACATCTTTTTTTAAGATCTTTGTGTTTTACTACTTTAATAATAGCGTTTTGAAGGAAAATTTCTTCACAAAATATTACGTAAAGCACAGAAATTGTTTCTTAATTACTTTTGCAGTTAATTGAGTTATTTTACAGTCGTGAAAAGACTTAAATGACATCAAAGACTTAAATATTTAATGCGTAACTTCATTACTTTTAGTAATAAAGTTACTATTTTAATTGAACATTCATTCTTAGCTGTTTAGTTTAAAATAAAATGGGCTAATTGTAATATCTTTACTTAAACTTAGTTCGAACCAGTAACAGTACCTGCAGTGGAAAGGGCGTGCTGCTTTCTTAAATCATTAAATTTAAGAACAATTTAATCAAATATTGATTTTAATTCAAGAATTGAACTTTAGCTGACTCTGATAGCCATGACTTGTTTTTGGCCACAGTGTCAAAAAAGATGAATTTAACATAAAAAATAATTGTAATTTAAACATAAAATGTTTTAATTTATGTCATCGATGGACTTAAAAAAATTTCATTTCAATAATAATATTAGGGATGTCACGGGTAATTTTTATTATTTTCAATTCTTAATAAGCTTTAACAAGAACTAGATTTATACCCATTCTTCATACGGATTGAAAAGAAAGAGAAGTGATCAATAAATTAGTCTTAATAAACATCACGAAATCATGCTCAAATCTGAAAGTTATCGCTAAATTAATTAAGCTAAAACAATTTTAATTTTGTTTATTTTATTATTTATTGTCCTTCCCGATTTTTTTTTGTGTTATAAGATTTTCCTGTACATGTCCCTTTTGGTTTGCTGCAGAGGTATCTTGTTCCCAATATTAGCATTATTAGTACTTATTAAAAAACCACAATCAGAAAGATTACGGGTTTTCTAGATGAAGAAGCACCTCTTTCTCCTTTTTATTTAGCTTTTTAGTGCAAAACTTATTTTTTCATTTCAAGGATTATTGCTGTCAATAACAATATGGCGATTTCTCATGGTTTATATATCCTGTGAAAATTAACTTTAAATTGTACAGAAGAAAACTATATTTTTAAATTAAAAAAAAAAAAAAAAGGTCCCACAGTGGACTGATCGTTAAGACACGCTTCCCATTAGATCACCGAAGTCAAGCATTACTGGCTGCGGTCAATGTGCGGGTGGGTGACCACTTGGATTAGTCTGCGTAGGGACCGAGGGTGTGCGGTATTGGTCCTCGTTAAACTGTTCTTCCGTAAAGTGCTCGACTTCGCGTGCAGGTCGTTGGGCTACCGAAGCGGGGGTGCCATCCCCTCTGCAGAGGATCAAAATTGTGATGGCTTGTCTTCGAATCATCCTCAGGGATGTTTCGCAGACCGTCGCCAATAGCCCATTGTGCAGCTCTAGTGCGACGTAAATGAACTACCTACCAGAGTTGGCCGTTGATTACAGTAATCGATTACAACTGTAATTGATTACAGATAATTACAGCTATGTAATCAATTACTTGTAATCACGATTACAAGTAAACAATTACTTGTAATCGTGATTACAACTTTCAAAAAATTTTGATTACAGCTGTAATCATGATTACAATTTTGATTACAGTAATCAATTACTTGTAATCATGATTACAACTTTCAAAAAATTTTGATTACAGCTGTAATCATGATTACAATTTTGATTACAGTAATCAATTACTTGTAATCATGATTACAAGTAATTGCGATTACAAGTAATCACAACAAAAACGATTACAAGTAATTATGATTACAAGTAATCAAAATATATGATTACATGTAATCATGATTACATGTAATTTGATTACATGTAATTGTGATTACTTGTAATCAAATTATACGATTACAAGTTATTACGATTGTATACTATAGTCAAATTTTTTATGTAAGTATTCATGTGTTTATATATTTTTATGTACATAGAATGTACGCACGCATGAACGCACAATTTGCGATTCCTATACATACAATGTATGCACAAACGTTGTTTGTACGTACAATATTCATAATTATATTGTAATATACTTAATGCAATGCGCATATGCTTAGTACATATAATTATGCATTTATGATACATGTACGCATGTATGTTAGTTTGTACAAAAAGGCAATATTTTGTATCTTTGTATACATAGACAATGTATGTATGAACGTATATGAAAATAATGTTTATGCGTTTGCATGCTTTTATGCACTTAAGTGCATATATTGTATAAATTTACGATAATAGCACGTATATACAATGTACGTTTGTATATAAAATTGTACGTATTTGCGTACAATATGTAAAAATGTTATTTAAAGGTACAATATATGCACATAGTTGCGTAAATAAAAAGCGTACATGTATACATGCATATTTATATGTACATCGATATATGTGCACGCAAAGTATGTACTTATGTACAACTTACGTATGTACTTGTATAACTACATACTTTGTTAATACTTATGCGCATGTAATGCATGGATGTACAAAAAAATAGTTATATGCACAATGTATGCATGTGCATACGACGTAGACATGTACATAATTACAAGTTATGTACAAATACGTGCGTACATTTAAATATATGTAATTACAATATACACATACATTGTGCATACATTAAAAAAATTTATATGAGTAAAGTTATTAAAAATTTTTTTAAAATTATTCTAAGGTATATGAAACTCGACCTCATATTTTTTAGAAAGCAAACGATAATTTTATTTGGAATTTCTAAATATTAATTCCACACATAAAATTTACCGTTTTTCTTACCATTTAAAAAATTTGTATGAATCATGCATTATGCTATAAAAAAATAAATCTGTATTGTCAAACATTTCATGAAAATACCTGAAAATAATTTTTTATTCAGAGAATTTCAAAATGATATAGAACAATTAAAGCTGAAAACTAAATTTAAATATCGTTTGATTTTGTCATTTAACTTGCTTGAGTCATTAAAAGTTAACTTACATGCATTTTATTTATTGCATTGTACACATATTTAGACATAAATGTAATGTACATATGTATACGTGTAATGTATGTACGCATGTACAATGTATGTACATACATTCATGTATTGTACGTGCATGTATAGTACATATGAATATGCATACATGGAACATACGTGTATTGTACATGTGTGGATACATTCATTGTACATATATACATTGCACCATATGCATAGATAGGGATAGCATGCATGTACACATGTAAAATTTGTACGAAAGAATTATGCCCAATATATTTATGCACATACGTACTGTATATGTACACACATATGTACATTATATGAACATTATATGTTCATTTCATCATATGTACATTATATGAATATACATCTGTACGCTATATGTATGTACATCTGTACGCTATATGTATATACATCTGTACAATATATGCATCTCAAATGTGTGTACGTACGTTATGCATGTCGAATGCATGTATGAATATATGTGAAATATAAATACGCCCAATGTACGTACAATAGTTCACAAATGTATTATGCATATTTGGATACTTACATTAAGCATGAACATATTATGTACATGTACATAAATACACTGGACATGCATATCATGTACATGTATACATACATATATTGTACATCCTACAGATATACCTATATTGTACATGCATACATATATTGTACTGTTCATAAATAAATTGCACATACATGCATGGGACATGCATTGTACAGACAATGTATGTATGTTCGTACAAACACAAGTACTTGTATATACATGCGTACATGAACATAGATATACATTTTACATACACAAATATTAGCATAAAATGCATATATTCATTGTGTATAAATGTACATGTATACATGTACAGTGTATGTACATGTGTGTGATACTAAAATGTCTGAACATATGCACTAGATAAAATCATATGTACATACATTTCAGTTACATTCATTTGTACGTATACAAATACGTACAAAATGCAGTACATGTTAATACGTGCAAAATGTATCTTTATAAAATACATTCTACTATCTACTGTAAAATATAATCATTTATAAGAATACAATAGTCTTGTAATCGTGTAATTAGATTACATGTAATCATGATTACATGTAATCAAATTACATGTAATCAAATTACATGTAATCATATATTTTGATTACTTGTAATCATAATTACTTGTAATCATTTTTGTTGTGATTACTTGTAATCGCAATTGAATGTAAATTATAATCATTATAAATATAATCATATAAATTATAATCATGTAAATTATAATTGAATGTAAAATATAATCATTTATAAGAATACAATAGTCTTGTAATCGTGTAATTAGATTACATGTAATCATGATTACATGTAATCAAATTACATGTAATCAAATTACATGTAATCAAATTACATGTAATCATATATTTTGATTACTTGTAATCATAATTACTTGTAATCATTTTTGTTGTGATTACTTGTAATCGCAATTACTTGGAATCATGATTACAAGTAATTGATTACTGTAATCAAAACTGTAATCATGATTACAGCTGTAATCAAAATTTTTTGAAAATTGTAATCATGATTACAAGTAATTGATTACTGTAATCGACTATGTAATCATGATTACAGCTGTAATCAAACTTTGTAATCACGATTACAAGTAATTGATTACTGTAATCAATATTGTAATCATGATTACAGCTGTAATCAAAATTTTTGGAAATTGTAATCATGATTACAAGTAATTGATTACTGTAATCAAAAAATGTAATCGATTACATTTTTGGCCAACTCTGCTACCTACCTACCTTGAATAAAAAAACGCAATAAAATTAATATATTTCTTTGGATATAATTTTTTGCTTCTTAGTGGAACACTAGGGTTGCGGTAGTTCAGAGGACAGAATGCTTGTTTTACAAGTGAGGTGACCCATATTGGAATCCCAGCATTGATTGGTTGTACAAATGCTACCATTTTCCCACACCGAGCATAATGGTTACAATTACATAGTCATATTCATAGAATTTTGTTTATTTTTTATCTCAACGAAGTTCATTAGTTAAGATAATAGTACTTATTTGTTTAAAAAACAGTCATCTATTCGTAAATAACAGTATTTTTTGTGTGAAATAAACTGTTTAAAACTGGCACACCAGCTCTCAGTTTTTTCCATATATTTAAAAAATTTCTTTTTTACTTTATTTACTTTTTTACTTTATTTTTTTTTAACTTTATTTTCTTTTATTTAAGAAAATACAATTTGCAAGCCTAAATTATTTTATTTTCAAACCACAATATTTTCTTTAAAGAGACCTTAAACCCAAAAAATTATTTTTAACTTATTTTTCAAAAATTAATTTTTATCTTATTACACGAAAGATGTTTTTTGTGAAATTGTTCATTCATTTGACTTTATTCTTGAAAAACGAAAACCAAGCAAATAAAGTGAATTAAATATCTTTACATTAAAATGAATAAAGTTATCCTTTTTAAATTTACTTCTAACCAAAATACTCAAATTGAACTATAATTTAACTAAATTCCATTCCAATTGAACTAAGTAATTTATAAAATTTTCTTATCTGAAATTTGCATATTGCCCAAAAAGCTGATTATTCTTATTTAAAGATGAAATGTTAAATTGCATTTGTTAGATTTATGTAAATTTTAACCTTTTTATTCCGTTTTCATAAATTTATTCAGTTATTAAAATAAATATTAAATGCATGCAAATTTTGCAATTTCTTTTATATCTTTTTGAATAATCTGTTCACCATATTTTATTGGATAAAAAATAATGCATTCTAATTTGAATTATTTCAAGATAGATACCGTGTGAAAGATGATTCCTCTTGTACTTTATTCAAATTTGAATTCATTTTTTATTAAATAATGAAAGGAAGAAACTTGTTTAACTCTCTTAGCGTTTTCTTGCTTTCTATTTAATAGTAAAATATATTTGTGTTACTCAAGCCGTTGAGGTATGAAGTTAAGGTATGAAAGGTATGAAGTTCCGAGAAGATAAAATTAGCGAGGGAGTTATAATTACAATTAGTATAATTAAATGAAAAATTAGGATCAAAATTTTTGTATCTCATTTCGCTAATTTAATTTTAAAATCGCAAGTCTTTTAGTTTCATAGTTTCCTATTAAGTTCTAACTACTCTTACTTGCACTTTCGTACTCTGTGTTGCAGTTTAATTTAGTTTTTCTCAAAGGCAATAAGCATAGATAAGCGATTACATTTTCAAAATATTAATAATAAATAAATAAATATTTATCTGATGAATAACTATTTTATGACCTAATTGATGCACAGAAAATTAGGGTCATGAATTTAATCAAAATCGTTAACATAATAGAACATCAGAAATTTAAATTTAAATAATGTCACGTATTTTCGTCATTTGTTATTTTCCCAAATAGAAAAAAAACTTTTCGGATAAGTACGGACATACAGCGTATGGATAAATTATTAAATATTAAAAAATACAAGCAAAAAAAATTAATTTATTGAAACATTACAAATGTCACGTCAGAGTTGGACTTGCAAACCTACAGATTTTAAAAGTACTCTTCAAGATTTCTTCTGCAAATTTAATCATCTTTAAACAACAGATAACTTAATTTTTAATAAATACAAATTAAAAATTGACACAAAGTGTAAATATGAGTGAGTTAAAGTATGATTTAGTTTTAAATGCCCTACAAAATATATTTTGTAAGCAATTAATTTATTTGCAGCGTTTCAAACTTCACTCTCAGAACTAAAATTCCCGATTTTGACGATTCAACGATCCTTGACCAATATTTCATTAGTTTTGAGAATCATTTTGTCACGAAATCACGGGATTTGTTGGACGATCGGAAATCAAATGGTAAAGTAAGTCGACCGGTCTCTGTGGTGATCAAGGAGTTGACCTCGTAACAGGGAGTCGTTCCCGCTTCGAATCCCGCATCGGGCATGGGTTTAATTTATCTCTGTTACTTCTGTCCTTGTTTACTTAGAGTGACATTTATTCATCTATATAATGCCCACGACAAAGTGTTTATTAGACAAGTTCGACTCGTTAAGCACTGGAAGTTTTATTTTTTTAAAGAAAAAATCTAATGACGAAAGATTTTTTTACTTGTGAAGAAATTCGTTTCCTCGAAGAAGGGACAGTAGTTATTTCGTCACTTTGACGAAATAACTATTATTTAACTATTCTATGACTTTCCCTCAGAGCATATACCGTGAAATGGTTTCGTTAAAAGTCAAAAACATTTCCCGAGATTTGAGTATCCATTTCTTACAGTGTTTAATTTTTACTATTATGCATACAAAAAATGAAGCTTTTTATAATATTTTTAATAAAGCAAGATTTTTCTCTATTTTTACTGCATTTGATATCTTTAAATATCACTCACATACAAAAATCTGACAGAATATTAACGCATGCATTGTTCACAAAATTCAAAAATTTAAATACCGGGTACTTTCCCAGAAATGACGGTCAATTAATAAAAAGCAGAATGATGCAAAATTAATAGATAAAAAAAGGAAAGAGATAGAAAGTTAGAGTTTGCAACGCTCTCTTGGGAAACTAGATAGTTTTTTTCTACAAGTTTAAAGTATGCTAAGAATTTCCTCGACATAATTATGTCACTGATATCTGATAAAACTATAAAACAATGTATTCAAAGCAAATTTCTTTAGCCACAAACAACGTTGTGGCATAGTCTGAGGACAAAATGTTTTTCTTCATCACATATATGTGAATCGCAGTGGTCTAGCATCCAACAGAAAACATTGTTTTATAGTGTTTTTGATCAACAATGTCAAAACATGACTAAATTTGTAAATAATTTTCAAACTCCCAGTTTTACTAAAAAAAAGCAGCAGTTTACCCATTTCTATATCCCTTTTTGTCATATTTTTATTTATTTATTTATTTTAAATGGGGTATCGCATTTTTGTAAAAACCGTAATTATATTTTACACTCGCAAACAATGGTTTAGCATTTAAATTTGTAATTAAAAAGATTCTGTGTGTATTTTTAGTTTGAAAAATCAAAAGAAATATCGTGAAAAATATATAGTAAAATATACAAAATAGCTGTATAATATAAAATAGTTTAAAAATATAAAGCAGATAAAGTATTTAGGAAAATTTGTTGCTAACTTCATAACACTATTGTTAATATAATGAAAATTATGAGCTACTACGCATTGTTATAAACCCCTTCCTTCTCGCTCCTGTGAAAATGACGGGGTGAGGTTTCACCCTCTATTTCTCGATCCCGTGAAATTGACGGGCTGGAGGGTTCAGTAGTAACGCGCCAATAAGAATAGAACTAATTCATTTCTTATGCCCGGAAAACATTTTATTTCTCATTTTGCACACCAGTAGCAGTACCAGGATATTTTTAAAGTAATTGTAGATAGTTAGTTTATTTTAAACTGGATGTCAGCACTAATCAAATATGTGTATTTGTGATATGTGATAAAAAATAGGCACTTTTATGACCGTTTTCTTGAAAATTAACCGATCTTTAAGGGGTTAAACGATAACAGGAAGAATTGATAACTAATGAATACACTGGGTATAAAAGTGTTGTCAAAACTACCAGAATGAGGCAAAAATTATCATGTTCTGGCTCCATGAGAGCACCAAAATGCTCGATTATTTTTACCGAAGCACTTCGGTAATGATTTTGGTAAAATTAACTATAAAATATGGTATTATTCAGGACTCCCCGTTTATAAACTATATAACGTTTTTAAACTTGTACATTTCGACAAAAACTAGACTGAAAATGTCATTAAAATCTGTAGCTTAGGAGCAGCAAACCTAATTTCAGATTTGAAATTTTCAAACCTAAGTTAGGCAAGATCAAGTATTCGTATAAAAGACAGCAAGTTTTTTTCCCCAGTGTAATTTTTTAAACGTCATTATTTAAGTAAAAAACCCAGTCAATTATGTATACAACTTTATAATTTTTTTAAATAACTTCAATTAGATAACTTGCTTCTTCTATTTTGTTAACAACCTTACTGATTGTATTGATTTTGTGAGCAACATTATTAATATGAACATGAAATGAGCATTACAGAAGTGAACATTAACATGATCATGAGGTTTTAATAAAATACTTAAAAGTTTTTTTACATAAGTAAACAACTTATAAGTGCACAGATGTTATTTAAAAATTATAAGACTTTAATATTCTGAAGAAATTTAAAGAAAATTATCAAAGGCATTTAAATGGGATTTTATATTTCTATGCTTTTAAATTTATTCTTACCAAACTTTAATTTCTATCTAAGTTCAATGCTGAATGATGCATAAAAAACTATTTTAATGAAATGCTTATTAAATAAAGCAAAATATCTCAAAAAAGTATATATTTCATATTTTTGTTAAAAATGCATCGTTCTTTTATTTTTTGAAATAAATCTGAGTTAATAGACTCCTCACAAGTCATGTATTCTCAAAAAATTAATAGAAGAAAGGGAAAAAACTTAAACTTTTTATTTGCAGAATTTCTTTCAAAACTCCGTTTAAGCTCTTCGAATTGCTTTTGTTTTCTCAATCTTTTCTCTCAATACTTTAAATAGTTTTGTTTCTTCAAGAGAAAAAGATAAATAAGAACATTAGCGACTCTATTTTTTTTTAAATAAATAATTTAACCTTGTGGATTTTCCTTCCAGATCGCTTGTTGAGCAGGAAAATGAAATCTGAGTAAGGAGAAAAGAAATAAAGAAAATTATACTGCAAAATTTAAAAATTCAAAGAAAGAGAATTTTTTTTAAAAATGAAAGTCATACATTTTAACAACTTACTTTCATGTTTTTTTATTGTTTACTATTCACGAATTCATACTTTATTATTTTCATCTGGATCAACTGTTTCTTGAAATGAAAACGTTACTAATTTGTAAAGCTTTTTTTTTTTTGAAAAAAAAAATCACAGTTGCAGATTTAATTTTTTTATAAATGATTTTAAACTTGATTTTCTCTTTCAAAAAAGTTATTGTATTTAAGTTATTTTTTTAAGCAATCCTAACTTGCTAGCTAAGATTCATTTTTCTCAAAAAATTAGAAATTTAATGTTGCCTCTTAACTTATGTTTTAATTTTTAATTGCTGTATTTCATTTTTGTAAATCAGATGCTATGAGAGATATTTATTACGTTGACAGAATTTCACAGTTCAAGTATTCAGAATTGTCAGAATTTCACAGTTCAGGTTTCGGTCTCTCATCATTCTTGGCTCAATGTGAGAAAATATCAGTTTTATTTGAAAATTTTATTTATTTATTTCTTAATAGTTTTTTGAGATTTTCGGTTTTGTAACTAGACTGTAATATGATAGAATTCCTTAATGACCCTCAATTAAATACGATTTTTCCAATTTCACTTCATATTTTTAAGGCATTATGATTCAGTAACCACTTACTGTTTTTAATTTCGTATCCTATTACAATTTATTTACCTCTCAAAGCTAATTCTGAGTGTTTAGTTTTATAGAATCATTCCTTGCAGTAAGGAATTATGGATAAAATTGCTGTAAAAAGTACTTGTATCAAAGTGCAATATCCGTAAAATCCAATTTTGCCATAAAATTTGTACAGTACTTTTTACAGCATTTATTACAGTGATTCAGTGATTTTACAGTAAATATTACTGAAATATTACGAGATGATTTTTTATTCCGTAAAATTTCAAGACATTAATTTATCTTACGAAGAAAAATAGCTGAATTGAGGGTACTTGTACTTTTATCCAACATTCAGAGCATTCACAAATTTTTACAAATGCATTTGCTTATAAAGAAGCTGAAGCTTTTTTATGTCAATTTTATTCTTATACTGGGTTATAGCTCTGTTGCAAAAAACAGGCTCTAACAATTATATTAAATATTCTTTTTTCGGTTTTGAGTGAAGTGTTTTTTCTCCATCAGAAATTAATTTGGGGGAAAAAAACGATAGTAAGAACTTTTTCATCTGTTTTAATAATCTTTATGGATTATTTTTATAATCAAAACGTTTTGATGCAAACAAATTGAGAAATAATAAAAATTGAGATTACTATAATCAAATTTTTATATTCCCAAACTATTTTCTTGAAAAAAAAAAGGAATATTTGTTCTTTTTTAAAAATAATAGAAAAGAAACCTTTTTCAATAATCATAAATAAATATTTATTATTTTCCGTCATTCTTTTCCTTTGTTCTTACTGTATAGCAATTTATGAGAAAAAAATGATTTTTTAATCAAAGATATTGAAGTAAAATGTTGGTATGCGTTATATTCTTTCTGTTTAGCATCAATACTTTTCTTTTTCTTATAATTAACACAAAGTCTTAAATTGTTAAAAATAATGATTAAGCGTTAAATGGAAATAATTTCTTTTTCATACTTCAATTCTTAATTCCAAAGAAAGTATTAGTAAGGTAATTAAATGATAGTAGAATTAAATAGAATTTCAATAGAAGTAAATACGCCTACAGCATGTGCTTAGAATATTTGTTTTCTATAGATGTGTAGAAGATACATAGTTAAAAAAAATTCTATTCTATTCTGGGAGAATAATTAGAATAGGATCTCAGAGTTTGGATAGGAATCTTTTTCTTTCACCTGATGCAGTCTTACATCGTTTTAAAATCAGAAAAAATAGAAATTTTAAGGAATATAAATTATTACGAAAATAGTTAACTATTACAAGAATTGTTTTAAAAATGATTTTTTCAAAATTTAATACAATTGAAACGATCTAACAATTTTTTTAAGAAAAAAAATGACTAGGAAAGGATTCTAACTTTAATTGAAAGCACAAGAAAAAGGAAAAAAAATCTTTTGAAGGAAATTAGCTGTCGTGTTTGCATTTAAAGAATATAAAGTACAAAATTCCGCACTTTCTAAATACTTTTATTTGAAAATGCATTAAATATTCTGTTAATTTATATTTTATTTAAATTCGAAGAAAATTTGTTTGCTCATTAAGATAATGAAATTTTGTTGTGTTTATGCATTTATTATAACGAAAATATGATATAAAGCTGAGTAAACTTAAATAGCCCAACCACTTGGAACCTACTAATACGATTAACCTACTAATATAATTAATTAAGGATTTAAGAAAATACCAATAGTGAATTTCTAATTTTAAACACCTTAAAGGGTCTCCTAAGTTTCTACAGACTGAATAACATAATTATGAAATAAAATGACAATTTTTAATGATGCATATTTTTGAACAATATAAAACAGTGTAAAAACGTTGAAGTATATTTTAATAATATTATTAAGCTGAACGTTTTTTGGAGAAGTATTGTAGAAGATTATATTTTTCCACAGAATTAACTGTTTTCAAATAGGAGGGAACTGCCATACAGGAATTTTCTTTATGCATTGATTTCTGATTGGTCAAAATAAAGGCGATATCGCTACATGTTGGAAGCCGCGTTTTCAAATGAAGATCATAAACAAAGACATCGTTTTCTGAAATGAAAGAGTGCGTATTTCGTCAATACATAGGTGCGTAAACATTTCCTTACTCATTTTTTAGGGTAAACGTTTCTATTTTCTCTGAATAATATTTTATTAAGTCTATTTAAATGACTATGTAATATATATCTATGTAAATTAATTATCAATTTTTTATAATAGTTTTGTGTAATAAGTGTTCTTCTGAGTGTATGAAGAATTCTTTTTTTTCTCTTCCTTAGAAATACAGTTTTAGAACTTTCATTGTAAAATTACGGTTAAATAATCAGCAGCAGTCCGTCAATCCAATTAACCGTTAACTATACGGTTAAAAACATATTTTATCTTTACGGTTTGGACCGTTTACAATTTGCATGGTCAAGAAACCATGAAAGCAAAACTACATGGTTTTTTAAGCATTTATAGCATGGCTCTAAATCGTAAAAAACAAATTTAACTGGACATTGGAGCTAGTCGTATAGGTTGGTAAAGAGTTTTGGAGTTGGGTTGTGGTTCAGTTGTGTTTTATCAAATGATCGTGATTGAATTAGTTTATCTGAATGTTTCACCTATCGTAAGAAATGAGAAATACTAGACTTTTTTTGTGTTAAACAGCTTTACGTTGCTGCCATCTATGTGTGAATGATAGTACCGTATTCTAATTGTCCAGGGTTTCAAATTGGGGAGTACAGGGTGCTGAAAACTCTTCATGTGATGAAGAGAATGGCGGAATTATTGTTTTGGCATCAATTTTATTATTTTTTTGCCAATTTCCAAATATCTTAATTCTTACTGTTTCTTTGTATATCCAAAGTTTAAGTAAATCGATATATCATTTGAAAAATTTCTAATCGATTTTTTTCAAATAATTAAAAATAAATAAACAAGAAAAATTTATTCTGAACTATTGCTCTTTGTTTCAGGATAATCTTTTAAATAGCAGTAATAAAAATATTTTATTTAAAAATACTATAAATAAATTTCGTTAATTTATATTGTTTTGTTCACCCCCCACAAAAGTCTTTTTTTACTCGTTATTCTAAAATTTTAGTTTTTCCATCCAATCTTTTAGAGTGCTTTTTAATGATGAGTGATTTTAATGAAGTAAAAAGTAGTGATGACCAAAAAGTACGTAAAAATAAAATGGTAAATAAAGACTTAAAGGGAATGTAGTTCCCATTTTCCTTTAAGTCTGAAAAGTGAATTTCCAGTTCAATGGCAAACATATAACTTTATGCTCTGGCATTCTCTAAAGGTTGAATCAAGGCATTTAAATTAAGAGATTTATCACTAAAATAATGTTAGTAATTTATCACTAAAATAATGTTATTTATCATTAAAACAATTAATTAAAGTTAGTACTGGTCCCATTCATATACATAGTTTATTACAAAATTTAAAGGTGTTTGTGAGCTGGGATAGCTTGGTTGGCAGGGCGCTGTACTCACGTTCGTGAGAATGGAAGTTTGAATCCAGTAGGTCAAAGATTTCACGTGTAGTAAATGGTGACTGGTGTACGTTACATTTGTCGGGTCACAAAGTCCTCCATGTTCCCATTACAAATTATACTTCTTGGTGTACTATTGGCGATTGATAGGTGGTTCATGTCAAAATTACTGTCTGTGGATGAATGAACGGATGTATGAATGGGTCCAGTCTGTAAAACGGGTTTGACGTATGGGTGTATCAGAAATCTTGGTCATAGATGGAGCCACCGGAAAACAAGAACAATCACATCCCCTCTTCCTTAATGATAGACGACGACAACAACAACAAAGGTCTTTGGGTAGGTTAATGTTGTAGATTCTATTGAAACTGGTAAAATAATTTTGGCACATTATTTTTAATGTATTACCCTTTTATAAAAAATAAGCATGTAATTCTTAAAATATTACAATATGTGTGTACTTCATTTCTTTAAAAGACATTAAATAATTTTTTCATGTTCTAATTTTGCCATACGTGTAAAGCTAAGATCCTTTTCTCGATTAATAATAATTTTACGATAGTCTCAAATTCATTTAAAGAAATTTAAAGCACTTTAATTACACTTTTGTGCATTTTTACAATTGCTGCAATTTTATTATTTTTTCAAAAATCATTTTGTCAGAAAATAATTAATTTTTTAAATCACAACCTGGGAATATTTATGCTTTTAATTGCATCAAATAATTCATTGATTTGTTATTTTATTAAGTTACCTGAAAATATTTATGTTCCATGATGCAAGAGACACCTGATGAATCAAACATATTTTCATAGAATTCTATCTAAAAAATAAGTTAAGATAATAATGAAAACATTATATTGCATGAAACTTTTTTGTTATGAAAAAGGAAATTAATGTTGCTTAAAGGTGTTTTAATATTTAAAAATAATATTAAACTTCTAATAAATTAGCAAAGTTAGTAAATCGACATTAAATTTTTCTAGATAAACTTCTGCCTAAGGCTACTCCTTATTGGAAAAATAGCGTTCTCAGTAAGTTTTATTGTTATTTTTTTCTTCAAATTTTTATGAACGTGTCACACCATTAAAAAATAATTAAAAATTGACCTTAATTTATCTTATTTTTATTTTATGTGCTAGAAAAATAAATTGTGGGAAAAAACGAGTTTATTGATTTATTTTTACGAATAACCTTTGGAAGAAGAAAAATATTTACATAAAAAACGGAACTGCTAAATTGTTCCGGTAATAAAAAGATTGTTTTCCCTCGAGTCAATAATTAAATGAAATGAGATCCTTTTTCACCTTTTTATTTATGGTAATCGATTTACTTTCTTGCTCTTGCTCTTTTTTTTACTCTTTAAAAATTTCAAGCTTAATTATTGCATAATCTGTGTAATTGTAATAATGGCTTAATTGGTACATGAAAGGAGTTTAATTTGTCTTTATGTCAACTGTTCATCTTTTAACAAATTTATGAAGCAAAAATTTTAATTTAAGCATTTAAAATGTTTTTGTTTAATTGGAGTAGAATATAATACGTATGAAGTAGTTCTATAATTACTCGTTATGGTTTAATTACTTTTCAGATTTTATAATTGCATAATCTGAACAATAGTAACAAGAGCATATCATAGATATAATAGTTATGAATGGCATAGTCAGCATGTCATGGCTTTCTTATTATTAAAATTTTGCTTATTGTTCATGGTTAATATATTCGCAGAATTTAAATAATTGAAAAAATGATCTAATTGGTCGTATTTGAAGAAAAGCTTGATTTTTTTTTTTTTAATGTCGTGTTTAGGTAAATAATAAAAATAAATAATGTATAAATAATGTAAAAATAATAAATGATATTTGGTATAATAAAAAAAATAATGTAAAAATAAAAAATGTCTGCTTGGTCTTTTACAGACTCTTAAACCATTCGATTAAGAATGTCGAAATTTGG
Source organism: Parasteatoda tepidariorum (assembly GCF_982258835.1). Classification (NCBI taxonomy): domain Eukaryota; kingdom Metazoa; phylum Arthropoda; class Arachnida; order Araneae; family Theridiidae; genus Parasteatoda; species Parasteatoda tepidariorum. Next base: position 64,247,842 of record NC_141762.1, on the reverse strand, counting down.
CATACTGAAAGATGGAAGTACGGAGAAGGTCATTGTTGACAATAGAACATTCTAATATGAATTGTTCGAGCTAGATAGCGAAAAATGAGAGGAATTTTCTGATTGGTTAAGCGCTAGACATTTTTTTAAATTTAAACAACAGAAAATGATATTTTTTCAAGTATTTTAAAGATGAAATCAGTGATGTTTTCAAGCTTACAGATTTTTTTTGATTAAAAAAATAATTTACTGCCACGTGCTTCAATACTTAATTATTGTTTAAAAACTATGTGAAATAAATTCAATGGAAAAGGATTAGTCATCTGAAACAATGTGTTTATTTTATTTATAACAATTTTGTTTATAAAAGTGAAAAATTTAAAATCAAAGGTAATTATATCTTTTTGTTCAGAGAACAAATAATAATTAATAAATTTTTTAAGATTATATTTTTCGTTTTTTTAGAATGGTGAAAGAATTGCTCTTTTTTATTCGTAAATAAAAGAAATACAATAAATAGTATAAAGACTGGTTTTCCTGTTAAGTAAAATAAATTAAAAAAATAATTAATTAAAAGTTTTGAAAGCACGCTTCTTCTGGTATCTTAAAATCAAAATATTTCCAAAATCGCCCTAGATATTGATTTTTTATTTAATTTAAGCGCTATTGTATAAAACCAAACAACGAATGAGTGATAGATTCAATTTCCTGCATGATAATACTTTAAATGTTCCTCATAAGATAAAAATAATGACTTATTTTCTTTCTTTACTTCCTTCAAAAAAGGAATAAATATTGAAGAATAAATTATATTAATTAAAAAAAGAATTGCTTTTTAAAGTTTTCAGTCACTGATAAAACTAATTTAATTTGAGGGTATTGATTTTTATAGATCTCAACTACTGACAAAATTAATTTATTTTAAATACAAGTATGTTATAAATTGATTTATCAGCTCATCTTTAATTTAATTGTTCCATCCTTATCTACGGAAAACCTACGTTAAATAAATTAAAAGGTCTTTCTTTCAAATAACGTAATACGAAGCTATGTTAATAAACAAGTTTTTGAATTTTTTCTATACATTTTTTGAATAAAATGATAAGAGTTTTTTTAAAAAGTGACATCTTTGACAAAATAGTGTTTGTAGTAAGATTTTTGTTACAATTAAAATATTTATTTATTATTTGTTTATAATTTTCAGAGGTAAATGTTTAAAAAAATAAAAGTAATAAAAATAATGTTATAATTGTTTTGTTTTTCAGTGTATAAAGTAAAATTGCAATTTCTAAAATATTTACTTTGTTCCCCAGTACAACTCAGGAAGTAAAAGAATTAATGTATATATTTTACAATAGCCCAGAAATTCTTAAGAAAAAATTTTTTACTTCCTTAATAACTGAATTTTTAAACGTGTAGGTTCTACGCCCTATAATGTTCATTGTTAATAGCAAAAAATGTCATAAAAGTGATAAAAGTCACATTGAAAATAGATATAGATATATAACAAATAGATATATTTTGCATACAGGTCAGCATAGCAATATACTAGTATATTGCTATATTGACCTCTAATTTCTAACATTTTAACTACCTAATTACATAGTAAGAGCAACTGTATAGTCATAAATATTCAGATATTCAAAAGATCTCTTATGTTAAATTATATGAAATACTGGCATAAAGTTTTATACAGAGGTATCCTTTATTAAGTTAAAGTGCTCCTTAAACCTTTTGATAATTTTCGCAAAGGAAGTTTTAATGCGTTATTTTAATGATGATTTTGATATAAAGTTATTTGAAGTAAAGGGTCTATAATATAAGAGTCTATTAATATAAGAGTCTATAAGTAGAACTATATAGTTAAAATTATTTGGTAATTTATTTGATGTCTGCAACAGAAATTTAAAGTTTGTAAAATATTATTCATGTATTCTAATTATATTACTATAAATATGGTGGTTTTCTACTCACAAGTTCAGGAATATTTTTTATTCATAAATGGTGCATTGAAACTTTTACTGAAGTGTCTGTCTATTTCTTGTAAGTATAGCGAAATGTAACAAATTTAATTTCAATTTGTATCGTATATCTAAGTTCAAAATAGTCTTTTTGAATATATTATAATAGAAAATTTAATTTGTAGTTTACTGAGGTCATGGAAATATATTTATATTTCATAGGCATGAAATGATGCTATTATTTCATTATTTTTAAATCTAGTAATTTTGGTTGAGCAAAAAAATCTTTCAATGAGCAAAAAATTGAAAAATATCAATTGTCAACTGAAAGAATTAATAATATTAGCTGATTTTCTTAAAAAATATTCTGCCTTTTCAATTCATTTATTGTTATCTTCTCTTCTAATTATAGGAGGTCAAAATTCAAAACAGTGATGTATTTATACGATATCGATAATTATATCTTCCAAACGTTATTATAAGTGCCCAAAATTCATTTTTCAATCACATTATAGGGCTTATCAGAGCAAAAAAATCTTTTTCTACTCAAAAGAACCCATTTAAAAGAAAATAGTGTTATTTGATGTTCCACGAAATTAAAATCTTTAATGAGATATACAACTAATCGAAATAGGAATGACCATTTCAACTATAGAATATGCAAATAAGGAACTTATTTATCTTTTTCTGAATAATTTAAGAAATATATTCTACTACCTATGTAATTAAGAAACATTAACTATCAATGAGTGAAAATTAGTTTTTTAACTCCACACAGGGAATTTTCTTTTAAAATCGACAAAAAAAAGAGTAATATTTCAAATATAAAAATGCTTTAGTATGTAAAGCATATATGAAATAGTATAGTGCACTCTAAAAAATTCAGTAAAAATACAAAGAGAAGAGTTAAAACTTTTGTTACAATACGTAAGTAAGTTCAAACACAAATAAGATAGTATTTCGTTAACAGAGTAATGAAAAATATCGGTGTTTTTTTTCCATCCTTCACACTTCTCTAAAGTGACTGTCTTTCAGGTATTTTTATGAATTGTTGTTTGTTTTAATTAGATGTGGATACTGTGGTAGTTAGCCATCGTGTGCCATATTTTCAGTCTGGGTTCGATTCTTCTTCTTCATCAGCACTACAGCCTAATGCAGGCCAAAACTTTCGCAATTAGCTGCCTCCAGGCAGGGCGACTATGAGCTAGATTTTTCCACCTGTTTATTCCCAACAACTTTAAGTCCTTCTCAACGCTGTCCAACCATCTTGTAGCTGGCCGCCCTCTTTTTCCAGTTCCTTCAATTTTCGAGAAAGTTCGATTCGAAAAGTTATGGGTTCGATTACCGGTGTTAAATTCAAGGTAAAGACTCAATGTCTATGAGGCGGTAAGTAAATGAAAAGGTAAGTAATGTTAACTGCAATTAAATGACGGAATTTACTCACTTTAGTTTTGTAAGAACTGCTAACATGTAATCTGCCATTCTGTACTGAATATTTTCTTGTTGAACTTTCTGCTTTTTGATTCTCCGAAATATTAAATGTGATTCCTGATAAATGATTTAATATAATTAACAAATGATATGGGATAGCCAGGTTGGTACGGCACTGGGCCCATGTCCAAGAGGTCGTGGGTTCGATCACTGAAAGGCAGAAGTGAAGTAAATGGTGACTGATGCACGTTAAATCTGTCGAGTCTCAAAGTCCTCCATGTTCCCATAACAAATCAAAGCCTCTGGGGGTACTGAATTGGAGATTGATTGTTCTCGGATTCAGGTCAAAATTACGATCCTTGGATGAATGAATGAATGAATGTATGAATGGGTCCTCTCTATAAACGCATGGGTGTGGCAGAAGTCGAATTCTTGGCCGTAGATGGCGCCACTGAAAAATAAGAACAATCGCACCCACTCTGCCTAAATGTCATACGTCAACAACAAATGATATAATACAATTAACAAATATTAATACACATTAATGAAATATTAGTTAACAATGAATTAATTAAAAAATGAAATATTATTTTTAATAAATATTTATGATAAAACAGTATACATAGATTTTGATGCTTTTGAGGTATAATCAGAAACATGCTTATGAAAGAATGATATCTTAAAGTGACATTGTGATTAAAAATCTAAAACAAATATCTAAATATTTCAGACTTTAAAACTGAATCTTACAAATATGATTAAATGGAACACTAATTACAGAAAAGCGTGATTTTGCAAGTTTGCAACTTGTTTTGTTCATAATTTTTTAATGGGTTCCTAATCTTAAAAAATATGTTTTTTTTCTCCAATATTTATTCTGCGCTCACTCCATGCGTTATAAATTTTGGCAGAGATAAAAGATAAAGTTCAATCCAACAAACAATAACCATTCAGCATGGAAAACGAACGACAGATATTCTCATTATTTCGATTTAAGTGTTTACTCTGTTCTAAGTTAGGCTATCGAAATTCGTAAAATAACAGTTTACGAAAACAAAGGGCATTCTTGGAAATACGGCAAAATATTTGTCGAACAATTGTTTTCATTTCCAACTATCATGAGCATTTAAAACAGGCAGTCTACTGTAAAAATAAAAACAACGAAAACTTTGGAATGCTGTTATTTTTTTCTGTTAATTTTTTTATGAAAAATAAAGATATGATTATTTATCGGACTACATACAGTTTTATTCTCCCTATTTGAGCTTAAATTATGTTATTTATTGTATCATTTTTTTAAGCTAGTGACAAAATAAGATAATTCTAATTTATTTATTTCACTTTGTTTTTTGGTTAAATTTTAATTTTGCTTTATACCTGGTTTTCCGTAAGCATAATTCAAAATCCATGTATTTAAAATCTTTGTTAAAAATGAAATTAAAAACATAATAAATTGATATTAATGGATAAATACAAATGAATTAATATTTTAATGTAGAACAAATATCAAAAACTCTTTCAGAATCCGTTGAATCTGAAGTAAGGAAGGCGGGACAAAAATATGAATATCTGTTTCAACTTAGTGGTTTTCCCAAGAAATTCTTATTTTCCGAGGCAAGTAAACAGGTTTTGATGTTTCATTAGAGATTCGTAAGATTTTGATAGAATTTTATTTTTTCTTGAGAATTTTTTTTTTTTTGTTACAGATTATTTGCGATTTCTAATGGCAATATACTCTAAGCGAGCCACGGTGACTCAGGTGATAGAGCATTCACTTTCCAATGAGGTGAACCGGGTTCGAATCCCGGCGATGTCTGTTCAGTACGAATTCTGCACCCGGCTTGCACCGATCACAGTACTGACGTAAATATATCCTTAATGGTTGACAGATAATGGGATAGAGTTCCATCGTGGCCAGACTAAACGTGGGAGGTTTTCCTTTCTATGTAATGCAAATGCTGATTAGTGCCCTCAAAATGTCCTCCAAGTAGGCAAATTTCTGCAAATGCTTTATCCAGGAGTTCCCTTGTCTTCTGGATTGGTTTTAAAATTACAAGGCTACGGAGTTGAAGATTGGTAGTAGTAAACCCAAAAAATTGGTTCTGCTGTTCATCGACGATTATAAAATGAAATATACTTTTAGCGCAATGATTATGAATCTCCCGGTATAAATGTGTTCATGGAATTCTAATTTTAAACAAAAATATAAGTTTGTTTAATTCAATTTCTTAGATACTCCAATTCCCAATAATGATATCATAATCTACCTAAATTATTATTATAATCCCTTTCATTGCAACAATTAAGAAATGATTATAATGAAATGACTGGCAGGGATCTTGTTTAAGAAATTTGAAATGCATTCATTGCAACTGACTTTAATTCAGAAAGGGAAGCACTTATAATATCTTCGTTCATTTAAATTAAGTTGCTTGAAAGCTTTAATCCGATTATAATGTTCTGAAAATGTGCTTTCCTTTAAATAAGTGACTTTTTAATGTAAATTGTATTCTATATGCTCTATTAAATTCATTAGAAATTCTTGGATTTGTGCTTTTGAATTCTTTATTAAAGAATGTACGTAATGTAATATCTCTAACTGATAAAGTTGCCAGTGATTTAGTATTTTGTTTGATATTTTCAGAGGCTCTAATAAATAAGTATACATTCGATGATATCTAATACGTTTATATATTTTGCATAAAATGCGTGTATTAATATACAATCTGAGTGATACTTAGAAATAAAAACATTTTTTCAAAACTTGTATAAGAAACTGATTAAAACTAAAAACTACTTAATATTCAATGTTGCATTGAGGTTTGCTGCCCTTATTTTTTTAAAAAAAAATAACTGATGTGTATTGAAAATTTTGTCAGAAATTTTCAATTCTTAGAGCAATATTTATTTATTAATTCTTGCTTAATAACATATACGAATTTCGTTAATTATTATCTTACTCCATTTTGCAGGAAAATTAATAACAGGTTAACAATCAATATAGGTGATTTTATTCTGGGACACACAATTTTAATGCATTGCAATAGAATAAATTTTATTCTTTTTAACTGAAATTTATTTATTAGATACTCTCAAATAGGCAAAACAAATTAAAAATTACTAAAATTGGTAAATAATTAATTTAAATTACGTTACAAATAGGATCTAATGTCTGATAATTAAAAGGATGTTTAAAAAAACGTTATTTAAAAGTAAAAATAAATTACCAATTGTTGAAAGTTTTAACTTGGCAGATAGAGGAAGAATGTCTAATTATTACTTCATTTGTAGGTAAGTTATAAATTAACTATTTCCAGACTTTTTTTAATTTTAAAAAATGCATTACTTTTTATAAACAAGTCTTTTTTTCAATATGATTATATATTTTATCAAACAACCTCAATTGAAAACAATAGCAATTTTATGTAAAACATTATTTATTTGTAATAATGTTAATTCAATTTAATTAAAATAATTAAATAAGTTTTTAATTTTTTTAAACTTTCTATTCCAACATTAGAGAGAAGCATACATTAATTTAAAAAGAAATTTATAATAAAACTTTATACTTAAAGAGTTCCTCTATACAAAGCTGGAACAATGGTGACATAATGACAAATTTTGTACAAGAAATGTTAAAAAAGCATACTTCAATTAATCAGTAATTTTTTCGAAAATTCATTTTAAAATAATTAAACACTATCAATAGTCGTCCCGCAGTGGACTGATCGTTAAGACACGGTTCCCAGCAGATCACCGAAGTCAAGTATCACTGACTGCGGTCAGTGTGCGGGTGGATGACCACTTGGATCAGTGTGCGTAGGGATCGAGGATGTGCGATATTGGTCCTCGTTAAACTATTCTACCGTAAAGGGCTCGACTTCGCGTGCAGGTCGTCGGGCTACCGAAGCGGGGGTGCCATCCCCTCTGCAGAGGCTCAAAATTGTGATGGCATGTCTTTGGATCCAGACCGTCGCCAATAGCCCATTGTGCAGCCCTAGTGCGACGTAAATAAACAAATCAAATCAAATCTATCAACAGTCGAACAATAAAAACTGCATTAACTTAGAATATAAAAATAACTCTCTGATTGGATCTAGTTACTGTAGTTAAAAATTTTTTGAGTTTAATTAATACATAGCTGGAAAATAATTCTTAGCATTTAGCTTAGTTACAATCTCTGTTAAACTTAGTATGGTATAGTAATTGGGATATTAAGAGTTTTTTTTTGTACATTATCGATTCTATTGCAGAGATACTGCAGAGATATCTCAAACAAAAAGAATCAAATCTTGATTTATTATGAAGCATTTTTAAGTTCACAAATATGGCCATGCTCATATTAACAAAATTAAATCAGCATCTCTTTTTAGAGAGACGAAAAGAATCTTATAACGAATCAATTTTATATATTTTCGTAACGCTAATTTTATTTTATAACCATCGTTGAACAGCCGCCCCAATTTTGGGTTTGCGACTACTGACGTTCAGCTTCGTAGTCTTGTAATTTTGAACCAATCCAAAAGACAAGGAAACTCCTGGATCCCTATCCCCTGAGGGATGATTTGTCATGGGAACATGAAGGATTTTGTTACTCGACAGATTTACCATGCATGAGTCACTATTTACTACACGGAGAGTCTTCTGCCGGCGGGGATTTAACCCACGACCTCTTGGATATTGGGCCAGTACCCTACCAACCAGGCTATCCTGGCTCCTTAACACGTGTAGACTATACTTGAGGGTGCCCCCGCCAAGTTGTGATCGCGATTGATCGCCAAGCTGGGTGATGTTGAAAACCAATCGGGATTCTGATTGGTTTAGATTTGAGTCGTGATTCTGATTAGTTTAGAATTTAGCGTTGTTTTTAAATGAATTTTTAAATGTAATTTCAGAGATCCGTTATTTCTACTTTGGATATCGGCTGATAAGGTTATTTTTGCTTCTGGTACTAAAAATGAATACTGCCAATAAGATAAATTTTAAGTTTCTGTACGATTTGAATAACAATAGAAAAAAAGCAGTGATTGACTGGTGTATGAATGAAGCTTTAATTAGTAATAGATATAAATGTCCTGTTTGTGGGTTACCACGGCGTTCCGGGCAAACAAGTATGGCGCCAAACATAAGTCGCCAAGGGGCACCCTCAAATATATTTTTCCCCTTAACACTAATTATCGATCGTAATGAGGGAGAATCGGACATCTAGTCTCCCCAGCCCTAACACTAAGAAGTTCATATGATCATTAAAAGAATAGTCGCTAACGAACACTTAGGAGCATGGGAATAGATCCAAAATTTGGCGAATTATCGATAAATAATAAAGCGAAAAATAATGCTAACTTCGTATTATTTATGTGGAATTATAAATTATCTGGCTTGTTTGTGAAGAAAAGAATAAAAGATTGAAATTAAATTAAAGAATATGTGATAATAATAATAATGTTAAAAAATATGTAATGCCTATAATGGCATTTTCACTTAGTTAAACAAATTAAAACTAATCTATCAATCACTAAATTTCTTGGCTGAATAAACTGTCTCAACATATTGATTTTGTTAAATACATGGGACTTGCATTTCCCAAACTTGCGTATTTAGCTATTTATGAAAATATATTTTAATTTGGGTCATTGCTGCATTAATTTAACAACTTCTGATAATCAAGAAAATAAATATCTCATTAAATATAAAGGAGAAACATTTTCTACCTTGCTTCCAGGAAGCGAAGGAAATTAAAAGGAAATGGAAAGAAATAAAGACTATTTTGTTCATTAACGTATTTTCTTCTCGCTTTGCTTATTCTTCTTGCTTATTTACATGTATGTTCCAAGCTCTTTGAGTCAATATTTATTTTTACTTCTTACAATTTATTTCCTAAAATTTCCGATATAGATATAAACTGAAAATGTAAACGTTACATGGTTATAGATTGCTTAGAATTAGAAATTTTTACCAGCTAATTTATTCGGAATTAATGCATTCTTAATAACTTGGTTTGTTTATTAAATCTTGGAAGTAATAACAAAATTTATTAAAACATGCATATTAACAAATAAAGAAGCGGGTTAAATCAGTTTTCGTTTTAATTTTATTATGAATGAGTCTTACCAAAAGATTTTAAAAATAACATAATTGTATTTAATTTTAGAAATTAATTTTAGGAGTTAATAGTTGGTAGATATTAGATTTTTTTTAAATTAGAGGAAAAATTCAAAGCTGGTTCAAAGGATTTATTGGAAAAAGTATAAAATTTTGATTTCTTTATTTGAACCTTCATTTAAATACATAATGAAGTGAGAAAGGAATTTTTAAGAAATTATTATTATTTCTACTTGCATATTTCATTACCATAAAAATATTTTACATTATTTTTGCAAAAATATTTTATGAAATTTCTGGTATATTTTGTAGAAGAGCACAGAAAATAGAAATAATTTAAACACTTGCCTTTATTTTAATGATTTTGCTGAAATATTTACATATTTTAAAATAGGATATTGTTTATGTAAGACATAGCTATACAGTAAACGCATTCTAAATTGTATTACATGAAAAATATAAATTATTAAAGCATGCTTAGTATTAAAAAATTTTCTGTTTGCTTAAAAATTAATAAAAAAAGATAATAAAATATTTGATATTCAAGTAAGAAACCGTAAATTGAGCAGAAATATTTCCATTTCATCTTTAAAATGTACAAACTAATGTTTTGATATTGATAAAACCTTTTTTTAAAGCTCTAGAAAATTTAAAAATTATTTAAAAAGTCAAAGACATAAGGTTTATTGAGTTTTTGTTTATTAGGAGTTTAGAGAATGAGCTTCGATAAACTATTTTTAGCAAGTAGCAGTTTTAAGTTTATATTTTCTTCCTTTGTTTTTTTTAAAAAAAATGTGGAAACAAACTTTATTTTTCTTAGATATAAATACATATATTTACAGCACGTCATATATGTGTAATTGTATGTCAGTATTGTATTCAAATTCATAAAATGTTACTAGTTGTATATTTTTTATTAGTTTATTACTGTATTGCTATTTGTTACTTATATTTTTAAAAGCTTTTTTGTTGTGAATATATTTTTGCGTAGTATCATTTTATGCTTTTAGCAATTTTGCTTTGTTTCATTTATGACCATTAGTACTTGTGTATGTAGAAATTTTTAATATTTCTGACGAGAGAGGGGAAACATTAGACTCTTTTTTTTTATTTTTATGAGGCCTCCTGATTTATGAAATTGAAATGAAATAATATCTGATTTTGAAATTTTTTTTATTATATTATTTATGAATTGGAGCTACAACTCAAATCTTCAGTTTTAAGAATAATAAAAAAATAGAGACTATTATTTTTATACCTTTTAAATCATATTTTACATGAAAAGTATTTCAAGACAAAAAGAAAGAAAGAATAAGAGAAAATAAAAAGCACAACAAAGCGAAAAGCGTGATTAAAAATGAAATATAGTCTTTCGAGAAAAGTATAAAATAAATAGGACCGAAAAGCGTGTTCACTGTATCTAAAAATTATTAATGTTTTCGAAACAAAAGTATCTTTTACAATTCATTTTTTTTCTTGTCCTCGACTGAATTTGATATTGTTTTTTACGCTTTAAAACAAAAGATATGCATTTTAAATACAACTAGAATAATCAATGTTGGACTTGAAAAGAATTAAATCTGAAAGAATTGTATTAAGAAAAAATTAATATATTAGTTTTATTTGAATTATAACTTTGAATTAAAACTTTTATGAGCCATATTTGCATTAATACTCTTAAAAAATCCATGAAACATTGTTTTCAATTTATGTATGAAAAGCAAAATTCTGAGAATATAGAAAAAAAACTACATTCTTATGCTTTTTTGATGTATCTATAAGCTTCATTTTATGTATCAAGGAGGCCTTATTTATTTTTAAGACAGAAAAGGAGCAAAAGATTTTCAATTTCTTAATTTTTTTGGATAAAAGCTATAAGAAAGTAATTCCTGTCTAATTTTAGAATAAACGGCATCTAATTATTATAATTATTTTCTTATTTCACATGCGTAAAACTTATTTGTATTACTGAACTAAACAGTAAGTTTTGACAATAAAATTTTCTTTCTAATTTATGTTTGAAAATTTTAACAGAATATAAAAATAAAACCTTTTAAATAGTTTATATGATGAAAAAAAACGTTCTTCATGAATAAAAAAGATTTTCCTTGGGCAAATAAACAGAAGTTTCAATAATTAATTCCTTATTCTATTTTCAAAAGAAAGATAATTATTATATTGCCACATTTAGAAATTATTCTTTTCGGTTTTTGTCTGAAAAGAAGTTCGAAGACGAGAATTTTCCATTTGAATTAAATGACTTTTTAAGTTTTGACAATAAAATCTTCTTTCTAATTTATATTTGAAAAATTTAACAGAATATTAAAATAAAACTTTTTAAAACAGTTGATGTGATAAAAAAAGTTTTTGATGGAAAAAGAAAATATTTTTCTGGTGTAACAAAACAGGAGTTTCAACAATTAAATCCTTATTTAATTTTCTAAGAAAATATTTGCATTGACACATTTAGCAATGAATTATTTTCGGTTTTTGTCAGAATAGAAGATCGTAGATGAAAATTTTCCGTTTGAAATGAATGATTTTCCGAATGAAAGGAAGTTATAAGAATAAAATCTTTCGAATTTATGTTTGAAAAGTTTAACAGAATATTAAAATAAAACTTTTTTAAAAAGTTGATGCGATAAAAAAAAAGTTTTTAATCAAAATTCGACTGTGAGAATTTCCATTTGAAATGAAGGACTTTTCAAATGTAAGTAATTTTAAATGATTTAAAAAAACCCTTTCTGAATAGATGTAAACTGGAACACAGAAAAGATTTTATAAATAATGCTTGTCGCAAAACGTTTTGAGCCTCTTATCATATTCATATGCATTGAGTTATTTATTACGGAGGATCTATTTATAATTGATATGAAAAGGACGAACACGTTTATTCAAATGAAGTGACTGTATATTTTATGCCCTATATGAAAATAACACTGGACTACATGAATAAAGCACTAAATAAGCTCCCAAGTCTCACTATAGATTTGTTTCTATAATCGAGAACCTTCTTAAATCTCGGAACACATTACAATGTCAGTCATTTTCTGTTTCAATACTAATGAAAGGTGATGATTATAGAACCGAAACTGTAGTATCTCTGTTTATTTGGCTGCATTTGTATTGTTCTAATCACGGTAACTAGTTTAATTTTATCTTGACTAGCTTTAGTTATTATTTTGAATTATACATTTCATTGCTGTTGGGCATCGAGTCACGTCGGTTTACAAAGAAACTTCGTTGATTCGGCTGCACGATCTGAAACCTCTATTTTTAACTCTATCTGTGCCTTTCTCAGACACAAAAACTTATCTTCGACAGTTCCTCGCATCTGTAGGTCAATTAAGATTTATAACAAACATTAAAATTTATGACAAATTGCATTCGGTAGAATCAGATTTTAACCCTTTATTTATATTGCATCTGCGGCATGAAGATGTCAAGCTAATTCGTCTCTGAATCGGCCCCACTTGTTTGACCCATCTACATTTACTCTATATTAAAGGCCGGATAGCCTGGTCGGTAGGGCGCTGGCCCCATGTCCGAGAGTTCGTGGTTTCGAACCCCGCCGACCGAAGACTCCCCGTGCAGTTGGTGACTGATGCACGTTGAAATTCTGTCGAGTCGCAAAGTCCTCCATGTTTCCATAACAAATCAATACCTCTGGGGGTACTGGATTGGAGATCGATCGTTCACTGATTCAGGTCAAAATTACGATCTGTGGATGAATGAATGGATGTATGAATGAACAGGTGTGAAGTATGATGTGGCAGAAGTCGAATTCTTGGCTATAGATGGCGCCACTGAAAAACAAGAATCACACACTCTGCCTTAAATTTGCTCGGTTTCACCAAGTAGGCTTGCCCGTGTAACAAGTGGCATTCGAACCAACCACATTTACTATTTGGGGAACCTCTTCCCCAATGCAACGCATGTAAAGGTTTACTTACTCATTATCATATTTTAATCATTTGCTCATGTTTTTACCGTTATCGTCTAATTTTTTTCGGTAATTTTATTTTATCTCTCTTAAATAAGTTAGATGACTCCCATCATCCTAACATTTTTGAATTTCTACGTGCAATTGATTTTTTATATTGTATAAAACCGTTTTATCCTATTTACAGTTTTATCTGATTTTATTCCTTTTGAAAGATACTGTTTTATGACATTTTATGGTATTTAAATTTTTTCTGGTTTCATTCACTTTTGAATATGTCTGTACGTCATGTACAGTTTTATAAATTCAATTTGTTTCAGTAGAAAAAATCTGCAGTTGACACATTTAACTTTAGATTTATTTTAAAATCGTTTGTTTGGTCCTTTTTTTTGGCCTTGTGCCATTAAATCCTGCATTCAATTCAATTCAATGATTATTTTTATTTGCTCTAGCCTTACAGTTCCATAATTGATTTTTGTCTTCGCTTTAAGTAAACTACAACTTATTATTATATTCGAAACCTTATCTTACTTGACTAAATAAGGTATGTCTTAACGTTAAGTAAACTATTCTTTATTACTAAAAGTATAACCTTATTTAACTTGAGTAAATACGGTAGAGATAGGCTTTAAGTAAACTACATTTTATTACTAAAACTGTGACCTTAATTGATTTGAGAAAATTAGGTATGTCTCAGGTTTAAGAAAACTACATTTTGCTGCTATAACTTATGTAACTTATTTTGTTCGATATATCTAAAAAGTAAATTTTGTATATAGGTAGTTGAAATGCGGAAAATATGAAATGGAATTTAACTTATTTAAATCTATACAGCGAAAATTAAATAATTTCTACAAGTAGTTATCTTTAACTTTTATTTAAAAAGTAAAATAGTATTTGAAATGAAAACTTTTTGCAGATCAAGAAAATATTTTGTTGTGAAAAACACTTTTTTGTGGTTTTTAATTCCGCCAACAAAGAACGTTTTATTGCAACAAGCATATACTTATTTTTTTCTGCAAAGTGCATTTGCATCAGCGCATTTAGAAAATAAAATTTCGCCGTTAACCATTCCTCCTAGTTAGTATTTCAAAAGCAGATCGTGATTTAAAATGAAAGTTTGTGAATAGATGATGTTCTGAAAACATTTCGTTGATGGAAAAGAGAAAAGCTTTCTTGTGTGAAGAAACACTTAATGAAAGACCTTTTGAGCCTTCTGTTATATCTATAAGTGTCATGTCATGTATTACGGAGGCCCTATTTACTATCGAAACTGAAAGAAAAAGACAACGTTTATTGTTCTTCTTTGTTCGAGCTAAAAGCTTCCAGGAGTAATTTCCGTCTCATTTTAGGACGGAGAGATACTAAAATCAACTGCTCTTTATTTCCGACTTCTATTCTGTATCATCAGTAACTATTGTTTAGCCTTAAGTATGAGATTCTGATAAATGATTCACTAAGTTTCCTCTTATAAGAGGCAATATGTTTTGTGCAATGCTGGGAAGCAGTCACGTTTCTAATATGTTACTAGTCGTTAGAGCTTGTTATTTTTTCGTAATTATTTCTAAGTCTTTCTTTTGGTTAGTTAATATTATAGTTTGAATATATTATATCTTACACTTCATGTCTCACAAGAACTTAAAATAAATTTGTTTTTCAATTACCTGGAAAAAAATTTCTGGTAAAATTACCGTACTGTATAGTTATGACATTTCTGTCTGAAAACACCATAGTTTTAATTTATAAAACCAAAATATACAGTATCTAAACCATTCATTTGGTAATTTTTCCGTTCATATAGTAGTGGTTCTCTTGTTTTCAGAACTACAGTTCTTCTAACCACATATTAAGTTAAAAATGCAGCACGGAAAAGAAAAAAATTAACCAAATAATTGTTTTTTAAGCCATACTCTTAAGTATCATGATAAAATTACCAAATTTTATGAATAGAGTTTACCATAAATTATAAAACCTTATTTAATTGACAATTTTACCAAAATCATTACAAATGCTTCGTTAAAAATTAATTAGCTCTTCGATCCCATAGAGTTATAAACATTGTAAATTTTACCATATTCAAGTAGTTTTGACCATACTTCGTTTTTCAGTGCAGTAGAATTTAAAATTATTTAAAAAACTTAACAAATATTTTAGAATATTTTAAATGGTGTACAAAACAAGATCAATGGAAATAGAAATAACTGGAAAAAAGCACCGAAGAAGTAAATCCTTAGTTATTTGAATTTGACAATAGATTTAATTTGGGCTTTTCTTCAAGAATTTAAAATTATTAAATATTTATTTGAAGGAAAATTAAATATTTCGTAAAAATTAATAATAATTAGGATAATAAAGATTTAGTTAAGGGTACGAAAATGAGCTTTTTCTTCTCTGTAGTGAATGATTAGGCCTCGAAATAGTCCAAAATTGTTTTCAATAATTTAGTTAATTTTTTAGCAAAAGGCTTCCTAATTTCTCAACGACTTCCGATTTAATTACTGCACCTACCAATGACTGAATCCACTTCTTATGCTGGGCATTTTAAAAGTCAACAATCTTGTGGATCACGCCTAACTTCGTCAGATCACGAAATATAAGGTAACAATTAATGCATTATTAAGGTAACATTAATGTACAATAATTATGCATTAATGAACGTTTTTTGATTATGATTATACGCGAGCAGCTTACGATCAGAGTTGGCCGTTGATTACAGTAATCGATTACAACTGTAATTGATTACAGATAATTACAGCTATGTAATCAATTACTTGTAATCACGATTACAAGTAATCAATTACTTGTAATCGTGATTACAACTTTCAAAAAATTTTGATTACAGCTGTAATCATGATTACAATTTTGATTACAGTAATCAATTACTTGTAATCATGATTACAACTTTCAAAAAATTTTGATTACAGCTGTAATCATGATTACAATTTTGATTACAGTAATCAATTACTTGTAATCATGATTACAAGTAATTGCGATTACAAGTAATCACAACAAAAACGATTACAAGTAATTATGATTACAAGTAATCAAAATATATGATTACATGTAATCATGATTACATGTAATTTGATTACATGTAATTGTGATTACTTGTAATCAAATTATACGATTACAAGTTATTACGATTGTATACTATAGTCAAATTTTTTATGTAAGTATTCATGTGTTTATATATTTTTATGTACATAGAATGTACGCACACATGAACGCACAATTTGCGATTCCTATACATACAATGTATGCACAAACGTTGTTTGTACGTACAATATTCATAATTATATTGTAATATACTTAATGCAATGCGCATATGCTTAGTACATATAATTATGCATTTATGATACATGTACGCATGTATGTTAGTTTGTACAAAAAGGCAATATTTTGTATCTTTGTATACATAGACAATGTATATATGAACGTATATGAAAATAATGTTTATGCGTTTGCATGCTTTTATGCACTTAAGTGCATATATTGTATAAATTTACGATAATAGCACGTATATACAATGTACGTTTGTATATAAAATTGTACGTATTTGCGTACAATATGTAAAAATGTTATTTAAAGGTACAATATATGCACATAGTTGCGTAAATAAAAAGCGTACATGTATACATGCATATTTATATGTACATCGATATATGTGCACGCAAAGTATGTACTTATGTACAACTTACGTATGTACTTGTATAACTACATACTTTGTTAATACTTATGCGCATGTAATGCATGGATGTACAAAAAAATAGTTATATGCACAATGTATGCATGTGCATACGACGTAGACATGTACATAATTACAAGTTATGTACAAATACGTGCGTACATTTAAATATATGTAATTACAATATACACATACATTGTGCATACATTAAAAAAATTTATATGAGTAAAGTTATTAAAAATTTTTTTAAAATTATTCTAAGGTATATGAAACTCGACCTCATATTTTTTAGAAAGCAAACGATAATTTTATTTGGAATTTCTAAATATTAATTCCACACATAAAATTTACCGTTTTTCTTACCATTTAAAAAATTTGTATGAATCATGCATTATGTTATAAAAAAATAAATCTGTATTGTCAAACATTTCATGAAAATACCTGAAAATAATTTTTTATTCAGAGAATTTCAAAATGATATAGAACAATTAAAGCTGAAAACTAAATTTAAATATCGTTTGATTTTGTCATTTAACTTGCTTGAGTCATTAAAAGTTAACTTACATGCATTTTATTTATTGCATTGTACACATATTTAGACATAAATGTAATGTACATATGTATACGTGTAATGTATGTACGCATGTACAATGTATGTACATACATTCATGTATTGTACGTGCATGTATAGTACATATGGATATGCATACATGGAACATACGTGTATTTTACATGTGTGGATACATTCATTGTACATATATACATTGCACCATATGCATAGATAGGGATAGCATGCATGTACACATGTAAAATTTGTACGAAAGAATTATGCCCAATATATTTATGCACATACGTACTGTATATGTACACACATATGTACATTATATGAACATTATATGTTCATTTCATCATATGTACATTATATGAATATACATCTGTACGCTATATGTATGTACATCTGTACGCTATATGTATATACATCTGTACAATATATGCATCTCAAATGTGTGTACGTACGTTATGCATGTCGAATGCATGTATGAATATATGTGAAATATAAATACGCCCAATGTACGTACAATAGTTCACAAATGTATTATGCATATTTGGATACTTACATTAAGCATGAACATATTATGTACATGTACATAAATACACTGGACATGCATATCATGTACATGTATACATACATATATTGTACATCCTACAGATATACCTATATTGTACATGCATACATATATTGTACTGTTCATAAATAAATTGCACATACATGCATGGGACATGCATTGTACAGACAATGTATGTATGTTCGTACAAACACAAGTACTTGTATATACATGCGTACATGAACATAGATATACATTTTACATACACAAATATTAGCATAAAATGCATATATTCATTGTGTATAAATGTACATGTATACATGTACAGTGTATGTACATGTGTGTGATACTAAAATGTCTGAACATATGCACTAGATAAAATCATATGTACATACATTTCAGTTACATTCATTTGTACGTATACAAATACGTACAAAATGCAGTACATGTTAATACGTGCAAAATGTATCTTTATAAAATACATTCTACTATCTACTGTAAAATATAATCATTTATAAGAATACAATAGTCTTGTAATCGTGTAATTAGATTACATGTAATCATGATTACATGTAATCAAATTACATGTAATCAAATTACATGTAATCATATATTTTGATTACTTGTAATCATAATTACTTGTAATCATTTTTGTTGTGATTACTTGTAATCGCAATTGAATGTAAATTATAATCATTATAAATATAATCATGTAAATTATAATCATGTAAATTATAATTGAATGTAAAATATAATCATTTATAAGAATACAATAGTCTTGTAATCGTGTAATTAGATTACATGTAATCATGATTACATGTAATCAAATTACATGTAATCAAATTACATGTAATCATATATTTTGATTACTTGTAATCATAATTACTTGTAATCATTTTTGTTGTGATTACTTGTAATCGCAATTACTTGGAATCATGATTACAAGTAATTGATTACTGTAATCAAAACTGTAATCATGATTACAGCTGTAATCAAAATTTTTTGAAAATTGTAATCATGATTACAAGTAATTGATTACTGTAATCGACTATGTAATCATGATTACAGCTGTAATCAAACTTTGTAATCACGATTACAAGTAATTGATTACTGTAATCAATATTGTAATCATGATTACAGCTGTAATCAAAATTTTTGGAAATTGTAATTATGATTACAAGTAATTGATTACTGTAATCAAAAAATGTAATCGATTACATTTTTGGCCAACTCTGCTTACGATATTCTAAGTTGTTACAGGAAGATTGTTTTTGCACTATTAGTCGGTCAGTTAATCATCCTTATTTTTTGTGATCAACTTAAGGTTATATTTGAGTAATTTAAGTAATTTCAAAGCATTGAGTTATGAATGTTTTTTTAAAACAATTCAGTGACGAGACAATTGAATATCGTTATGTACGAGCGATTTATGGGTATGATTCTACATGTGCAACCTTTAACATTAGAAGTTAATGATTGGCAATTGTTTTTTACCCATTGGCAAAATGGGTCTTGGTTTGGATTTGATGGCGTCCACACACTTTTCAACTGTGTTCAAGCGTAATAGCAAACAGCGCGCATGCGTCGTCATTGCATGCGTTGCTATGGCGACCGCTGCTGTTTTTCTCTTTATTTTCACTAGCAGGCATTTTTAATGTATTTACAGAATAAAAATTTAATTGTTTTTATATTCGTTTTATTATTAAAGCATAATTACTGGCTTGACAGTGATTTCAATATAAATATGAATGATGAAGATGGAAAAGTATTTCGTGACGTCGTGAAACTCGTACATAGGCAGGATTTGAAAACCAATCCAACGACAAATAATTGAGACAGTTTTTGCAACCCACGAGCTGAAATGTTGTGGCGTTTAACGGAGTCAATCCAGAAAGAAAAAAGCATTTGACTAATGCGTAACCAGTGAACGTAATAAGGAGATCATAAATTTTATTTTTTTTAAATTTAGTATAATTTTTTTGTTATTTTTTATTTGAATAAATATTTAGTGATGGGAAAAGTAAATACCGTTGCGCATGAGTCCGTTTGAACAATACTGTAAATAATTCCAGAACAAAAATACTGGATCCCTGGGTGGGTAAAATTCATTTTACCCCAGAATCCACTTTTACTGTAAAACGTTATACTTTAATTTTAATAGTAGTATTTATTTAATGAGAGTGATTGTACCGCAAAAATTAAGGTATTTCAGATTTTTTTTGTCCATTAAGACTTTACAGCAAAATTAGATTTTACGCTAAAAATATTAGCACCCTCAGTGCCAATACTTGTTGTGTAATTTATCTGGTTTGCGTTACTGACTAAAATGGGTGATGAAATTTAAGCAAAACATCTACTTTTTGTCAAACAAAAAAGCATGTTTTTTTTTATGTTTTCTATCATACGTCACTCAATCTACAATGCAAAATACTTAAAGCTTTTAATAAAAAACTTCTCAAAATAACATACCCTGATAAAGTCATATTTCCATAGATACTGTTTTCGGCAAATCATTCCAAATTTAAAATCATTCCATGGAAGAAATTATAACCACCCTTGCGATTTTCTTTACTGAAACCACCACAATTCAAATACGGAAAAAGGAAGCAAGGAAACAAAAGTGTGCAAAGTATTGTTCAGTTTAAGAAAATAATTTGAAAAATCCTTTTAGTAAAGGACGGTTGCAGCCTGCCAACTTCTGCATCTGATTAACTTACCTACCTAGAGCTTTTTTCTCAGATGGAAAACTTGAAATTTGTCCGGTGCCTCCCACTCATGATTGGCATAGGGCTAGTAAACCGGGACCGTTTCCAAGTGACAGAAAAACCAATAATTGCCTTTCATGCCTTGCCAGTGGACATCTAAAATGTCTTACTTTTTCTCATGGTATTAAATCCTACCCTCTTTGCCCAAAATACCACCAACATCAGGCTTCAGCTGAACATATTTTAAGCTGCTTAGGACTTCTTCGAGAAGAAATTTACACTTCTCTCCATGTTTCCGACTTTTTAACCGTCAACGGATTTATGGATCTGGTCTGATACCGTCAGACCTATGGAGATAAATAACAGCAACAACAACAGGGAAATAATGGAAATTAATTATCAATTATTAGTTTTAACTTATTTTCGCAACGCATTTTTTATGAATGTGTGTTCGATTTTTATAGAATATTCCATTTGATTTCCCATTGAGCACTTTGCAATCGCTTGATGGTAATTTTAGGAAACATCTCTCAGCTTTGATTGATAAATGAAATGATAGAAATTGTGGCGGCTGTTAAACCATAATATCTTTGAAATTCGTTGTAATCTTATTATGAACCGTTGAACCATAATTAATATACTTTTTAAACTGGGCTACTCATTAATATTTTCAACTTTAACGGAAACATAACTTAAATACGCTATTACAGTTGCAACAATTCGTAGCGAAAAATGGTTGAAGATACCAATTATATAGTACGAATTTTTCTGAGAGCGTAGTGTACAAAAAAAATGGTTTTTGCGATGTTTTGGGGGTTGTTTATCACACATTCTCTCTTTTTACCTCTTTTATTTTACCTATTATTCAGTTTAACATTTTTACTTTCTTTTAACTTAATTTTCATTTTAATCTTTTTAACTAGTATCTCTATGCAATCTACAAGCTAGTCTTCTTTCGGCTATAAGCCTAAAAACCTTTCAGAATTTTCCAGATGTAAGAAAACCAAAATATACGTTATGTAATCTTTTAATAATTTCTTTCCAGAAGTTTGTCTATGAATAGAAGTGTGATTTGCTGTTTAGAGAAATATTAAGATGTAGATGTGCAGATAAGTATTAGAAGAAATGATTGAAGCATTTTGGATGAAAATTAACGGATATTTTATTTGTTTGAATTTTCTAAAACTGCGCATCTCTGTCAATTTTATATCTGTGTTCATTCTGGTGAGAAAAATAAAAGAAGATACTATGAAATGCCCAAAAATCATTGCTAATAAATTTTATACAATTCTTTTTTTGCATTTTGAGATACATCGCTACTGTATTGATAGTACTGAAACATTTCATCATGGTTAATAAAATAAAATATTATGTATACTTTTTTTTATGTTTAAGGAAAATGAGAGTCTAACAAGCTTTAGATATTTTTTTTGGCTTTTAGTTGCAAAAAGAAGATTAAAAAAAATCTAAATTTCACAATACTTTAAAATTCCACCACGGCAAAAAACTATTTTTTTTGTTTTATCAAAAACCTAATTTAAATTTTGTTCTTAATGTATTTTAAAAGACGGTTTAAAATATTTCGTTCAAGTTTACCCTATTGTACGCATTTAAAAACTATCAATAATATTTCATAAATGACAGAGACATTTCAGAAGTAATCTTATGTTTATTCCGAAATAAAAGTTAGACAAATACTTTAGATAATTTTGAAAATATGCCTAATAACCAAGTTGTTGCTGGTTTGTAGCCAATATCAGAATAAATTTCTCAAAACAAAAGCATTTGTCCTAATTGAAGTAGAGCCATTACGTGATTCTGTTTCACTATAGCTAATTATCCATAGTGTCCAATCCATAGTATCCAATAATGTAGCTGACAGTAAATGTCCTAGTATTTTTTTGGAAATAATTGTCTGCCTAGGATAAGAATAAAAATGGAAATTAAACCAAAGTATCTAAGTAAAGAGAGTAACTTTATTGCTGCGATAAATAAAATATAAAGGTAACATATTATGAGGAATAGCAAATAATGAATTTAACCGTCTATTTTTCTATCAAAAAAACTAAGTATAACTAACTTTAAGCATCTGGTTTTTGACAATAATAGCTGGGATATTTAGTAGATTTTTAAATCAGTATGATACTTCCCATACACTCTCAGAAATAAAAGTGATAAGCCAGCCATCCATGAGAAGTAATTCGTTAATTTTGAGAATCATTACGTCCCGAAATCACGTGATTTGTCACGAAATGCGTGATTGATTAACATATGCGAAGGTTAAATATATGACGAAAATTTTTCCTCAACTCGAAAATTCATCGTAATGCCATGTGGAAGATTGTAAACTAGATTGACAAAGCTGGAATATAGGCTAGACTATCAAAATTTGACTGAATAAATAAGCCAACTGACTGTATGGGGGTCAAAGGGTTGGCTTCGTACCGAAAAGATCCGGGGGGTTCGAATACCGCTTCGGGGATGGGTGTAATTTATCTCTCTGTTCTATTTATCTATTCGTTCTATTATTTCTCATTTCTACCCTTTGTAATATTGTGCTCCCTGTATGAAAAAAAGCTTGGTAATTTTTGCCTAAGTGCTTTGATAATAATTTTGGTAACATTAACATTAAAACACGGTTTTATAATATAAGTGATAAAATTTGGTAATTGTAGTAAAATTTAGTAATTTTTTATGATACCTTAGAGCATGATACAAAAACCATTCATTCGGCTTTACTTTTTAGGTTTGTATTGTTTTTTAAATGTGTGGTAAAGATGCTTTTGAAAATAAGAATTTCAGTTAAACCATTACCATATGAAAGGGAAAATGATCAAATTAATTATTTAAATACCGAATATTTTAACCCACAGGTGATTTATCAAAATGGGCCAAATTTTTAGAATGTTTTTCCAAAAATACGCTGATTCCATATCTCATATTATGAAAAACCGGTTCTGCTTGGCGGAGAAAACTGCAGGTTTAATTACACATGTAGAACCGTCAATGCAGAATCGTGAGTTTTTTTAGATGCAAACCGTGGTTTAATTTTATTAACCAGATTTGTTTTTTACTAAATTGTCATTAACATATAGTATGGTAGTTTTACTAGAAACTTTTTCCGTGTAATGATTTAAAAACTATTTTTATTTTTCTTCTAGTTGTAGGCTGTATTTTTTTTTTCAAAAACTCTTTTGTAACTATCGTTATTGTTTCTAAAGACTTTGAAAAAATTAAATATCATGAATAACTTTTAATATAATAATTAAATCTTCAAAGAAACGAAAGGGAATTACTGTGACTGACTTTTAATTTAATGATCGAATCTTCAAGCTTCACATACTCTGACTCAATTTTAATGGTTCAAGGGGTTGAACTCAACTGCTAATTATTTAGTGCAGAAGATATTTTAAACTCAAACATAAAAATTTACTTTAATGAATAAATAAACGCAAATGACTGATTAAACGTTACCATTTTTTTTAACGGAATTGGACATTGAATTCAGTCTGAGAAATATGGTTTAATAGTTTGGTCAGGAGAGCAACCCAATCCCCAAAATAATTATTTTACGTTTTGTGTACTTCACCATATCTTGAAAAGTTGTAAGCCGAATCAAAAAATTCTGACACACTATTATAAAATTCGTTAATATAAAAATAGTTTCCTTCAAATTTTTTTAATATTTATTATTATTCTTTTAATGTTTAACTTAATAATAGAATATAAAATTTGGATTGTAAGATATACAAATGTTCATATCATTTTAGAGAATGTAATTTCCTCATTCGAAATAAACGAAAATGGTCAAATAGTTCCTAAGAAATGGAATTTTAAGTCTAGGACATTTTTACAATTCGATTTCTTCCGAACTATATAACTGATTTTGTTCAAATTTTTATTTAACTTATGAATATAGCTTTATGAATACAATTATGATGCTCGTTGAATTATGAATTCTTTGTCCTTGTCTTGTTTTGCCATTTTTAAATGTTTCTTTGAAAATAGCACAATTTAACATTTGACGTCTAGGAAATGTTTTAGTGATGCGTGTGAAGCATTATTCCTTAAACTGGTTATGCCAAAATTTTATTTTTATCATATGGCCGGGATAGCTTGGTTGATAGGTTGTTGGGCCCATGTCCAAGAGGTCATGAGCTTGATCCCCACTGGCCGATGACTTCCCGCTTGACTGGTGACTGATGCACGTAAAATATGTCGGGTCACAAAGTTCCATGTTCCGATAACAAATCAACATCTCGAAACGGTAGTGATCTGGAGATTGATCGTTCTCTGGTTTAGGTCAAAATTACGATCTGTGGAGGAATGAATGGGTCGGCCCTATAAACGGGCTGTGAAGTGTGTAGCTGATGTCGTATTCTTGGCCATAGATGGCACCACTGAAAAACAAGAAGCACACCCTCTGCCTTAAATTCGCTTGGTTTCACTAAGTAGTCTAGCTGATATTGGTAAGAGGCATTAGAAACAACAACAATTATTTATCTTTCTATTTTCTGAAATATCTTTCTTTTAAGGTTATTTATTTTATTTCTGTTCACAGTCCGATACAACAAATAAACTCTTTTTTTCTTCTACTTATTAATATTTAATTATAGAGTAGCAGTCTTTTTTATTAACTCATCTCAACAACTTCTATTGAATTTAATAATTCTCAAGATACAATCTTAATTTATAAATAAATATAAGTATATAATTGTTTGTAACTAGATGTTAAATTTCGAAAATGGGTTCTAATTAATGTTAAACCTATTAAAAACAACTTGAAATAATTTGCTTAGTGCTGTATAATCAGCAGTAATGCTGATTATTAGTACCCTGTAAAAACTTTCTCGGAAAAAATGGTTAGATAATAATTTATTCAATATTTATTTAAGCAAAACTGTCAAATAACAATAAATAAGATGAAAATGAAACTGTTAAAACGTGGAAAAACCGTTCATTAACTTTTTTTTAATATCTAATATGGTTAAACAGCCAGAATCATATCGCACCAGCTAAGCTCACCTAATGAAGCAGCTTAGTTCCTTGGAACTGCTCACATATTATAATCGAGTTGGCAAGTCCGCCAGTCACATTATCGGCAAAACTGGTATTCAAATCGCAGCGTTGACATTTCAATATTTCCTCCATTCCCTTCAACACATGAAGAGTTTCCAGTGCCTTGCACTGTCCAATGTCAATTTTATACAACGAAAAACCTGGCTCCCATGTTAAGTTAAATTCCTTTTCTTTACAGTTTTGAAACCATTTTAGTTGTAAATAATTAAAAACCATTAATTTTGTATTCATGGTCCTATAACCATGATAGTACATATGGTTTCAAAACCGTAAAGGTAAAAAATGATCTTTACCGTAAATTTTACGATTATTATGGATGGACAAACTGCTACCGGTTGTTTTATCATGATTTTAGAATTAAAATTCTAACTTTGTACTAAGATCTCTTTAGCCCATTTAATTTTTTATGATAAAAAATAATTTCAATTTGCATAAAGTATTACTTTGATGACATTCAATACACAGGCACCAAAACAAAAGAATTAAAAATTTAATTGGAACCAACACGATCAATGTATTTTGTTAAAAATAGCTCTTCTAACCACTTTAAAGATAGATTTGTCACATAATATTTAGCAACTAGTTTAATCAACTAATTAGTTTGGAAGTAGTTGCAGATAAATTATCAAACTCTAAATTAATGGTATATTTTATTATACGATAACTAAACACATTGAAATTCCAAACTAAGTTACATTCTGACTAACAAACCTGCCCAAGCATTAACAGAATATAATGATTCAGTATTTGATTCCGGTAATTGAAGTTTCAAGTTTGCAGTCAGAGAGGAGAAATATATCATGCTTTTCTGATCGCATTGCAACTCTATTGGTAAGTTGAGAATAAATCTATAATTAAATGACTAATCATTATTTGAAATAATTGCACTGCACAGTTCAGAGGTACTCTAGAAAATAATTTATTTTAAAATCTTATTAAATGCTCGTATGGCTTATAAAGACGCAATATAAATGAAATTTAAAGTATACGCAAAGGTAGAAATTTAATTTTTTTTTTTACATATACAGTTTGTCTGATTTTTCTGCATTTAAACAATAATTTCAGGTAAGTAAAAATGCATGCATTAAGACAATTCCCTGACCTTACAGTTGCACACTGTAAGAAAATAATTATAAATTCTACAGAAAAAACTGCTTAAACATATTTTCTGTTTTTAATCTTTAGCCGCACGCTGCAAAATATTTCCGTTTTTTTACAGTCTCGATCCGTATATTTAATGTTTTAAAGCTGTTTTTCACAAAACGGTTTTTCTCTGTTTTTTCACCTTCGGATTAAAACTGTCAATTCAAAGACTAGTTTTTGACATGCAGTCTTGCTAACCGTAAGATAACTCAACCCTTTTTCAAATTATTTTATGATTACTTTCTATATTTTCTCTTACTTTTAAAAAACTGTTTTATGGTTTTGAACATCATATTAATAAAATTGCGATTCGGCTTCATTATTGAATTGATACTCTACGTGATTATAATCCGAATTTAGATAAAACTTTTCATTAAATTAAATTGCTAGACATTTTCCTAAGGCTGAATCAATATAGTTTGAAACGTTTTTGCACTTAAATATGATTTTAATATGTAAGACTTTTAAGATAAAAACAGCTTGAATTTTTTCTTCATAAGCAAACACCAGAGCTGCAGTGGCTCAGGGAACAGAGTGCTGACCTTCCAATGAGAAAACCCAGGTTTGAGCACTTATCTGCTGCACTAACAGCACTTATCTGCTTATAATACAGGTGTCTGTCTATTAATAACAGTATTAATTGATGAAATAAATGGTTTTATACTGGCACACCAGGGGACAGTTTTTTTAATTAAATATAATTTTTTTTCACAGTGTAGAAGAATAGTTAATCAGATGTTTTGTAATGGATGTCTATAATAAACAGTTTTTGAGCTTTGGTTGCTCTGGGAATAAAGGGCAAGCTTCCCTATGAGGTACCCCAGGTTTGAATCCCAGTGATTGCAAGTCGAAAGGAACCTGGTTCGCACCGACCATAGTGCTGATGTAAAATTTCCTCAGTGGAAGACGTGTCAAGGGTTAGAGTTATGTTGCCATCAGACTAACCATGGGAAGTTATGTGGTTTTCCTCTCCATGCAACACAAATGTGGGCTAATTTCATCAAAAAATCTTCCACGAAGACAAACTTCTCCAAATACTTTATCCATAGTTCCCTTGTCCTCTAGATTGGGTTCAAAATTACTAGGCTGCGGAGTAGAACATTAGCAGTCGTAAACTCAAAAATTTGGTCAGCTGTTCATCGACAGTTATAAAACAAAATGTACAGCTTAAGGGACTTTGTATAGAACCAAATAAAAATCTGTATTGATAAGAGGTTGCAAAATCAAGAACAGGAAACTGTTATTATTAAAGAATAACAATTTCTGTTGTAATCACTAAAACAAAATGAATACAAAAAAATAAATAGACATAAACGCTAATTACATTAAGTGAAACTTGTAGTGTTTAATGCTTTCAGAAAAACACTGATGACCATATTGGTAAATAAAAAAATAAAAAATGGTTCATCCAATAGTTCTTTCTTCTCTTGGGGCGTCACTAACACATCCCCCACCCATTTTCTTTTACTCTATGACAAGTAAAATAATCAATGACAATGTGTGAGTGACGATTCTCTGAGAATCGATATGAATGCTATCCAATTAAGAATTTCTTGACTGTATGAAAATTTCCCTTTCTTTTTTAGAACTAAAGGCACATTTATTAAAGCAAAAAGTTCAATAATCTTTCAATAACCTACACTAGGTTAATAATTAATAAAATAGTTTAATTTATTACTTAGATCTGTGTTATTGCATTATAGTTACCTGTGCATCAAACGATTCAACAAATTTAAGAAATTAGAAAAGTCGTAGTCTTGTTATGAAATGTGTTCACAATTTTCTTCATGTGGAATTCTTTTCTTTTCATTTATGTTTTTTTCGCGTAATTTTATTTTATTTTTCCTAAGCACAATCGAGTTTAATAATGTAATTTATATTATAAGAGATAAGTCCTATTTGACGGAAACGATATTAAAATCATAATATACAGATATTAAATATAATTTATATCTGTATAAAATCAAGTCAAAAAATTTGTTCCAGGAAATTTTAAATTGAAATGGTTTAATTTTTTTTTACTTTCATGCTTTATTCACAAGAATAAACTGCAAAACGTCTAAAATAATTTTGCTTAAATGAAAAATTTTAAAATCGTAGTTTTGTCAAAAATATAACGTTCTTTAAGTTAATTTCTTTAATTAAAATATAACGTTCTTTAAGTTAATTTCTTTAAGCGAGAATGCATGATTTTTTGAGTGGTGTTTTTCTCCAAAATTTTCAATTTCCGAAATTTTCCGCAATTTTCTTCCGAAATCTCAGTTACATGATCAACATAACATATTTTGAAGTTTCATTTAAATCTGTTAAATAGTGCATGGAGGAAGAAATTCTGATAAAATTATCGCATTATACAGTAACGATATTTCTAGAAAAAACAAACAAACATAATTATGCTAATAAAACCAAAATATATGGTATTTAAATCATTAAATTTGTAATTTTACGTGCATATGGTAACGGTTTTTCAGAATGTTTCGTTTTCGAAATTGTAATTCTTATTACCACACATTTAGTATAAAATGAAAAATTGAAAACTAAATTTAACAGAACAATTGGTCATGCTCCTTAGGTATCGTGACAAAATTACCAATATTTATCACATTATGAAACCATATTTGATTGTTAATTTTACCAAAATCATTAACAAAACGTTATAATGAAAATTATTGAGCTTTACAAGCATAGATCTATTGAGCATAGAGCTAAATTATTGAGCATAGAGTCAGAAACACAGTAAATTTCACCATATTCAGGACCATACTTTTTTTTCCATATACGCCCGCTACGTCCTTCTCAGTATCTTCAATTTAATTTTCACCACCTTATTTTAAAGATATATATTCACCTGAAGAAAATTTGACATTTAAAATATGGATATTAAAATCCAGTAATCATTAAAATTAGTTTTCCGGGCTACCTGTTTCATAAAAATAGTTTAGATTAGAATATGCGAAACATGATCTAATATACACAGCATCGACAATTTTCTGCGTGTTTCTTGTTATAATAAATGTTTTCATAGTAAACATTAAAAATGTTTACTCTAATTAACGCACTGCATAAATATTTCAAACTTATTAAAAATTCTTTGTCATCCTGACGTCAAAAGTTTACTTTTATCTTAACTAATTAATGTTAGCTTCTTTGGTTTACAAAGACTTTTGTGACTGTATTTAAATTAATATTCACAGACGTACTGCATCAGTAAAAGGTACGACGAGGCAGCGTAAAATGGAAAACAAATAAATAATTTTTAGTTTTATTCCTAATGCACCTTTCAAAGCGGGAAAAGTTTTCCTTTTCTTTTAACAAATGTGTCTTAAATATGAAAATGCACTTAAAAGAAAACTAAGATATTTGCTCTTCCGACTGCGTTTATTAAAGGTTTGTTAATATTGAAACAGGGTATTATTAATTTTATTAAGACAGATGCCACAAAAACTCTTTTAATATGTAGAATATTCCATGTGTTTATTTATCTTACACTTATTTTTTGTTATAAAAATTTAGAAAAAAAGGGTTGATTATCAAGAATATATTTTTGTATTACAGTAATTCATGGTCAGTAAAAAAATAGAAGGCAGATTTTGAATTCTTTTAATATAAAATGGGCTTCTCATCAAATCTTAACGGAATCAATTCAAAACCATTTGAAAACTGGACTAGTCTTTGTTTTTTGACTTTAATTATGGTCAAATTCGATATAATCGATCAAATTTTTATTAAATTATAGTTTTTCCCCAGAAAAATACTAATTTACTAAGCGTAACATAATAAAATTTTTGACACTGATTCAAAAAACAGTTTTAAAAAGAGTGAGTATAAAAAGTCATATAATTTCTAGCTTTTGAGAACTTATTATTCTACCATTAATGTTTTTAACTAAATATACTTGGAAATGTTTTATTTTAAAATTGCTTTTCAACACAGACTATCAATGGACACTATAAACCTAAAGTAGAAAAAGATTACAAAATAAGAGATGTTTTAACATATAAATGCTTTAAAGTAGCAAAACAACTAAAGAAATATAGTAGAATAACAACCAAAGCAAAAACAACTAAAGAAATATTTATCAGAAAAACAGACAAAAGTTTTCAATAAACAGAAAGTACATGCCTTGGCGTTTAAACTAAAGTAAAAAAATAAGACGCATAGATTCGAAATTCGTAAAAATTGAATTTGCCGTTCAATTTTTTTCGTATATTTGTACTTCAATACTTATAAAAGAAACAGTATTTTTTTTTCTTTTCAATCCATCTTACAGATATTTTTTGCCGTTAATCTTTGTTTTGATTTTGACTCATATTGTTGGAAAATTGCATTTTAAAACTACGGTAAATTAAACGGGCGCAAATGTCCATCAAATCATCCGTGAAGTTTACTGTAATTAAAATTTTTTATCTTTACGGTTTTGAAACCATTTACGACTTGTACGGTTAAAAAAACACGACTACAAAGTTATACGGCGTTTTAACCATTTACAAATAGCATGGCTTTAAATCCGTAAGAAAGAAATTGAACTGTTTATTGGAGCTGGGAATTTTATGAGCAAAACGTAATATTCTTAACCTGCATTATATTTAATTTACACTGTTTTAGAAGCATTTTTAACTTAATGCTTTTGACATTGCTATTTGCTCTGTACCTAATTATGTCTGCTATTATTTTCTGTAACTCTTTGCAATTCTTCATAAAATGGTAATGAATTCAAGTCGATAAAATTAATAATTTAAGAGAAATAATAATCTGATGTGAAAAAGTACGTTAAAGGTCTTTTATCTTTTTATATAAAGTTTAAAATAGAAATTCTTCTCGCAAAATCTTAATCTTGTCAAAAATGTAAAAAAAAAAGAATTGAAATTGTTAAATTTTGAAAATACCATTAGTTTCGGATTTTATATCCCTTTTCATTTTTTCCTAAAAGTTAATTAATAGTTAAATTAGATAAATTTTAACCATTATTTTAACTATTTTTAAGCTGCTATTTCAGATCCATATAGTTATTTTAGTTTCGGGTAAACTCAAAATTTATATATCCAAAGCAAGTTATTTTTAAAAAGAACTTAGTTTCATTCTGTCTTATCTAAATATAATAATCTAAATTTTGAAGAAATAATCAAATCACTTCCTTTCGTATTTGATTTTAGTAAAACTTTAATATCTTGAGCTACTTTATTTTCTGGCAATTTTTATTTAACATTAAGGAAACAATTTTGCTTTCAGTTTGGTCTGCAAATAAATCAATTTTTTCCAAAGCAAGATTTACCCAGATTCAAGAGATTTACCAAAATTAGGCTGCTTTGTTTCACAAAATTTAATTTTTTTAAAAAGTTTCAGATACTTATTGTTTCTCATTATTCAGTTTTTTGAGAACAAGTTTAAAGACATAAATTTACAAAAATCGCTTGCTTTAATATAGCTTTAAAAATACTAAATTCGTAATGTCACAAGTTATTTGCCGACATTCTAAAATATTTTACGTGCGCTAACACTGCATTAAAAATTTAAGCGATTAATAATTATTAAAGAATGTGCAATAAATTCTCAGAGAAGATAATTTTTTTATGAAATAGAGCTGTTAGCTTAATTGACGTTATCTTTTAAATGATTAAAAAAAATCCTCAGTCTGTATTGCAACAACATGCTATGCTATTGCTATGGGAGGATTCTGTTTTCCCGCGTCCTACAGAACAGACAGGGTGTTTGTTCTGGTGGGGAAGAAAATTTAAGATTTTGTATGATTCTTTGTACTGGGACTGAAATTGCCCTTTGCATCTGTTATTCAAATTTCAGGATTTTGACATAAGGGAGAGTCGGGTAGCCCCACCCAACGGGTACCCCCACCCACTGTCAATTTCGTATGTATAGAATATTTTTTCAAGTCAATGAGCCATCGGACATTAATTGTTATAATAAAAAAATATTATTTTCAAAGTTTCAAGTATTTACGCAGCTGTTAGCATGGTAAACAATAGTTTTGAAAATATGTTGAATACAGTAGTCATGAAATTAAGAAAAATTGGTTGAATGTTTCGATTAAACTTCAGTTTAATACTAAAAAAAAATTTTTTTTCTATACATACAGCAATAAAGTATGTAGTCTTAAGTTTAATTTGCACAAAGAAAGAAGTCTATAAGTGAAAAATTGTTCGAGTAATTGCAAATTTACCAAAAAAATTGGATTTCGGGTACACATGAATGTCGGGTATCAACGATCAATTTTATTTCGTCGATAAATGTACGGTTGCAAAGATTATTATTTTATTGCTTCAAATTTGAAAGTTATATGCATTTTTAAGAACAAATATTGTTGTTATTAAATGATTGTTATTAAATGATAGAATTCACTAAAAGTATATAAATATGCATTAAATAAAATAATTTTGTGATAAAAAATGATAAACGAGGTTTACCTATTGTCAATACATTGGTCATTTTCATTTGCACCTGAAAAAACAGCCAAAAAACATAATTTTTATAGCTGGGCTACTCGACACATTTTGAAAAGAGCAGAAAAACATGCTTTTTTAAATTTCTATTTTTGTAAGTTAAACTATTCTTTTTTTGGTTTATTCTTTTTGCATTATTTAATTAGATGATAAAACAATAAAAACATACAAAAATATTGATTATTACTCAATATTATTCAGAAATATAAGCAATACTCCTTAAGTGAGCGGGGCTACCCGACTCTACC
Source organism: Parasteatoda tepidariorum (assembly GCF_982258835.1). Lineage (NCBI taxonomy): Eukaryota > Metazoa > Arthropoda > Arachnida > Araneae > Theridiidae > Parasteatoda > Parasteatoda tepidariorum. The sequence continues at coordinate 64,214,005 of NC_141762.1, read as the reverse complement.
CTAAATGATTTTCGAGTTTGCATAGCGAAACAGACGGATACACTGACTCTCAATTTTCCTCTTATTAATAAATATAAAGTGAAACCGATACTTAATAAAAGTGAAAAATATGTTTTAAAAAACTTAAACAGAAGGAAAAAGTAGAAGACGAAAAGCTTATATGAACTAACATATTCATTAATGAATTTCATGCTCTATCTCGAAAAATAGTTTTGCGTTGACGTCAAATTTATGCCAAACACTGTAAGTCAATATTTATTTTCACTTCTAAGAATTTTTTCCTGAAGAAATATTTGCATCTTGTGAAAAAAAGCGAACAAGTTTCAGCCTGACATATCTTCATTCGATTCACTTTTTTTCAGTTCTGAGCTAAGTAAATTATTCTAAGCAAATGTCCTCTTCAAAATTTGACTTGCTGATTAGTTTAAGAAAATAGATTGAGATAAACTCTTATCATATTAATGAACTTCCTACGATTTAACATAAACACGCTTGCAATCATGACAGAAGAGATGTTTTAACTAGTTTTATTTAATTAACAGTTAAACAGATAAAAAATTAGTTAAAATTTTATGTATGATCAGTCGTAGTAGCAAGTTTAATAATTTTCAGTTTTAAGAAAGTTTAATAATAAATAATATTGAAGTTATAAATAATTTCAGGTAGTTCTCTTTTAATTTGCAAGAGTTTAAAACTTTAAAAATATAGATTTTTTAATGTGCACGGAGAGAAAAAACCTGGTTGAATTACTGTACTATATATTAATGACTTTTCTGGTAAAAAAAAAACCGAATTCTGTTTGATAAAACCAAATTATGGCGTGTTTAAAGCATTCATTTGGTAATTTTTCCATTCAAACGGTAACGGTTTACCAGAAATTCGGATTTAGAAAATTATAGTTCTTATTTGACCACATTTAGTAAATATAAAACTGAAAAGTGAATTTAACCGATTAAATGGCCATAAAGAGGTCTAAATCGTATATCTTACTATATTCTTACTATATTCTGTTAGTTTTGACAAAAAAAAATTTCTCAGCGTGAGTACGCGCATTTCAACAGATTTTTCAAAAAAATGGAAATGATTTTAAATCAAATTTTCGCTTTCATTCTGTGAAAGGACTGTAATTTAAATTGTAAAGGGATGCAAATTTAAAAATAGTGATTAAAAATCAAAATAGTTTTTATAATTTTCTATTTATTAGAGGTGATATAACGCACAGTTATGGCTCAGCGGTATGTATTTGTTATTATAAAAACTGAAGTTCAGTCCTCAGCAGTGGTAGGAAGTCCCCTTAGTTTCAGAAATACCAGCTTGTTTAGTAAGTAAAGGTGGCATTGGGGGCAATTTTGATAGCGTTGCAACAACCATTTTGTTGATCACGAAATAGGGAAGTCTTAAACACCCTAAACATCATTTACTGGTGACTTTAGAATGTAAAACAGACAAATTTGTTTGTGTTTTTTTCCAAAGTGTTTGTGAGACTCGAATCTTTAGGGTAAGATATTTGTATTTTTTGATACTTCGGGTACAGTAAAATATTTTCTGACCCAGTGTATGAAATTTATGTCTAAAAGACGACAGTACTTTAACTGTGATTTCCCAACTTTATCATTTTTACTTACAGACACACCTCATCCAAATTTAATACTCTACCATAACATATCGGGCTAACATATCATCTAAACATATCGGGTTTTACAATTTGATTTAGTTCTAGTTATAATCGAGTTCACAAATTTAAAACTAATTATTTTAATTTCGGACTAGTTGCTCATTTTAACCTAGTTGTTCTGATTTTAACTAAGCTATAGTAATTCTAATGAAGTTTTGGGTTCGGTACCACCTAACCATGGCTCTTGCGACGGGATAAGCATGATGCCAAAAAAAACAAAATGGTGCATTCAAATATTAATTTCTTTAGTAATAACTTCCGGATTTTGGGCCTGACGTCATTTCAGTAATATATCTAGTGAACTTTTTTTGGCACTTTCCTTATGAATTAATATTCAAAATGTAATATCAGTTTATACCGTATCATACCAAACGGAATATTAAGTATATACAATTATAAGTAATATTATATTTAGTCATAATAAGTAATATTATATTTAGTAAGTCCAATGTCACTATTTTTTATGTTTGGGAATTTATTTTAAATTTTCTCTTTCTTATCTAATAAATATTTTATGAATAATTTCTTTCTAGGAAAATCTAAATAAATAATACTTTGGTTTTGTCTATTTTGACCTGAAATTGCATACGTTTTGTTTAAATCATTAGGAAAGATTTCAAGAATGATTTTTCCCCTTTAATGAAATTTTCTTCGTGGTAGACATTCAAAGCAATATAAATAAATGAATATAGTCAATGGAGACGGAGCAAATAAGTCTCTATTACTTTTGTTGTTAACAGAACAACAAAACAGTTTTGTTAGAAGTTTTGTTGCTATTATTTTGTTGTTTTGTGGTTAAGTCTCTATTGTTTTGTTGTTAATCAAAGACTTAAAAAGAGATAACATAATTAATTTATCAGTTTGTTGGTAATATTTAATAAATATCTTCCCTTCTAATATATTATATATAATGTTTGTTTTTCCTAAAGAAGGGATTTAAACACAGTCACGACCATCTTTGTATACAGCTTGTTAGCAAAATATTTAAAAGTTTTTGACGCCATTATGGTTATCAAACTGATCACTTTGCTTAATCTTAAATTACATCTGTACTGTCAGAATTACGAATTATGCTGTTAAAATTACAAAATCTCGGCACATTTATTACTAAACAGCATGATAAACCGTGTTTTATTGTTAATTTTACTAAAAAGTCCCTAAAAGAGCGCTACGGTAAAAATTACTGCACCTTTTGTTGTTCGCATAGAACTGGAAACACGTTAAATTTTACTAAATTCCAGTAGTGTTAACCATAACTTTTTTTTTAGCTTGGCAATATTTGGTGACTTTTCTCTTGGTCATTTTGCCTATTTCTTGGTTCAAAAAAGTTTCATTTTTCAGCTATTTATTCCGAATAATATTCTACACGTACTTTTAATGTTCTGTCATAATTGTTTGAATCAATTAAATAAATTTATTTACAACTATTTTATAATATCGTAGTCAAATCACGTGTGCAAAGCATATTCAGAGAAGCAAAATTGAAGAATCTAATAAAATGCTGACTCAGAGTCATTTTTGTTTGCTCTTTTTTATGCTGAGGTTTTGATTAGGAATATTTTCATAAAATTAAAAAAAAAAGAAAGAATGTTAATTAGATAGTATAGCATGTTAATTAGATAATATAGAAACAAAATCGAAGTACATTGAATCAAAATTTCAGCATTAATGCAGAAAATTAGAAAAGTCTTCGTAGAAGAACAAAGTTTTGAAGAAACTGAAAACTAGCAAACTTGAATTCAAATGTTCAAACAAATTAAATCAATGAAATAATGCGTGAAACAAAAAAAAAATGTAGTTTAGTTCGTATAAATAATAATCAAATAGACTGAAGTCTGGTAGTGATATATATATATATTATAGGACATTATTATTTTAAAGTGAAAGAATTAGCAAATATTGCTACAATGATAAAATAAATAAATTCGTCAAGTATAATTAATCTTTTGAGCTCTGAATTAGTTTTTTCAACTAGTGCAAGCATAAATTAATTTAAACTACATAGTACAATATTTTCACATAATTTCTGAAACTCATAAAGAAATGTGGTTAAAAATTTTTAAAATATAAAAAATTAAGGTTTATAGGGGTGACTTTAGATTAATATTAAGAGGAAGCAACAGATTGTTAAAGGTTAATACATTATTGCTCATTATTCATTTAATGTTATTCATAATTGTTAATTAAAATTTAATTCATGATTTTTATTATTGTACTCACACAATCTTAAAAATACTTCAGATTAAGAATACTTCCTATTTACACGTAAATCAGCAAAGTACAGTATTATATTATGAGTAATACTTTAAGTAGCTGATTAGGTACCAATCTTTATCTCAACAAAAGGAAAAAAATTAATTAATTTATTCATAATTAATAATAAATAACATAAATATTCGATTTTACAATTGCATGATGAATAATATTGAAATCTTCCAATTGCATGACGGAATTTATTATAAAATTACGCGAAAAAAGTAAATATATACAATTGCACTCAGTTTACTATATTTTTTACACTTGTTTAAATTTTAATACACGCATTTTATTTGTTGCCGCAAAGCAAGCAGATTATAGTTTTAACCAGGAAACAGGAAGTTTGTTTTAAAAAAAAATTGCAATTACTTATAAGGGTTGTCAAAAGATGGCACTCTTAACACCTAAAAATGAACAGTATTTTTTCTTATGATCATTTTAGCTCAAACGTCTATTTGTTTCGTCCTCAACACGTGTTACGTTGTTTCTACAGCTAACCATTATTTCTTAATGTTTATCATAGTTTCTGTTCGTTTTCAGCGCCATCTCTTCACAAAATTGGTAACTATACTTGAAAATTGGGTCTGGTAGTGATATATATATATATTATAGGACATTATTATTTTAAAGTGAAAGAATTAGCAAATATTGCTACAATGATAAAATAAATAAATTCGTCAAGTATAATTAATCTTTTGAGCTCTGAATTAGTTTTTTCAACTAGTGCAAGCATAAATTAATTTAAACTACATAGTACAATATTTTCACATAATTTCTGAAACTCATAAAGAAATGTGGTTAAAAATTTTTAAAATATAAAAAATTAAGGTTTATAGGGGTGACTTTAGATTAATATTAAGAGGAAGCAACAGATTGTTAAAGGTTAATACATTATTGCTCATTATTCATTTAATGTTATTCATAATTGTTAATTAAAATTTAATTCATGATTTTTATTATTGTACTCACACAATCTTAAAAATACTTCAGATTAAGAATACTTCCTATTTACACGTAAATCAGCAAAGTACAGTATTATATTATGAGTAATACTTTAAGTAGCTGATTAGGTACCAATCTTTATCTCAACAAAAGGAAAAAAATTAATTAATTTATTCATAATTAATAATAAATAACATAAATATTCGATTTTACAATTGCATGATGAATAATATTGAAATCTTCCAATTGCATGACGGAATTTATTATAAAATTACGCGAAAAAAGTAAATATATACAATTGCACTCAGTTTACTATATTTTTTACACTTGTTTAAATTTTAATACACGCATTTTATTTGTTGCCGCAAAGCAAGCAGATTATAGTTTTAACCAGGAAACAGGAAGTTTGTTTTAAAAAAAAATTGCAATTACTTATAAGGGTTGTCAAAAGATGGCACTCTTAACACCTAAAAATGAACAGTATTTTTTCTTATGATCATTTTAGCTCAAACGTCTATTTGTTTCGTCCTCAACACGTGTTACGTTGTTTCTACAGCTAACCATTATTTCTTAATGTTTATCATAGTTTCTGTTCGTTTTCAGCGCCATCTCTTCACAAAATTGGTAACTATACTTGAAAATTGGGTCTGGTAGTGATATATATATATATTATAGGACATTATTATTTTAAAGTGAAAGAATTAGCAAATATTGCTACAATGATAAAATAAATAAATTCGTCAAGTATAATTAATCTTTTGAGCTCTGAATTAGTTTTTTCAACTAGTGCAAGCATAAATTAATTTAAACTACATAGTACAATATTTTCACATAATTTCTGAAACTCATAAAGAAATGTGGTTAAAAATTTTTAAAATATAAAAAATTAAGGTTTATAGGGGTGACTTTAGATTAATATTAAGAGGAAGCAACAGATTGTTAAAGGTTAATACATTATTGCTCATTATTCATTTAATGTTATTCATAATTGTTAATTAAAATTTAATTCATGATTTTTATTATTGTACTCACACAATCTTAAAAATACTTCAGATTAAGAATACTTCCTATTTACACGTAAATCAGCAAAGTACAGTATTATATTATGAGTAATACTTTAAGTAGCTGATTAGGTACCAATCTTTATCTCAACAAAAGGAAAAAAATTAATTAATTTATTCATAATTAATAATAAATAACATAAATATTCGATTTTACAATTGCATGATGAATAATATTGAAATCTTCCAATTGCATGACGGAATTTATTATAAAATTACGCGAAAAAAGTAAATATATACAATTGCACTCAGTTTACTATATTTTTTACACTTGTTTAAATTTTAATACACGCATTTTATTTGTTGCCGCAAAGCAAGCAGATTATAGTTTTAACCAGGAAACAGGAAGTTTGTTTTAAAAAAAAATTGCAATTACTTATAAGGGTTGTCAAAAGATGGCACTCTTAACACCTAAAAATGAACAGTATTTTTTCTTATGATCATTTTAGCTCAAACGTCTATTTGTTTCGTCCTCAACACGTGTTACGTTGTTTCTACAGCTAACCATTATTTCTTAATGTTTATCATAGTTTCTGTTCGTTTTCAGCGCCATCTCTTCACAAAATTGGTAACTATACTTGAAAATTGGTAAGGATTAATTTTCAATTTTTGAAGAAAGATGTAGAAAATCGTGCATTTTTACCTTCATCCGTTTTTCGCTAATTGATTTTTCAAATCATTGGCAATTTTTGTGATACCTGATATAATATTGTAGAAATGCTTGTTAATGATACATCCTGTTCAAATAAATAAATATTTCAGTTTAAAAAACTGCTTTTGTGGCGAAATATATTCAGTTTAAAAAAAAATTAATTTGTGAGACTAATCAAAGAATTTACTTCATGTCATTAGTACTCTGAAATAACATGTCAGATCAATTAATTTATACCATTTATCAAACATTCCTATTCTCGGTCTGCATTAATCGAGGAAATGACACAATTAAAAGAACACCTGTCTTTAAAACTCTAACACATTCAGTTTTCTCATTATCCACTTGCCTCGATTAAGAGTAAGAGCTGCGTGATTTATTATCGAATTTAACAAATCAATGAAGAAAATGTAATTTTACTGTGAAACAGTGTTACAATACGAAATATTGTGCTCTAATTTTAATTAAAACAGCTTTTTAATTTTTGCACTGTTCAAGAAAAAAATAATTTTTTTCAAATTCTTAATTTAAAAACTATTTTATTTATTTATTGTATCTGAAGATTTAATTAATAGATGAAAACTATAATGAACAGGAATTTTAATGATAGATGTGGTAAAAAGGGTTTTATATCAATAGCACGTTCCATCATTGTACAGATGTAGTAATTTTATTCACCCTAATGTAGTATTTCTTTAGTAACAGTTTAGCTACTGATTTAATTCACCCTTGTTCAGATACTTGTAAGTTTACAAATGCATAATTTTTATAATTTTAAATGTTGGTAGAATTTAACTTACAGCTTACATAGGCAAAAAACACATACAAAAAACAAAGTTAACAAGTCCTTACTGCACTGCTGAAATTGCGGACTTTCGCTTAAAATTACTTAATTTTGCCAATATTATTACCAAACAGCTTGGTAATAAAAACCATATTTTATTGTAAATTTTACCATAAAGTCATTACCAAAACGCTTTGATAAAAATTATCAGTTTTTTTGGTGTTTCCATAGAGGCAGAAACACGGTTAATTTGACCGTATTCTGGTAGTTTTTACCATACTTGTTTCTCAGTGTGTAAAGGAAAGAATTGTAAAATGATGTAATAGAAGATAGAGCTATGGTATGGTTCGCAAAACTGGAAAGCAAAAATTGGAATTTCAGCTAGCTGTTTTAATCCGTTAATGATTTAGACGAAAAACCACTTTGTCAACAAAATAGCTTTAAACCACCAAATAGACAGAGAATGTTTGTAAAAAGAAGGATTTTTGCAGAGTAAATATAATCTTTAAGCCTTTTTAATAAGTATTATTAACTTAATCTAGCAATGCATATAGATTTATTAACCGACAATAAGAAAAAGAAAGGACAAACATTTATTTGTCCACATTGGCATGGGTGCAATACGTGACGCTCTTTTCTTATGCCTACTTAACCTTAAGAATGTGTTTATGGGTAAACATTCTCATTTATTCTTGAAATGATCGCCAGGGGAAAAATAGAGAATGTTCTGGAAGCTTCGTAATATATTCCCATAAGGTAATATTACGATACCTCTGTTCCGCGTCATCTGAGTTTCGCTATGGTTCTTAAATATTAAATGGGTTCCCAGATTACTGCTGTTATATTTATAAAAGCGAAGAATATATAGGTTGGGATGCTGTAGAATTTTATTAGCTCAATGATGTGAAGAAAATTGCAGAATTTGTTCCCTCACTTTAACAACGACAAAGTGTAAATTCCATTAAAAAATAAAAATACAAATAATGCATGAAATAAAAGAAGAATGCTACACACCAACAGTCAATAGAACGAAGTTCAAAGACCAGATCATGTGGTGAATCTAGTTTTCGTAGCCATTTCATTGCTTTGAAAGAAATAAAAGTAACAATATGTTGGATAAATGTTTCTTTAAATGTGTGTAGAACTGTAATTGTTTTCTTACATTCGAGCAACAATCAAAAAATACTTGTGATTAATAATTATTGTGACTTGATAATTTTTCTGACTTATGTACGCTCTACAGCTTTCAATAATTTAATACGCATAAATTTGTAGAAGAAGTCTTTTTGATTTTTGTCAATGTACGATTTTTTTCTTAGTATAAGGTTTATTAAACTACTATTTCTGCGTATTTGGTGAGCACGTACCAAGCACGACCAGCAAAACGGGATCAGAACTGGATGAAAAATTTTGGAAACTGTTTTTATTTGCTATATAACAAATACAATTTTATTAGCGAAATATAATCTCCTAAAATAAAATATATATTTGATAAAATCTTGACCATAAATGCATAAATTTCCTTTTACATCAGTGATAAACGCAACTGCTAAATTACGCAACTTTTTGATGTGTTAATTTTAATGAATTTCAGCTTACGATACTGTTTTAATAAAGTGTTGTTTTTTTAGTAACCAGATTAAATCCAGATTTTGATTTTTCTATCCTTTAACTTTCGGTTAAGATGACTTTGAGGAAAATTATGTTTTTGTTACTCATCCATAAATACTAAAAAATAACTATTTCTAAAAATAAATGAAATAATAAATACCTGACAAAAATTAATGATATGTTTGAACTTAATTTCCTATGTTTAACATTATATAAAATAATTATGAATAATAAGGTTTGAATTTAATAAGGGAAGTTTGGCAATAGGATTGTTGGCGTCTCTAATCATTGTCTCCAATCTCCGAAATGTTTTATTTACATTAGATGAGCTCAAAAATAAGTAAGTGCAATAAGATTTGAATTCAATAAGTAAAATGAGACTGTTAGTGCTTCTAATCCCAAAAATGGTTCTTTTAAATTAGATCAACTCAACAATAAGCTAGTGTAATAGGATTTGATTTCAATAAGTGACTTTATACAATGAGATTGTTAGTGCTTCTAATCCCAGATGTGGTTTATTTAAATTCGATCAACTTAACAATAAATTAGTGTCATAAGATTTGAATTCACTAAGTGACTTTTAACAATGAGACTGTTAGTGCTTCGTATCCCTCAAAGGGTTTATTTAAAATAGATCAACTCAACAATTAGTAAGTGCAATAAGGTTTCAATTCAATAATAGAAGTTTGACAATGAGACTGTTAGTGTTTCTATTCCTAGAAAAGGTTTATTTAATTTAGATCAACTCAACAATCAGTAAATGCAATAAAGGAATTCAATAAGTGAAGTTAGACAATGAGACTGCTGGTGTTTCTAATCCCCAAATATGGTTTACTTAAATTAGATCAACTCATTAAGAGTAAAAACTTTCAAAAAGTCCATACAGATCCAAAAAATTCTCTCAAAGTGCGTTAAAAGTTTTTTTTTTAATATCGAGTTTAATTAATCTTATTAGGCAAGTTTTATTAATAAAAATTTCAGACTTATGGATATTTATCCAAGAAATCTAAAGATAAGTATATTAAATCTATTCTATTTGAAATATTTTTTCTGTACAACTTACTATGGACAAATAAAATATCTTTTGAAAACGTCTCAGAAGACAAATTTCAAACGTCAACCTGATAAGAAGAATTGAAACATTCGGGTTTGTTGCTTTCTTTTCAGAAAAAAAAACCTAAGTTTCATTCGTTCAGCGCAGAAAATATTTCAAGTGTTGCAGATTTTTTTGCTAGAAAACAAGCCATTTCTCTTACCTGTTATTTTCTAAAGAAAGCATTTACTCGTAATGGGTTCTAATTTTTAAAGCAATGTTATCGATTAAATTATATTTTTCATTTCTGACATAAAATTTATAAAATATTTTATTTTGTTGAGTAAATTTATAATAGTTACTTAATGATATCTATTTTATAAAGAACTTGAAGTAAAATCAAACAAGTAAATTGGATATTTTTCAGTTTTGAAATTACAAGTTTTTCCAACTTTCAATTTTGTTTTTCTTTATTTTTAGAAATTTTGAATTATTTTTTACCATAATATTGTTCCAATTTTATGTAAACTTAATGAAGTGTTAAGTAGAAAAATGAAACCAAATAGTTTAAATAAACGGATCATGGTTATATTTAAAACCTTATTAATTTCGAAGCAAGTTTACAAAGCATTATTGCTAATGACGAAACAATTTTTATGACAGTGTGGTTGCTTATTTGCTAGCTTCACCGTCTGCTTATTTTAAGTGTTCCCTAACTTTGATAATATCTTTCCTCTACGTATATGAAATAGGCGTCTTAAGATTACACGATTTCCCCATTTGATACACTTTTCCTTATTCCGTTACTAGGTTGTTAGCAAATCCATGTGTTTCACCAAGCTTGCACACTTGCAAGTAGGACGTTGGAATAACTTCTGGAGAAAAATCACTTAACTAGCATATAGTTTGTCTACGGTAAGAACTCCCCTCGTCACAAAGTCTGAGGCAGTCTGCTGCTATGGAAACAAGAATAGAGCATTTAGGGGAGGGAAGCTTCTCTTCATTCTAGGGCTAACACAATAGACCGAAGAAAAAGAGTCCCTTTCTTTTGAGCCAAAACCTGTCCTAAACAATGACCCCACATCTTTACTTGAATTTTTTATATCTTGTTACCATAGTCACCGCCTCGGTTCCAGATGATAAGGGGGCTTGGGGAGTTTTTACTTTAGACAAACTATACCTATTCTTTTCGTGCCAACTGGGACATCAGGCCAGAAGTCTTGGCCTTCTTTTTATTACGTTTTCCATCGTGCGCCCAAGTTAGTACGATGTTGTCAGGGCTATCCCGCTTCGGACGAAGGATATATCCAGTCCATCTCCATCTTTTCTTCAGAATTTCCTCATGAATGTGTGATATTTTAGCTTGGAAGACCTTTATTCGAAAAAGTTGTAGGGCTAGAAATTTTTTATTATTGTACTTAACGATTTATTCTGAATTGTTTCCGCAGTTTTTCTATTTCAAATTTGTGGAGGCTTCCTCAAGTTCAGAAGTGTCTAGAATTTGATAATCATTGGGTTAACTTTGAGAAGCCTATGCTATTTGCAAAGAGTTAAATTAATTTAAACTGCAAACACTTGCTAGTAATTGAAGATGAAATAACGATTTATTAAGACGCTTTGAATCATTGTAAACTGTAATATGCAATCGAAATCCAATTCGAAATTTAACTGCATTATCAAATAGCTTAATCTTCTTTAACATGAGATTTAAAAAAAATGGTTTCATGAAAAAATTTACACTTTATTGTGGTTGAGTAAATTTATACGATACTGTGTGGTGATGCCTCAATAATAATAGCGTTTTAAAAAATGAATAAATTAATAAAAAATCTAATCAATTATAGTAAAATGGACAGATTTGGAAAGAACTTAAATCTTAGTTGTTTTGGACAAGGCAAGTTGTTTTGGACAAGTTGTTTTGGATTTTTGGAAATGTTTGACACTTTTACAACTAGGACAAAAACACTTACTTCGATGATTTTTAAAATCTGTTAATCGAGGTAAAATTTTAATGTTTATTTTAAAGTTTTGTTTAGTATTTCCCTAAGCATTAACATTATGCATGACAAAAATATTTCTTATATCACCCTACAAATGACTAACATTAAACCTACAAGATCGTACAAGATCATTAAACCTTAGTACGTTAGTCATAATTGTTACTTCACAAAGAATAGTGCCACCACTCAAAATTACATTTTTTTTAATCAGAAAAGACTTTAAGATGAAAAAGCACCAATAAAATAACAATTTTCAATACACTCTTGGAAAATTGGTATACCATTCCACTAAAATATCTGATCTTGAACCATAATATTGTAATGGTTCGAAAATAATATGGTGCGAGTTGGTTGAAACTTTAGATGTTAAATTAAATGATGTTTTTATTTAAATTGCACCATATATTAACGCAAGATCAATTTTAAAGGGATAAGTTTACATGATTAAAAAGTGCAACATGGCACCAATTTTACAATTCCAGGTTCCAGTTTTCATATTAATAAATAGAAAATGAGCAAACGGCTGTTGTAATTTTGAAAGATATAATGATTTAAAATGTCCTATGATTTCTAGCTTTGTATTATGGTTCAGCGCTGCTTAGTTTCTTATAGCCAAAATTAAGCAAAGGATGCATATTATAAAATCAGATGCAACATTCGTAAATCAGAAAGAAAACACACTTAAATGAGTTAATTCTTATGAAACATTTTTTTCGGAATAATAAAGTTAAATTTTTTAAACTTTTTGACGGAAATAAAGTTTTAGCGGAAAGAGTAAGTTAGTGAAATAGTTTTTTTACTGTCTAGATTTCTTTAATTTTTTTTCATCAAAGAAAACATGCAAATTTTACATTCTAATACTAGTACTTTAAAAAAAACTCAAATTTTAACATTCTTAGAAAAAACTTTTTTGGCAGTCCTTTTTTGTCCTAAGGGCTTAAGATTATTCCATTTTAATTCTTTTTTTTTTTTTTTGCTTTTGCTTTTGCTTTAAAAGAAGAATATCTTACTTTTTCCTTAAAAAAACGTGTGTATATTTTCGGGTGGCATGAAATATTAAAATTCTTAATATGTTATCATCTTTTTACTACAAAATATTAATTTGTCATTAAACTTCAATGATATAAATAATTCAATAGCGATGAAAAACTTGAAGCATTTTTTTTAAATAAATTTCTTTGAATTAAATCTTTAATGTGAAACATATTGACTGAATATTTTTTAACTAGTTTATATTAATTAGTAAAAATTCTGTTCGATTTGATGTAGAGAATCCTAATTTCAGTCATTCATTTCTTACGGCAAGTCTCAACTATTGGCGTGAGTTTATTGATATTTTCTTTCACTATAACTACCGATTATTTTTTAATACGTTTTATGCTAAATCAGTTTTATATTTATTATTATTAAACTAGTTTATTTTATACACCGAAGAGCCATTACATTATGACCACCCTGCTAATAACATCTAGGACCACCTTTAGCCCTCAAAACTGCTAGCACCCGCCTTGGCATTAATTCCACAAGGTGCTGAGAGGTAGTCTGAGGTATCTGGTACCAAGCGCTCACCAACTGGTCCTGCAATTCCCTCACATTGCGAGGGGGTAGCGTGGCAGCACGAATTTGGTTTTCCAGGTAGGACCACAAATGTTCTATTGGATTAAGGTCAGGAGAATTTGGGGGCCAAGACATGACTTGAAAGTCCCTGGAATGCTCCTCGAACCAATCCATGACGATTAGATCCTTATGACATCATGCATTATCCTGTTGGTAAACACCATCCCCCGCAGGAAAAACTGTAGCCATGAAAGGGTGAACTATGTTCAAGTAGCTTACAGACGTAAGGGATTGTTCTATAAGGATTATGGGCCTTAACGTGCCCCATGAAAACATTGTTCCTGGGCGAGAAAGCATGAAAACCTGGGCGAGCTCATTGTGTTAGATGGAGGGTGGTCATAATGTAATGGCTCTGCGGTATATATATATATATATATATATATATATATATATATATATATATATATATATATATATATATATATATATATATATATATATATATATATATATATATATATATATATATATATATATGTACACAAGTGAGAGCGTTTCTGTTTAGATTTGATTTTTGACATATGGAGTTTTGCATTCACTGTCAAAAATGAATTTAAAAAATAAAAATACAAGGTATCTTCAAATTATGTTTTTTCTGTTATCTCATACTGTAATTTTGCCAGTATCGATAATATATTACTTTGGCGCTTCTCATAAGAGCATTTTTATTATATTTCGATTAAGGATTTCCACACAGTAGACTATTCACAATCAAAGTACCGGCACCTGGGTGCATTATCCGTAAAAATTCCTCTTTTTCATAAAATTCATTTTTTTCATCAAATATTATGCCGCTATTTTCACAGTAATATTTATTTAATTTGAGTGATACAGTGATTTTACGGTAATTAAAGTTGTAAAATTTACTGTATATCAGATATCAGATTTCTTGTTCCGTAACATGTTCCGGTAAAAAATGATATTACGGTAAAAAATAAGGTAAGGTACTTTTTAGAAGAGTTTAATTAAAAAAAATTTAAAGTATAATCTAGTTTAAACCTTTCCTAATTGCTAGGAGTAAAATTTATATCGCCAAGTGCAATTTATCGTCAACTGAAAGTTCGAACAGTAAGAGTACTTTGTGCCTTATTCCAATATAAGCAATAATCGCTTCTTAAATGAGGTAAGCAAATGTGCTTTTTTATCTCCAGATGAAGTGTCCGATAATTTTCCGACAGAAAAATCAAAAACTACATTTTCACATTTTTAAAGTTACATATGCTGGAAAAAGAGAAAGTAGTTTTTATTTTTATCAGACCATACCAGTTACAATTTCAGTAAGAATTTCAAAAATATTTCAAGGATGGTGAATACGAGACACCCTGTATAAAGTCCATTTTATTAAATATCCTTTTAGAATTCATCACGCTACTGAGAATTTTAAATTTGTTTCGACGAGTTTTATAAAAAACATTAAATTGACTCAAATAATTGTATTCGCTTACAGCATCCAAACAATATGAATTAACTTTTTTTTAATTTAAGAATTATTGCTCGCAAAAAGTTGAATAAAAACAAACAATTCTCATTCATCCTGTCACAAATGGATAAAAGTAGATATTATTCACAATCAACTTGTGCAAGTTATTTCTACTTTTTCTAATTATTAATAACGAAAGAGAACTAAGACTGAAATGGAAACTTTTTATGATAATGTAGGTTTTATATTTAGAGTAATGGGAGCTACATCACATTTATAGCCCTATTATTTCTTTCAAATTTTTCTTACAAACGAAAAGCATCATAAAACATCATGGCGTGAAAGTACTGTACTAATTTGGAAATGAGACGGCTTATTTTTATTCTTTGAGCAACATTTACGGTTGCACAAAGGTGTAAAACTCAAATGGAATAAAACACTGCTTTATTTGCTGTAATTTCTACGGCATTACACTAAACTAGAATTATTGATTACATAAAAAACATAGGATTATGTTAATTTTATTCATACGGAGAGCTATGAAAATTTAAAATGAAAGTGATAGGTTGATAAAAGTGAGTTAAAATATGTTTAATTTATATATAATTATGTTTAATTTATATTTAATTTATATATAAGCAATAATTGTGATGAAATATTTTGATACTTTACAAAATATATCTAATATAGAACAGTTCTAAATTTAATTACATTGAACAGAATTGGAAGAAAATGTTTTAAAGAGCCTTCGAAGGAGTATTAATTGGTAATAATAGGGTATAAATTTTTATATATATATATATATATATATATATATATATATATATATATATATATATATATATATATATATATATATATATATATATATATATATATATATATATATATATATATATATATATATATATATATATATATATATATATATATATATATATATATATATATATATATATATATATATATATATATATATATATATATATATATATATATATATAGGTCGAAGCCTCATGAACAAGATAATATATATTGAAAACTCTTGAAAAGAGAACAATTTCTTAAAAGCTGCTATGGAACGTTTTCATTTTTCAAGTTATGGGTAATAAGAAACAATGTTATTTTACCCAAAGTATTAACTAAAATATAAGTATCAAGTTTCAAAAGCAAAAAAAAAAAACACGAGTGAAAGTCTAATAATAATTTTCAGTAGCAATACACTGTAAGTAAACTGAAGAGTCTTTTGCTAGAACTTTTTGTGACCAGTACTTTTTTCAAGTACTTCAAGCAAAAGTACTATCATGTATGTTCAGAAGTAGATCTGAAATAGAGATAAGCTTCGCTGACATAATATTAAGACCTGTCTTCACCTTTAATTCACTACACTGTAAAGACTCCGGGACAAATTACGGTATAAAGTACCAACACTTTGGGTGCATCATGCGTAAAATTAATTTTATCGTAAAATTTATTTTACCATCTTACCGTGAAATCCATCTTACAATAAAAACCATTTTTACCGTTACTTTTACAGTAATATTTCGTTAGTTAGAGTAATTCAGTGATTTTACAGTAATTATTACTGTAGTAAAAATTACGTTCCTATATCGGACTTTTTGCAGCATAACATGTTGCGGTAAAAATGGATTTTAAAGTAAAATGTACCGCTATACTCAGGGCCGGTACTTCTTACCGCAATTTGATCCAGAATGGTTTTACGAGGTACTTTTAATAATATAATGTATTACATATTTTGCATTTTAAAACGACATTTGTGTGATTAGCTCATTTTATTATTTAAAAAAAAAAACATATGTTTTTGACTTAAAGCCTGCCTGTGCGGGTCTCGTGCTCCTCAAATAGCCTTATGATGGCTAGTTTTCGGCCCCTTATGGCCCATTATTTCCCTTATGGCCCTTTCGGATGTGGTCGGAGATAAATTAAGCTTTAACGTTAATTAGTTTAAATTTTTTATTATCATATACAAAATTGAAATCGTTACTAACAGAAGACGTTTTTAAAAACGAACATTATTTTGGTCAATGTTAACCCTAAAGCAATTATTTTTATATGTTATACACCCATGTGCAAATTAATTGAAACAAACTTTTTTTTCGTGTTTTTTAAAGAAGATGTTTTAGGGTTGTTTCGGTTACAATGGGGTTGGACCTTTGCAGCCTATTGACGGTATGATGAGTTCTGCATTACTATTCTGGGCAAAATAGTTGTTCCAGAGTTGAAGAAACGATACCCTGATGGAACAGGGATTTTTCAACAGGATTTAGCTCCTAGCCATACGTCCAAAATTGTCAAGAAATTCATGTCTGAGAATCAAATTGAGACATTGGAATGGCCAGGGAACTCTCCGGTTATCAACTCAATTGAGAATCTCTGGGCCATATGCAAGAATCGCCTATTAAATATGGACTGTACAACTATGGAGAAGCTAATCACGGCGTTAATTCATGTGTGGTACAAGGACACAAATATTATAAATGACTATAAAATATTAGTGGAATCCATGCCGAATCGTGTCCAAATGTTAATAAAGTGTCGTGGAGATCACATTATGTACTAAAAATTTTTGAGTTTGTATAAATTTAAATAAAATGGCATTTTCTCTTAGTTTTCTGAATTTATTGAGTTTGTTTCAATTAATTTGCACAAGGGTGTAAGTTTTTATTATGGCTTTTGATTTTTTTTCAATATGGAAACTTATTTTGACTTAAGTTTAAAATCAAGTGTTTATCTTATAACAAAGCAAAAAAATAAATCAAATTGTAAAGACCTTACATTTTGAAGAACTTTAAAGTTCAGTAACACTTCTAAAATTTCAGTTATATCTATAGGGGAGGATAAGTGGTTTGTTGATTGACTCTTTCTTAAATAAGTATTCAATTTATTTCTAGACTAAAGTAAATATTAAGTCTTATTTACACCTATTTTTTCTTACAGCATTGAACAAAAGATAAATTTATCTACAAGAGTTTTATTGTTCGGTTTTATTGCCGCTTGACGATTGCGAACATAATATTTCTTAAGAAATGAGAAATATATATAGATATAAAAAAGGATTGTAAGCCGTAGCAAATGATCACGGTAAGCTCCACAATACCTTCGGTATTTTTTTTTCAATTCTTATACAAAGCTTTCAGGTATTGGATTGTAAAGGCTCAGCACCATATTATATTGATTTATTTTTTATTTTAACTTAAATTAGGTTTGAAAGATGAAGAATTGAAAAAATTTATACGTTAAAGCAAACAATGTCTGAAAATATGTTTTCAGTGATAAAATTCATTTGATGAAATTTGTGTTACGTAAACTAAATTTCGTTTCTTTATTTTTATTGTTTCTTTTCTTAAAATTCAAATTTAATAAAAGAAATATAACTGGGAGTTTTATTTTTTTCATTCTGCGTTATATATCCTTTATTTTAAAAATATTTTCTACATTCCTTTGTCTATACAAGGATCGAAACAGAGTTAACTTGTTCTTCAAGAATGATTGCAAACCATCAAATGGCCATTTCTTAAAATATTGTATTACTATATCAAAATTGAAATGAAAATAGAATACATTAAGTAAAAATTGTATGAAATAAAACATGTCAATAAAAAACAGAAAATAAAATGTAAAAAAATGCTGATAAAAACCTAAAACCTAATCTATAAATTGAGCAACGAATTTAAATAAACTTATACGCTCAGGAATCTTTCAAGAATGATTTAAAATATTTTCGTTATAAGTTTGCCAGATTACAAAAGAGGAAAACAGAAGCTTAAATAGTGGGATCTGTTATGGCGCGTTCTTGCTGCAGTACTGAGGCGCGTTTGATTTGTTAGTTACCTTAGATTAGGTCGAAAAAAAATTTTTTAAAAACTATTTTTAAAAATATTTTATTTTATTAATGTAATATGATTAATTTATTATTTTCCACGTTTTCTCGATATTTTTAACTTATTTTATGAGTACTGTACATTTGCGGCTTATGAGCAGTGAATAAAACCTTTAATTTTCTTCATTTTTTTTCTTTTCTTCTTATCCTTTTCGTCTTTACTGTGCTATATATATATCTGAAATCAGTCTGAACTAAGTTACTTAGAAATTGAATTTTAAATATGCTATTTTTTCAATTCGTTTTACTTTTTTTGGGCTGGTTTTTTACTAATTATTTTTTTAGCGCACTTTACATACATTTGTATGAAGAGAAACCATATTTTTCTGATGAGAAGCAAATGTCACAGTTTCTAGTTTCTAATTAGTTCTTTATAAAAATGAAAAAAATATATAAATCTATATAGTAAGTATCTAATGTTGCAGATGAGAAAAGAAAAATATAAAATTAAACCATAATAATCAATTAGAAATACAAACAGTCTCTCAATTGTATTTCAAAGTGAACCCATTTACAATTTTTAAATACATTTTTCATGTTATAACAGTAGCAACTTGGTTGAATTTAGTATATAAAATTGCATTTTTTTATATAAAACTTACATATTTATTTAATAATAAAACATTTTAATATCAAATGTCTTTTTCACTATCATGAAAAAAAAGCTTATTAACAAAAAAAAGAGTACTATGCTAGATAATAAACACTTTTAATTAGTTCTATAAACGCTTATTCTGAAGCAATAAAGTAAAAAATAAGTTATTAAGTCTTCACTTTCATTCCAGTGATATGAAGGGAGATAAGTAAATATTCAATATCTCATATAAGCAATTTTTTTTTTACCGAACGTTTTCTTCAGCTGTTTCACACACCATTTATTACTTTTAGGATATTCTCACCAATCTTAATTATTTTTGTTTCCATCGAAGCCATTTAAAGGAGAAAAGAATCTTATTTCAGATAGCAGTCCTCCGATCACTTTTATTTTTATACAATAAAAAAAAATTTCATTTGTTTGCCTCTTCGAATTCTTCGGCGGTATTGTTTTCAATTACTTCCAAGAATGCAATTAGTTAGGATCATAAAGAGGTATTTCTCAATGAAAGAGAAATAAAAGAGTTTCAATTGGGTTCAGTGTAGACTTATATCAAATGATTATTTTATTGTAGTTTATATACCATTTTAATCATATATTTCCAAAAATCTTGATAATTTAATGAAAAAAGAAGAACTTTTCTTTTAATTTATATGTATGTATTGTTATTAGTAATGGACGAAATTATGGCACGACGTAAAATATCATTTTTTGAAGATAGTAATAATGATATTATTCCCAAGATATACTATGAATACCATTTTATAGAATAAAAACATGTATATGATTATTTCACTTTCGATATCCGTTTCGATAAACAGTAAATACAATAGTTTACATTTATATATTTCTATTATGCAGCATCACACACATAAACATGGATATTTCTCTATCTATTGACAATACTGTAGTTATTATTTATTTTGCCACGCTGCCTTAAAAATGTTTTGAATGGCGTTAAAAATGAACCATATGGTAAGTATTTATTTTAATTCCTTTAATTATGTTGTCTTAGGCAATAATTTAAGTAGTGCTGAATATTTAGTAAAACTTAAAGCTCTAATTTACAGTAGTTTATAAATGAAAGTATTGTTACGAAGTAATTATTAAGATATATTTTTGATTTTTTCTATAAAAATATAAATGTTGTTACGGTGCATATATATATATATATATATATATATATATATATATATATATATATATATATATATATATATATATATATATATATATATATATATATATATATATATATATATATATATATATATATATATATATATATATATATATATATATATATATATATATATATATATATATATATATATATATATATATATATATATATATATATATATATATATATATATATATATATATATATATATATATATTTCCTGTTTTTCTTTCAATTTTTTAGTGCTCCTAACATTACTGTATTAATATATTTTGCTTTGACTATTTTAATGCAGTATTAGAAAGCACTCCTTTTTGTGGATATAATCGTGTAAGTTGATAACGAGATTATATCCTTTCATTATTTTTTTTCCGCCTTATTAATAGTTTTTTTTAAAAAAAAAAATTTTTTCTGAAAATTCTTTATTTTATTTTAAAATTTTTTCTTCTTTTTTAAATAATCTTTATTATATTTTTGTCCTTGCTTTCTCTGCATTAACTATTCAATGAGTTCCATATACTTGCAACTTAAGAGCAGTAAATAAATCTTATTAAGCTTTGTTTTCCTCTCTTTTCTTTTGGACTTCATTGTGCTATATATGTAGCACAAATGGAAATACAGCATAGGGATGAGTTTTCTAACTAATCTTACAACAGAGAAGGAAATAATTTAACGGCTGCGGATTGATTTTAAATTTTTACTAAAATTTAATATATAAAGAATTTTCACAGACATCTCCTGAAAATATTTGAAGTTGAAATTAAATTGCTTCTGTGCAGGCAAATTCTCGGGCAACAGCTAGACGGTAAAAAAAAATAGTTATTATATTGTTTAAAACTAATGTAGGCGGTAGGACTGGAGGAGGGGTTGAAAAATATTTAAATATAGCTGTGCTGTGTATTTTGTTTAGTTACTATTAAAGTTCTTATGTTGTGCAAGGTAATTTTAAATGATATTATGCATGTATTTAGAAACAAATTCCTACTGGCCAGTTGTGACTTAAGGGACTTCAAAGGGTAAAGGCTCGACTATATTTAGACCAACTTCTAGTTCCGCTGCTAGTTTTTAAATAATAATGGAGAAGTTTAAGAGCCAATCCTTATTAATTCTTTCATAATATTTGTATTTATTTACGACATAAAAATATTATAAAATTTATTAAACTATTGGTTTTTGAAATGATATCTAAGATCAACAACATTGGCTTTAAGGTAATGTTAAAATAATCATTAAAATAATTATCTACAATTTTTCATGAGTGTTTATGCTTACAGCACACGCGTTTCGAACTACAGACTAAGAGAGAAAAGTAGAATTTGATTTTTTATGCATGTTTTTCGTAAAGACTCGGCGTAAGCTTCGTAAAAGCTCGGAAATTTTTAAACATTCGCTTTTTGTAACTACATTGATCCCAAACTCAGTTGTATATGCACTTCCCCTTAAGGTATCCGACTACCTTCGGGACAAAATTTTTGAAAAATAAATATTTTCCACAACATTATTGCAATTTATATTGTATATTAATTTAAATAAACATATTTAATAGAGAAAATTTAAATATACAGGAAATTTTTTGTTTAAAGAGTATTTTTTAGATAATTTTAATGAAAATAACTCATTAACGGAAAACACTCTACGCAAAAAACTATTGTACATACAGCTATCTAACTTTTTGAGCCGTTTCGTATAACCCTCTGAAGTGTTATGAACCTCAACTTAAATGATATCATGAAATTAAAAAAAATTATGGAGTGTTAAGCATATTTTTCCATTTTTTTTCACATTTTCTTCACATTATCTACTGCAAAATATCTCATGAAACAAAAAATAATACAGTTATCTGAATTCTGGAGGTTTGTTATATTACCACCAATACAAGAAACAATCTCTGAAAGTTTGAAGACAAATTTATAATAATTAGTTGAGTTATCTTGCTTTCCGTACACAAAAAACAGCAAAATTTTCATTTTGAGAAAAACACAATTAAAGTTTAAAATTAAATTTTTCTAAAAACTATGAATGTTTGTCCGTAGGAAGTTATTATATTTTATAGGGGGCACATTCCTTCACACATTTTCTTAGTTTTATTTAACGTAGCGATATTTTAACGTATTATTTAGCTATATTTTAAGTGAATAGTTCAAAACATAGTTGATAACCTTCAAAACAAAATTCTTAAAGGATTTTTCATTTTAATTTTGGACAATACATTTTTTTACAGTGTTTAGCGTACATGTAAAAGTATGCCTTATGTTTTCCTAAAAATAGCAGTTTAAATAATAATAAATTTTGCTAGTTTTTACACATAATAAAACAAATAAACTAGTTTCCTGAAATTTTAAAAAAAGAGTAGTCGAAACTAGTCCGATACCTTAAACTAAATAAGTCTCTTTTTTACAATAATTGCTAATATTATTGCATTTCTAATTGTATTAAGAGAGAAAAAATTTATACATATTCCGTTCAGTTGAGGTCTATCTTATGAGAAATTGAGAAATTAATTCATTCTGTCATGCCTCACTTATGCCTAAATCCCAAATTTTATGTCGTTGTAAGAAAATGACAAATTTATTAAAATTTAAAACAGGAAAATTGTCTAGGTACGTAAAACTGCATTTAAGTTGTAAATTGTTCGCTTATTCACTGATTTTCCCTTCGCCAACTGAATTGTAAAAAAAAAAATCGCCAATTTCACCAAAAATCGCCTAAGTGGAAAAATCCACCAAATTAGCGACTTTTTAAGAAAATTTCGATTCGGTATTTTTCAGTTAGTCGATCGTAAATAATTTCAACTATTTGTAATTTTCTAAATTTTTTTAAAAATTTTGATCTTTTATTTTTTTAAAAAAACAATTTTTATTGATTTATTTAAAAAGGACGTTGAAAAAATTTAACAAAATAAAAAATAAATAAATAAAGTAAAAATATATTTGAACTTACTTGCACCCTGCTTACCAATAAGTTTCAAGCATTGAAATATGTAAGCTGCTTATTCGACCCAAAATCCAGATAAATCTTTGCGACATTATGATTTGGATTGTTTAAAAAAATAGCATTATTTCGAGTTCAAGGCACTTAAATTGAGGTTTTTAGCATTCACTTAACGAAAGAGACTCGGAAAATACACTTAACATGATGTTAAGCTAAGTTTGTGAATTATTTCTAAACATTAGTGTAATAACCAACTCCAGTAACTTTCTTTTTAACTATCTCATTCTAGCCAATTTCAAAGTTGTTCTTCGTAATAATGTAACTGCGTTAGATTCCGGACTCTATCCTATGTTCTAGATTATTTATTTTTATAGTTCTTGAGATGGCATAAAGAGACTTCAGTTTAGAAACTCCAAGCCATTTACCTTATTAATGAAAATTTCCTTAACCAAATATAGTTATAAAATTTTTAAACGCTAGATAATTTAATTTGTTACGTATAAAATGTCACCTGAGCAATAAAAATAGATTTTAAAATTTCCTTTAAAAACGAGTGCAATATCATTGGCATTCTCTGCTCTGGTAAAAATTTTAAAGGATTGTTTATGGGTTAAAAAGTTTCTGCGTTCCTTGAATTAATAGGATGATCTTACGCATAAATGTGCTTAAACGTAAATTTTAGAACAGTTTAAAGGCAATAATTCGATTAGCCAGAGTGAGTTTTAGCAAAGAAATACCTTGTGTTTCTATTTTCCGCTTAAAATTAAGTAACATTTTTTTGACACAGTGTTTTAAATAAAGTTTATCTTGGATAAATAAATTATCGTTAATTTCTTTATCTTTACAAACCTAATAAAATAAAATGGTTAAAAAGTTGCGCTATTTTTATGGAAACTTTGATAGCCCAATTTGCATGTGACATTAGAGAATTTCGAGCGACATTAGAGATTATTTAAGTAAATAAATAAATAACTTAAAAGTTAATTACATTTTTGAAAGACATAAGTTGTGTTAAACATTTTGATTATTTATTTGAATAACTTTCCGTAATTATTTTTGTTTAAATAAACTACATTTCATAAGAGTTTATCAGAAACTGAAGACACATTTTTATCTATTAAAGAAGCTTTTTTGCCGAACTTTACCAAGTTTGTTTGATAGAAGTAAATGCATTCAGTTCCATGTTCCAACACTTAACTTATTAACCATTTCCCACCTATAAATGTATACTTTTGCTTGAATCTGAAATTAATGAAGCGGTAAAGCAACCAGAAATTTACCATAACAACGAAGACCAGCAAAACTACTCAGCTCCTTTCAACTGAGTACATATTATAGCCGAGAGAGCTAATCTGTCAGTCTCAGGACCAACAGAACCGGAGTTCGAGTTCCAGCTGTGACATGACCACAATATTTCCCTCATTCTCCACAATATTTACCTCAACATACGAAGAGTTTCTTTTGTACCGCACACTCCAATGTCCATTACCTAATGAAAAACCTAGCTCCAATGTCCAGTTAATTTTCTTTTTGATGGTTTTGAAGAAATGGTAAGTATAAATGCTTAAGTCTAGTTTTGTTTTCATAGTTTTATAACCATGCTAGTTGTAAACGGTTCCATGACCATAAAAGTAAAAAATGCTTTTTATTGCAAATTTTTCGGTTAGTTGGATGGATAGACTGCAGCCGTTTTTTTTACCATAATTTTTAGAAGAAAAATTCTAAGAGATTAATGCAGTTTTCATATAATGCAATTATACACTATCTACCTATAAGCATTTGGAACACGTGTGATTGAAAAAAAAACCAAGCTTTATTCATAATCAATAGTTGGTAGAGCCTGCACGAGAGGCAATTACAGCGTGAACCCTCCGGGGCATACTTTCCACAAGTCCTTCGGTAGCGGCTAGTGGTATTTTCTTCCACTCGTCTTGAAGAAGTCGTGTAAGTTCCTTCACCGGTTTTGGACGTGTAGTACATCCCTTAATTCGGCGATCCAACTCGTCCCAGAGGTTCTCGATAGGGTTCAGGTCTGGGATCTGGGCAGTCCAGTCCATTCGATTAATCCCATTGGCATCATGCCAAGCCTTTGTGACCCTCGCAACATGACCACTGGCATTATCATCCTGAAAGTAACAGGGGTCCACCCCGTGAAACTGCCACAACGTAGGAAGCACATTGTCATCCAAAATAGTGCAGTAGGCATCTTGAATGGGACTAATGCCGATGTTGTTCCCTACACGATATATACCGGCGAAGGGCGTGACGTATCTCAGGACCGCAGATATAGTCATTTGCATAGGTGTCCAAATACTTATTGGTAGATAAAGTATAATAATACTTATTTATACAATAATATTTAAGCTTAAAACATCATACTTTTAAATGTATTATCAGCTGTTGAATTTCAAAGGAAAAATCTAAAAACAAAAAATTGGAGATTTAATTTATGGAATAGATAAGGAAATAAATAACTTTGGAATTCATTACAATATTTTTGTTTGCTTCTTTATTCATTTAGTGCAAAATAACAGTACAAAACAATAAATATTTTACTTAAGAAAACTATTTACTTAATTATAACTAGATAAAACACGCATATGATTTGCTTTGAATAAATATTCATTGTTCTATTTAATGAGAATTGAAGTATTATATTCTTTTATTCTCATGTATAACATATGTAAACAAAAATCTTTAATATGCAACTGAGCGAGAAAATATTTATACGAAAATATACATATAATAAAGAGCATCAACGGTGAAGAGAAAGCGGAAAAGTATTTCCTTCATTTAATTAGCGTAGATTTTCTCCGAAGAGTGTTTTGTTAACGTTGTCTGATAATTAAATCGTAACAATGTAATACTTATAGTATAATTAAGTTTTTCTTTTAAACAATTACTTATCGGTGCTTTCTGTTGAGTAACATTGTATAGTTACTTCTATTGACTTTGAATAACAAAATTAAATAGTTATGAAGCCATTTTGCGTAAATGTATGATGCTTTAAGGAATAAAAATGCATTTTTATTCAATTATTTTTTATATGTTATGATAAATATCGTTTCGACATTTTAATAAGAGTTTAGCAGACAGAAGAAAGTTTATATGTATACATTGAGGAGAAAGTATGGTCAAAACTACCAGAATATGGAAGAATTTACCGTGTTCCTGGCTTCATGGGAGCACCAAACAGCTCAGTAATTTTTGCCGAAGTGCTTTGTAGTTTCGCTACTTTGAGCAATCTGCTCTTCCTCCAAACTTCTTAAGATATGCTTTATTTAAAATAAACATTATGCCTGGAAAATTAGCTGAGAATATTTCAACTTGATTCTTACAAGTTGCAGACTGTAAAGAAATTCTGGATAAAATAAATTGCTAAAAGCATCTGCACTCAAGGTGCCTGTATTTACTACCGTAAAACTATTATTTTACCGTAAAATTTAGCAGAATAAGAAATCTGATATACCGTAACTCTTACGGTAATACTTACCTAATGGCATTTTTAAAATAAATATTAATGTGAAAATTATGGCTCAAATATCAGGGGGAAATGAATTTAGCGGTAAAATAGATTTTACGGTGAAATGAATTTCACGGGAAAATTACACGGCTGTTGCCCTCAGAAGGTAAGTAATTTTTACAGTAATTTTATTGAGATTTTTTTCACAAAGCTCGTAATTATTTATATCTTTATCTCTTTCGTGCATAAGCGCAGAACAGTTTTTCTTCAAAATTTGTTTAAATTGTTATAATAATCCATATTTTCCTATACGAATATAATTTTTGAAAACGTTTTGTGAAAACTATGACTGATAGCTTATTTTTGTTTTCATTGAATATCATTTTCAGTAATTAGATTTGTATTTGTTTGAAAGTAAATCCTCAAAAGATTTAAGACGCATACATCTGTTTGTTATCTAGTCTAATAGTAGTTCGAGTTAAGACTAATAAATGTCTCAAATTTATAAACTGTTTAACACATCATCAAGAAAGCAGTAAAATTGGAAATCAAATAAAGAACGATATGTATCATATCTCACAATTTTTGTCGGAAAAAAAATGAGTTACGTACTTGATATTCCTGTCTTTTTCCTTGGAAGGGATCAAAGGCTACAAACTTCAAAATATGCTAATGATATAAAATATGGAATCAGGGTTTTTCTTTATTCATCAACCGTTTCTTAGAGGATGAAAAATTCTCTCGTTTTTACCCTTTTTATGTAAATTATGAGAATAAATTTATAACTGTGATTTACTGAAAAGTCGGTATCATATTTTATACTAGATATTTCTACCATAAAGATCAAAGTTTTATCGATATTTCAGGTAATTAAAGTTGACTGATGTGACGAAATTGATCCAACTTCCTCTGAGAAATGTTTATAAAGTATTGAAATATTCCTTAAGAAATATTAAAATAATGTTTTATAACAAAATCAAACAGATAAATTCAAGCAACATTTGAAGATTTGAAAGTTAGGGATTTGTTTTTATAGTGCAAATGCATAACATATTAGATGGATCTATTGGGGAAAAAAGAAAACAGCTTTTTTGTCATTTCAATTCAGAATACTGTGAAACTTCTTCAACTTCGATTTTAGCATTAGCAATAATATCTCTCTATTAGACATCTATTTTAAAATTCCCCGAAATAGTTGGCCGCAACCTCACCAGTTTTGGGTGGCAATTAATGGCTCATTTTGTTTGATGTGCGAAAAATACAGAAATTAGAAATTTGAAATTAATAAACAGAAAGTACTAAACAGTAGAAAAACTAAACAGAAAGTAAATTGAGTGAAAAAAATAACATTAGATAATTAATTCAACTGTTCAACATGTAGAAAAAAAAATACCTCGTGGTCGCAGAGTGGAAATTTGGCATACTGCAATAAATTTGTTATAAACATTGAAACAAGTTTATTTTGCTATAAATTAATTTTATATTCTTCAAATTTTAATATTAAAAATCATCAGATTTTTAATTGCTTTTTAATGAATTTTTCTAGCGTTCTTTTACTTTACTATACTTTTGCTGCGCAAAATCTATAAAACTTAAAAACTTGAAAGTGCGAAGGTGTGCAGAAAAAAGGCACAAGGAATGCGATAAAGTAAAATTCTATCTTTAATTCTAGAATTATCAACTGTTAAACTTATATTGCAAAAAAAATTTTTGACTGATCTACTGCTAGCTGTCGGAGTTCTGAAGGAAACATATTATAAACTTAACAAATGTTTTTTTTTCTTTAACTTTAATTTGTTTGAAAGTTATTACAATTTTAAGAGCGTTTTTGTGAATTTTTTTTCACTTTAAATACTGATTATTTATCCATTGTTTTTGAAAAATTTGCCAGTTTCGAGATTCTGTTTTTAAAAGCTCGCGCTTAACTTGACGTCGAGATGATAATGAGACACTTGACACCTAACTTGATGTGAAATGAATAAATTAAAATAAAAAAATGAATAAATTAACACGGAGGGGATTTAAAGCATTGGTTATCCAGAACTCTACCATTATAGCTTTTTCATTTGCTTCATAATTTCCTCTCTTTAATTACCCATTGTTTTCTGAGTCTATATTGCTCTATGTTATTAGCAATTTTATTTATATATATGGAAACTTTTAAAAAGTTAAGTAAAAAGCATAATAAAGTGAAGTGAAAAGTAAAGTAACTAAAAGTTAAGTAACTAAAAGTATAGTAAAAAGTAAAGCATAAAATATTAAGTAAACTTGTGTAAAGTAAGAAGTAAAGAAAAATAAAGAGAAAGTTTGAAGTAAAATGTGAAGTACAAGAAATGTAAAGCGCAGAACATGAAGTTAAGCATAAAGTATAAAATAAAGTATAGCTTGAAACATAAAGTATAGAAAAGTGTATGTAAAAAGCAAAGTAAACTAGAAATTAAAATAAAGTAAAAAGTAAAGTAAATTAAAAAGAAAAGTAAATTAAAAGAAAAGTAAAATAAAGTGTAAAGCGACGCATAATGAAAAGTAAATTGTAAGTAGCGAAAAGTTGAAAAATGTATGATGTAGAATGTAAATCTTAAAGTATAAAATAAAGCGTAGAATATAAAATAAAATTAAATCGTAATTTATAAGGCAAAATAAAAAGCAAAATATAAAGTAAAGTGAAAAATGTAAAATGAAGCATAAATAAAAGTAAGGCGTAAAATGTAAAGTAGATTGTGAAATATACAGTGAGGAAAAATTTTTATTAAATAAAGTAAAGTTTAAATATAAAGTTAAATTTAAAGAAGAGTATTAAATAAAGTAAGCAAAAGTAAATTAAATAAATAAATGTTTGTTCAAAACAAGAAAAGAAATAGTTGCTCAATCCAAAGAGAGAAAAAAAGAAAGATATATTTGTTCAATCCAATCCAAGAACTTAAATTTTTCTCACTCTATCCCAGTCGAGAAAGTCTTTTTCTCTCCCCTTGATTCTTGGCGACAATGTCAAAGGAAAAATAGTCAAAATGTACTTCCTATAATATATAAAAATTGATCATATTTTCTTTTATACAGTGTAAATATTCGAAAACTTTGTGAAAAGAATTACTTAAAAACCGGTTAATTTTTGATTTAAATAATTCAGCTATTTTTAAATATTTATTTAAAAGTGCAGTGCCCGTTGATAATAACGCTAAATGTAAGATCTAAGTCTAACGTTGTAGTAAGTTAGCGAATTCGGCGGGCTTTACTTAAACCGTTTAGCAACCTAGTACCATATCAGCAATCTAGTAAACTAGAGAGATTAGCATAGTTCATGCAAGTAAATTTATTTCTCATTTATTACTTCTTATTGTGTCACACATCTCTTATGCCTCAGATTTAATACTTTTTTTCCAATATTTTTTATATTCAAGTAAGCATTAATTCTTTTACGATAAATATATTGAGAATACAGTCGTAAATAAAATTTCAGTAATTAAATACTTCAGAAACAAAATCTTTTTAAAAAAAGAAAAATTGCCGAATTTTAAGGAAAAAATAAATTTTTATGAGTTGCCACCGCTGGGGTTGGTGAGGGGCGCTTAACAGTTATTATATTAAAAAGTATAAAAACATGTAACTAAATAAAGATGAAAAAGGTTTATAATTTCTTATAATGTAATAAAATAAAAATAAAAGCAATTAGAACTCATGCCTAAAAACAGTATGCACAATGCGTAAAATAAACAAGAGAATGTCTTATCAACGTTTGTTCGATTGAGGGGACATTAACGTAATAAGATGCGTCATTAATGGTTCGAGTACATGACCTTAAAAATGCTAATTATTTATTGCAGACATTATCGTAAGTTACGAACAGGCACGAAAAGCTACTTTCTGTGAATAAACGTGTCTTTTTTTACAAATTATTGAGCGTCAAAATAAAGAGGTTGACAAAATCTGGTTGTAGTAGTTTGATCTATAGAGCTCTTTAATAATAATTTTTGTAATTTTCCCTTGTATATTTCGTTATCTCAAAGAGTTTAAATTTTCTTAAGAACCCTTCTATTGATTCCCTTTAAATGTAAGATTTCATCATTTGAAATTAAGTTTATTGACGCAGTGTAAAAATATACTTACCTTATAATTATAACTATATTTGACTTCAAAATCTACAAGTTTAAAAAATTCATTTAACCCAGGAGTAGGCAAATAGCAACCAACTAATATTTTTTGTGGCCTTCTAATATAGTTAGAAAAATTCGCCGTAAACAGGACCTGAAAATTTTTTCCGGAGGATCTGAACTTTGAACTTCTTGATACGCAGTCAGATTATGTGTGGAAGATTTATTTAATTCTGTGACACTAGTTGACATTTACGAATCTTTTCTCAATGAAAAATTCCCTTTTATATTCATGCAGTATCCTAAAAAAAAATAAATCAAACCGGAAGTCTTGCAGTCCCCTTATGACATCATATCAGCTCAGATGAGTGTAAATCAATACATTCATATCATCAAGAGAAAATTATAAACACTTTTTATCGTACTGCCATCTAGTGATAATAGAGAGAACCTCCGAATAAGGTGAACAGTAATTTGCTAGGAAAATGCTCTAGATATTTGGCTCTTCATATAATTATGAGCAAAGTTTTTCTTTCCTGAAATTCAACAAGAGTAAAATTAGATGCTCCTTGACAGACATTTTCCTTCCAGACTACAATTAAAATCTCAAAAAGTAATTTTCCTTGTAATTTCAAAAACATTCTAGAA
Source organism: Parasteatoda tepidariorum (assembly GCF_982258835.1). Lineage (NCBI taxonomy): Eukaryota > Metazoa > Arthropoda > Arachnida > Araneae > Theridiidae > Parasteatoda > Parasteatoda tepidariorum. Next base: position 64,182,145 of record NC_141762.1, on the reverse strand, counting down.
AAACGTGCAGGAGTACGTTTATCTCATTAAACGAATTCGAAACATTACCGTGTTTGTGGTATAGGTGATATACATTTACCACAATAAATAAATTGTAATAAAATTGCTTCTATTAATTTATTTTTATTGATTTTTGTGGTAAAATTATTACCCTTTTTTTAAAGCAAATTTTGTTATTCAATCTATATATACAATCATTTTAAGGGTGTGATTGTCCGCCAACTTCATCCTCCACAAAGTATTCCGCTCGCCTGACCAGTTGCCTACCCCTGATTCAAACTGTTCATATTATAACTGCTTTCTGAAGGACATGTCGTCGCATGAAATGACGCCTGCGAATAATATGCTATTTCTACAACTGCTGTGAGTTTGCAGCAGTTAATCATAAACGTCAAGTCTTACAGACCTTGACGTTAATCATATACGTCAAGTTTTACCGCCAAGTTCTTTAGAGACCACCTTCTATGTTTATTCTAAAAATGGTGCAAAATGTCAATATAGAAAAAAAAGCTACAATTGTGAGAAATAGAAAAGCGTTGTGATCTGATTTTTTTTTATATTTATAAATGCACTACTATACTGCATTATTTAGCCTCATAAAAATTTGCGAAAAAAAACGAAAAAGAAATTGATAATTTTAATCTAGGCCAAAAAATATCGTAAAATAGGCGAGTTTTTTTTAAACAATAACTATTACACTGAAGAGCCAAAAAAACTGGTATACCTGCCTAATATCGTGTAGGGTACCCGCGAGTACGCAGAAGCGCCGCAACACGACGTGGCACGGATTCGATCAATGTGTGAAGTAGTGCTGGAGATAATTGACACCATGAATCCTGCAGGGCTGTCCATAAACCAGTGGGAGTAAGAGGGGGTGGGGATGTTCGTCTGGGGATTTTGGTGGCCAGTGGAAGTGTCTAAATTCAGAAGAGTGCCGCTGGTCACCAAAATCCCCAGACATGAACATTATTGAATATATTTGGGATGCCTTGCAACGTGATGTTCAGAAGATAATCCCGGCCCGTCTTACTCCCACTTCTGGACAGCCCTGCAGGATTCATGGTGTCAGTTATCTCCAGCACTACTTCACACATTGATCGAATCCATGCCACGTCGTGTTGCGGCGCTTCTGCTTGCTCGCGAGTACCCTACACGATATTAGGCAGGTATACCAGTTTTTTTGGCTCTTCAGTGTAATATATTTAAGTTATTTGTCCGTTCTAAAGCCTAGATAAGTCTTCACAGCAAGATGGCATACATATTTTAAAATGAGATCTTTGCTTCAAGTAAGCACTTGAACTGTAGTTTTTGTATTTTCGTTGGCAAAAGATCGTCGAGAAATCTTGCTAAAGCATTTTCACTCCTTGCGGTTTAATTTGCAGTCCATGGAAATAAATAAATTCAAATAAACTAAAATTAAAATAAATGAAATAAATAACCCAAAGAAGGTTATTTAGTTTCCTTCTCCACTGAGACATCCGATATTTAATAACTTGTCAAAATAAATAAAAACTAAATAAAATTGAAATAAGGTATTACTTTAGAAATCTTATATTTATCTAAAAAATCTATTAGAACCTTCTACGACTACTATTTGTAAAGGTCTCATCTTTTCAAAAAGCTAATTTGTTATTATTTATACAAAATAGAAAACTTATTTTTCATTTAAAGTTTAAGAAATAACTGTCTAAAATGAAATCAAGCTGATAAACATTGAAATAAAAGTAAGTTTAATTAAAATCCTTAGATAGTTGAAATAAAATGGTTATAAAGGAAAGTCTTGCTCTCTTTATATTCCATGGGGTAAATATAAATTCGTAGCTACACAAGAATATTAAAGTAAAAAGGTTTGCAAATCTTCACAAAAAACTATTTTATCTTTCAAACTGAAACCCATGTAGCTTTTATCCCTATCCTCCGCTGGCTCGATTTTTATTAAATATGCAAGTGTGACAGTAATGCTTCTAAAGTATAGAATACAGTATTGAAATAAAATAACCTTTCAAAATTCAAGAAGTGTACTTGATTCCCTTTTTTTCTTCTTCATTTTCTCAAAGGCATTGTAACTTCGTTTACAGCAGACCATTGAAGTCAATAAAAGCGCTGGTTCTGGCAGCTGGTGGTTCAGAAAAGCAATAAAAAACACTTCAACTTTGATTGCTTCCAAGAAGAAAGAAAGGGGAAAGAGCCTCAACTGACAGAGTTAAATTAGGTGACATGGAATGGCAACCAGGCGGTTTTTGTCTTACTTTAAATCTTTAAATTTCTCGGAAGATAAAACAGAATTTTAAAATGTATTGGAAAAATTTGAGGTTTCAAATTGAACTAAAGGTAGTTTCACGCAAAAGTTAGCCGTTTCAACAGTTGTACTTTTTTGTGTTAGTAATCTGAAGGTTAAAGCAAAATGATTTGCGTGATAGTCTAATCCTAGAGTATTGTAGCAGTTAAAAAAAATTAAGATGATCTTATCAGGTATTACTTAGAATAAATTATACAAATTATCTATAATTAGTTCAATTATGCTATGTGGCCAATTTAATGGAGCATTATATTTTGGAAAATTTTTTTCTACAATTTATATATTTTAACTTGCCGTAGACTGCGCTGTCGATTTTTTTTGTTAGTTCTTTGCTAATTCATATCATTTGCATTTGTTATGTTGCCTATTAGAAGGATTTTATTCCCCCTCCCCCTTCCAAACCGCAACAAATTACCATCAGGCCTATCCACTATCTTTTATTCTTTGCCTTAGCCTCAGGATTATATAAACAAGGTATGAGAATGAAAAAATGAAAAATATCAAACAGACGAGATAACGTTGTGATAATGCCTTTACTATTCAATGTGATCGTGTAATCGCAGCCTCTAATCACAAATAAAAATAAAACTGGTGTAAGATTTTACCATGATTTGTCAACTTTTGCTTAAAAAATATATTGAGAAGCTTGAAATATGAAACTTTTGACTAATGCCAGCTTTTCAGCATTTGAAAATTTATTTAGCTGATAACACTATATTGCATTTTATCAAGCATGCGTTATCAATCTTTATCGTGGAATCAAGCTGTATCATACGTTGTTTCATTCTGTTATCCGTTTGCAATTATATCAAAGAGAAATCGAATGTGATACAATTTCCATTAAGAGGAGTAACCTTTTTGCAAGTTTTTCGTTTCTCAATTTTTACTTTTATTTTGAATTTTTAAGTATCTTTTAAATGTTAGATTTTTTAAATGGCTATGATTTTAATGGCTATTTTGTGTTTTTTTAAGATTGCTATGTTTTCAAATACTATTTGTTGTGTTTTTTAAATGGCTATATTTTCAAACATTTTTTTGTCATTTAAATGGCTATAATGGCCAACTTTTGCATTTTTAAATGCTAAAAGCAAGAAATGTTTGCATCTTTGTGTTTTTAATGATTAAGTTTTTTGTGTTTTTTAATAACTTTGTTATGAATGGCTATGCTTACTGATATTGTTTAAATGATAATGTTTGTGTTCTTTTCATAACTATGATTTGAATTGCTATGTTTATTGGTGTTTTTAAATGGCAATGCTTTTGTATGGTTTTTAAGAACTATATTTTTAATGGCTATGTTTATTTGTGCATTTTAATTTCGGGGGGTTTCCATTGTACTAAATCAAGGTCTTTGCCGAACAGCCTTGGGAAAGAGGAAATACAAAAGTGGCGCAACACACCATGAAACAAAAAATTTATATTATAAAATTATTTATAGTTCAGTTTGCGGATACAAACTAAATTTATATAATATTTCTAGTTCAGTGATGTTATTTTTCAACTCTAAATAAATTTGTTATATTTTTAAGACATTTTGGCATGTAACATTTATCTTTAATGTAATATTGTCAACATCTCTTATGGAATTATTATAACTCCTATTAGAATTCATTTTGCAAATTCAGGATGAATAGTTTTGACTACCACAATGGATAACAGATGTAAGTGGTAGGTAACAGATATAAAGTTCCACATTCATTAATCCGTTTTTCCTGTATGTGTAAGCTAATCTGAAAATTTGGCTAATCTCAAACTGTCGATTTTACTTTGCAATACATCAAGCAGGCTCATTGGATTAAGCCTAGCAAATTATGTCTGCAGTTTGCAAAGAGCTAAATTTTTAAATCAGCCGGCGACGTGAAGATCACTTTTGCAGACATGTGAATTTATGGGTTAAAATTTATTTTTGTTAATCATCTTAAACATTGTAATGTGAAAAAAAATATTTTCTCTTTTGTTCAAATTGATTGAGATTAAGAATTCGTGTAGACTTCGAATTTTAAAATTACATTAAAAATGTATTATAAATTGTAAAAATTTTCATGTGTGTCCTTCTTTAATTTGTTTTTATTTTACTCATTTTTAAATTTAAATTTTAAAAATAATTGATAAGAAATCCTTTTTTTTGTCATCTAAATATATTTTCAAATAATTCAGATAAATAGAATGAAAATAATTCTATTACATTTCAAGATATTATAGCATCTCTGTTTATCTTTTTGATAAATTGCTTGTTTTGTATATTAAGAATACACTAAGGATTGTTTTGTTTTATTTTTTAACAGTGATTTCTTTTTCCTTCTATGAAAGTTTACTTTTTCATTCTTCGATTCTTCTTATTAAATTAATGATCATGGAATTATGTTTATTCTGTTGGAATAAAGACTGATTATACCTTCTCAAAGAACGAAAAAATATGCACATATTTATTTAAAAGATAAAAAACAGAATCTTCTATGAAATATCTTGATCATATAAATTTCAGAATGCATAACTTTATTAGATTTATATTCGTTGAGTTATTTGGAAGAGAAATGAGAAAAAATTCCTAAAATCTAATAAAAACTGGCAAATAGATATTGATGGTCTTTTTGTGATGGAAGGAAGGATAAGAACTTCCTCCGAAATAAAGTTCATTAGTGTTTGTTTTAAAAAATACTAAAAATTTAAATGTCAAATAAATAGTTTTTTTTAAATCTCTTTTTTAAAACTAGAGAGACACAGCTGAGGTTTTAGTATCTTGTTTTTTTTTTCTAGCTAATTTTCTAAAGCAAAATATAAATTATCTGAAATATTTGATTATGTATACTCATCTTGTATAGAATTTTAAAGATTTTAATGGTAATATATATTTTGATGTACCAAAATCAAAAAACAAAAAATTTGCACCAAATTTTGGTCACTCAGCTCAAAGAGATTTATAAACCCAATTATAACTTTTTTCTTTTCTTTTTTTAAAAATTGTTCACTTTATTTCATTTTTCGATGTTACCATCATTTCTATATTTATATAATTGCTTTTTAATAAAAGTTTAATTACTTACGGTGCACTAGAACTGCACGATGGACTATTGGCGATGGTCTGGGTAGTCTGACGACTTTCATGCGAAGTCGATCACTTGAAGGTGGATCAGTTTAATGAGAACCGATACCGCCCACCCTTGCCCCCTTTGCAAACTGATAAAATTGCTCTAACCGCAGTCAGTGATGCTTGACTTTGGTGATCTATTGTAAACAGTCTCTTACAATTAATCTACAGAGGAACTAATTTTTTATGGAATAAATCTCAAATTAAACAACAAAATTTGATGCAATGTAACACATGAAGTAGAAAAGAATGCGTAATCCAGTTTAGGTATAAAGACACAGGCTATAATACATATAATTTCCGAATTTTTGTCCGAATAAAAGTACAAACAAGTATACTTGTAGTAGACTAAATTAAAAATCAGACAATTTGCGAATTGCTGTTATGACTTTGCACTGTACCTACAAGGCTTATTACAGTGAGCATAACAAAATACGTCAGCAGTTTTCAAACAGCTGAATTTTCTAATTAGCCTATGACTTATAGGTTGGAAATCTCGAATTAAAACCTAAGCAAAGGAGAAACATAAGTTCGATAAAAATCTGTTGAGTCACACATTAAAAATGGGGAATGAAAAACATCAAAATCAGTTTGATTGCCTGGAAAAATTCGAAGTGTCCCTAACCTTTCCCCTCTGTTTCTTCCAATTATCAAACAGGTTTTGACTCATCGAAATCTCGCCTACATCAGTAGTGATACCATGGCATGCAGACATCAATAACTATTAAATTATAATCGAGTTTTTGTTTTCGCTTGTTGAAATATTAATTTGGAACACTTAATATGTATGTTTCTATGCTAAAGCTGTTTTTATGGAACACCATACCTCAGTTTATATATATATATATTTTTTAAAAAATTTTAAAACAAATTTTATGCTATTCATTAATAAAATATGCAGAAAAATAGTTTAAATCGATTTAGGAAGCACTCAAACATTGTTTGCAAGCTTCTGCCAAGTAAATACTTTAAAAATAAAACATTGAAAGTCCTTAATGCTTGACATAGCTTCAAAGCTTTATGCTTAGAACAGAATTAAGTACCCGATTCTCCAATGAAATTCATTTACTCTTTTAAATTCGACTTTTTTAATTACTGTTTGAGGTCAATTAAAGGCAACAAGTGTAAATAACACAAAGTAATTAAAATAAATTTTCTAGGAAATCACTCCCATCATCCAAGTCATTAACATAATCATTTTACCAAAAGCGTTCATATTTTAGCCTTTATTTCCAACTCCGGTACGCAAATGGTTTTCTGATTACACATATGGCGAAAATATTGCACCATTAAAAGCGCCACGGAAACAAAATTAAACGAAAACGTTTGATTATGTTTTGTAATTATGAAGAATGTTCAGTTATTTCCATCTTATTCAACTTGAAAGTGTCTTAGCTTTAAGAAAGTGAAAGGGAAGAATTTAGAAAGAGAACATTTGAATTGGAATATTTTTGACAGATAGTTTTAAAAGTCTAGCATTGAATTTTTACATTTTTTTTGCAATTTAGACTTTTAAATCAGGCAATTTTATTTCAATTTATAGCCGTCGTTGAATAGCCAATCAAATTTTGAGTATACAACTACCAATGTTTAGCTCCGTAGCTTCGTAATTTTGTACCCAATCAGACAAGGAAACTCCTGGATCAAGTATTGGGAGAAATTTGCCTTCGTAGCTGGCTTTTTGTTGAAACTAACCCGCATTTGGGTTACATTGGGAAAAAAACCACGAAACCCTCCCATGGTTAGCCTTACGGAAAGGGGATTCAAACATGGGTCATCTCATTGGGAAATGCTGTGATAAAATAGTAAAATACTGTACAAACTGTAACGCATTAAGGATTAAACAGGTAACAAAGACATTATTAACAAATCCCTAATAATAATTAATGAAATTTTGAAATAAATATATCAGTGTATAATTTTATTATTTAAAATTTTGATCATTTGAAATTAACCAAAATAAAAAAGATTTAAAAAAATTCTCGTTAGCCTCTTGTCACAGATTTTCATGAAATTTTTTTCTAAAAAGTTTTTAAATCAAAAAGGGTTAATTTCTTAATCAGTTTTTTTTTTAAAAAATGTTTGGGTGGAAATTAGGATTTAGTTCAATATTTATTATTATCCAATATTGATGATTTATTTACGTTGTTTAGCTTCATTCATATGTAAGAAAAAGTATATCCTATCTTCAGAAAGGACATCACAAAAATTGCTGAATGTTTTTTTCACGAAGAAAAATGATCAAAACGACCAGAATATGTTATGGTTACCGTGTCTCGGTTGAAACACCAAATAGTTCGGTAATTTTTCTCGAAGCTCCTTAATATTGAATTTAGTAAAATTAACAATAAAAAATAGTTTCATATTATGTGATAAAATTTGGCATAGCACAAGAGCATGGCATAAACACAATTTATTTTATTAAATTTACTTTTCAATTTTGTATTTCTTACAAAGTGCGTGCAATAACTAGTATTTTAAAAACACGAATTTTAGATAAAACTGTTACCATATTAACGAAAAATTACCGCATGAATGTTCTAAATACCGTATATTTTAATTTTATTACGCAGAATTATGTTGTTTTTTTTGTCAGAAATGTCATTGCAGTGTTTATTTTATTTTTTTTCTTTCAGAATTTTTTTCTCTGTATAATACTATCACATATCTGTAAATGAGCATTTGACCTTCAGCACTGCATATTGAACTGCCTTGGTAATTTTAGATGTATGAAAACGTTTTGCTTCTAACGAGAAGTTCTTGAAAGTGTTTTTTAAATATTTCGGTACGTTATCCTTTATGCAGTTAGAATGTAACATATAATTTTCTTCTAAATAAGAAACACTCACTGAAAATGATTAAGTTTCGTTCACTTATTAATCCTATTTTTGCGAAATGAATGTATTCATCTACGTAATTAAACAAACTCAAAAGCAACAAAAAATGTAAAGCAAAAGAAGAAAAAGGTACCTTATTCGACCTTTAAATAAGGGTTTAAGGGACCTTCAAATAAAGGTGCTTTATTTAAAGATCCTAAAAATATTTGACTGACTTTTTCGTGTTCTTTAATGTAGAAATCACTATATTTTTCTGTTTGCTAGATTGAAGGACATCCGCCATTAATTTAGCTGATACACCAACTTTCTATTAAAAAAATCAGGTTCTCTGAGTACCGCGATTATTGAAAGGTGATTTACTCCGACTGATTATTTTTTCATTAAAGCTTAATTCTGATTAAGAAATTGAAAAAAAAATTATGTTTCAGCTTATTCATGTTATTTTTTTCTCCCAATATTTATTAATATTGTGTACAGATTTTTTTTTTTTGATCACAAATCAAAATGTGTGAAAAATGAACAGTACTGAGCTAGGTGCATTTTCATCAGTGACCTTTTTTTGCGGATTGAAAAGTTTTCTGAAGTAAAATACGAGGTGCTCACCTATTCATAATAAGTACTAGTATTTCTGATTATCTAGCACTCGTTGCGCTGTAAAAAAACTTGGATCAAATTACTATAAAAAGTAGCGCCACTAGGGTCATCATCCATAAAATCCCATTTACCGCGAAATCCTTTTTTACTGTAAAATATTATACGGTAATTTTTACGGCAATGAGTAATACGGTAATTATTACGGTAGAGTGATTCAGAGATTTTTCGGTAATTAGTACCATAAAATTACTCTATGTCTGATTTTTTGTTAAGTAGCATGTTCTGGTACAAATGGATTCTACAGACACCATGAGTGCTGGTACTTTTTACCGTAATTTGATTTTGTAATTTTGTACAGTGTGTAAGTCAAATTTTCTAGAGGAGAAACGGTCCTCTTATTTTTTAAAGTTATTTTGTTTAGAGGCTAATTAAGAAATCTTAAAATACATGCATTTTTTAAATGGATTTGATACAAAACTATTAACTGATTTGGAAAAAAAACTGACATGGAGCACCAAAATTCAAAAATAAAAATACTTTAATCAATAATAAATCAAGGAATTTAAATAATGTTTTTCCGTGTTCATTTTCTTGAAACAAATTTACTTCAGAATTACTGTACAAATAAATTAAACTATTACAAATTGGCTTCATAGCATTAAAGTCTACGAAATAAATGTAAAATGTGCCCCCTACAAAACATTTAGAAAGCTTCTCAACTAAAACTCTAAGAATTTACAAGCTCGAAGTAAATATTTTTGTTACTACAAAACTTGTCTTAAGCGAAATAGAATATGAAAGTATTGACTGTCGTATGCTTTTTCTATATTCTGTAGAAGGTTTTAACTAGTCACAAAGTTCTCAGGTGTTCGGTACCAAATACTTTTTCTCAATTGAATCTAACATTTACATTATTTTTACATAAATATCAGATCTGGCAACTAACTATTACCTTTACTTTTTAACTTCTTTGTGATCGAATCTAAACTTCAAAAATCCAATAGCAAGTAAGTAAAAAATGAAACAGATGGAAGGTTTTATTTCATAGACCTCCAGGGAAAAGTTGCTGAAAAATTCCGCTCAACTCAGAGTTATCTATCAAGTTAAGTATGGGTTTTTGATTCCATTTCCCTTTCAGTCAATTTTTTTCCCCTACATCGACAACCAAAGTTTGAATCACATTGAAAGAAAGTTAGAATTTACGAAATAAGTATTTAGGGTATAATTTCTATATTGAATATATTGAAGATAACTTAATCTAGAATTAACTGATACTTTCAGTTCTAAATTACATAATATTTGAACTTTATATATATATATATATATATATATATATATATATATATATATATATATATATATATATATATATATATATATATATATATATATATATATATATATATATATATATATATATATATATATATATATATATATATACATATATATATATATATATATATATATATATATATATATATATATATATATATATATATATATATATATATATATATATATATATATATATATATATATATATATATATATATATATATATATATATATATATATATATATATATATATATATATATATATATATATATATATATATATATATATATATATATATATATATATAAAATCGCCTTTTTCTGAACGAAAAATATTTTCAGAAAAATGGTGTTTGGGTGAATGACTACACCAAAATCGAGATTTAGTGTGCTTTAGATTTTTGAACAGTATAGGGTTTAGAAAATTTTATTAAAATAGAAATTTACTATCTTTTTTCTCATCTAGTATTCAAAGAAGACTACCTGTCAATGTAGTGATCATTTAGTGATAATTTATTAATAATAGTTTTGTTAAAATGTACCCTATTAAGATGAGAAATATAATTATTTTTGTGTTTTGCTTTAAGGTATCCGTACACGTTGAAAAAGTTAATTTTAGCCTAAAATGACAATTTTTTTTATTTTATATTACGAATCTCCGTTTATTCTAGTTTTCAAAATAGTTTAAATTTTAACTGTGGGTCAATTAGAACAAAAGTTATGATTAAAAGAATATTAGTCGATGACTAAAAAATGAAACCGAAAATAGCATTCCGAAACCGGAAGTGGGACAAAAACAGTTATATTTATCTTTATTTTGGGATAATTATCTTTCTTTGATTTAAATAATTATTATTTTAATGTTGCTAGAAATGAACCTCTCAATTTATCATTTATATTAGTAGCTTTAATGGCATTATTTGGAAATTTGTCCCTAAGGAGGAGTTCGTTGAATTGCAAACATTACAATTTGGTGTGTATTTGGCTGTTATTCAGTTTAATAAAGGTTTTCTGGGACTGAAAAGCATACTCGACATAGTTGGAGTCAGCCGTGGCAATAAAACTTTAAAAGGTTTTACAGAACTTGATTTTGAGCGTGTGTATGAGTCTCAACGCCATTGATTAACTAATGTAAAAATTGTCAGAAAAAAATAGGGTTGCAAAAAAACAAAAAATTTGTAAAATTGAGAAAAAGGAAGGTATCACATACAAATCAGGAGAATTTTTGAAGTATTGAAGCATTTTTAAAATAGAAATGATATAATTTATACTTTAAATGCCTTTTTCTCAGAATGTAATTTCACGCAAAAATAGTAACTTTCAAAATTCATTATTAAAAAAGTTGTTGATATATTTCAATAAAAATTTGTATGTGTATTATGTATAATGTTTTCTAGTGCTTGTGCTACAATTGATTAAAAATACTTAATAGTTTTTTATTATTGGTCTAAAATGTGAAATACGGCGTAAAAAATTTGACAAAAATCTCATAAGAAGTTTTCAATTCTCTATAAAAAATTTAATTTTCCAAATATTTTTATGATTGTAGTCAAATCACTAGACAAAATTCAGCTCTTTATTTTGATAACACTTTTTTGATACAATAATTTTGGTGAAGTATATCCTTTCACAAGTTTTATGAAAAAAACATCATTTTTTTCTTGTTATTTAGCTTTTAAAAACAAAATATAATATAAATGTCTAATTTCTCTTATTTAATATTAGTTTTTACATATAATAAATATAAAAACATAATTAAAGTGTTCGGAAGCTTAATATTTTTAAAAAAATCCTCCGAACGTGTTCGGATACCTTAAATTAAAACTTAATTGGCGAAAAAGAATACCAATCTATCATAAATGTTTAAAAATGAATTTCTATTTTCCTTACTGCCTCAATAATACAATTATTTAAAAAAAAAACTAAGATAGGAAAAAAATAGTAGATTTTTCATGTTTCAAGATTCCTTATTTTTAATGATTGTCATTATAAAATTTTTAAACATTTGTATAGATTCTAATTTGATTTTTTTTCTTTCAACTCTTATTTCATCAAGTAGATATAAAATTCATCATACTTATTTGGTACCTTACTAAAATAATGCAAAACTAAAATTAGGAATTCAGTTTTAGAAGAAATGAATTCTTAAAAATTTATAATAATAGCGAAATTAAATTCAAAATAATTTGTTTAAAAGCATAATATGAAAATATGCAATTCTTATCCCGTACTAATTTATTAAACAAGCTTACCTTCATTTCTTATTCTCATGCGGTTGGGTTCCTTTTGCTTCAAAATTATTCGAACTATTTTCCAATTTTTTTAGTTTTCCCAAATGAAGTATTTAATATAATTTTGCGATCGGATCTTAGATTTTAATTAAAAAGGACATATGTTGTTTTTCTCAGCACTTTTTTCCCTTATCTTTAGTTTTAATGCAGAATTAATTTAAGAATATGATGGTCATGAAAAAGAAGAGAAATATTATTTTTTTAAAACTGAAAATTATAAATAGTTTATTTAAGCTACATTAATTACATATCTAAAATATTGCGGCAGAATTTAAACGGAAATTGTTGGGATGGGCTGTCATTTACTCATTCATTTATTTATTCATTCATTTGCTTAATTTTATTTAATTTATTTTAAATTAATTTAATTATATATTTTTTTACGCATTGTACAACTCGATTGAATGTTACTCAATATAGTAGGTGGAAACAAGAAGTAGTATATATCTTTATATATAAGAAGAGAGTGGAATGATAACATATAGCCAATCACAGAAGACTTCTGGTTAGTAACGCACAAAACAGCCAATCAAAATTGAGAACGCATGTGTGTGAAGAGGTAATAATTTTCAATAATGCTATCTGCAGAAATGTTACACCTAAACTTACCAGCTAAATCTTGTTGAGATTTTTATTTTCTATTGAATGTGTGAAATATATTGAACAGAGTTTACTTTAAAATACTTATATCTCTTATAAAAAATGGATTGTCGTCAATATCTTTGGCGATATCAACAGCGACATGGGGCTGAACATAATTTAGCAGCACAAAGTTACCGGGAAAATAATCGTAGTGCTATCAATACTCGACAGCGGAATAAGAAACGTTGAAGAGTCAAGACGTTTAAATGAAAACGAATAATATGGAGAAAAAAATTGATAAAAAATGTTGTATATAAGGAGGGTTTAATTTTATCATTGTTTTTCCTTACTTTTAATTGTTTTTTACTTACTTTTAAAAAATCGTTCAGCCGGTATTAATTAACAGTTCATATTTGTTTGAGATATTTCTTAAATAATGCATAAAAGTGCAAATCATTGGTACACAAAATGATGTGAAAAGAAAAATCAATGAAAAATGTACATAGCTAGGTTTTGTGAATATTCAGAGATCTATTGTAAATAATTTTTAATTTTGTTGTTTTCACCTTATTTTTTCATAACAATTCAGACAAAATTGTTTATTGATCATTGATAACATAATTATTTCATTTTACATTTGTTGTTTTATTAGTATTAAAAATGACAAAAAAATTAAATTGCTTAATTTAATTTGTCGAATTTCAGTTACATATGTTTTTATTATATAATTTGCTTTTTGTCTGATTGAAACTAAAATATTTTGTCAGTTGGCAGTATTGTAGTTAATTGGGCAATTACTTGCAATAAGTTTTGCTTTTGAAATATTACTCAGCATCAACTTATTAATATTACATGTTCTAATTTGTTTGTCATATTTTAAAGTTTTTTTTTCATTAGGTTTTAATTGTTTTCAGTTTAAAATTTAAATTACTGGGGGGAGGGAGATGAAGCACCATATAGGGAGAGTCCGGCATCCTATAAGATCAACAATGATTTGTGTTAGGGGTAAAAATATACTTGAGGGTGCCCCTTGGCGAAATTGCCGACTTATGTTTGGCGCCATTCCTGTTTGCTCGGAACACCGTGGTAACAGAAATGGCCGCCAAAATACAATGTTATTTAAAAAAAACATTGAAAATTTTCAGCAAAACACCTGCCAAAACTTTATAAAATTGCAATGAACCCGATATGAGCAAAATTAATAAACCCAATAAAATGCATTTTGAATCGAAACAAAAATTAATGGAGTAAGCACAGAAAGAAAATTAAAAAAGCAATTCACTTCTTCGTTAAGCTTGAATATTCTCAGATTTAGGTGCACCGAATTCTTTAATAGCAGTTAGATACTGTCTAAATTTATCATGAATAGAATCTGCGTACCTTCATCGCCACATAAATTCGGCGAAATATGAATCGAAAATGGCGTCTGTGGTACCGGACTGGCGATGACATTTTTTTCTAAAGTCCCTTTTTATGACTGCCCGCATACCTTCAATCTTATTGAACAGAAGCGAAAGTAACCTTACCAGCCGATATCCAACGTAGAACTAACGGACCTCTGAAATTACATATACCGTTGAACATTTAAAAATAACGCTAAAATCTAAATCAATCAGAATCACGATTAGGTTTCAACATCGCCCAGCTTGGCGACCACAACTCTGCCACGCGTGCTTCGGATACGGAGATTAATCTCCGACTAATGCCCTATAGTAATGTGTTTAATAATATTGCTTCCTCGCTTTATATAAGTTTATAATATTGTTTGTATTAAAATTGCTTTGTATAAGTTTATAATGCTGATAATAAGGACCTCTGACATTTTACAATCCTATCATATTCTCTCTATGTGATGTTGGTGCAGAAAAATTGTCAGCTAATCTCCAGGAAAACGACTTTAATTTTGTTGGTGGAGCGAACGAAAACGTAATTGCGTAGCAATTATCGGGGATTGGCGAGTGGCAGCGAGCAGGGGGTGGAGCCCTCTAGTATATGTATATATATATATATATATATATATATATATATATATATATATATATATATATATATATATATATATATATATATACACTACTTATTGATTCCACTTACTATATTGAGTAACATTCAATAAATTAAATCAAATTAAATAAATAAATACAATTAATTAAGTAATTAAATAAATAAATTAAATAAATAACTCCTTCGGGGGAGCCTGTAACCCCTAGAGGGTGCGTCCCCAGGTGGCGGATTGGGGAATGCCTGCATTGGTTTCTGTCGGGTGGTAGAAGGGAAATAAAATACCTTCCGCTGAGCAACAGGCAGAAGTCCAACCTCCTAGTAGGCTCTGGAAACCTTCTTCTTCCATGAGTAGTGCAATATATGGTTCAAAGCTACAGAAGTTGTCCTCACTGCATCGACACCGAACTCCCTCCCGACCATATCTTTGATTGCCCAGTCATATTGGCGAAGCTCTTCATTATCCATCTGGCAGCAACTCCTCTATTCTATAGAGATTATTGATGTGGCCAAAGCTGTTTTTGATACTTTTGGACAAATTTAATTTTCCTTGCACTACTGGACAAGACAACAACAACAAATAAATAACTAAATAAATCAATAAATGGACAAGCTACCCTAAACCACCCAAGATAACTTTTGATTTAATAATTGGTTCTTCATGTTCTAGCACTTAATCTTAATGGTCCGAGGTGTTGACTTGAAATATACGCTAATAAATTAGTCAGACGATATGTTAAGTTACAAAATCAAGCATAAAACACATTTTCTCTGAAAAAACATACCTTTTCTTGACGCATTTGGATTTCTGGCCCTACAAAATGCTTGAGTGCAATCTGCTAAATAAGGCTCCAAAGGTTTGGCCAGGTGAACTGTCTAAAGTTTGAACTCCTTAATATTCATTTTAATTTTTTGCTCATTTCACCATATCCTTAGAAATAATTGAGTGAGTAGATTAATTTTACACACACATAGGAAATCCGTTTAACCAGAAAGTAATTACACCCAAAAAATAACTTTCAGTTTATAATTATTATTATTTTTTAAATAATAGGCAAAAATATTTGAATAGTAAAGTATAAAATTTTTGACATTATTTTAACTCACTGGGTGGTTTATAAAATAGGCAAAAATAGGAAATTATTTTTCCCAAATACACTTTTTTCTTATCTAATAGCATGGAAAATCCAGTTTTGCTATGCGGAAAACATTTTTTTTCCCGCAGTGTCCAGAAAATTTATTTTTTCTACAGTGAAACTAAAACTTCAATTAACTTGAATTTTTTGTAGATTATAGATTGACCTGAAAAAGAAAAACGCCTGAGGCTGTGTGAAATTTTAACAGTATTTTCGCATATATAAAGATAAAAACTCAGATTTTGGCCTAAAAAAAACTAAAGAGCTTTCTATAGCTAAAAAAAAGTACAAGTAAGCTTTATTTTAATCTGTTATCAATAATCATGCTATAATTTAATTCGATAAAATAATGGCGAAAAAATTTTTATTTATATTCTTGTTTTAATAAAGTAGAAATGTAAAATAAAAGAACGATACAAACTGTTAAATCATCTACTTGCTGGAATTAATTAATATTAAGCATATTTAGAAATCTAACGCCAACTCTAAAAGGGAAAAGAAAATAAACAGCTGACATTTTTTGCTGTTGCGGGTACAGTCACATTACTTTCACTCATTCAGCCAATTTTCTTCCAATTAACAATATCATCTGAGCATTTTTTTATAATTCCAATAAGTCAGGCTTATGAGCCGTGGTGGCTCAGGGGTTAGAGCTTGAGCCTTCCAATGAGGTGAACCGGGCTCGAATCTCAGTTATTGCGGATCGATAAGAATTCCGCTGCGGCTCGCACTGACTACAGTGCTGTCGTAAAATATCTTCAGTGATAAACGGATCATGGCTTAGAGTCCCCTTGCCATAAGTCTAACCATGGGATATTTTCGTGGTTTTCCTCATCATTTTAACGCAAATGCGAGTTAGTTCCATCAAAAATTTCTCCACCAAGACAAATTTCTCTCAATACCTTATCCAAGAGTTTCCTTGTCTTCTGGATTGGGTTCAATATTACAAGGCTTCAGAGTTGAACATTGGTAGATGTAAACCCAAAAAATTGGGTCGGCTGTTCAATGACGGTTATAAAATCTAAAATAAAATAAACCATACAGCAGGAATGAATTTAAAAATTGAAAAACATGCTAATTTTATCATCCGTAAAAGGTAATGTATGTAATATTTTAGTGCATAATAATTTTTAAAGATTCTAAGAAATATTTTCATTCAAACACTAACGTGTAGAATTCTTACTGTAACGACTATTACCCTACTGTGACGACCATTACCCTACTGTAACAATCGTTACCCTACTGTAACAATCGTTACCCTACTGTGACGATCATTATCCTATTCTAACGACTATTACCCTACTGTAACGACCGTTACCCTACTGTAACGACCATTACCCTACTGTATTCAACATTTTTCCAGAAATGTGTTTATAAACAATTTCAAAAGGTTTTAAATTGTTTCATGTGATCCGCTGTAAAAATTTTATGTTCCGATATATAGATCTATTCCCCAATCGAGAAGTTATCCTGCCATAATTTATTTGAATTTTGATATTTTGAAGAAAAAAAAAATCTGCAACGTAAATTTCATAGTTTTTTGTAGGTTAATATGAATTCGAACCTCTTTCGATGCTTAAAATTTTTAATTACTAATGCAGCTAAAACAGAATTTGTCATAATAAGTTTTGTCGAGAGTAAAGCATCCTCTTAAACGTAAGTAACATTTCTGACATGTTGTTTTCATTTAAATGTTACGTGGGGGATATTGGAACTATTTAAACCTTATGGCAACTGCATTTTAAATTAATGCTATTATTTTTTATTCTGCATAGTAATGAGCAAAAAGTGTATTCTGTTGTTGTTGTTGTTGACGTATGCCTGTTTTAGCCTGAGGGGTGTGACTGTTCTTGTTTTCCAGTGACTCCATCTATGGCCAAGAATTCAACTTCTGCCTCACCCATACGTCACACCCGTTTATAGGGTGGACCCTATAAGCATGCATCCATTAATTCATCCACAGATCGTAATTTTGACCTGAATTAGTGAACGATCGATCTCCAATCCATTACCCCCAGAGGTATTGATTTGTTATGGGAACATGGAGGACTGTACGACTCGACAGATTTCGCGTGCATCAGTCACCATTTACTACACGGGGAGTCCTCGGCCGGTTGGGTTCGAACTCTCGGACATGGGTCCAGCGCCCTACCGACAAGGCTATCCCGGCCCAAGTGTATTCTGAATAATACTTTTGAAACTTAAATTTTTTGCCCTGACTATGTGTATCGCCCCTTCCACAATTATAATTACCTCGAGGAGGTGATCTTACTCACAAATGTGAACAGTAAAAAGGAGATTTTGAGTAGGAAAAAATTAGAACTACAATTAGAATTACCTCGAGGAGGTGATTTTACTCACAAAAATGAACAGTAAAAAGGAGATTTTGAGTAGAAAAAATTAGAACTACAATTAGAATTACCTCGAGGAGGTGATCTTACTCACAAATATAAACAGTAAAAATGAGATTTTGAATAGAAAAAATCTTAAACTTTAAATACGCAATTATTTTTTTGTCATATTTCCTTGAAGAAGTTATACAAAAGAGAATTTAAAACTTGGTATCTTAATTTAAATTTCTTAAAAAGAAACACACACATATCAATTAAAGACTAGTAAAGTTGTTTTTAAAAATAATTGTCAAAAGCGCTGCACTTAGTTACAAATCTAAACATCCTAATTTATATTCTCAAGCAAATATTAATTAATAAGCATGTCTGAAAAATCACAGTTAATCTAAACAAAGCTGAAGCATTACTACAGCTCTAATCAACTGCTTAGAAAACTTTTAAGTAATTCTTTTTTCTTAGATACAATTTGGAAAGTCTAAATTAAAGCTTACTTTGCTGTAATTAAAGTTACGTGGAATGAAAATTTCTCAGATGGCGTCTAATGAAAAGCCTAAGGAGACAAACAGAAGAAGTATTTTCGCAATTTGCAATCAAGGCTTTCGATCGAGCTGAAATCGGAAAACTAAAATAAAGTTAGCTCTGGCCAAATCCGATGAAGCAGAGGATGGTCCCAAGAACGATTTTAAATAGGATCTTTCAGAGATAAAGCATCTAAGAGATAGGAGATAAAGCAGTTGAAATACTTAGAAGTCAGCTCATTAATTCAGAATATTTTTATGTTCTAACAAGAACATAAACAATAATCACAAGAAATGTAACAGCTTGGGTTTTAATTTTACATGGGAGATACGTATTATTTTGATCATTGCTAAAAATGATTTTATCGTTGGCCAAAATGATATTGCCTTATAACAATTCTAATAAAAGTTATTCTTTAAGGCGTCTATATAAGAATGACCTTATATAGACTTAAGGCGTCTATATGTGAGGAATTTAATTGGAAAAATTCTTGAACATTTTCTAACGAAAATGTTAAAATGTGTCAAAAGTTTTTCACCATCTATACCCAGTTTCTGTTTAAAAATTGTGCAGACTACTGGTCTACATATGGTTTTGAAATTTGCATGTTATTTGTTTTCACATTTTGCTCTCTAGTGCTTCGATCAAGCTAAAGATTTGGAGACAAATTTAGATGAATCGGAGAATAAAACAAAATGGATTTTAATACTAATATGTCCTTGCGACAGTACATATAAAATAATTAGTTAAAATTTAGTAAATTTAAAATAGTTCACATGATAAAGCAGTATCGTTTTGAGCATTGCCGGAAAAGAGTATTTTTATGGTTTAAATGAAATAGTTAAACTTTGAAGCCGCATATAAAGTCGAAGTATAATTAATTAAGCAATAAGGCCGAATTGAATGAAGCAAAGAAAAGCTTGGAAAATGATTTGAACTGGGCAATGTCCTCCAGAGGTTTGTACCTAAAAAACAATAAATCAACATCTAAGGCCGTGATGACTCAAGGGGTAGAGCGTTCACCTTTCAATGAGCTGAAACGGGTTTAAATCCCAGCAATGGCTGGTCAATGCAAATTACGCATCCGGCTTGCACCAACCACAGTGCTGACGTGAAATATCCTCAGTGGTAGACGTATCATAGGTCCTAGTTATGTAGAGTCTAGTTGGGTTAGAGTCCCTATGCCGTCAGGATAACAGTGGGAGGTTCTTGTGGTCTTCCTCTCCATGACGCAAATGCGGGTTAGTTTCTTCGAAAAGTCCTCCGCGAAAGTAAATTTCTCCCAATACTTGATCCAGGAGTTCCCTTGTTTTCTGGAGATAGGTTTCAAAATTACAAGGTTACGGAGTTGAACACTATTAGTCGTAAACCCCCAAAAATTAGGTCAGCTGTTCAACGACGGTTGTAAAATTTAAAATGATCAACAAATATGCAAATATTTTCTTTTTATATTCTACACTATAAAAATTTCCTGTCCAAAATTACGGTATAAAGTACCTGCACTTTGAGTGCTTCATCCGTATAATCTATTTCATCGTAAAATATTATGCATAATTTTTGCAGTAATATTTATTTGATTAGAGTGCTTCAATGATTTTTAGGTAATTATTACTGTAAAAATTACTGTACATCAGATGTTTTGTTCCGCAACATGTTACGATAAAAATTTCCTTTACTGTAAAAAAGACAAGAAGCACTAGGTATGCCTGTAATTTCAACAGTAATTTGAAATGGAATGTTTTACAGTGCAACTGGATCTTTAACCAGTAATCACAAAATAGTTAAACTAAATTTGTATAATGATTTTATATTAGATGTTACTCAAATTACTGTGTTTTGATGGCAAACAAATAATTAAGCTTTTTTAATCTGGTAGTGGTATAACCAGATACACTATCTAGCCATTAATGACCGGACACCCCTTGAAAGGCAGGTGGACTCGTCCTGGTGGAATAAATACGGAACCTGTGGTGGGGGAAAGACCATTTGCAGGCAGGCAACGGTCATACAAGCGTAAACAGTGAAAATGAGTGGACGGCGAGAGGTGAATGAGGCGGAAAGGGGCATGATCATAGGCGCCCACCGATTTGGTCATTCCATACGTGCCATCTCCGACAAGTTTCAGATACCACGGTCAACAGTTGGTAACGTCGTGTTGAAATGGAAACGAGAGGGAGTGATAAAACAGCAGTCCCGACCCGGCAAGCCCGAAATAATGTCCGACAGGGATCGACGATCTCTTCGAAGTGTAGTGAAGGCAAACCGACAAATGTCGTTGGGCACTGTCGCTACCAACTTCCGGGCTGCATCAAGCAGTGTTGCCAGTACACGTACCATTCGTCAGGAGCTGATTGCACAAGGATTCCATGGACTAGCAGCAGCACATAAGCCAAACATCTCTCCACCAAACGCCCGCCACCGATTTCAGTGGCGCAGAGCACGTCGCCAGTGGACAGTAGAGCAATGGAAAAGCGTTATGTGGAATGATGAGTCACGCTACATGTTGTGGTACTCTGATGAACGAGTGTGGACCTGGCGAATGCCCGGAGAACGGTACCTACCGGAGTGCATTGTCCCCATTGTGAAGTTAGGCGGTGGAGGAATTATGGTGTGTTCCTGTTTCTCATGGTTTGGCCTTGGACCCTTGGTGTTAGTGCGTGGAACCCTGAACGCAGAATGGTATAGAGACATCCTGAACAATTCCGCGCTTCCCACCTTGTGGCAACAGTTCGGTAATGGCCCGTTTGTGTTTCAACACGATAACGCTGCCATTCATAAAGCACATGCCATCACGGACTGGTTTGATGAAATGGGGGTGCAAGAACTTGTCTGGCCATCCCAAAGTCCCGACATCAATCCAATTAAGTATCTCTGGGATGAGTTGGAGCGCCGGTTGAGGGCCAGATCACACCGCCACAAAATAACCACTCAACTCTTCGCCATGTTACAGGAGGAATGGCGGGCAATACCTGCCGCCGTGTACCAACACCTAGTAGATAGCCGTCCTAGAAGGGTTTGAAGCTGTGATTCGGGCGCGTGGCGGCCCTACGCCCTACTGACTTGATACTAGCAACTCATGTTTCCGAAATGAGGGGTGTCCGGTCATTAGTGGCCAGATAGTGTAATATGTAAACCTTATTTTGATTTACGGTAGAAAACTAAGGTTGAAGCAAGTAAAGGGCTACTTTTTAGTTTATTTTTTAACTAAAAATAACAAGATAAATACATTGTTTTTTAAAAACGTAATTGAGAAATTTTAAAACAAGTTGAACATCGTTGAAATTTCCTCGGCCTCAATACCATACCGTGTTTGACTTTTTTTTTCTTTCCTCCAAGCCCTGAGCATGTACTTAGGTTATGAAAAACCCTTAACCATATAGCCCATGACTTGGCCACTAGTCCAGATCACTCCAGCCCAGGAACGGGTACCTACTCTATTGCTGTGTGCTTTAATCCAGGAAATTTGTATTGAAGTGTGTTGAAGTTCTTGTTGAATATCAAAAGAAATTCTACTATTTGTGCCAAAATCAAGTATTGATGATATTGATGCTTTTGAGTCTGACCAGATGATATAACTATCATTATTATTGAAGTTTTCAGTGCTCTTAATATATTTAATGCATTCAAGGATTGCCAACTGTTCGGCTTGAAAGATTGAATTTTTCTTGTCTAATGTGTAAAGAAAAAAAGAAAAAAAAATAGAACTATCTAATAATAAGGAAAAAAAATTATAATAAATTCCTTGAAACAAGGGCGAAGATGTTAGAAATCTGTTCTTAGTTATATAAAGTATATTTCCAAGCGTTTGCCTGGTTTGCTAGCTAGTTCACGACGGTTAAAAAGTGGAATCTCAACTCTGAATGGATTGACGAAACTCCTTCAGTTCGTGTAGGTAAGTTGGGCAAGATGATGAGGAGGCTCTGTGGTGACAGTCCAAATTTAGGTTGAAGTCTTGGTTAGATGAATGGCAATTTATGCAATATTCTTCCCTTTCTGTGCAGTTTTCAACACTATGACCTTCGTAGCCGCATTTTTCACAATAACAATGAGACTTTGTACAGGAGTTTTGATGGTGTCCAATTGTTTGGCATTTTCTGCATCTGAGTAATACAAATTTTTCTTGATGGTGCAACTATGAAGTCCAGTGAAAAAATGTTGAAGTTTTAGAAGTGTTGTGAAAAGTCTGTGGTTGACTCTGATGATGATGTGACGCTTTGTGCTGTCTCTTTTATGGGGTATGTTTTTAGTTAGTTTTATGACATCGTAGTTTGGATTAAAATCCCCATTTATCTTTATTACGTCAATTATCTCGTTATCTGTGAAAGTCATGGGAGTGTTTAGTAGGACTAGTGAGAAAAGCTTTGCATCCTTTTCTTGATATTGTACCGTGCTTGACTACAAATTTCCACATTTATGCATTCTCTTTCAAATTGATTATACGATGATATGGTTGAACTTAAATGCAAATATTATTCCCTTAAAAGCCGTATTTAAAATATGGCTTATTTGAGTGGTATGATGATTCCGGGTGCTAACAGCAATTGTTCAATGAGGAATCTATTATTTTGAAAGTTTATTGCTCTTTGATTAACTTTAATAATAATTACTTTGCTTTACTAAAATAATAACTTTGCTCCCATTGCATTGTCACTTTAATGTTTGCCAAATTTCTTTAAATGCATTTTAACTTTTTAGAAAAAAGAAAAATTTAAAAAAAAATTCTTTTTTTTTTGTAAAACAATAGAAAGCGAATGCAGTTATTTTGGGGAGAAAAAAAAGTAACTTTTCAAACACAGGGTAAAAACTCTTATTTAAACTTTTAACGTCACCTTCTTTGAAAGGGGAAAGAAAGATCTCTGGTATTTTTTTTAACCCAGTGTTTGTTTAATTTATCTCAAGTGAAAAGATTTTCATTAAATCCCTCTTTTATTGGAAATCTGAAACGTCAGCAGGTAAAGCTTCCAGAAAAAAAAACAATATTGAATTGAATATCTTCTTATTCTAAGATTTGAAATCGGAAAAAAAAATCATTTCAATGCCGTGATACTTCACTCAGTTTTAATTGAAAGAATTTAGCATCGAAAAAAAAAGCAATTCTTTGAAACGAAATTACCTTATCTCTCAAATAACTGATTTATTTTAGTAATTTCTTCCTTTCGAAGTTAAATTTTTTTTTATTGAAAATGAGATCTTAAACTACCAAACTAATTCCTTTTAATTTTGTTATTTTTTAATTAAAACTGCATTATTCATAAAGGTTGTTTATTTATTGCAAAATTCTACATAATAATATGTTAGAATTTAGTTAGTTATATAATAATTATATAAATTGAAATGAAATAATAATTAAGACATGTATATAATAAATAATTAAAGAAATTTTATTTCAGGCGACAAATTCTAACTGATCTTCAATGAAAAACAAATTTCATTGTTTATTATTTATTAACGTCTTTCAACTTATAACTCAATCTGTTTATACAATTAATTTCAATCTAGAATTTCAATACAAGCAAAATAGTACTATATTAATAGTAATACCATATAATAATACTACATTAAATATGATAATATAATAAATTGTAATACTACATTAAATTGTTTCAATTGGAAATTTTAACATAGGAATATCTTTACATAAAAAAAATCAGGAACCATATAACAGAACAAATAAAATCAGTAAAAAGCACAATTCGAAGAAACTTTTTCACTTATTTCTCTTTTGATGAATAAGTCATAAAAATAAGTTAATATATTTTGTTTCGTCTATATTATTACAATATTATATATATATATATATGCTACGGTGAAACACCGAAATCAGGAGAATATCAACAATCACATAGTCGCTTTGGTGAATGTCTGAAATATTTGTTATATTCAATTTTATATTAATTTATGCGTTAATATTAATATATTTATTTGATATATTTATATTTATTCTATATTTTAATACTTACTGACGATAGATTAGAAGAAACATCAGTGTTTGGAGTGTCGGGCAAATATATACCGGGCAATAGCACATGACCTTAAAAAAACATCAGTGTAGGGTATACCGGGCAAATGTATACCAGGTAGTGGCACTTAACCTTAAAAAACATCAGTGTAGGGTATACCGGGCAAATGTATACCGGGCAGTAGCACCTAACCTTAAAAAAACATCAGTGTAGGGTATACCAGGCAAAAGTATACCGGGCAGGGGCACTCAACCTTAAAAAACATGAGTGTAGGGTTAAAATATCGAATAAATGCAATTATATCCACGAATAAATTCAAATCAAATCGAATGTAATATATATATATATATATATATATATATATATATATATATATATATATATATATATATATATATATATATATATATATATATATATATATATATATATATATATATATATATATATATATATATATATATATATATATATATATACATATATATATATATATATATATATATATATATATATATATATATATATTAGGCATTTAAGAATTTTGAAAAATTTCTGTCATTGAAAAGTACTTTACATTGGAATACAAGCAAAATGGATGGAGGATTGAATTATTCCTTTCTAACTTTAAATTAGTTTGATGTCTTAAATAATTGGTTTTGATCTCTTTAGAAAGGATATTTGACTTTTGGGCTACCTAGTAGCGTTTTAGTAATTATTTATTGAAATAAAACTCATAAACAACAAAATCAGAGCATAAATACGCTTTTTTATACAAAAAATGTACAGACAATGGAAAAGGCATTAATTTTGCATTCTTTATTTGATATCCTGGAGATTATGAAGATAATAATTCCAATTACTTGCGTGATAGGACAATTATGTAGAGATAACGAGCATATGGAAATATCCTCGGAAATTTTCTGGAAAAGTGGAGGGAGTTTGAAAGAAACAAATAATAAAAATAAGAAATCAAGGAAACATTTATATAGATGTGTCTCAAACAAAAACAAAAATAATTCCACTTGAAATGCCTCTTATTATAATGACAAAATCATATTAACTTTAATCTTGTCTCGCAAGAGTTTCCAATTTCTTAATTAAAATATTCATATTTAAATTTATACTGACATTTACCTTGAATGTGGATTTAAGGAAAAATGTGATGTTTAAAGCATTGTAAGGAAATATCAATTAAGTTCATTCAAGTGTACAATATATCTTTAAAATATTTTCTTGCGCATTTTTAAACAGTCCAATTAATTTCAAAATACACGCTTATTTTAAAGAAAGGAAATAAAATATAAGAGGAATTAAATAACTTCATAATTTAATGAGCAATTTATTACAGTTTATGATTTTAACTTCTTTTAATTTATGAAAGAAAATCGACTCGGTTGATGTAATGATTCCGCCTAAGTGTAGGGCCCTCCAATAATCTTATCTCTTATCATTAATCCCTTAGTTTCCTTAATTAATAATAAATTTATGTTTGTTAATTTTAAAACATACAAGAGCAGTTTTATTTCCCATGGAAGAGATGCACTGAGAAAAAAAAAGAGCAAAACTACAACAATTCGGTAAGATTTGCGATATTTCTGATTCAATGGGAACACTGAAAAGTTTGGTAATTTTTACCAAATTCTTTTGATAATGATTTTGGTAAAATTAAGAATAAAATATACTTTTAAAATATGTGATAAAATTTGGTAATTTTGTCATGATACCTTACAGCATGGCAGAAAAACAATTTATTCTATTAAATTTACTTTTCATTTCTG
Source organism: Parasteatoda tepidariorum (assembly GCF_982258835.1). Taxonomy (NCBI): domain Eukaryota; kingdom Metazoa; phylum Arthropoda; class Arachnida; order Araneae; family Theridiidae; genus Parasteatoda; species Parasteatoda tepidariorum. The sequence goes on along the minus strand of NC_141762.1, from coordinate 64,155,367 downwards.
TGCTGTTTACTAAATGAGAGATAATAAGAATCAGAAATTTGAAAATAGTTTTTCTGACACTCCGTTACCATATGAACGCAAAAAGAATTAAATCAAAGGTTAAAATACGGTATATTTTGGTTTTCCTTACTCAAAATTATGTTGTTGTTTTTTTTTACCAGAAATATCATTACTAGAAAGTATGATCATATTACCAAAATTTTTATCGTCGTGTATTGAGTCATTTTTCAAATTTTGCACTTTATATTTTTTAGAAATTTTTATTCTTATATATATTTTGGTTCTTTATTGTGTAACCAAATGCATTTTTAATGGCAGTCAAATGAACAAATAAAGCAAAAATAAGCGAAAAATAAAACAAATAAAGCAAATAAAAGCTTGTAAAACTCAATAAAAAAATTCAAAATCAAAAATAATATTTTTAAAAACCACGTTTTTGTAGTGGAGAATAATAATAAAAAAAAAATTTGAAAAACGAAAAACGTGGGGCGCATGAAATACATAACAATAATGTTATATTAGTGTGTGTATGTGTGCTCTTGAGAATATGTGTATGTATATCTGTAATTGTAATTGTATCTGAATGTGGATGTGGAATATGTTTGTGTATATGCATATATATGTGGATGTATATGTGGCTGTGCATGCGTATGAGTAAGAAAATGTGTATATGTATGTGTATATATACTGTTATGTATTTCATGCGCCCCACGTTTTTCGCTTTTCATTTTTTTTTAATTATTATTCTCCACTACAAAAACGTGGTTTTTAAAAATATTATTTTTGATTTCGAATTTTTTTTATTTTAAATTATAATTTTTTTAATTTTAATTTTATATTTTTTAAAAGTTATTACTTCTCAATTATTATTCTTCACTACAAAAAAAGTGGTTTTCAAAAATATATATTTTTATTTAGATTATTTTTCTTAGTCAAGAGTAGTCAAGACACTACAAGACCACTACTAAAATAATAGAATTTTTTTTTAAGTTAGGAATACAACCTTTACGACTTTTATTAGTTTCATGCTGATGACAACCAAAACAATCTGGAAATGAATGAGGAAAAACTGGATCCTACCACGTGATTTTTCAGCCAATAAAAATACTCCGACAATAGAAATCTTTTCAACTGACATGTAATTCGCGATCGCAACGCTCGAGTACGCCGTCTAGCGGGAGCCTGTAAATATCGGACATTAATTTATCACGTTTTCATTTAGTTCCATCAAAGTCATTGACTGAATCAGACGCCATTTTTTAGCAGCAAATAAGAAACAAAATTTCCCTAAGGAAAAGGCCGAAGAACTTGAAAAAAATCTCCAGAATATTAGTAAATCTTTCAGGAACAGAACACGCCAAACATTTGAAGAAAAATTCCTCAATAATTTTTAATTTCTATTATCAACAAACTTGCAACTGATGACTTCCGATTTCGGATACTGTTACAGATGTGTGTATTAAGGTAAAATGCATTTCTTCTGTCTTCAATTCATTACGAATTAAAGTGAAGTCAACATTGCTTTCGTCATTCCAGTGAATAAATATGAATTCAGAACATACAGAATTGTAATAGTTATAGCATATTCTTCTTCGTTATAGAATAGTATATATTTCTGTATCCATATAATTCGGAAAACAACAATAAAAAATTATCCAAGTTACTTGAAATAGTGCCATTTGTGCTGATTCTTAATTAATTTAAATCGTTTTCTTGGTAAGTTTTTTTTAATTTTGAAAGAATAAGTTCAACTAGAATTCAGCTATTCTGTTTTTAGCTACATATTCAAATTCATATCAATTATAAAATTTTGCTGTGTAGTATGTTATCTAAAAGTAATGAAGGTATAAACTATGTATCTATTATTTGAGAATAAAGTTTTCAAACAAGGAACTTATCATTTTGGAATTCTCCGGGAATCATAAATCAGGTAAGTGCAATGATTTTTACAGTAAAAAATTTGTTGTAAATATTTTTTTTTCATTTGATGATGGTTCTCTACAGAATGGTTTTTTACGTCTGATTAAGAACTATAAGAATAATAAAAAAAAGAAACAATATGAAAGTTTTTATTTCAATGTTAATAATTCTTAAAATCGTTTTTTTTTTATCCTAAGAATTCTTTATTTTCCGTTTTTTAGTTTATAATTTTTTGATAAAAATTGTTCTCAAAATACTTTTGAAAAGTTAAATGGTATAACATTATGTGTTTATGTATACTTCTTGTATATTCCAATGTTTGAAATAATATGATTCAGAAAAGTATGGAATAAAAATTCGGTACTTACGACGTATTAACGCCACCGCCGCTACAGATTTGGCGGTTTTTAAGTGCCGCCAATCTACACTTAAAATTTTTGCGACAGTTCATAAAATAAAACACTTTATTTAAAATCAAAATAGTTAATTGGATTTCGGTGGAAAATGAGCCGATATAGAGTTTAGCTTAGATTCAAAACAATCATATCGCCATATGAACTCTGATGAATAAGATTCCAAATGAAATAACATTTCCAAAACGTACGTTTGCCAAGATAAAGTTTTATGTTGTGGGAATTGGTACATTTTCGTTTTTTCGGTAAAATATTTCCCTCCTGAAAAAATAAAATTGCATCTTGTTTTGTTTTTGGCAAATCCCAAAGACGAATATTCGTAGCACTAAAAATGGCGACAAAAAAGAATTGTTTTTTTTTTTTTTTTGTTTTTGTTTCGTCAGCATTCTTTATTTTACGTTTCTTAGTTTCTAAATAATGATTTTTATTGAAACTTGAAATTTTTTGATAAAAATTGTTGTCAAAAAACGTTGTTTACAAAATTAAATTTCATAAAATTATGAGGCTTATGTATACTTTTTGTTCATTTTAATTTTTGAACTAATATGATTCTTAAAACTATAGAATGTAAAGTTTAAATGGGCCTTTCATGTTATATCATTAAATTTAGTAATACTATTTCTCGGGCATTAGGTTTTAACTCTTATAAGAATATACATATTTTTTTCTGTTAATGTACAAATATTTTTCGATGTGTTTTGGATATTCCTTCTCTAATAAAAAGAGATACCATTTTGTTTTCGGTTGTACAAGAAAGAAGATCAAGCATTTTTCTTTTTTAAATTTAATAAGCCACATTAAAGAAGGAACGTTGCAATGCTACACGCTACATTAACGACGTCTCCAGAGTAACTGAATGACGGTTCATATGGAAATCGCAGGTAAGCGTCTCATACAACAACGCCCCCTATAGTTCGTTGCGATCGCGAATACTAGTTTGAAATAATGGAATCGACAACAAAAGACAATCTCGAAAATTTTTTTTTTTTTAAATTTTAATTTAATTTTACTTTGTATGTCTTTTTTCTCTTCATTTTCATGCATTGTCATCCAATTCTGAACTATGTGCCAAATTTGAAGTTTGTAGCTAGTCTGGAAGTTAGTTTAAAATCGATTACAAAATTCCATCCGGACAGACATACACGAAGGCAAGTTTATATAAACGTGGTAATAAAATAATAAAAATAGCATGATATGAATGATATTAACTAAAAAAGATTGGTCGTCATATTAGTAAATAACTACAGCACAAGCAATCAATTTAATTTAGCAATTGTAGTTGAACATTGTTGGATAAAGTTAAGATTCTTATTATATAATTTACTAAACTGTAAATTGTGTGGGCAGTGCTTTTTAATTTTATGATTACGTAGTTTCTTTTTTAAAGGGACACATATAATTAACTTTAAGAGAGTTTTATATGGCTTATGCACTGTTAGAATTTTTATTCTAAAATTACGGTAAAAAAACTGCCAGCTGTCTGTTTATCCAATTAACTGTAAAGTTTACTATTTGGAACATTTCTTACATTTACGGTTTTGAAACCGTATGGTTAAAAAACAGTAAGAATGAAATGTAACTAAGCATACGAGTTAGGTAAAGCTAGGCTTCTCATTTGGTAATGCACATTGGAGTTAAGCTGCGATTTAGTTGTGTTTTGCCAATTGAACAGTGGAATGTGATTTAATTAGTTTCTCTGGTAGTGCCATCTATCGTGAGAATCAGGGTACACTAGACTTTGTGTTAAATATCTCTGTGGTGCTGCCATCTATGCGTGAAAGAGAGTTTACTTTTCTGAAAGTCCAAGGTCATCAAATGGGGAGAGTAGGACCCTGGAAATTGTGTATTTGATGAAGGAATGGAAGTGATATCAACGCTGCGATTCGAACCTCTGGTACAATTGGTTATTGCAATCATAGATTAGTCCCCACGTTTATAATAAGTACCCAGCAGCAAGGAACTAAGTGGTTTCAGACAGTGGCGTGGATAAAATAAAATTCTGGTAATTTAACCGTATTAGATGAAAATAGTATACGTTCATGATTAAATAAACTATTTTTCTCGCAGTTTAATAATTTGAAAAACATTTTTTATGGTTATTTGTCTGTTTTAGTTGAATATTTTAAAATAGTAATTAAATAAATTGTTATCCCACCAATTTTTCAAAGTAATTTCTATGTAGTAAAATTTTGAAAGATTATTCTTGGGAAAATGCACCTTTTAGATGTTCGGGAACTTGACCTTAACGATGAAAATTTAAGTAACCAAACATATTTCTATTTAAACTCATTAAAGCAAGCCTGCTTACAAAAATGATTATATTAAATATCTACTACCCTTAATTGTAACTACTAGATACATATTAATACTACATATTGCTAAGTACAAATCTACATATTAATTTGCGTGAGGTATAATCCAATGCAAAAATGCTTTAGAATTGACAGATCTATATATTTCTAAATTCACATTGAAATGCTATTTCTGCTGTATTTTTACGTAATCTTAATCATTGCTTAATTTGAAATAATCTAAAATTCTGTCTTTGTATTTTGTGGTTTCTCCTAAATGATTAAAACGTAAGACGTAGTAACAAATAACGAATTATAGTGAAAACTTTTAAAGTTCAATTATTAAAAAAAACTTTTTTTAAATAAATTATTGTACAATTTTACTTCTCAAAATTATAATCATGTTTATTTTACTCTATTAGTTCTACTGGAAAAGATTTAAAAAAAGATAAAAAATATAGCAAAAAACTTTTAAAACAAACACCAAGCCTCATATATAGTTGAAGCTTTCAAAATACTTTAGAGAATTAATTCAAATCTCAAATGAAAATAAATTTGAAGCATTTTTCACTGAGAAATGCGGGCATTGTCTCATTGATTTAAGTGAATCTCACTTCAAATGGAAGAAAAAAGACTGTATTAAATAATTAAATATTTGTCTTCATAAGGCTTTGATATTTCTTCGAGTATAAATCTTACAATAAAATTGCTCACACTGTTACTAATTAATCATACTGATTTTTGACAGTTAAAGCTACATATTATAATAATAATACGATGTTAAAAGCTAGAATAAATTATGTTGCTGCAAAAAATGACACAAAACCCGTAGTTTCAGATTTACTTAAAAAAAAAACTTTTAGCCAAATTCCTTTATAGCTTCATTGATTACTCACTCTAAATCTTATTACGCTAAAAGTTGATATTAGTTGTATCACTATTTATTAATCCAATTTTATGGATTCTGTGGTCCAAGTTTCTTAAAATTGAAATTCCATTTTAAAGAGTAAATGACATATGCATTTCCGTTTCCTTTTTTGCTTAAAAACCCGAATTTCAGTTGTATTAATTGCAAAACACAACATTCAGCAACAATTTAAAATGTTTGGTAGTATGATATCATAAGTAGATAAGTAGAATGAATGATATCATAAGTAGAAACTATTTATGATCCGCACTGTCGGAAAAAGATTGTTTAACGTTCCTTTACTGTATAATTTTAAGGACAAGGCCTGCTTTAAGAACAAAGCCCGAAACAGTAAATTTCCATGCATTTTTGTTTTTAGTGCATATAACTGTAACATACCAGAGTGTTTTTACGGGCAGAATCCGTTTCTATAGGCAAGATATTCAAATCTGAAAACAAGTAATTTTTTACCGTTGTGATGTTGCTACATCACACGTGTGTTGTTTTCTACTCCTCAATAGTTTTTTCAGTTTTCGCTCTTTTAACCGCAATAGCCTTTCACTACATTTAAATTGATCGATTGATTTTTCCATATCGATAATTCCCACCTTAACCGACTAGTGACTTTGCTCCTTTCCGCGTGCCTTCTTGGCGTCAGTCGAGGAAGCCACCGTGAGAGAGAAGCAAAGCGCTAGTCGATTAAACTTAAGGTGGGAATCATCGATATGGAAAAATCAATCGATCAATTTAAATGTAGTGAAAGCAGGCTATTGCGGTTAAAAGAACGAAAACTGAAAAAACTATTGAGGAGTAGAAAACAACACACGTGTGATGTAGCAGCATCACAACCGTCAAATATCGTCAAACGAAAACTTTTCAATGATGTCAGGATAGAATTTATTTTGTACGCTGAAATCGTCATTACTAGCGAGCTCTGTTCCTGGTTTCTAACACTCGCCAACCTCTAAAGTTTACTGCGTGATTCCTATAGCAAAACTTTTTTATAATATGTTTAATTTTCTTATTCTTAATTATTTTAAATACTGAATGTCTGTGACGGCTCAGTGGATAAAGATACTGAGCTGCCACACCGAAGGGTTGGGGTTTGATCCTCAGTGGCGGCTTGTAGCCCGCCCAGCATCAGTTCGGTTGGTACCAGATCATGTGGAATGAAAGATTTAAAAATGGCCTGTGCTTGATGCCAACAACATTATCACAATTTTTCCGAGCGTCTCAAAACTTTGTCAAAGTGATGATTTTAAATTTAATTTTTCGGATGGTGTCCATTCTTTTATTAAGGATCGTTTACAAAACAGTTGTTATTTTATCGACAATGCTGTTTATTTTAAAGTTTAAATATAATTTTACGGATTTTAAATCAAATCTCTTTTTTTCCGCCATTGTACATGGAATATTTTTTAAATGTAAAACAATTGGTTTCGTAGGGAAAATTTCTGAAAACACTTTTTGTGTAAATGTCATTTTAAATTTAATACCTTTTCCCTAATAAATCCTATTATTTCGGGATGTTAATTGAAAAAAGAATCATTACAATAGATTGCCAATTCGGGGAAAAATGAAGGTTGGACGGCAAAAGAGATAGCATTCTTTAAAGCAATGACACAATATAGAAATGATTTTTGTCCTAAAAAGGAAGGTTTCGTGGCTCTAACTAGTAAATAGTTTTAGTTGGTTGATTAAAAGAAACGCAAGACATTCGATTGTCAAATTTAAAAAATGACAGCTCGACGGCAAATAGTATGGCACTATTATAATTAATAACAGATTAAGGAACAATTTTCGTCCTAAAAATGCAGGTTTCGTCCTAAAAATGTAGTATTATTTGCAAACTTATTTCCAAAAGTAGGCCTTGTATTGATAAATATTTAGCTTCTTTTCCACAACTAAAAGCAACATTCTTTTGTCAAGTAAAAGTTTCAAATTGTCTGCAAAAAGTATGGAATGATTTCTTTTAAATGACACACATAACTATTTACGTTTTAAAAACATACATTACGCAGTGCAAATATTTAAAAAAAACTGGTCATCATTTCTTTACTGGTCATCTTTCCCATTGTTCTTTATGAATGATAATTTGGAAAATAAATAGTTAATGAATCAATTGCATAGAGATAATTTGATAAAATTTTCCCCTCAATAAAAACAGACACTCGATTGTCATTTTTTAAAGTTAAATTATTTTTGAAAGCAATATCTGATTTGAAGTGATCTGGGATTATTGAAACTTTCATTTCCATCGGGTACAGAATTTAACAAAAATTTTCAGTGCTCCAACTAGTTTGAAATTTGTCAAAATTTCGATTACAAGATTTCAACATCGCAGAAACGTGAGACGCACATAGAAATGTAGTAAATCAACCGATTTATTTTTCGTGACTCGTGTCATGTGCTAAATATTTTTTTTTAAATAAAAAAGCATTTTCCTTAAAATGATGAGACAAGAACTCTCAGTACTGACAATTTAAACTAATTGAGACATAAAAAAAAATTGTAACGCTAAACGTCAGCATCGATTTCCTTTCTAAAAAGATAGATTTTATTACTTAGTATCGATTTCTGTTGCATTAGCTTAAAAGCAGCACTTAAGGGGATAATTCTAGACTATCAAGTGAAGATGTCAGCACTCTAACATAAGAAATGAAAAACCATTTACTTTATTTTCTGTTTGCTAAATTTTTACATCAAAAGTGCTTAACTTCTAAAACAACTTGGTCTACAAAATTTATATTAACCTACATTGTTGTCTTTTATGTTAATCATGAAAGTAGTTTTCGTTGAAAATCTCAAAACTGCATTTCATATTGCATCTATACTTTTTCCTATATACGATAAGCAAAATCAGTTAAACGTTACACTACATTATTTACCATATTCATCAGTGTCGCTATTTCAAAACTAATCCCTATATCGTTTTGAATATCGCTGTCTGAGACCATAATAACGCTAAGTATCACTCTGTTGAAACCATACAATATGGTTAACTTGGCACCATATTAACCCTTTGAAACAGAGTTTTCTTTACATATAATTTTGATATTTTTCTTAACTTTCGTATACTAATTGGCTTCCACATAAGGCCCTTATCTTTTCTACTTAGCGCTTGCTCCCTTAGCCTTTTCCACAAGATCTCGCATCAGACAAGTTCGTCCAGCACACCTGTCTTCTTTTCTTTTCCACCTTTCTTCTCCAAATGAAAAGGGGGTAAACCCGTGCTAATGCTCGGGTTTACCCCCTTTTTATTTGTCTTCTGTTGCCCATATTAAGGCGGCTGATGACAATTTTGTAGGAAGCTCTCTCAATAATACATGCCCTATCTGTGTCCATCGTTTTCTTTTCATACTGATGGTGATTGGTTCCTGCCTGGTTGTACAGTTCTGAATTTCAAATAGTCCGAGACCAGAATATTTTTATAATATTTCTCAACTATCTGTTTTGCCAATTATTTAGTTTTGTACTCTGAGATATTTGCTAGTTCCCATGTTTCTGATCCCTACAACAGTACACTCTTTATCATTGAATAAAAAATGTTAATTTCAGTCTTTAGCATTAAGTTAGTTGACCTCCAACATTTTTAAAGTTTTTTGAAGTAAATATGCTTAGGCATTGTGTGAAATATTTATCTTTTCGCATTATACCGGTTTTTCATCAGTTATTTTAGAGAATGTCTAGATAAAGTGTGACTGGCAAATATTGTATTATGCGATTTAAATGTTTTAATGTTTACACTAGCTCAAACAGTATTTTAAAGTACTCGGGGAGCGAATGGTTAATCGTTTGAAACTTTGTGGTTTTTTATTAGTCATCTAAAGAATGCTTGGGCATTGTGCGAGGTATTTGTTCTTTTGCACTGTGCGGGTTTTCATCAGTTATTTTATAGAATGCCTAGATAATGAGTAACACAATAATAATTTTATATTTTTACATTTTGCCGTTAGTCCCTTTATTTAAAGCCTACGTAATACAGGATATATTAGTCGGTTCATATTTTGACAATATGACATTAGTCATCTGACAGAATGTTTAGGCAATATGAAAAACGTTATTGATTTCATACTGTGCCGTTTTGCTTTCAGTTACTCTATATAATGCCTAGTCAGTGGACGAAGTACTAATAGTTTCATGTATTGCCAACTTGCCATTAGTTGCTAAGAATGTTCTTGCAAAACCTGAAAAAATAATCCTTTTACGCATTGAAGTATACATTTGCGTATTATAAATTCATTGAATTTTCTATATTATTGCAATTTCAATTATGTCTCGCATAGAACAAAAAAAATGAATCACGTCCAATAGTTTATTAATAATTTATTAGTACAATGTTCAAAATACTAATTTACAAATGAACATTCAAATGTAAGATTTATTGCTAGAAGGATGTTTTAGAAAACTAAGTAATTGAGTTCAGGAATATAAATTTTAAATTTCAAATTCACTAAGCATTTCTCTCAAGGAGATTTGAATATGTTTTTCTTAATTTCTAGCTGAATATTTCTTCCTAAAATTATCATATTTAATTCAATAGTGTTCTATGGTTTGTGCCTTGAGGGAAAATGAAGTCGATTTTAAATTAATTGAAAATGAATTTTTAATTGATCTTTAGTGATTTTTGAAAAAAAAGAAAATACCCTTTCATTACGTTATGAATAAGAAAGAGACAGTGTTAACTTTAATTACTGTATTATTGTAATTTTAATTATTTAGAATGCAATAATTTGCCCTTTAATACTTTCTAAAATTTTTAGAACGATAATACAAAACATAAATATTTATAATTCTAATCATAGAAATACACTATTATTCATTGCATTAAAGCATAAAATCTAATATATGAAAGTATACTATTATGCATTGAATAAATTTGTATAATTCAATGTACAAAGGCATAAAATTGTACAATGTGTAAAAATGCTTAATCAACTATGCAAAGGTGCAAAAGTATCCAATATTTATAGTTTCACTGTAATTTAATACATAAACTTTCGAACACCACATTCTAATCTTTTAAAAAACAAGGCTAATTCCCATAAATAAAATTTAGATTTAAGGGTAGATATAACATTTTTGGGCACATTGATTTTAGCATATTGATTTAATTATTAAAATTATAAAGTATATTAGACAATCCTCAAACAATAGGAAATTAAAACGGGACCTATTACGTATCCTTGAAATTAGAGCCAAAAGGAGTATTAGAACTTAGTGGAGACTTATTAGTTTTCAAACGATACCTATTATGTATCATTGAAATTATAGTCAGGTGGAGTATTGGAATTGAGTGGAGACTTATTAGTTTTCAAACGATACCTATTATATATCATTGAAATTAGAATTGAGTAGAGACTTTTTAGTTGATTTTCCAATCCAGAGGATTTTTAAACACTTTTGTCTAAATTAGTTAGTGCCATTGCGAAACTTCAGTAACCACAGCAACTTTGATCTTGACAGTTTTTCCTTTGAGATTTCGGATGATGTTTTTTGAATGTGGGATCAGGTTCAGATAACTGAAAATTGTAAAAGGACTCTCATTAGTTCTCGCAAAATAATGAAAATTAAAAAGCAAAAAACTGCCGTGGCCAAGCTATCAGCGTGCCTGACTGCGTAGCTAAAGGTTGCGGGCTAGAATCCCGCTCAGAGTATGGATGTTTCTTTGTGTTGTTCTCTGTGGTGTGATCTGTGACTGTGGCCCACTCTATGGGCGGATATCTGTGGCAGTGTGACGTGGGTAATGCTGCTCGTCTCCGTGTTCACAGGTGTGAATCGGGTAACGTTAAAATAAGCACTTCCGTCATGTTTCGAGGCGAAGAATGGTTGTTCAGCGCCTGACGTTAATAAATAAAGAAAAAAAATGCTATCAATAGCTGTAAAATCATGCTTTAAAAACGGTATGAAGGTATGATAAACATCAAACCCTGTGATTAAACAACAAAATGTGTGATTGCCTGATAAAACTGGGAAATGTTTCCAATATTCCGCTTTCAACTTCGTAATTTTTCATTCTGAAATTAAATATGTTTTATTATTTTCCTTCTCGTTTACTTAATGAGGCAGCATTTATGCTTTTGAAATGCTTAAATATTAATTTACAACCCCTGATGTGAGTACTTTTTGCCTTAAATTTTGCTTAGAATTCTAATAATATAAATTATAAAAGCAATACTATTAAAAAAACACTTTGAATAAAAATAGATATGTTGCATTATAACATATTACTCAAACACTTCGCTTAATTTTCCTTGCACTTTATCATGCTACATAGTATTAACAAGGAAATATAGTACTCTCAGTGAGATAAAGCAATGTAGCATGGAAAAGTAGTCAAAACCAAATAACTGAAGTGCAGAACATTTGAGATCAACGAGTAATAAGCATTTGCATCTTCCAGTCAGGATTTTAAACTCTAGGATATTACTCACAAAATTGATCTAAAGTATATGAAATGAGTGAGGAAATACTACTTCTTTACAATAAGAGTTTTTCTTAATTAAGCAAATGTTGATATTTACCGGTCACAACAAATTTATTTTCAAATAATTTATTTATTTATTATTTCAAATAATTATAACAGTCTTCCTTTCTTTCCTCTGTTATCTTTCGTTGATGGTCATGACTGTCTGAATCAGCCGCATCTATCTCAATATATCAAATGCAGCTATTCTTCATCAATTAGCCTCTACACTGACCTGCCACTTTTCTACTCCATAGAACCATCCAATAAGTAGTCTGCCTCTCTTTTTTACCTCTCTGGCTTGTGGAACGCTGTTTTTCTTAACAGTATAATCGTCATCACGCCTATAGATGTGACCAAACCATTCCATCTGATGTTATATACTTGGTTTTCTAAACCAGCTATATAATTCAAAGCTTTTGCATATTTTCATATATCGTGTAAGAAACAACTTTTAAAAGAAAAACAAATCAATACTTTATTAAAATTTACACACACCGTTATTCTAAAAACTCAAAATCTATTTCGTACACAAGAACTGCTGTTGCCAAAACATGGAATACTAAATATGCAATAAGAAAATAATTAATGTTCACGTGCACACTTTTACACTCTACCATCCTGACTTTTGGACGACCTCGTTCCTTCAAAACAACTTATAATCCTTCAAGTAATGCGGCACTTTTTTACATCTCTTTGGTCTACTGTTATCTTGGCTTAAATTTTTATTTGGATCGTCGTTGCATTGATTTGTACTGTTGTTGTCGTTTATGGGTTCACAAGCAATGAAGTTTTCCTTACTTCCAGTAATATTGTCCCCATCATCAAACAGATCTAGAAATTGTGCGAAATCCTATCGATAGAGAATGTGTTAAAATTGGACCATCAATAAATAAGGAACAGCAGCAAAGTTTATGCGATTTGTTAAATGAATTTAGGCTGTGTTTTGCTTTAAAACAAGATGAACTAGGATGCATTAATAATACTATAATGCGTATCATTGAGACACCAGGTAGTAAACCTGTTTCTCGTTCACCCTACCGAGCTTCGAACTACGAGAGACATGTTTTAAGAGAAATCGTTCAAGAATTAAAAGATCAGGGTGTTATTCGTGACAGTTCTTCTGAATACAGTAGTCCTGTTTTGCTTGTATCTAAGAAAACTGGTGATCATCGTATGGTAATTGACTACAGATATTTAAATTCACAAACTATTAAGGATAAATTTCCATTACCCTGCATCGATGATTTGCTTGAAAGACTGTCTGGTTTTAGTTTATTCTGCATCCTTGATGCATGTCAAGGATTTAATCAGATAGCAATGGATGAAGAATCCTCACGAAAGGCAGCTTTTACAACTCCTGATGGACATTATGAGCCTACACGTTTGTTTTTTGGCTTATCGAATGGACCACCTGTTTTTCAGCGAGCGATGTCATTAGCTTTGGGTGATTTGCTTTGGAACGGTGTATCGTGTTATATTGACGATATATTCTTTGGTTCGATCGGCTTTGATGATATGATAGTGAAGCTTCGACAAGTACTTGAAAAGTTGCTAAAAGCTGGGGTAACACTGAAGCTATCTAAATGTGAATTCGGAATGTCAGATATTGAGTATTTGGGATTTGTAATTGATAAAAATGCCATTTCAAACTCAAAATTAATTACAGTTGCCTGTTTATCCCACTTCTGATAATGTAAGAAACAACTTTTAAAAGAAAAACAAATCAATATTTTTATTAAGAGTTTGTGCAAAACTATATTTTAACATAGATATATCAGCAGCGGTATCCATAAGAGCACTAGTATTTACTTCTTCTATGATAATATTCTTCGTTGTACTATTACTGGAACTGGGTAAAAACGAAACTGCATTGACTAATGGGAAAGACGCTCTCCTTGGACATTCCTTTGTACCATGTCCTTCTGTTTTGCAGGCAGTACAAAACTTTGGACGTTTTGGCTTTACACAATCACGGGCAGAATGGCCGATATCATAACAATTGTAGCAAACAGTTTGATTATTAGTTGTACTTCGACTTGGCTCTGTTTGTTTGCCCTTGGCGATATTTTCTTTTTCCAATGCATATGCATGTTGGCGATCGGCTTTTTCTTTCTCTTCTAGACGAAGGCGCTCGGCGTCTTCAACTAAATTTTCTACCAATTAACTTTCTCAAGTCAGGGATTTTCAAAGTAGTAGACGAAACATCTTCAGATAACTCATTAGCTACGTAACGTAACTGATCTTTGCGAAGTCGCGATAAAAATGCCATTTAAAACTCAAAATTAATTACAGTTGCCTGTTTATCCCACTTCTGATAATGTAAGAAACAACTTTTAAAAGAAAAACAAATCAATACTTTATTAAAATTTACACACACCGTTATTCTAAAAACTCAAAATCTATTTCGTACACAAGAACTGCTGTTGCCAAAACATGGAATACTAAATATGCAATAAGAAAATAATTAATGTTCACGTGCACACTTTTACAATCGTTCATCTTTATTACAAAAATCTCTTCTCGAGATATTACTTTTATATATAAGTAATCTATTTTCTTTTATTGTTCTTTTTCTGAATCATTCGTTTTTGTTCTCTTTATAACTGATTCACTTATTTTTATTACTGACTCTTATATTTTAAACATATAAAATTATATTTAAAATATATCCCTGACGGATACAAGTGATGTTAACAACGACAACCTTTTAAATAAAATAGTACACGACGAAAAATTCTGGTAAACCTACCTTACGGTATAATAATTGACATTTCTGGTAAAATAAATACCTTAATTCTGGTAATGAAATTCAAAATATTAAAATATATCTCAAGCATGAGGCATTACTCATTTATTTGGTAATTTTGTCGTACACAGGGATTGTAACAGTTTATTATAAAAGTCTGGTTTTCAAAATTATAGTTCTTGCTACCAAAGATTTAGTAAAAAGTGCTAGTTTTAACAATACTTTTTTCTCATTGTATGTGATCAATTTAACTCAATCTCAGTAACATTTTGGGTTTAGTGAAACAAGGGTTAACAAACATTCGAAAGTCAATGACTTTCGCAACAAAAATTGAATTTTCAATAGAATTTAGGGAAAAATAATTAGTTTATTAATGAATTGAAATGTTTTAGAAATATGATTCACTCAAATGTATCTAAATATGAGAATAAATTAAGCGGAAATGGCAATTTCTGTGAATTAATCATTTTTGTGTCTGTCGCTTCTTCACGAGTAAAGTCCTCAAAATTCAAGCTTGCATTTATGAGAGGCGAATAATATTTATTCAGTTCTATTGATGCTTACGCTGATTCTCGCGACATTCGCAAATAATTAAATTCTGTTGGGTATTGTATGATTCATTTGGTAATTTTTCCGTTCATATGGTAATAGGTTATCGGAATTCTCGTTAATCAGAATTATAGTTTTCATAGCTAAAACGTTAGTAAAAAATACAAAACTGATAGGTAAATTTTACAGAATAAATGGTTTTATACTAAGCTTTAAGAAATAATGATAAAATTACCAAATTTTGCCACATTTACTAAATATCACATATAATAAAACTATATTTTATGCTTAATTTAACTATACAATCTTTGGCAAAATTATAAGACGCACTATAAGAATCTGTGTAAAATCTTAATTATCAGGGGATACGATACAGCATTGTTGATTTTACGTGGCTGAAACCGGTTTATACTTTGTTAATGTTCATGAATCAATTGGTTAATGTTGTAATGTAATATGTTAAAAATGACAACAAATAGGAAGTATATAAAAATGTTTCTTGAATAAAAACGGATTACATGTATGTTTAAATATAAAAGTATTGCATATACTCGTGCAAAAGATATAATTATTCAAACACTACAGTACGGCAAATAATTTAGTCTAGTTATTATAATATATTAATATAATACCTGATATAATAAACATTCTATATTTATATAATATATCGTCTAATTCAGGGGTTTCCAACTTATATGAGACCAGGGGCCACAATTAAAGACAGAAATCAAATGGCGGGCCGCAATTTTATCAAACTTTAATGTAGGACTCTTTTATGTTTGAAGGAACATTAAATATTACTGTCACATTTTTACCAAGTTGTACAAAGCAAAAGTATTGAATTACAAATTAGAATAAGAAGTAGATTTTTAAAAATACTTAATTGTTACTAATAATATTTTCAAAATATTAAATAAATAATAAAAATTCGGGCTACAATGTCTTTAATGTGCACCTTTGTATTAAACAATTAATGTGCAACAGATATCTAATTGTTAAGATGTAAAATTTTAAAAAGGTTGGTATTAAAACTTACATAGTACCACACAAAATGTTTAATGAGAAAATTGAGGTTTGTCAGCTGCAACCACCAGAGAATATTGATTTACATTTTAAATTTAAAATTTACAAATGCGTGTGTGAATATTTCGTCCAAAATGAGTGGTTTCAAAAAGTTAAATCGGAGAATTTCTTCTAGAAAATTTCTGATAGACACATGCTGAATAATATTTACAAAATACAAAAAAAAAAAAAAATGAAATAAAAAAGAGCAACATACACGATTATTTTTGTATTTGAATAAATATTTTCTTGAATGCAAAACCCGAGAAATACATTTGTTTTCACCGTTGGTATGTTAAAATTTCACAGAAACGAAGAAATTAGGTTTCTATTAACGAAAAAAGTATTTTAATCCATATAGATCTTTTACGAAAATTTTTCGCAAAAAAATGACAACCAATATATTTAAGTTTGCAGGCCACAAAAAAAGACTTTGCGGGCCGGATGCGGCCCCCGGGCGGCCGGTTGGAATCCCCTGGTCTAATTTATCCAATCTTTGAATTTATATTATATATCAGTTAACTTAACCAATTGATACACGAACGTAAACAAGTACAAACCGGTTTAAGTCGCGTAAAAACGATAAAGCTGTATAACACATCCTGGTAATTAAGATTTTACTTAGAATCTTATAGTGCGTCTAATAATTTGGTCAGGTACTGTCTCATGACCAAAGCGGTTCGGTAAAAATTGCCGAACTTTTTGGTGTTCTCATAGAGGCAGAAACATGGTTAATTTTGTCATATTCTGGTTCTTTGTGCATGCGGTCAATTTGAATCCATCTCAGTAAAATATTGTTTTCAGTAAATCAAGGGTTAAAAATCAATCAGGAGTCATTGACTCCTGCAGCATAAATTGAATTTTAGATTTATTCAATTCGAATTTAAAGAAAATAATTAATTTATACTTGAATTGAAATGTTTCAGATATGGAATTCTCTCAAAAATAATCCCAAATTTATTTACATATGAAAATAAATTAGTTAGAAATGGCAAATTCTGTGAATTAATCATATTTGCGCCTGACTCTTCTAAGCAAGTAAAGACCTCAAACTTCAAGCTCGTATTATGAGAGGCGAGTAATATTTAATCAGTTCCTATTGATGCTTACGCTGCCTCTCACGACATTTGTAAATAATTAAATTCTGTTGGGTATTGACTTAATCTTGACTTGATATTATAGTTTAAATTAGCATGACAACCCTGTATCTACTTGTTAGCATAAAATATTACTCCATGATATGAATAAGAATTATACGCTGTAGTTTAAGGTAGGTTTCCTTTTAGATGATAAATGTATGTCGGTAACAATTTAATTATGTAAATTGGTTTGAAAATTTATATTCATGCATTTTAATGTTCAAGCTTTATTAGATGAGATAAATTAAATTGTTATGCTAATCATGTAAAGAATGGGGTTAGCAGTACGTGAAATGAAATTGTTTAAATCATTTAGAAGTTGCTTTTTTTTTTAATTGTACTTATTCTTTATCAAAATAAATATTTAAAATATATTGATATGTAAATTATGTATTTGGTGCAAAATTTGATTCTTATTCTGACATTGGATATTTTATGAAATAACTTAAAATCATTTCTGTTAATATGCTAATTGTAAGAACATTTCAAGAAATTCTGGATTAAGTTGCGGTTAGAAATACCGCCAAGCAGATGCCAGTTCTTTTAAATGGGACACGTTGCGGAACAAATAATCTGATATACCGTTATTTTTACTGTACTAAAAGTTAGTGGAATATGCAATAAGTGATATAAACTGCTACAATAAATAGATTTTTAAATTGATACTAGGAGGCTTCGACCCCTTCTCGCTGGCGCTCGCCAACCCCCGGAACTGCTTTCGCAGTTCATTTCGGATTGCTTCGCAATCCGATGCTCGCTTTGCTCGCTCATTGGATACGTTCTTAACGTCTAGCTTTTGTATACTTTTTTGAACACTGAACTTTTCACTATAGAAAATTCTAAACCTGTGCATTTCAATATTAATTTGAAATTGAAAACAGTTCGCATATTTTTCTTAATCACATTATTCTAAATTTCAGTTGTTGAGAAAAGTAACTTTTGTAAGTTTTGTTTTAAAGTCTTTCCCACCAAAGGGCTAAAACCATGTGTTGTAAAACAATATGAAACAGCACTGAACGCCGGATGTAAAGCATCGGCTTCGATGAAGATAATTTTGTGAGAATGTTTTTGATAATTCGGTGAGAATTCACCCGATTAGACATATGATACTCACTACGTGCTCTTGCGCGCCGAAGCCTATCAATTAAAACGTATTAGCGTTTTATGTAATATAGATTAGCCACATGATACTCACTACGTGCTCTTGCTCGCCGAATCCTATCTGTCACATATTCACTTATTGTAATGTGACAATTTTATTTCTAATTTTATTTAAGCCTTCAATTTTTTCTTTAAACGTTATTTCCTCTTTTCAATTTTAGCAATCTTTTTAACTTTCTTGGTGACCTTTCTCATGGTCGTTGCGGTCATCGCACTTCCTGTGGGGAAAGTTAACCAACCCCTCTATTCACGCCTTTCTTTTTCCTCTTTTAATTTTAGGGGGGCTAACTAGCCAATACCTTTACCTTAAATTTCAAACTCTCCACCTCTTTAAATTTAATTGGTCGTAATTTTTCTGGTTCTATACCAGTTAAGGAATTTTTAAGTCACTTTGAGGACATTCTCTTTCTCTCGAGCCTTCTGGCTGGTTCCTTGTTCTCCGAGATGCGGACTTTGGTCCGTATCGAGGGATTTCTTTTTTACTTTTTTTAACCTTTATTTTAAATTAAATCCATTGCTGTAATCAATTTCTGAAAAATTTAAAATCAACAGTTTATACCTCTAATTTCTCTTTAACATTAAAAGTCCTCTCAAATTTAAGTTTTCTTTTCATATTTATTTTAACGATTAATTTACTCGTTCTTTTATATTTTACTTTTATGTATGACGCCTTCATTGTTTTAATTCTCTTATCACCCATTTCTAATAATCGCCATTCTTGTGCAGTAATTGTAACGATCGATATTTGTTACTAAATAAAAATAATTTGTTAATAATTGAATGTAGTGCTGAAGTGCTTATTTCCCCGTCTTCCTTTGATGTCTGTTTGTTTAATATGTCCTCATGTATGGTGAGTACCCTTTTATTATTGTTTTGGGCATTGTATTCTTGATAATATTGGAAACATCAATTTACCCCATTTATCTTAAATACTTATATCTGGATATAGCATGACTTTGTTTCTTTATCTTTTTATCTTTAATTATTTTTAGTTTCACCCTTATTCTAAATTCGGTGATACCAATTTATCCAATTTGTTCAAACCTCATACTTTGTGACCTTTTGGACCTATTGGGTTATTGTTATCCCATGTTAGCATTGTACTACCACTTTCCTTAACGATCACATCCCCCTTAATTTAATTTAATTACCTTTTATACTTTTCGGCCTTTAATGTATTTATCCCGACGTTTCAATCATTTAACTATTTTTTAATCATGACTATATCCAATTTCTAGTACATATACCAAATATTCCAATCTATTAACTACAATTACACAAATAACTTTACTTTTACGCACCAAATAATATAATTATTATTTAACTCTTACACTATCAATTAAAAATGAAAACTGTTGCCAACGCGAGAAAAGAAATATCATTGGTTTTATTGATACATGCGTATTAGCGTTTTATATAATATAGATGTGCCATCTGAGTCATTTTGGAGATAAAAATTACTGTTTGAAGAAGCCTGTTTCAATATAATTTTCAAATTAGATTTCATTACATTAATAGAAAACCCAAGAATTAAAATTGATTTTACAAACTTATTGTATGATTGTAAACGTTGCACTATAGCTACACTAACGGGTTATTGGAGGTGACTTTGGATTTACTTTTAATGGTGCTTCAAAAAGGATTTTTCTGATCACTGCATATCTATCGGAGGGTAGGGGAGAGTGGGGTCAATTGTAACATTTTTTATTTAACTATTTTTAACTAACAAAAAATCCAATATATTATTAGTATTAATTGACAGACGAGTAAAGTAGACTATCCTCTTCTAAAAAAAAATACCTTATTTTAAATGTTATTATATTAGTTATTAACACTTTTTGACAGTAATAGTGCACTTGTTACAATTGTCCCTATTGTAACATTTCATAAATTCAACTAAAACATAGTTAATTATACATATTATCATAGTTGTGATAGATTTTTTATTGATCAAAATAGTAGGGATATTTTGGGAGTAAAAATAATAATGAGCAGAGACCTAAAGGGTTAAATTTTTAACTTTAAGGGGTTAAAAATTTTAATTTGTGCTGTGAAAGGTGACAAATAAAATAATACACATGCAACATGATATAAATGATATAGGAAACTATTGGTGGTTCTTAAAGAGTTAAGTAATGGTTTGTAAACATAGGATTATTTATTTTCAACTGTTACAATCGTCCCTTTACTTATTGTTACAATCGTCCCCAAGACACCATTTCAGCTTCATTTGTTAAAAACAATGCTAGTTACTCAACAAAACAAATTTTTTTTATTGAAATGTTAATTAAGGTGTCCACTTACATATTCGGTTAAAAAATTTTATTTGTTTAAACAAAATTACTTTGTTACAATATAATATTCTAATACTAAAAAAGTACTAACGTAGCGTGAAAATATCTTTTGTGATGTAACTCTTTCAAAAATACATAAAAATGGTTGCCAGCAGGGGTGTACATGTAGATTTATTAAATACACCTTGTGCGCCACCTAGGAACCAAATCTAGAACCCGACACTCAAAATTTTTGCTCTGTTGCAATCGTACCCTGTTACAATTGACCCCACTCTCCCCTAATATGTAAATTACATTGTAAGTAATCACCAGGTCTATCCACCACATTCCCCAACCATGTAATCTCGCTTGGACTTTCTGGATCTGACTGGATGGACACTGGTCAGAGTAATTTAATCCATCATAGAGGGTGAAACTATCCTGTCTCAAATTGTAACAGCTCAGTTTTTTTTAATCACTGAGCCCTTATAGCCTAAAGAATACATTCGTCACTATATTTAAATGAGTTTACACAATATTTTCTTTATAACTTATTTTAAAATATGCTTCTATAAACGGAAAAGAAAAATCTGGTAAAATTACCATATTGTATGGCAATAATATTCCTGTTAAAAGAAAAACATAATTCTGGTTAATAAAATCAAAATATACGGCATTTAAATCATTCATTTGGTAATTTTTCCTCTCGTATAGTAGCGGTCTACTGGAAATTCCGGTATACAAAATTATTCTTTTCGGTATTTCAATAGAGCAATAAACAAGACAAATTTTACTGTAAACCGGTAGGTATGACCATACTTTTTAAATCAGTGTACAATGATTTACATGATATAAGTCATAAAATCTAAATCGGAAATTCAATTAAGCGATTATCGATTTCCTTACTTACTGATAAACTATAAGATACATTTTTAAGTATATAAGGCATTTAAATTGATACCAATCTCCAAGTTAAAAGTTTTTTTTAAACCATTTCCCTGAGGATTTCTTTTTTTACTGATTCTGACAAGTTTTGTTTACTTTGAAATTTTAAAAGTTGCCGTTGTATCGTTACGCAACACTTCGGTACTTTCTTTTTATAGTCTCGGGGGAGAATTTCCAGGAAATAACTGTTTTATTTGACGTTATCACTTTGTGCGTAGAAAGATTTCAAAAAAATTTTTCTACTCTTTTTCAACTTACAATAAACCTCAAGTAGTATTATGCTGAGAAAACGTCGATATCGTTCGTAAAAGTAAATAGAAATGAAAAGTGAAGTGGGATGTTATGGTATCAAAAAACTTTAAACTTACGACTTCCTTACTTTTATTTCTCAATTCCTAATCTCAAAGTTTATGTAAAGAATACACTTTCTTACTTTCCTGCTTAGAAATTCAAAATGAAATAAAAAAATTAAATAAAAAGAAAACTCTTAAAATGATAACAGAATTTAAAAGAAATTTTTTGCATGAAACTTGCCTCCATTTTATTTTTCAGAAAGTTTAAAAGTAAAATATCAATATGAATGATAAAAGAAAATAGTAATATTTATAAGTTTTGATGAATTAAAAACGTAATAAAATTATAATATTGCATTCTATTCTTTATTGTTTAAAACTCAGTGAAAGAGAGAGACTTTTTAAAAAAATTTCATTTACCCTTATATATAAGGAGGAAAAAAAAACTCTGTTAAAATATAGTATTGAAATTTTTGATAAAATAAAAATAAAAACTATACTTCCGCGTAAAACAAAAAGTTAGGTATTTAAAACTTTATTTGGTAATTTTTCTGTACATATGCTAATGGTTTATCGGAAATCCTGGTTTTCAAAATTATAGTTCTTATTACCACACATTTAGTAAAAAATATAAAGAAAATGAAACCCAAAAAAGATTTTATGCCATGGTCTAAGGTGTCACGATAAAATCACCAAATTTTACAACATTTACCAATTTTTATCACATATTACATTATATTTTATTGCTAAATTTAACAGAATCATTACCAAACTTCTACTGTAAAAATTATCAAACTTTATGGCGTCTCCCGAGAGCTAGAAACAGGTAAAATTTCACCATATCCTATAGTAGTTTTTCCCATACTTTTTTCTCAGTGTTGGAACTTTAATAGTATTCAAAACGCATGTAGATAAATTTGCGATAGAAATTACTGCATCAAAATAATATATTTATTGTTTATGTCACAATAAATGATAAAGTTTAAATAAAATTTAGAACTTCTCCTTTTTACATGTTTAAACTTAATTCATTTGTGAATTTAAAAAAATAAAAATTTTAATTACCTTCAAAATCACTGTTTTAAATTGTTTTTTATCATTTAAAAATCCAGAAACGATGAAAAATTAATTAAACTTTAAACCTGACTATATTTTAAGAATAAAAATAATAAATATAAAATTATCCAAAATAAAACTCAGTGATAACTTTTGTTCTTAAGAAATACTAGAATATAAAAATTACGAATTAAATATGTGTTTACTTTTGTATATATTTTGCTAAATATCTCAGACGGATTCTAAATAAACATTTAATTTAGAAAATGTGCAAGAAAATTGTGCAATTTTAACGCAATATAGGAGAAAATAACGCGCAATGCATTTCTTATAGGAGAGTTGGTGCGGTGACATTTTAGCGACTTGGTGATACTTTTGATGACTTGGTGATACTTGGCGACAAAAAGATAGTTCTAGAAAATTTGAGTTATGAAACGATAGGATAATATTTACGGAGTTATACGAGAACTGTCCAGAATTATATAGAAAGTTTTTGGGTTCCGTCATCAAGCCTATATAAATGGGAGTGTACTTCACTGAGGAGAACAGAGAACATTAGTCTCTGACTGCAATGGTGTTCTGATTTTCGAGTCTCTTGTTAACTGTCTGAGGTTTCAAAGCCTTTGATTTGTTGGATACTAGCCCGTGATTGGTCTTGTAATTGAGTGCTGAAAATTGGAAGATACTACGAATAGATTTTTGGAATCTTAAGGACTGTTTTATTCCTCTCCAATCGAAACGAACCCCTGTACTCATACAGTATATTGGATATGCAATGGTGTTCTGATTTTCGAGTCTCTTGTTAACTGTCTGAGGTTTCAAAGCCTTTGATTTGTTGGATACTAGCCCGTGATTGGTCTTGTAATTGAGTGCTGTAAATTGGAAGATACTACGAATAGATTTTTGGAATCATAAGGACTGTTTTATTCATCTCCAATCGAAACGAACCCCTGTACTCATACAGTATATTGGATATGCAATGGTGTTCTGATTTTCGAGTCTCTTGTTAACTGTCTGAGGTTTCAAAGCCTTTGATTTGTTGGATACTAGCCCGTGATTGGTCTTGTAATTGAGTGCTGAAAATTGGAAGATACTACGAATAGATTTTTGGAATCTTAAGGACTGTTTTATTCAACTCCAATCGAAACGAACCCCTGTACTCATACAGTATATTGGATATGCAATGGTGTTCTGATTTTCGAGTCTCTTGTTAACTGTCTGAGGTTTCAAATCCTTTGATTTGTTGGATACTAGCCGGTTATTGGTCTTGTAATTGAGTGCTGAAAATTGGAAGATACTTCGAATAGATTTTTGGAATCTTAAGGACTGTTTTATTCATCTCCAATCGAAACGAACCCCTGTACTCGCACAGTATATTGGGTTAGCAAGTAAAAATTGACTTTTAATTTATGATATTGTGAAAATTTTATCAGCTTCAATTTCTCTAGAATATATCAAGAATTCCACAATTAAAAAATATAAAATAAAATGAGTTGATGGAATAATAAATGCAAACATCAAGACCAAATTACCTATTTAAGTAATTCCTAAAGAAACACAAGCAAATTTTAAAAGATACTTTATTAATTTTTATTTATATACACATCTACATATATTACACTCATTTAACAATTTTATACACATATATTTATTTATGTACATAAATTAAATATAAAATGGACTAGATATAATGCGTGTTATTCTTTACGTATATACAATTTTGTCAAAGAATTTATATTTTATTAAATGTTGAAATACAATTAATAACTTTGATTCATTTTACAAATATAAAAGAAATATTTTAAATTTTCCTTCCGAATTCAGTTATTATAAAGGCACAAAAGTGAATAAATTTTTAAAACTCCTTTCAATTATAAATTTGCTTCACATTACTGTTTTCTACATTTATAAATGCTTTGAAAATTAAGCAAAATGCATGATTTTGTAATTTGAAGTAATTAAACACCCAGAACTAGTAATCATTTTACAATTATTCATTTATTTATTATCTTTTTTTCGATTTCTTGTCATTCTAGCATGCTAAATCAGTATTATAGGGAGAAAGAAAAAATTGGTTCAATCAAAAGCAATATAAAAAGGTATATGAAGATGAAATTGAGAAATCAGAAGATATTAGCTTTCTTTACATATAACGCTCTGATAAGTTAAGTTATCAGACAATTTTCTGAGGATGGGGCCACGATAGTTTTAAATGTTTTTACACTTTATGATTTCAACAAAATTTTTAAGTTAAAGACAGTTTATATAATTTTTCTCACT
The DNA here is from genome assembly GCF_982258835.1 of Parasteatoda tepidariorum. Classification (NCBI taxonomy): domain Eukaryota; kingdom Metazoa; phylum Arthropoda; class Arachnida; order Araneae; family Theridiidae; genus Parasteatoda; species Parasteatoda tepidariorum. The sequence continues at coordinate 64,129,863 of NC_141762.1, read as the reverse complement.
TAAAGAATAAGAGCTTCGGTAGCTCAGAGGACAGTGCATTTGCGTTCCAATGAGGTTACTCATATTCAAATCCTAGCAATGACTGGTCTAACCGATTTTAATTGATACTCTAACCAACAATTTCGACAATTTGTTTTGCTAAAATAACAGTATTTTGTTAAAATAACAGTCTTTTGTTAAAATAACAATATTTTGTTAAAATGATAGTTTTTTTGTTAAAATGAAGTTTGTTTTCTATTTTAACTGAAATTATCTACTTAAAAAGTGCAGTATGCATTATTTAACATGATAAATTAGGCAAAACAAACTTTTTTTGCAAAATAAACTGTTTTAAAATGAAACACCAATGCAATGGCTAGTTTTTTCCCTTATATTTGACGATTTTTTTCTGCAGTGTACATAATATTGTAATGTGAAAGTATTACAATACTATGTAATTTTCTTCTATAGAAATGGCTCAGGCAGCCATTTTTAATGTGCATAAATTTTGAAAACAATTACTGTATGTTATATAAATAAAAAAAAAATAACTGTGAAATTAAGTTAGAAAAAAAAGGAAGTGGGAAGAAAAAGCAGTTTGCTGTGTTATTCTTAGGGAACTAGATTTCACCAAAAGTTTCAAATCTTGTCGTAATGTTTCACAACAGATAATGATACCAAATGAAAAAAAAACTATACAACAATATCTCTATAGTAACAGCTATTTGCAATGAAAGCGTCATCTTGATAACAAACTTAACAAGTTCCTGTTTGAGTTCATGAACACATTTCAGTGCTTAGTTAGCAGTGCTATTTTTCAGTGAGCTTCTTAACTAATTTTGAAACTTAATGAAAAAAATTCTCTATTAACCACAGCAGAATTAAATATATGAATTTAAATAAATTGATTTATTAATAACATAAATTAATTAACATATTTTAATACATTAATTAATTTAATAACAAAATAAATTAATTAAATAATATTCATGATTTGATTGAAATTTTGTATTAAATCGATTCAAAAGACGCTGAAATTTATTTTTCAAACCTGTTCGATTATTTTGTCAGATTTTTTATTTAAACCTTTGTAGATTTTTGTTACATTTTATACTATTGATTATCATTTTCCAATAACTGGACTTTAATTACACAATACCTCTTTAAAAACCGCTCGATTTTTTTTGTCTAATTTAATGTTTAAATCTTGTAAGCTTCTGTTAAATTTAATGTAACTATAATTTGCAAGTAAATGGATTTTAATTGCATAATTAATTCATAGATACTTTAAATTGATATTGTTAAACACCTTGTTTTTTACTTTCTGAATAAAATTAAGAAAATGATACTTCAAGTTATTTACTTATGCTCTATTGAATCAATTTAAAAGACGTTGAATGTTTTAAAAATTTTTTTATAAAACTGTCCGATTATTTTGTCTAGTTTAATGTTTAAAACTTGATCAATTTTGTTACATTTAACGTTATTCATTACAGTTTTCAAGTAATTGGATTGCAATTACACAATTCTTTCTTAAACACTTTAAATGAATATGACAAAAAAAATAGTAATTCGTTAAATATCTTGTTTCCATAACATTTTTTCACTAAAATTTGAAAATGATAGTTCAAATAATTTACTCAAGCTCTTAAATTTTAGTAATTCAATTTTTTCCCTAGAAGAAGAAATTACTTTTATCCTAATGGTGTAGATCACAAAAATTACTAACTGCCAGTGCTTATTAATATGTTTCACCAAACTTTGTTTCACCAAAACGTCAGTGTTATGCTATGTATTGACAATGCTCTATATGGATATGCAGAGCTTCTATGGCAGTTTTTAATAGACGGATATGTTTAGCATTCTCTATTCCGAAACGTTGCAAGTCCTTATCAGTTACACCAATCATGTGATATAGCTCAGTACAGCCATTTTTGTTCAGCAACTTCTCATAAATTGGGAGACCTAGAGATATTAACCAATCAAAAAGGCTGTTATAGTTGGCTTCAACAACTGGCTCACAACAGGAATCAGCCAGAAAATCATTTGGTACCTGAAACATAATTATGTTTTGTTTATTAAGGAAAATAATCATTACGTTGATTTAGTAAAAAAGATTCCTCGTGATTTGTGCCACACACTGCTAGTAAATTCTTGCAGCTTGTAAGGTTATAATGCCACTCACACTTATGAAACCTTAACCATTTGCTTACGGCAGGTACAACAAGTGGACCACATGTGATTGTACAGCATAGTACACCATAAGAAAAGGGTTAATAAGTTAAACCATAGTGTGGTATTAACACGATTGTGGCTTGAACAAAACATGGTTCAACATGACTTCATGGTTGCAGCAAATATGCGTAATATTATGGTACAAAATTGCAAACTGAATAACTGTTCTTTATGGTAATGACATTTCTGTAGCAAAGAAGCCCCAATTCTGGTTAATAATACGAAAGTATATGGTATTTAAACCATTCATTTGGTAATTTTTTCGTTCATATGGTTATAGTTTACGGGAAATTCTGGTTTTCAAAATTATAGTTCTGATTACAATGCATTTATTTAAGAAATACAAAACTTAAAAGTAAATTAAACCAAATAAAAGGTTTTTATGCCATGCTCTAAGGTGTCACAATAAAATTTAAAAATTTTACCACATTTACCATATTTTATCATGTGTAAAAAAAGCATATTTTACACATATAACAGTGAATCAAAAGTCACCTGTGAATTGTTAGTGGTGTTAATATCCCTTTCAAGGTTACTGTTACTATATCAGAGTTCTCGATTTTTTAAAGCTAACAATTAATTATACTAAAAAAATAATAAAATTCAAATTGTATTATAATAGTATTTACACGAATATCTCGGGAACAAGAGCAGTGATTTGATGCACTTTTTTGGCCAATTTTCTAATTTTCGAGGGGTGGGTGGCTACTTTTCTGCAATACGCAGCAAGCACACGATATAAAAACAAAAATGGATTGTTTCACCATTTTCAATAGCATTCGAATGGCTGAAAATTAAATAGAATTGTTTTCCTGTGACTTAGTCCGCTTTTTTTTTTGTCATTTCGTAATGTTTTTTTCTCCCCTTACTTCAATTTATTCACATACAATATTAAAAAAACGTATTTTTATTGTTTCATCACTAGCTATAATTTAACCAGCATGGAAAAAAAAACACATATCTTTTCAAAAACAAAAATGAAAATAGAAAAAATTATCTTCTTAGAAATCATAAAATCTAAAGAAAATCCTAAATATTTCATAAAAGTTTATAGCATGAAGGTCAATTTTGGAAAAATTCAGTTTTTAGATACTGTTTGATTACCTGCAAATCAACGTTGCTTTCAAAATGATTTAAGGAACAGGCACGAAAAGAATAGTGATTAACGAATAGTCTTTAAGAATATTAATGGAGAGGAGCATAATTTAGGAATTAATGCTTTGAAAATTATTATTTTATACTGCACATGGCAAAAAAAAAAGTTTTTATTGAAGTAGCAAAGTTTGGAAATCTTACAAAAACGAATAAAAGGAAAGTTTTACATGTCTATACAGTACACAGTTAAAATTTTCATTCTAAAATTATGGTAAAATAACTGACAGCAGTCTGTCCGTCCAATCAAGCATAAAGTTTACCGTAAAGAATATTTTTACTTTTACAGTTTTTAAACAGTTTACTACAATTAGACTGGTTGAAAAACCATGAATCTAAAACTATACTGCTCTTTAACCATTTACAACTAGATAGTTTAGCAGCTATAGCATGGTGTTGCCATCTATGCAGGGAATGAGAGTATCGTATTCTTAGTGACCAGGGTTATAAATCGGGGAGTGCAGGACACTAGATGCTCTTCATGTACAGAAGGGAATGGAGCATATAGTGTAGTGTCAACGCTGGGACTCTAAACACCGTTCTGTCGCTCAAGAGATTGACAGACTTGCTCTCTTGACTATAATATAAACCTATTTGCAAGGAACTAGGTGGCTTCATTAGGTGGACCTAGTTGGTGTATTTAAGATTTGGTTTAACCGTATTATGTGAAAGCAGTTAATGAACGGGTTTTCTCACTGCTAACAGTTAGAATACCATTTTATCTATTTTCATTTTGTGTTAATATGGCAAAATAACACTTAAATAAATTGTTATCTAACCATTTTGTCCGAGAAATTTGTATTAGTGTAAGCTACATGATAAGAGCTAGATTAAATTACTTACAGCTTGTCTACCACGTAGCTGTAACGAATGAATTCTTTCTCGGTCAAGGGATTCCGCAACGTCAAATATATCTTGTTGAAGCTCATCTGCATATCTTTGAACCAAGGCCGGTGGTATACCACAAAAGCCAGTCTGCAATAAAAGAAAGAGATGCTTTCTTTACAAAAAATAATAGATCGTTTACGAACATACCCAAATATAATATTCTATTATCACAGATATTAAAATAGAAGTGAATTAATATTTAAGGGCGGAAAAAGGTAAAACATTAATAGAATATACACGAATCATAATCACGAGAAGATAGATTAGAAATATTAGTTAAAACTGTTTAATTGTCAGAGGAAACTGATAGCAGTTAAAATATGACTAGTAAAAAATAATTAAAGATTCGTCACGTGGTCAAAATGGTTTCGATGCTTAAAAATTTTCTTTTTTCAAACGTTGTCAGTCCGTATAATTCTTTTATTTTATGCAATTATATTATGGTAAGAAACGTCGATACTTTTTTACTATATTTTTGGAATGGATTCTAAACTATGTAGAGTGCGCAAAAAAAAAGAGAAAAAAAAGCAGACCACCCTGAATAACTTTTGATGTAATGATCGGATTTTCACTTTTTAGGACTCAATCGTAAACTTTCGAGGGTGTGACTTCAAATATACTATTTAATTAGTGCAATTGATATAAGTTACGATATCAGACTCAAAAACGTATTTTGTTTTTAAAAAATACGCCATGTTTTTGATGGATTTGGATTTCTGGCCCTAAAATATACGGGATAGTTACAATTTGCGAAATATGGTCCCCGTAATTTGGTCAGGAGATTAAAGTGAATTGAAAAAATTTTGCGTACCGTTATAAAATTCGTTTATTAGAAAATAACTTCATTAAAAATAGCTTTTAGTAAATATTTATTACTTTTTATTATTTTATTTAATAATAACCTAAAAACATTTGAAATGTAAGTTACACAATTTCTTACATTATTTTAAAGAACGTAATTTTGCATGGTGAAATAAAAAATTCGAAATACTTAATTCCAAATAAAAAAAATCGAATTCCAACTATACGATATTTTAAAAATGAAATATCTCAGCTACCATTCGAATGACTTCTCCCAAATTTTGAATTTTTATTTATGAAATTGTATTCTTTAAAAAGGTGTGAAAATTGTATACCAGGCAATAAAATTTTTTCTTCAACCATTATTAAATGAATGTTGAAAAATGATAAATATTTACTGAAGGATGTTTCTGTATGAGATATATTTGAATAAACGAATTTCATAGCAGTGAGCAAATATTTTTCAATTCACTTAAAAAGTTCTTGAAATATGGCAAAATATGCAAAAAATAAAATTAACATTAGCGGGTCCAAACTTTTGACCGCTCTCTTGACCAAACTATGGGGCCCACATTTGCCAGATTACGGATACGTCCTACATAGGTCTTATATCTTGGGGGTTAGAAATCTGAGTCCATCATAATAATTGTGTATTTATTCCGAGGAAGCACGTTTTTGTGTGGGATTTCGTGTCTTAATTTATCGTCTCTACTAATTAATTAGCATATTTGAGGTCAATCTGTCGTACCCTTAAACTTGAGTCCTAAAAATTGAAGATCCGATCATTACATCAAAAGTTATGCAGGGTATTTTATTTTCCACACATACATATGGAACAATCTCTATAGTTCTTTAAAGTTTTTTTCCAACGGCAAGGCAAAAAGGCACAATAAAAAAAATGAAATGAATAACAAATACAAATGTAAGTCGAATAACAAAGAAAGAAGACCGAAGTCATTGCCTTAAAAGTTCTCTTGCTTCCCAATATCTTGAGGACTCAGTGTGTCCATGAAGGGCTCCACATAGAAGCAGGTAGTCCCTACCCAATTTCTCTCCAGATTTACAAAGTGGACAAAAAGTCGTGGTGGAAAGGCCTATGCTGTATAAGTGAGCAGAAAGACAATCGTGGCCTGTATATAAGCGGAAGGCCGCAACTGCATCACGTCTTGGTTTGTCAGGAATTAAGTTCTTTAAAGCTATATAAATATATTTATCACTAGTTTTTAATATTTACCTTATCACTGTAGGGTTCTGTGCATAAATCAATGAGCTCATCTTGAAGTTTCTTTGCCACGAAATAGTCTAGGGTAGAAAAATACTGAGGTGGACACTGTAGCAGAATTTGGGAATTTTCCCGTCTCCTCCTAGACTTTTTTGACTTTTTCTCTGACTTTATTGGATTAGTATCAGCCACTTGATACAGGAGGAAATCATTACTTAAACTGTCTCTAGTCTTGCGAGGCAATGTCAAAGATTTACCACCATTTTTCTGACTAGCGGAAGAAGACTTGCGATACTCTATTTCCTGAGGTGGGTTCACATAGCCATTAAACTCTGATTCGGGACTCACACCGAAAGGTTCGTGATCTGGGTTATAAGCCTGGATTTGGTCTTTTAGCTTTTTCCTTGATGACTCCATTAAATATCTCTCCTCTTTGGTGAGGTAAGCTCCACTGCTGGGATAAACAGCTCCATTCATGTGGTGGTTCAAAACTTGACCAGATACAGGAAGATCAGAAAATTTCTCTAAATAGTTTACATGCGAAAAAAATTGTTCTTTAATGGGCGAGTCTATAATAAGTCCTGCTCTCGAAATGTAGAGTTGTTCTGAATAAGCGCTTATACCATTCCCGTATGAATAGTGTATTTTTTCTTTCGATTGGAGGTCTGAGTAGAAACAAAATTTGTCCGGCGTTTCCTGTAGAGGGATATTTAATATATCCCTCTTTTTTTCCAAATCAAATTGCTGCTTAGTGTCACTGCAATTTGGTTTCGATCTAGAAACAGAGGGTAATCCATGATCTAGATTATTGGTCTCAATATTTCTATACTGAGATTCGAGATTTGACTTAATAGAGTTCGATAGATGTGTTTTGTAAGTGGGAGGTAAGTTGATAGAACGAAGATCACTTTCTTTTCTACCTGCTGAAAAGCGTCGGGGACTAGGAATCATGTCCTGGCAAGTTCTCTGATGTGTGAATAAAGGTGCTTCATCACATGCGTGGCTGTTAATAAAACCTAAAAAAGTATAAAAATAATTACATTTTTGCTTGAATCAAAAAAATTATCAAAGATTTAGTTAGGAATGAAAAATATTTTTAGCAGATTTATCGGCATTTCTTTTTTTTATAATTATGATGCATTAAAAGGTAGGGAGTGCAATTTTTTGATAAAAGTACGTAACTCTTAACGAATGCCAATCTACTGTCAATAAGTTTCAAGAATTTTGAACAAAACCAGCAAGAAAAATATATTGTTCTTAGACAAATAGTAATGCAAGTATTCATTATAGTAATTCATCATAGTAATTCACATTATCGTAAATTTTAACTGTTTCTTATTATTTTTTACTCCAGTTTATAAAATGCATAAAAAACTGCTAAAAAGTAAAAAAGAAATATTAGGTATTATTGTCATATAATGGATAATTTTAAAATAAATAAAATATCCACTATAACAATTATTGTTTTATCAAATTGGACGAATATGGTACTTTAAATGCAGGTCTACATAACCTTTTACATCCCGTATTATATCGTATTTATATTATAAGCGATTTCAGTGCCACGCATGCCTTGTAATTTTGAACTCAATCCGGAAGACAAAGGAACTTCCTGGATCAAGTATGAGGATAAATGTGCCTTCGTGGAGGACTTTTTTATGGAATTAAACTGCGTTTGCGTTACATGGAGTGGAAAATCAGGAAAACCTCTCACGGTTAGCCTTACTGTGAGGGGGCTCCAACCATTATCAGTCAAAAACTGAGGATATTTTTACGTCAGCACTGTGGTTGGTGCGAACTGGGTGCGGAATTCGTATCGACTGGCTCACGTTGAGATTGAACCCGGGTAATCTCATCGGAAAGGCACGGGCTCTATCACCTGAGCCATTACGGCTCCTGCAATAGATATTGACCAACAAGTACAAAATAAATTTTTTTCCAATAATGTTCTTAAAAAAGTTTTTAGCATACGTAGGTGTTTAGGAAAATATTGATGTCCATTTTTTTAACTTTAAATAAATATTAAAGTATATATAATTAATATATTGTCCGCCAAATGATTCCGTCGAATGCAGCTATTAATAATATTGCGTAAACAAAATAATGAAATCGAAAGTGGGAGGTTTCAAATATACGACTACGGAGCTCATTACAACTCATCACATATCATATTTGCATTCACAAAGATTTTGCAATTTCAGCGAGTATCAGATTTTGAATAGAGGACACCATCCCAAGTTTATCACTATCAATATTCAACTCCGTAAGCTAATAATTATGAACACTATTCAGAAGACAAAGGAACTCTTGGATTAAACATTGGGACAAATTTCTCTTTGTGGAGGACTTTATGTTGGAAGTAACACGCACTTGCATTAAATGGCGAGGAGAAATTAAAATGACTTTTGTTTTTAAAAGAGTGTATTGCATTTTAATTGCATCATTAACAGCTTTATAAAACTTCTTATACAGTAAAAGTTTTAAATACAATGTTATTCGATGTATTGGTGTTATTATTATTTCTTTAATTTACCTGTATTTTGATCTAATGCATTCAAAAGTTTCATTCTATGTTCAAAATTGGACAATCCAAGTGAAATCAGCTCTTGTTCATCAATGTTTTTCAATGTTTCTAGATTATGATATCCGTTTAACACAAATACGTTCATATATATCTGAAAATATAAACGAATATTTCAATTAATTATTTTTCATTCAGAGTAAAATAATCGTTTGGCTATGAATTCGTCAAAACAGTCTAAATGAGTCAAAACAGTTTAATTTAACTGATTTAGTATATTAAAGAATTTTGGATCGAAAAGGTTGTTAAATTGACTATTAAGGATTTTAATTTCCTGAAATAAGGAACTGATTTTTATTGGAACAAAAGAATCTTGAAAAAATTAAAGAATTTATTTTCAAAATTGATACATTTCTTTTAATATTAAATTTTCAAAATTCTTTTCACAAAGCACAAGTGCTGCAAAAAACGAAAAAAATATATAATTTAGGATACATTGGTAATCGATACTTTTATAACTCTTGATATCTAATCGGATTGCCATCTTGATGGTTCATTTTTAAAATTATATAACAATAGCAGACTAAATGCAGCTTTTTTTAATATAAATGTTTAAAAGATTTGTCTTATTCGTAACAATGCTTTTATGAAAAAAAATTATTTAGATGATTTTTATGCAATTTTAGATAAACATATTAGTAAAATAGTGTCATTAAGTTAAATAATTATTGGTTATTGATTGTTATTAAATTAAATTCATTTTTGAGAATTTCATGCAATTATTTTAGGGATAAGGAATTAAACATAAATGTGCACGTAAACGTTGATCGAGGTGGGGCATAACGAAGTAAAAACTATTTCATTCTTTCATGGTCCTTCAACAGTTAGTTCAAATTTTCTTAAGATTCTGAATCTAGAGAAATTGCTTGTTAGATTTTTTGAGTATTATATAATCCGTTTACAGCAATTATTTCAGGAATATTAGCCTAAGCGTAATCGATCCGTAACACAAACTTAAGCTTTAGATTGAAATGAGTCATTACGAAGTATAATTTTTCCTATTCTTTCCGTTATTTTCCAATTTTCCTTTGTTCAGAATATAGATATACTGTGTTTTTGATATTTTTAATTATTTCAAAATTTGTCTTGCGTTATTTTTTCATGGATAACGCAAAACAAATAGTAACACGGACTTGAACTAAAGATCAAATTGAATCATTATGAAGTAAAATTTTTCGTATACAGTAAAACTTGTGTAAGTTGACCACTTGTGGTGCATTGTTTTAGTGGTTAACTTAGACAAGTGTTCAACTTATAGAGGGGTTGTGCCATTGTTTATTTTTTCGTCTCCTATATCATGTTGCTATATGTTTAAAAACTTTTTTTCGCTTGACTTAATAATCTCTTAAAATATCAGAACACGAAAACATGTAATTTGAAAACTTTAACAAAACAAAATCATTTGAAATTTATTCTGTTATTACTACACTTACAAACCTATTTGTTATAAAAATATTCCCTCATTATTGTTTGGCGCTGTTGTTTAGACTTTACATCAGCCCAATGTTTTGAATGAAAGAAATGGTCAAAACCTGACCCCCTACAGTTTCCCCAGATTTTTATGCAAAGTCAACTCACAAAAGGGTTTAGATTAGCTTTTTGCGCTATTTCACCAAACAAGTGAAATTTTAACATACATTGCAAAATGACAGAAAATTTTCAGAATTTTTTTTCCTGGTCAACTTATGAGGGTTTTAGAATAGAATTTCATAATACTCCTAGACAAAATTGACTTATTTCAGTGGTCAACATACAAGATAGACAGGTGGTCAATTTACAAAGGTTTTGCTTCTTTATATTATATAGGAAAAATTCCGTTCTTGATAATTGAGGTCAACTTATGCAGGTGTCCAACTTACAAGGGTGGTCAACTTGGCAGGTTTCACTGTACTTCATTTCTCGATTTTCCATTGTTCTGAATTTAGATCAGTGGTAACCGACTGAGAGCCCGCGGGCCACATCCGGCCAGCGAAGCCGTTTTTTGTGGCCCGCGAGCTAAAATATATTAGTTGTCATTTTATTGTGAACAATTTTCGTAAAAAATCTATATTGGTTTAAAATACTTTTCTTTCGTTGAAAAAAAACCTAATTTCTTTCGTTTCTGTGAAATTTAACATCCCAACGGTGCAAAAAAATGTATTTCTCAGGTAAAAATCGACTTATTTTAGCTTGTAATTCAACACTTTTGTCTTGTACAACTTGATAGAAATCTGAGAGTAATATTTAATGTTCCTTCAAACATAAAATTGCCCTATTTAAAATTTTGATAAAGTTGCAGCCCGCCATTTGACTGGTGTTTTAAATTGCGGTCCCGGCCTCATGTAAGTTGGAATACCTGATCTAGATCTATAGTGTTTTTGACATTTTTAAGCATTTCTAAATGTGTCTAGCGTAATCTTTTCATGGTGAACGTAAAACATTCCTAACACGCACTTAAGCGTTTGATGAAAGTGACTCATTAGGAAGAAAAAATTTCGTATTCTTTCTTGAAGATATAAAAATCTATTCCATAATTTTTTAATTTTTTTTATTGTGAATAGATCAAAATCATGTTTTTGATATTTCTGAGCATTTCTTAACGTGTTTCTCGTAATTTTTACATGGATATTATTCAAACGCAAGGCATCAGTAACACAGACTTAAATGTTAGATCAAAGAGAAGCATTATGTAGCAGTAGCGTTCTTTTTTGTAAATTAAATTTTTTAAGTCTAAATTTACATTGTTCTGAATCTAGAAAAAGCAAAGTTTCCGAAACACGTTCTGAATGTAAATGTTTATTACGATAAGCACAGTGTAAAAAACTCTTAATCAAATTTCGAAATAATGTACTGTCCTTTTTGGTGCACGATCCATCAAATCCATTTTACCGTAAAATGCATCAATTTCATTCGGATTTATTTTCAGAGTAGTTATTTTTTAGCTTGCTATAAATTTCCTTTCTAAATTTGCACCTAGGATAAAACTTTATTCTGTTTAGCTACCAGTTGCCTTCCCCATTGTCAGTTACTTATTAAATTTGTAGTTTAATTAGCAATAAAACTTTATTATTAGACTAGTTAAATTTTAATATTTAGTCCCATTACAAATTACCCCTTCTTAATCTGATAAGCATTTAATATATTTAATATTAAATATACTAAGTCTCCTTTTAATTACTTTTTGAAAACTCAGATATTGGAGAAAATAGGTTACTTAAAAATTGCGTAAATTTAAAATAAATTTGGCCAAAGATAATAAATGTATTGAAGAAAGCATAACTAAATTTCAATTAAAGAATTTCCAAACATCGTGCAACTTTAGACTTTTGCTAAGTGAAAAGAATTCAATGACTTTTCTTATTTTATAAATCAAAAATAAGTTTTATTTAAGAAATGATTAAGATAAAAAGTACGGTCAACCAGAGTGCCGGTGCTTTTTACCGCAACTTGATTCCTAATTTTTTAAAGTGCAGTTAATATAGTTTTAGTAGTCACTTTGTTTAAAAGTTATCATTTTGTTTCTTTATTATTATTGACAACAAACAAATTTAATTTCATTTTGCAAATTTTAATTTTTTATCATTTAGTAAACATTACCTGTAAATCCAACTGCTCCAACAGTTCTTCTAATGTTTTTGGTTGTTCGGCTGTTTGCTGAAAATATGAAATACGCCTCTGTGAACAACGCCTTTCATCGTTTATTATTTCTTCCACATTAATGAATTTAAAACTTCCAATATGGTTATTTAATCGTCCAACCCAGTAACCGGAACTTGATTTTGCCAAGATTTCAATTATATCACCTTTCTATTAAAATACAAAAAATCTAGATGAAAATATATAGTTGATTATATTACATAAGGCATTTTATCATGTATTAAACGTTTAAAAATGTTAATAAATGAAATTTATTTGTTTAGATATAAGATTTTCCAGAATAAAATTCCTCACAAAGTTTAACCTTGATTTTTGTATTTATTTTTAATGTTTTATCGTAATAATTATAATTTAAGAAGCACGCTTTACGTATTTTCGAAATAATAATAAAAGCATTAATTTTCATAAACTGGTTAATAAATTGTTGCTATGTTGATTTTTCTAGGCAAAAACTGATTTACAATAAATTCTTTATTTTTTTCTGTACAATTCGAACATCGTGAAAAAGAAACATTATCATGGAATATATTTTCATGAATGTAGAATGATATACTTTCAATTACTTTGAAATTTAGTTATTTCAGATCACGTTACAAAATCGACGTGTTTCACTATATGGAACTATAGTTTCACACTGAATTCTATTGCTGTTCCATAATCCGAATGTTCGTAATCTATTGGAGAGTTATAATTATATTATAAACTAACTGTATATTATAAACTGATTTGATGAAAAAGTTGGAAGTCTAATGACTGTTTTAAAAGTTAAAATTTTCTGAACGTGCTCCTCTCGATACGTGGCACGGAAACCAATCAATTATTAATCAGTTTTAACTTACTGAAGAAATCAATTCTTATTAAAATATGAATTCCTGTAAAGCACATACGTATACATGATATTCTTGCAAACTATTTAATAAAAATTGCCAACTGAACTTGAAAATAAATTTTTATGCATTTTTAAATTCTTTTGCTTTATGATTCAAACATTAATTTGCACGTTTTGAGCAGCTGAAGACAACTATTCGTGTCAGGACAAAATCACGTCAACGGCAAGAAAGCAGAATAGTTTAAAGACAAGAAAAAGACGCAGTGGCCAAACGAAAATATGAAAGGGATAATATAAAAGTTATGAAGTTATGAATCCAAGACATCGTTTTTAAAAGGAGATAAATTAGGACAGAAAACACATCCGTGGGCTATAGAGTTGGATCAGTATTGAATTCACTTACTAATCAAACGGTATTCATATGAAAATTATGAAAAAATTCAAATATGTACCACGGAACTAATGGACAGCTAAATGAGCTTAATTTACACAATTACAATTTCTGGTTAAAGCTAGAAAGTTTTTTCAAGAATTCATAACATTGATATCCGTTAGTTGAGTTATTTATCTATGAAGATGCAATCTAAACTCTTGTATTTAAAGTATATATCATAAATTAATGTTTTTCCAAACACAAACGTTGTTGCAAAGAATATGCAACCTCCTCAAACGTTCTTACAATGAATGAAACAAGATTCAAAGGAGAATTCATAGGAGTAAAAATAAGATTTTGGCTTTGCAATGGGCCTCTTCTTGATTTTAAAATATGTGTTTACAAGAATGAAATACATTTTAGTGTGGAATTTTTAACTTGATTAACTCTAATGGAGGCCCTGTGGCTGGGTTGTAGCACTTAGCTCTGCCATGCCACAGGCCTGGGGTCCTATTCTCCGATCCGACAGAGTTCATTCATCATTTCAATGGTACGATAAAATAGGTATCAAACATACTTGGAGACTAAACCCTGGTAAATCTGCTTTTGGCTGACCACCCAACCGAAAAATCTGCTCCGGCACCCCGGAGCCAAAAGTCAAGAAAACTGTGATGGTTACAGTAGATCTTGACCCTTCAAGGACTGCCATGCCACTTAGTATAATTTAGTTTTTTTTAGCTAATGAGAACATCACAAATATGCTTCATAAATAAAAAAGTCAATTGTGCCTTGCGCGTCATGTGTTTAACTAAAATTGCCCTTTTAAGATGAAGAGTTATCCTGGATTTAACTTGTAATTCAAGGATGCTGCAGTTTATACTGTACCTTAAATGCGAGACCGTCTTTATCGTATGGACTGGGAGTATAATCAACTAGAGCCCTTGCTTTCCCCAATACCCTGTTGCATTCCATGGAAGTTTCTTCATCTCCTGAGCAGCTAAATCCATGATTACTGTTTGATAATGGGCTTGGATGATCTGAAATACATAAATAGTAGCTATGATATTAAATTATAACTTGAAATTAATTGATTATCTTCACTTGTTGAATAAAATTTTAGTTAATTCAAGAAATTCAGTTTTAGGTCTTACGCTGTTGTGGTTGAAAAACATCCTTTTGAATTATCTGAAGATTTAGCTAAAGTAACAGTTTATACATTAAATGAGTTGGTTAATTATTAGATGGCGTTGCTTGTCTTTGTTCTATATATATATCTTTTTGGAAACCTTTAATCTTCGTGATATTTCGCGGTTTGAAAATATTTTAGTATTCCCGAGGGCCATTACTTCAGCTTTTGTTACATGGTGAAGGATCGCCTTTTTTACCTATGATGAAAATTTTCTAACTCATTATTTATACACACAAAATATTTATTTATACACACTGCACACGAAACAAAAAATAAACAAATAACTGCAATTAAGTATAAAACTGCGAAACACATAAACACCGGACATAAAAGTCACAGAAACACGTCCTCAACTGACGAACCGTGTGACCGCGCCTGAAACCGGTTTGCACTTGTTTACGTTCATGTGTCAATTGGTTAATCTCCCTAATAAAAACCCATTATATGTATGTCTGAACATAAGTATTGCATATAATCTCGTATAAAACATGTAATTAAGAGACGTTTCAAATTAATAAAATGTATAAAACGTTACATTTATACAGGAAATTAATAATATAGCATCATATTAAATTGATATGTGCATTAAAGGTATTAAAAAACAAGATATTTTAATGGTTGTGTAATGAAGTTAGAACAAAAGAGGTATGTAAATTATTTTTGACAGATTCGTTATAAAGCGAAAAATAGGAAAATAAAACTTGCATTTTCCTAAAAGCAACAAGGACCAAAAAAAGAAAGACAAAAATCAATTTAACAATTGAGTTAAATGACCGAAGAAATGGTTGAAGTGTAAATAACAAAATACTCAAGTGAATAAATGAATTAATTAGAATTAAATAAGGAAAAATTAAGAAATAAATAAGTTCATCTGAAATTAATTCCTCTGGGGAAAAAATTTATTATATAGTTTGGTGAAAATATCAGGAATAAACGGGGTTTTGTTTGCAAAATGTGTGGTTTAAAGTTAAAAAAAAATCCAGTAGAGACTAAAAAAAATTGAATCAACTAATGATGGAAACAAAAATTACTAAATGAAGAACGAGGAATTAAAGAAGAAATAGACGAAGAAATACGAAAGAAATCTCATGCACGTGTGAGCAAATGAATATATAAGCGGATAAATGAATAATGGAGTAAATTATGGAGGAAAAGGATTGAAAGTGGGAATTTATATACGAATAAATGATACATCCCACAGTAAATGCTCAAACAAATGAATTTGTGATTTGCTTAATAACTGAACACTTATTGACTGAAGCTTACAATATTCTTCATACCTGCATCAAAACGAGAAGAACTCATTCAAAAATGACCCTTTCTCGTCTTAACACGAAAAAAAGATGCTACCTTTTGTAAATAAAAATTGCACCTGAAGCTCAATTTGTATGATCTGTACATGTTTAGCGTACCAGGTATTTTATATAACCACTTTTAAACGAAACCATGCTCACTTATTTGTTTGCAGCTAAGAAGAGACTAATATTTAATCGGCATAAGTCAATATTTTTTTCAAGTCAATTAATTATTTATGTCACTTACTGGATGTACTAACACAATCTTGAACTATGTCACTTACTGGATGTACTATCACAATCTTGAACTATGCCACTTACTAGATGTACCTGTTTGGCATGCAGATATCCTATTTATCCACTTTTATACAAACCCACATTCATTTATTTGCATATTGATAGCGGAAGAGTCTAATTTTCAATCATTTATCTTATCTCCTATTTTATATCTTATATTTTCTCCCATTTGGTTTCAAATTAAATTAATTATCTATGTCACTTACTGGATGTATTATCACAATCTTTTGCGAGGTTTTCGGTTGAATGTGGCTCTTTTTCCACAACAGTATTTTCATTAACCTAAAAAAAAGTAAAAAGTTATTGTGAACAATTGTATATCTTTTACACTTAAGTTGAGAAATGCTAAAATATAAAATCTAAAAAAAAATTTTTTTTTATCATTCATATTTCAAACTATTATTAATAATTGATTTTGTAAGTTAAAGAATTTTCCCTGATGAATAACTGTTTTTTTCTTGATCTAAATTAATAAGTGCAAATTTAAAAAATTATTGGAAGTGATAATTATGGTTTGGAAGTGAGCCGTATGTGGAGGATTTTACCTTTAAGGTAGAAAAAGATACCAGTGTTTCATGCATTATTTCATAACTATAAACTATTAAAGTGCTAAATATAAAAATTTTCACTCATTTTGTCCTGAATTATTACAAAATAATTAAAAAAGTATAAAAAATATGTTGAATACAAATTATGCGTCAAAGTGTTAAAAAGATTCATACTTTTTATATCTTGCTTTATATCATGTTACAATTATATATTAGGATAATATACTACGTTCATCACATTCCAATGTCAAATATATTCATATCATGCTAATATTCTTGAAATAAGTCTTATTTTCTTAAATATCACTTAAAATTTTGCATTAGAGTAGAAAATAAAATATTGGAGGTACTATTGTTTTCAATAATTGTACATAGTCTTCTGAACTAGTTCCCTCATCTGTTATCTAAATCAACATTTTAAATAATTTTAACGGAAATTAAATCTTGAAATCCACCATCATACACTGCAACCAATAAAAGAAGATTAAATATTACGTATCTCACCATAGTTTATATTTATCTGTCAAAATTTTAATCCTTAAATTAATATCCACGACCAATCAATTAAGATAAACTGCTTCGATATCAACATTACATTTTAATGGCGCAGAAGAGAAAGTATTAATTTATCAGTCAATCTTCGTAAAATGTTGAAACGGTTAACGAAGGCATGTTAGGTTTTCTCTCCCTATCTCTTGTCATTTTATATTGATTCCAGTTGCAAAATCGAAGACATGCCACCCCCAGCTGCTGTTAAAGGATTGATCAAGACAGTTTTGAAACTCGAGGGTATTTCACACGACTATCCAGTTGGATGCTCGTCGTTACTAGCTCAACTCACAAGCTGTTTAGATCTTAAAATATGAGGGATATGATATTATTAATTTGTTGTCAGTTTATGAAATAAAACTTCCAGACAGGAATGTGTTTAAAAAATTAAAGTATCTCTCATTTAAACCGTGTCTTAAATGCGAGTGTTCGCAGTGAAATTTAATCTTAGTAAACCAGCATGGTTTGACGGTACTTTTGACTGCAATCAGAAAAATATGTTTTCACAGTTGTTTAATTTTCTTAGGCTTAGGGTTGACGTAATTTTTAAACAAAATAAAAAATTTGTTTTTATATGAGTGTTTAAGTTCAGTCAGATAACGACTACGATTAGAAACTCGAATTCCATTATTCTTAACAGGCATTTGAAATATCTAAGAGAGAAGATTATTTTTTTTTATTTCCAATGAGCTGCACAAGTACGCACTCATGAGCAGACCTAGTGCGTTCTCCAGAAGTGGTATCCATTCTTTGAGGACCACCACAGTGGGTGAGATACCGTTGGCCATGTTAATTTGGACGTCTAGTTTCTGCCACACTGGATGGCAGCACTGAGACTAGAAGATTGACGGACATTTTTTCCGCAATAAAAAATGTATGCAATGTATTTAATTATTCGTAGTAGCAATTGAGAAAACTATAACAAGTTTCCTTAAACATTTGAAATGTTTTTTCTGTGTTTAGTATTTAAAGCCTTATATTAGATTAAATTTTTAATATTGTGAGTCGTTTCGATAATTTTGGAGCATAAATAAATACAATTACGATTCATTTTTTATAGAAATAGGTGTATAGTGTTATAATTAAACAATCAATAAATTCAAATTTCGGATTGCAATTATTGACACGAGGCTTATTATAGTCATGAGGTGATGTTCATTTTGAAATAGAGTGCATCCAATAAACGTGTTTTCATATGTCTGCGAGCAAAATGTCTCTGAAGAGCAAAATATTTCAGAAAAGAAGCACTGATTACTCAATTTAGCCCTTGCTTTCAATGTATGTTGAATTAGTTTATGGTGTTCAAAACTGATATTTGTGTCCGGATATATATTCGTTGTGAATTTTAATAATGACGATTCTATATCCTTAATTAGTTGCTTTTATTGCATTCACCTTTTTTCAGGAAGAAAACATCAGCATCCACTTGCAGTTTTTCTTACACCTTTCTGGACTATATTATAAGTCGAAAGTTGTTTCTTTTGGCAATTTTTCACAAGCCCTTACAATTGTGGCTATAGAGTTATGGTAGCTCAGGTGATAGAACGTTTGTCTCTCAATGAAGAAAAGCGGGATTGAATCCCAGCTATGAATGATCGATATTGAATTCTGCACTCGACTTGCACCGACCAGAGTTCTTACGTAAAATATCCACATAAATATTACGTAAAATATCCATCGCCAATAGCCCATTGTGCAGCTCTAGAGCGACGTAAAATTAACAACAACAACACACAACCACAACCCGTTTATAGGGCGGGTCACATTCACACACAGAGGAGAGACAAAAAAAGAAACATCCAAGTCTTGCCCGCGATTCGAACCCAGGACCTTTCTGATGCAAGGACAGTTCCCCGCCCCCTACACAGGCCGGTCGGCGAATAAAGTATTAAGAGATAGAAATTAATTTAGGATATGTTATCAAGGCTATTTTTTTCTTAGTTTGTTAGAAATCAAACTATGCTTACTAATGATGCATTAGAATATTTAGAAGATCTCAGACGACATATTCGGTGTTTCACTTCTCTTTTCAGATCCCTAACTCGACCACTCCACGTGGACGTGGAAGAAGAACTGTGAGGTATGCACGTAGATTCAACGTGTTCCTAGAAATAAATTAGATAAAATATGTAATTAGAGAAAATAGTCAAATATCATTATTTAATTATTTGCTTCTAAAATACGTTAAAAAAGTTTCAACTTTGACATTCTATTGTTTCTTCATGAGCATTTTTTTACTCTAAAATGCATTTTAATCCCATTTATGAGGTCTTTTCGGAAGTCGAATTGCGTTTGTTTTTACTTAAGTACTAGTGCATTATTATGAAAGTTTGAGTAAAAAGTTTAGAATTGAGTATAGAAAGTTGGCGCTTTATCATTTTGTTCTTTGTTAGTGTCCTATTTTTTTGTTCTTTTTTAGCTTCCATGTCATTTTCTCAATTTTCTTGTTTTTTTTATTGGAAATGAGGATATTTTAAAAAAAAACTTTTCCATGGTTCGTTTTAAAAATTTTGACACCAGTCTTACCTGTTCAACTTCATCTGAATCTTCTGGAGCTGGTGGAGATAATAATTCTCTTGACGAATCTAAACTGGGGCTCTGTAAATAAATAAATCTTTAGTTTGTAGTGAAAAAGCACATAATTAGTTATTTATAATTAGGATTTACTAAATAATATATTTTCAAAAATTGAGGGCTTAGCATTTACGTTTATATATTTAGAAACTGAAGTCTTCATTTACTGAAAAATGTATTAAAAATACAGTTTCAGACGCAAGTCAAGATACTTTTTTTATTCACAAGACTAAGATTAGTGTTTTAAAATGTTTCTTTGTCATATTATAGCTTTAAAGTTCTTAATAAATCTTTATAAAATATGCATAAATTTTAAATTATTACATTGTTACCTATTGAATGAAACCTAAAGAAAAACTTAACATGTTCAGGACACAATTAAATAAAAAAAAACTAACGATATGAAATACCGATTTGGGGTTTAAATTAATATGTTTTTTCGGAATCTGTGTAGGAAGGAAAAAATAAATTTAAAACTAATAGTTAATATTTCTTATGGAAATTCAAATTTATGAATTTTTAAAGTTGAATCAAAAGTAATTTTTAAAAAAAATTCTACTTTAAATTTACTTGCTATTTGCAAAAAAGAGATTAAAAAAATGAACTTACTGCTATACGTATATTTAAAAATACACTTTCCTATGTAACGAATGTTTTTTTTTCTCACTTTTTACTACTTTAATGTGTCAACTTTATCACTACATTATAAAACATTCAGTATGAAATACAATCTAAACGTCATAGAATGATATACCTACTAGCAGTATTGAGTGTAACTATTGTTTCAATATTTTGATATTTATTTATGAATCTAACTGTCAGAAAAAAATAAGTTTTTAAAATACAATTAAATGATTTTATAAAATAGTAATTTTAAAAATATTAATGCTTTGTGTAATTATAATCTATTTATTAACAATAGCTTTTAAAAGTATGTAAGCTCATTGCAAGATTTTTTTAGTCAACAACGTGGTTAGGGCTTGTCTTATTCAGACTACCATACACAAGTAATAAAATTCCTAATATATAAATAAGACTTAATCGTATTCACAAAACTTTCAAGTAGTCAAATTGAAATGGCCACTACGTGCATAATTAGCATATAGATAACTTGCAATGCTTCTGTTTACTGCAGAAAGTCTTTGGTCAGATAACATATAGTGTAGCTACCTTTTTTGTGGGTCCCGCAGTGGACTGATCGTTAAGACACGGTTCCCAGCAGATCACCGAAGTCAAGCATCACTGGTTGCGGTCAGTGTGCGGGTGAGTGACCACTTGGATCAGTGTGCATAGGGACCGAGGGTGTGCGGTATTGATCCTCGTTAAACTGTTCTACCGTAAAGTACTCGACTTCGCGAGCAGGTCGTCGGGCTACCGAAGCGGCGGTGCCGTCCCCTCTGCAGAGGATGAAAATTGTGATGGTATGTCTTCGGATCATCCTGTTTCCCTGACCGTCGCCAATAGCCCATTGTGCAGCTCTAGTGCGACGTAAATGAACAACAACAAACTTTTTTGCGGATAAACCATAATATATCTATTGTTTGATAAATATAAATAAAATATTACTGAAAGATAAAAAGATAAAGAAAAAGATAAAAAGAAAAAGATAAAAAGAAAAAGATAAAAAGAAAAAGATAAAAAGAAAGAAAAAATTAGCCGACCGAACTGTGTCGGGGTCAGGGAACTGGCCTTGCATTGGAAAGGTTCTGGGTTCGAATCCCAGGCAAGGCATGGATGCTCTTTCATTCTATGTACTATGTTTCCTTATGTACTGTGGGAGTGACGTTGTCCCACCTAATATGATAATACTGAAAGAATGGCTAGCAATCCTGCCCTGTAAATGCCTGAATTGACGAAATGTTAACACAGGTGGGCATTGGAAATAAGCAAAAAACAGTATTGCAGACAACATCTTATATATTTAGTGGTCTAATTCTGTATCACATTTTCATACTACTCAAGCTTAATATCCCTAGCGGAAGGATTTGAAAAATATCGGAAAAGAAGAGATTTGGTACCGCATATGATTAAAAATAAGTCAAATCTATACTTACGTTTTTACTGCTACCTTTGCACTTATATGTCGAGTAGCACCCATCAGATTTAGATCTCCGTCGTAAGCTCTTGTCGTCAGCTGAAGCATCTTCAGTGGTTGGTGATATGCGTTTCGTCTTCATTTCCTCAAAGCTATCATCGATACAGGCAGGACTAAGACTACACATTATGTTGCCACAATCACCGCCACATGCAGTAGGCACGGTGCTGTCGTGTGGGTCGATTGTGGATGAGGTTGAACAATTTGCTGAGTGATTGGCACGTTCTGTGGTGGTTGATAATGGACTTGGTTCAATGGCATTGGATAATTCGTTTTGGAGCTCCTTAACTGGATCGGATGAAAAAGATTTGGAATTGTTGGAAGATGTTTCTACGAGAAGATAAATTATTGTTAACTCTTTCGTAATTTTTATTTCATTCTGTATTATTTAAACTTATATTTTTCACATACCAATTCCTAATAAAGCATTTTAATTGAAAAGTACAAAGTTAAAAATGGAGTTTTTATATTAAAATAAATAAGCATTAGTTTGCAAACATTATGCACATATTTTAGTATTTTATTAACAAGAAATAGTACACAATAACTATATAATTTGTTTTTTTGTTTATATAAAAACGAAAATACCATTATCAGAACCAATAAAGTTAAAAAAAAGTATAAAGCAGCAACTTTAAATTTCTTACATACCATTAGATAACTGTATAATTCGCATATGCCTTTTAAGTGGAAAATAATCAACAACGAGGGCTTACGCTCTCTTGGTTAATTATTTTCCTGGTGCATCCCAAAAGGACCAAAGGCCACAAAAAGAGAGAATAAGTTTTTTAACCAAGAAAAGTTAAATTGGAAGATTTATTGTATCATTCGATAAGAAATCCACAAAGATTGTAAATGCATCGTTTTACTATTATGAATGAATCTAAGATTTCATGCCTATTTCCGCCTGACTTTCCAATATTTAGTTTCAGTTTTTAATGAGAAGTAATTCCTATTTCATGAACTTTTTGATTATAGATCACGACCACTTAGAAATTAAATCCCTGGAGTCCTATCATTCCCCCTTTATCCATATGGAATTTAGGATGGTTCAGCTTTAATATGCTGCAACATCAATGGAGTTTTTACTTTAAATACTTTCATTGAAGCTTTCATCAAATGTCAATGGAAATAATTCACTGTAAATGAACTCTGCATCAAGGCAGTGAAGCATCCTCAGCGCAGCATCTACAAAATCCATTTTACCATTAAGTCAATTTTTACATCAAAAATTTATACCGTAATTATTACAGTAATATTTATATTTATTTCATTACAGTTAAATGGTTTTAGAGTAAAAATTACGAGATCAGATTTTTTGTTCAGCAGCATTTTACAGTAAATATGGATAATACGGTAAAAAAAAATTGTCTCCCTCAGTGCCGGTACTTTTTACCTTACTTTGATGAGGGCTATTTTACAGTATTGCTTTGAAAGTGTACAACTGTTTTACTCTTAGTTTCAAAATGAATCTTTCAAATATAGTAAGTGCAGCTATATTTCGCTAAGAATAATCATGTGCGGATGTTCTAATGGATGTTAAAATAACATCGCTTCGATAGAATATAAAACAGAATTTTTTGTTGGAGAGATCACTGAAATGCGAGGGGGTTGCACAATATAAAGAAAATGTAGTTATATCAAATGCATGCCACCCTGAAACTGCTATAAGTTGTCATATATAGTTTTTTTGAAATCAATTTAGCAATACTATGTTTGGAATAAAGGAACATTTTATAAGAATATATATTTATTGCTTAGCATTTTAAAATATTAAACTTATGGTATCAAGCATAAATACAGCAAATTTAAAGTTTTCTTACAGAATAATTGAAATGATATATTCAAATGTAAAATTTACCATTGATAAATAAAGATACGTAGTTTTTGTCCTTCTTCTTTGAGCCTTGTGAAGACCATGACATGGTTCTTCCCAATTCAGAAACAAGCTGATAAAAGATAAAATAGATTTTTTTTATTTAATAAATTTCATTTATAATTTTTATCGGAATGTTTAAAATCATTATAACAATTATTTAACTATAAGACATTAAGAAGGTAAAAAAGGAAAAGGATGAATCTTATCCCTTAAAAACAGCTACAAAACAGCTCTTTTGAAGAAAAGAAGAAAAAAACCTTTTTGGAACGTTATTTTTCTAAATTCTAACAAGAATAAGGTGCTCCAACACCTTCAACAACATTAAAAAATAGTAATTTGACAAGTTAAATTTTGTTTTGATATGTAAAAGATTCTGAAAAAGATTTTCTGAAAGTGCATTTTTACCAGCAATTTAAATAAATGACATTCCTTTTACAAAATTTTTTGGGAAAAAGCGTAAGAATAACCGCTTTTATAAAAGTTAGACTAAGAAGAAAATAACCAAAACTACCAGAAAATGGTAAGATTTTCTGGTCTATGGGAACTACAATAATCTCAGTAAGGTTTTTACTAAGCGCTTTTTCAATGATTTTAGTAAAATTGATAGTCTAATATGGTTTTATAACCTGTGATAAAATTTAGTAAATGGGTAAAAATTTCGAAATTTTATTTTGATATTTTGGAGCTAAATTAATAATTTTAATTCACTTTTAAGTTTTTTATTTCTTACTAAGTGTATAGTAATAAGAACTATGATTATGAAAATGAGAATTTCCGGTAAACCGTTACCATCTAAACGGAAAAATTACCAAATGAATGATTCAAATACCAGTTTTATTAACCAGAATTATGATCTTTTGACGAGATATGTCATTTCCTTACGTGTAATTTCACTTGAATGTTTTCCTATATAGAGTAATATCACATATCTGTAAATGAGCATTTATTACGATCTTCAGCACTGTATATTAAGCTGCCTTGGTGATTTCAGCCTTATGAAAATTATTTTAATTTTATTTTGCTTACGATAAGTTCTTGGAGGTGTTTCTTTAATAATTCGGTACGTTAGGATTTATGCAGTCAAGTTGCAAAAAATAATTTTTTTCTTAATAAGAAACACTCACTAAAAATGACTAAGTTCAGCTCACTTCAGTTAGTTAAGAAAGAAGGTAAAAAAATCAAGTATCAGTTTTTTAAAAAAAGTGTTTACACCTATCTTTGCGAAATGAATGCGCTTAGCTCTGTAATTAAACTAACTCAAGGGCAGCAAAAAACGTAAAATAAGAGAAAAAATGCTTTAAAATATTAAAGATTTAAAGAATAAATCTAAAATCCATCATTTATGCTGTAGTTTTTTTAAATCATTGAGAAGTTTTTAATAATGCCATTCTTGTAATTACCGTGTCTTCAAAATTGGCTCGAATGAAAGTCGAGTTTCAAAATTAATTAAAAATACAATAAGCCATAAACTTTAATTTTATTAATGTTTTGAAAAAATTGCAAAAAAATTTTTTTAAAACAAAAGTTTTTTTTTGAAATAAGAGTCTGTTTATGGTAGTGAAAAAAGAACTTTAATATTATTTCGAAAAAAAATTAGAATTTTGACTTTTTTCATTTTTTTACAGAAAGAAATTCCCAAATATGGTTATTTTTTTCCACCCTACAGTCCCTTAACTTATCCCTTAAGTTTCAAAATTTTTAGAAATCACTTTTCATCAGGTAAACTTATTTCAATTGGTGTACAATATTTTAAAATCATAATAACAGTTTTAATATTATATCAGCTTATAAATTGACCTTATTAATAACATTAAAAATATATCATAAATCAAAATACTGAGCATCGCATACTTACCGATTGCGGAGGTTTGGAAGGTGTTGATATGTGACTGTCTTGCACCATTTTGATAATTTTCATTTGCCCCTCTTCATTCGCATCATTATTGCCTGTTGATACATCTGAAAAGAGAAAATCAAATATTCTTCAGTATATTCCTTTAAAATCGGGCAAAGTAATCAAACATTTCCGTTTAATTTCATTTTTGGGCCGTTGTTTAACGACCGTCGTTTCCAGATGTTTGTGTAATCAAAAATGCATTTCAACTCTAGAAGTATGAATAATGACTAAGGTGAATACGGTTGCAGTGAAAAGCTATGTTAATAGAGTGAGTAATTTCCTGGAAGTAAGCGTTCATTATCAGATACTTCTATTGACAGAATAACCATAAACAGTGAAAATTGCATATGCAAATAGAAATGGAAATCGCGTCTCAGATACGAGAAAAGGTATTCGGGAGAAGTGAGTGTTTGTGTTAAGAAAATCGAATTGGTTCTGTGAGAGTGGGTTGAAGTTTACATTTTAAATTATAATAAAATGAATGTTTACTTATGTGGGGATGGTGATTCGATTGATGTTTTATCATTACATAAGCATTTACGTGGTAAAAAATGTATTACATCTCTATGGAGCTTTAACAAATTGGAAACATCATAACACAGTGCCATTGTAATTGTATCTGTTTACTAGGAAAAAGCAATTTCGATAATATTCAAATATGCATGCTGTTTTCTTAATGCTGTTAATTTTGAGAATGAAGAATACTGTTACACTGTCTCTAAAACTGTAATCATTTAACTGTAATTTAATCTTAAAACTATAACTCAACTAAAGTTTTGCTTAAATTAAACTAAATTTAACTTAGTATTTTAAACTTTGTTTCTCATTTAAAACATTCTTCGAAAGGGAAAAGTGGACCTTTAAAATCTTAAATACGTGCTTTCTTATTTATAAACTGCAAGAATTCCTTTTACAAAACGTGATATGCTTGGCATTAAAAACATTATAGAGAACTTAAATTATGTTTCAGATCTAAGCAAGATACCTTGCATTAAGAAACAATGTATTGTCAAAACTAACTGAATAAGGTAATATTAACCGTATTTTTAAAACTGTGGGAACACCAAAACACTCGGTAAATTTTACCGAAAGGTTTTGATATGTATTTTGATAAACGATGATGAAATTTATGTAATAATATGTGATGAAATTTCGTAATTTTATAAAGTAACACGAGAGCATTGCATTAAAGCCATTTATTCGGCTAAATTTAATTTTCAATCTTGAATTTTTTACTAAATATGGGGTAAAAAAATGTGACTTACACCCTTGTGCAAATTAATTGAAACAAATTTTTCTTTCGTATTTTTTAAAGAAGATGTTTTGGGGTTGTTTTGGTTTCAATGGGGTTGGGCCTTTGCAGCCTATTGACGGTATGATACGTTCTGAGCAGTACATTACTATTCTGGGTAAAAAAGTTGTTCCAGAGTTGAAAAAACGATACCCTGATGGAACAGGGATTTTTCAACAGGATTTAGCTCCTTGCCATACGTCCAAAATTGTCAAGAAATTCATGTCTGAGAATCAAATTGAGACATTGGAATGGCCGCGGAACTCTCCGGCTATCAACCCAATTGAGAATCTCTGGGCCATATGCAAGAATCGCCTATTAAATATGGACTGTACAACTATGGAGAAGCTAATCACGGCGTTAATTCATATGTGGTACAAGGACACAAATATTATAAGTTACTGTAAAAAATTAGTGGAATCCATGCCGAATCATGTCCAAATGTTAATAAAGTGTCGTGGCGATCATATTATGCACTAAAAATTTTTGAGTTTGTATAAATTTAAATAAAATATCATTTTCTCTTAGTTTTCTGAATTTATTGAGTTTGTTTCAATTAATTTGCACAAGGGCGTAAAAACCAATATTTTCCGGTAAACCATTTAAACGGAAAAATTACAAAACCGGTGGTTTAAATATCGTCTAATTCAGTTTTAATATCAAGAATTAATTTTTTTAAATCAGAAATATCGCAGTGCGGTAATTTTAAAAAAAATTTACGCATACATGACGATTTTTACATAATTTTTTTTTTAAAATTTGATTTTTATTTCCTTAAAAACAAAGAAATAAAATGTAATTTGCACAAAAATTATTATTTAGCCTCTATTAAATTATCGTGAACGTCCCCACTGCTGCTTTGAGTGTTCAATTTAATACCATGTTTTACTTTTTCTCACAGAAACCAAATCATTTAGAAATGCTAAACTACGAAAAAAAAAATCTGCAATAAGTAATATTTTATTAATACTAATACTGATAGTACAACGGAGGGTATATAAATTAATCTAAGTGACATTTTCAATGGAAAAAAAAACACAATGAAAAAAAAAAAAAAAACAGAGCAAATTATACGTATACAGGATGGCGTGTTAATGCACTTCCTTGTCCCCCTCCGAACCATAAAAGTCTTTTCTGTTCGAGGACTGTACTTCCCCTTTTTCGTGGAATTATCTCAGATCAAGAGGAGAGATATCCTGGACATCTTTTGTACGTCAGTGGTCAAGATTTATCGAAAACACATCAAGAAATAATGGAGAAGAAAGAAAAAAAATACAAACCCCCTGCCTCCAATTCAGAAAATGAAATAAAGGAGAAATGTAATAAATTATCTTCTCCACCAGACAAACTGAAAAAATGAACTGTTTTGTGGATCTATTTGAAAATCTCCAATTTGTATTTGCTTGCGCATAAAACTGATAGAGCTCAGATTAGAAACATTTTTTTCCATAAACATTTGTATAAATTATCAATCATTTCTTTAGTTATACAATCAAAAACGAAAATTGAGTAAAACGGAAAAAAATATTAATTTACTATTATTTTAAATTTATTTGATAATATTATTAAGCAAAAATCAATATAACATATATTTGATTACATTACACGGAAAAATTGCGGTAAAATTACAGCAGTCTACGATAATGTTACTTCGGATAAACATATCATTATTCTGGTGAATAAAACCAAAAAATCAAGGTATTTAAACCATTCGTTTGTTAATTTCCTTTTCCATACGGTAACGGTTTACTGGAAATTCTGGTTTTTGAAAGTTACAGTTTTTATTAAAGCTGACTCAATTTAGTAATATTTATCGTGTATAATTTTGCCTCCATAGGAACACCAAAAAGTTTGGTAATTTTCACCAAAGCGCTTCAGTGATGATTTTGGTGAAATTAACAATAATACACGATACAATTTGATAAATGTGGTTATATTTGCTCCTTTTGTCATGAT
This sequence comes from Parasteatoda tepidariorum, assembly GCF_982258835.1. Classification (NCBI taxonomy): domain Eukaryota; kingdom Metazoa; phylum Arthropoda; class Arachnida; order Araneae; family Theridiidae; genus Parasteatoda; species Parasteatoda tepidariorum. Next base: position 64,100,597 of record NC_141762.1, on the reverse strand, counting down.
ACTTAAAAGATTGGCCCAGAAATCATTACTCAATTAAATTTACTTTTAAAATTTGAGTGCTTTTAAAATTAAAATTGCTTATTAAATTACTTTTGAAATTGAAAAATAATGAGAACTATAATTTTGAAAACTAGAATTTCCCAGTTAATGGTTACTATGAATGGAAGAATTACCATATGATTATTATATAGTACTTTTGTAGAGTGAAGTACATTGAAGTACCGAGTGAAGTAGATTATAACATGTGTCTAACTAGAGAATGTCGAGAGATTTGAAAAAAAAAACTATTTAATTTTCAGGCACATCAGTAACGCAGATTTTGATTAAAATTAAATAATTGAATTCACAATAAAAATCATTTGTGCGTATATTTTGCATTTTGTATGTTCCAAAAAATTACATATTTTTCCTACTGCTTCAGCTTTTTAAGCCATTTCTTGTACTTTTGGTTCTTTTCTTTTTTTCCTTTCTTTTTAAGTGCTTTGAAATTTAAGTCCGTAACATTAATAAATATACTTTTTCCAATTACATATTTTTATTTTTTAAAATATTTTTTTTCGCGAAATTAAAGTCTTGAATAATTGAGTTTTAAATAAAATATATTCGGCAGACATATTTCTTGTTAGAAGATTTTTAATTATATTATAAATAACTATTAGAGCAGTTTTTTCTAATTAAAAACTACAAAAATTAAATATTAGTTAAAACTTATCATATTTTTTGAAGTAATAAACATAAATTCCTTAAATATAAGTTCGAGAAATATATTTTCAACAAAATATTTAGGCTATATAAAAAATAACCCTACTTTCTAAAATTGACTTTAAAATATAAATGAGCAACATTAATATTTTCAACATTAAGCAAAAGCAGTTTCTAAATCAGCAAAACAAATTTTCATAAATTATGAAGAAAATAGCATAATTGCTTATAACTCATACCAGCACAAAAACTTTATAATTTTTAATTTTACTCTTATTTACTAATTATAATTGTCATTTCTTCTAAATAAATTTAAAGTAAGATATTGTACTAAGCAATTATTGAAAAGCTCCAGTTACACTTGGAAATAGATAGACGATAAAATTCCTCAATTAAAGAAAAATTGCGCTTACATACATTGCGTTATTTTTAGCTTCATTTTTAACTACTCATTTTCAGTATATTTATAATTTTCACTTTGCATTAAAAGAGTTTTAATTAAAAACTTTATGAAAGATGGAATGGTTTTCCATTATTTTTTTTCTCTTAAAGTAGTAAATTAAGTAAAGTGGAAAAGAAAAGATAGGAAAGGAAAAAAATTAATTGGAAATACTTTGGAATGGAAAAGAAAATAATAAAAAAGACATATTTCTATGTTCTTCATAGCATTTATAACGTATCTTTCAAATTATGATTTTTTGCAAAGTATTTTTGCGTCAAAATAAGAAATGAGATTTAAGATATTCCAAAAAATTTCTTTATATAATTAGATTTGTTGAAATTTCTTTTACTTAAAATTTACATTTAAATACTTTATTTTTCAGCCACCGATACTAGTGAAATGTATTGCTATGTAATTAATTGCATTTGTTGCTAATGATTTGTTATAAAAATTAAAATGTAGACTTTTATTTTGATTTTAGGTTATATTTAAAAAAAATATGCAAATGCTTAAATGTGTAGATGTTTTTTTCATAATGCTCAAATAAATTCATACAATGATTACATTAATAAAAGCAGGAACTAAAAGAGTTCTTCGATTTAAAGAAAATTAAAAGCAAACAAATTCTAGTAAAATTTTACTGTCACAACTAATACTTACATGAAGCATAGGCCCCCTTAGTACTGATGATATCCATTTTTCTATTTTTTGTCGAAAAAGTATTGCAGTAAGGCTCGAAAATTAATATTTAAATAAATAAGTAGTAGGATAGTTTGATTAACTAGTTCTCGTGTGAGTAATTAATGTGAATGTCAAGTTAAGATAAGAACATTGTGCCAAAAACCGAAAAACGTTGAAAAGTAAATACATTTATAAATAGGTTATAACGGAATGTACAGTGCACAAAAAAATAGGACCATCCAGATTAACTTTTGATCTAATGATCAGATCTTCACGTTCTAGGACATTATGTTCTAGGAATATTGAAGGTTCATGGGGATAACCTCAAATATTCTATTTAGTTCAAGCGATATTTGAAGTTACAAATCCAAACACAAAAAACGAACTTTCTCTCAATAAGCATTCTTTTTTTTCTTGACGAATTTGGATTATGACCCCCAAATTATATGGGGTAGCCGAAATCTGGGAAATATAGTCTCCATAGTTTGTGATACAAAATTTGGACCCCTTAATGTAAATTTAACTTTTTGCGTATTTCCCCATATCTCGAGAACTTTTAAGTGATTTCAAAAAAATTTACACACAAATATATAAGTCGTCACTCCAAGGAGAATTCCATGCAAAATATAACTATTAGTAATTATTTATTACTTTTTATTATTTCATTTAAAAGGTATCAAAATTTTTCTTTATTGTAAGGTATAAAGTTTTTTAAATCATTTTAAAGAATGTAATTTTACAAGGCAAAATGAAAATATTTCAGCAAAATTGGTCAAATAGTTCCTGAGAAATCTAATTCGCTCAAACTTTGCATTTTGCCATGTAAAATTACATTATTTAAAATGATGTAAAAAAATTTTTATACCTTTTAATTCAAAATTTGTTCGACTATTATTAAATAAAATAATAAATATTTATTAAAAGCTATTTTTTTCATGGAACTAAATTTGGATAAAGGAATTTTATAATTGTGTGCAGAAAGATTTCAGTGCGGTTAAAAAGCTCCCTCAAAATACAGCGAAATACGCAAAAATAAAATTAACATTAAGGTATTCAAACTTTGAAACTGAATAAAAATGGAATATTTTACTGTAAAAATGTATTTTATAGCATAATGCACTCAAAAACCCTGTATTTCATGCAGTAATTTGCTTAGGATTTTTTTGCAATATACCAATTCGGCATGATCAATTTATCCAGCATACATTTTCCTACTTTTAACACAGAATTAAATAAAACACAATTATTGTAATTGCTAATTCATGTTCTCTTGTTAAGAGAATGCACATTAAATAAAAAGAAATGTTTTATGACAATGTACGTCATTAACTGTAATGCAAGTTCCAGAAGTACCGATAATATTTATTAGGTACATAAAAAATATCACAAAAAACATCCATAAATTTATTACCTGTATTACGAGCTAACGCCGAGGAAAATGAGCTTGGTTATTTAGAGTCTCTGCTCCTTGGACATTTTTTTGCACTCCTTGAATGAAAATTGAACCTCGAGCTTTGGAAAACGAATACTAATGTCGATTCTTACGGAAATCTTAACTCAGTTATTCCATGTGTTAGCTCGATTAGTTTCATTTCAGGGAAATAACTAGAACGTGCTACGATTACCAGACTGTCGCTGGTGAAAGAAAAAGGAAATGAGGAAAAAAAAGAAAATATGAGATAGAAATGAAGAAAATGGAGTTATTTTCCAAGAAATAAATTAGGGATATTTTGAGGCGTATAGCGAATATTGGAGTGCGTTTTCTAAATTTAGATGAAGTGGGAAATGAGTTTTTTTGAGTAATCCAATTCGGAAAATAAATAAAATTGGAGGTATAAGGAATGTAACCCAACAATCCAACATTTTATTTGTTTTGAAATGAAAAACAAGGATAAAATTCTTTCATTCGAAATATAATGCTCAAATAAAATAATTAGTTAGCCACATTTATATGAAAGAGTAATTTTAATAAAAAAAAAACATTTTAAATAGCAATTTTGTAAAAGATGTATATGAGGTTTTTCTTCGTATAATGAGATTGTTTTGGCTTTATGTGTGTATGGAATATTTTAATTTATTGATTCTAAGTATAATTCTCTCGATACACAGTAAAAAGTTTCGGATCAAATTACGGTTAAAAGTAGAAGTAGAAACTTTTTATCGTAAAATTTATTTTTACCGAAACATGTTACGGAGCTAAGAAATCTGATATATGGCAACTTTTACTGTAATAATTACCGTAAAATCATTAAATGAATCTAATTGAATAAATATGATTGTAAGAATTACGTAATGATATTTTACGATAAAAATATATCTTACAAATGAAGCATCCAAAATTACGGTACTATATACCATTATTTGATCCGGAATTTTTTTACAGTATACCATTTCGTCATAATCACATTTTACCCAGTATATTTTTACTATTTTTAACACTGAATTAAATAAAATATCGTTAAGGTAATTACTAATTCATGTTCTCTTAAAGCACATAAAAAAAAGACATGCTTTATGACAATGTGCGTCATTAACAGTAATGCATGTTCCAGAAGCACAGATAATATTTATTAGGTACATCAAAAATATTACAAAAACATCCATAAATTTATTACATGTATTACAAGCTAATGCCGAAGAAAATGAGCTTGGTTATTTAGAGCCCATGCTCCTTGGACATTTTTTTTTTGCGCTACTGGAATGAAAATCGAACCTAAAGCTTCTGAAAACGAATACTAATGACGATTCTTACGGAAATCTTAACTCAGTTATTCCATGTGTTAGCTCGATTAGTTTCATTTCAGGCAAATAACTAGAACGTGCTACGATTACTAGACTGTCACCGAAGAAAAAGGAAGTATGAAAAAAGAAAAGAAAATATGAGATAGAAATAAAGAAAATGGAGATATTTCCCGAGAAATAAATTAGGAATATTTTGAGGCGTATAGCGAATATTGGAGTGCGTTTTCTAAAGTTAGATGAAAAGGGAAATGAGTTTTTTTTTTTTTTTTTTAGTAATCTAATTCGGAAAATAAAGAAATTTGGAGGTACAATGAATGTAACTCTACGATTGAACATTTTATTTGTTTTGGAAATGAAAAATGAGAAGGATCTGCATCATTCAAAATATAATGTGCAAATAAAAATAATTAGTTAGATAAAATTTCGTGAAAGTGTAATTTTAATAAAAGAAATAGCAATTTTGTAAAATTTGAATTTAATTTTTTTTCATTTGAAGGGATTTTTTGGGTTTTAAATTTGTATACGATTTTATGGACTCTTTTCTTCGTTTCGTGTGATTATTTCACAATAAACATTTATGTATTATTGTATGACGTAGAAAGAAATTCATCTGAAGGCTCATGTAATCTCAGAAGCAATAAAGGTAACTGAAGTATGGAAGTTGCGCATAAAATTGAATAAAAAGTTCGTTAAAAGATTTTTTAATAGATTTTTAGTTTTAGGGACATCATAATTGAAAAGGATTTAAACAGATGTGTAAAAAAGATTAGTTATTAATCTGGATTTTTTAAATCCCTTATTCCAGGGTTGTCCAAGTGGCAGCCCGCAGGCCGCATGCGACCCGCCAACACATATTGTGTGGCCCGCCAACTTCTTATTCAAGCTGATCGGCCTCAGTTTTTCCATTAAAATGTAAGCAAATTGTTTTATAATCCTTCTGTTCCATTGTTTTATGATTAATAATTCAACTATTAATTGTTACTGTATAAGAGGTAAAAGGTTATTGTGCTACTTTTTCGAACTGCGGCCCGCCAGTTGATCAGTGACCGAAATTCTGGCCCGTGGGCTCTTTGCAGTTGGACAGCCCTACTTTAGTCTATGACTTAGAAAAGGAAGTAAATAGTGTACTGCTCTTTCATAATGAAGATTTTTATTTTTATTTTATAACCATCCTAGCACTGCACTCTTAATTTTGAGTTTACGACTGTCAATGTTCTTCGCCTCGTAATTTTGAAACAAATCTAGAAAATAATTAACACTAGGATCAAGCAGTGAGACAAACTAACCTTCGTGACAGACTTTTTGATGGAACTAACCCGACTTTTTGTTACTTCGAGGAAAAATCCACAGAAACCTCTTACAGTAAACCGAAAGCAAGGACATTTTAAACCGTGATCTGTCTACAGCCTAAAACTATTTTGCGTCAGCACTGTGGTCTGTGCGAGCCGGGAGCAAAATTCATATCACCCTGTCATCACTAGGATTCGAACCATGGTCATCTCTTTGGATGGAAAATGCTCTATTTCCTGAGCTACCGAGGCTTGTATGACAATAATTAAATACATATTGTATACATTGTTAGTAAACGATAGAACAAGTTTATGGACCAAATGAATAATACGGCTCTTCGCAAACAGCCGCAATCATTTTTAAATGCATCACAGTAATTGAAAACCTCCTCATTATTTTCCACACAGCTCAGCACATTTAAAGCTTGTTGCACTGAGTTCACACACAATTAGACTAATTATAAATTTATGATTCCTTTCTCAATTAAAATTATTTCTTTCAAGCAGTTTATAATAAGTTCAGAGTACAGAAGCTTTATTATAAATAGATTTATTTCCGTTTATTTGAATATATAATTTTAAAAAAATCCAGTCTGCTTGAGAGGTTCTCCGTGTGTTTCTTAATTTGCCCACATGTATATAGGCTGATTGTAATAAGTCAACAAGAGATCATGCTTATTTATAAGTACGGAAGACTTATCTACTTTGTTTTAAGTGCAACAAAGTACTGGTAGCTTAACAAAATGGTGGAATTTTCCTTTAGCCTGCGACTTATCATCCATTAATTAATTAATTAAAGTCAATAAACATGTTTCCATATTATTTCGAAATGGTAAACAATTTATTTAATTTTTCTATTTAAAAACAGCAATTTAAAAAACATAATTCATGTATAAAGTGTCAGTTGACGCAAAAAGTAATAATCATTTATAGAATTAGCTGTTGAACTCAGTATTACTTGATTATAGAAAAAAAATTATTTGTTGCGTAAAAAGCATGAATAGCATGTTATTCTCGATAATAATTACTTTTAGTCAAATTTAGTGAACAAAGCAATACGGTACAATAGTTTAGCGGTTGCTAATTTTTTCGGCATTAAAACACTAAGCGATTTAGCATTTTTTGAAAGAATCCTCCCCAGTCTTATAAAAAAAATCATTAGCATCGGTATACTAACCAAAAAAAGACAAATATTTATTTTGAAACTGAATAATATAGAATGAAAGTCAGAGTGACTCAGAGGAGAGAGTGTTCGTCTTCCTATGAGGTGAACCGGGTTCGAATACCAGCGATGGCTGGCCGATACGCACCCGGATTGTACTGACCACAGTGCTGACGTAAAATATCCTCAGTTGTAGACTGATCATGGGTTTCCGTCAGGCTAACCGTAAGATGTTTCCGTGGTTTCCTTCCCTGTAACGCAAATGCGGGTTAGTCCCATCAAAAATTCCTTCACAAAACCGTGTTGAACATTGGTAGTCGTAAATCCAAAATTTGGTCGGCTGATCAACGAAGCTGGTCGGCTGATCGACCTCCAGGGGTCGACGACAACTAGCAAGGGGTCCATGTCAAGTGAAAAAAGAATTGGGGGTTCATGTCGAGGGAAAAAAATTGGGGGTCCATGAAATGAAAATGGGGGTCAACGATAGTGGATCTCATAAGAGCAGGTCGTGACTTTACTTTTAATTTTGGCATTTCATGAATGGAATAATCAACATACACTGATAGTACCTATTTACTTACATTATACTACCTTATAATATAAAGACATATATCTACCCACATTCTACATAATTCATAAAAGCCGCTATGAAGTAAAAATTTTATTAAATTTTAAGTTATTAGGATTATTTTTTGATATATGAAACTGAATTATTATAAACTAGCAGTTGCCTGCAGCTCTGCCTGCGTACGTTTTTATTTTCTCTGCGTGAAAGGTTTTTATTTTGTAACAAAAAGTATTTCTCCGCGGTAAATTGTAGACTTACCTGTGTCAACTCTTTAGCTAGCTAGACTTCCAACTTCATCTGCGCACAAGATTACTGAGATAGTTTTTGCGTGAAGACGTAATAAACAGACCGACAATACACTACTACAGTTTTGTATACAAACTTATTTCCGCTATTATAATATCAGTAGCGGATTACGGGTTTTATAGTGTAATTATTTTATTCCATCAACATATAAATTAAATAAGTTTAAATTTAATTGATAAATGTATAAAATTAACATGTATTTTTTTTCTCACTACACTTCACTACAGTTAAAATTTAAAGCTATCAAAAATACATTTAAAGTTGATGAATTTACAAAAAAACAATATCTATCCAAAACGGAAAAACATGGCAAGGGGTCTGTGAGGCAAAAAAGTTCAGGAACCACTGCTTAAAATTAATAAAATAAGATTAATTCTGGTTTTTAAGGAAGACTATTATAAACAATGAGAATAGTTATCCAAAAAACATAATTCTTTAATTTAGTTATTTTATTTTTACTTTTAAAGGTCGATGAGAAATGCTTCAGAAATATTTAGAAATGCGTAATCTTCACATAATTTATTCATTAAATTGTCACTGAAAAAAATATATGCATTTAAAATTTTGCTACTTCTTTTAATTCGTATATTACATAAAGAGGTTCACATAAGTAAACAAAAAACTAAACTAATTAGGGATTCGCGATCGCAACGAACTATAGGGGGCGTTGTTGTATGAGACTAATACCTGCGATTTCTATATGAACAGTCATTCAGTTACTCTAGAGACGTCGTTAATGCAGCACGTAGCATTGCAACGTTCCTTCTTTATTGTGGCTAATTAAATTTAAAAAAGAAAAATGCTTGATATTCTTTCTTATGCAAGCGAAAACAAAATGGTATCTCTTCTTATTAGAGAAGGAATATCCAAAACACATCGGAAAAATATTTGTACATTAACAGAAAAAAATATGTATATTCTTATAAGAGTTAAAACCTAATGTCCGAGAAATAGTTTTACTAAATTTAATGATATAACATGAAAGGCCCATTTTAAACTATGCATTCTATAGTTTTAAGAATCATATTACTTCAAAAATTAAAATGAACAAAAAGTATACATAAGCCTCATAATTTTATGAAATTTAATTTTGTAAACAAAGTTTTTTGACAACAATTTTCAAGTTTTCAATTTTTTTTTAGGAGGGAAATATTTTACCGAAAAAACGAAAATGTACCAATTCCCACAACATAAAACTTTATCTTGGTAAAAGTACGTTTTGGAAATATTATTTCATTTGGAATCTTATTTATCAGAGTTCATATGGCAATATGATTGTTTTGAATCTATGCTAAACTCTATATCGGCTCGTTTTCCACCGAAATCCGATTGACTATTTTGATTTTAAATAAAGTGTTTTATTTTATGAATTGTCGCAAAAATTTTAAATGTAGATTAGCACTTAAAAACCGCCAAATCTGTAGCGGCGGTGGGGTTAATACGTAAGTACCGAATTTTTATTCCATACTTATCTGAATCATATTGCTTCATACATTGGAATATACAAGAAGTATACATAAACACATAATGTTATACCATTTAATTTTTCAAAAAAAGTATTTTGAGAACAATTTTTATCAAAAAATTATAAACTAAAAAACGGAAAATAAAGAATTCTTAGGATAAAAAAACGATTTTAAGAATTCTTTACATTGAAATAAAAACTTTCATATTGTTTCTTTTTTTATTATTCTTATAGTTCTTAATCAGACGTAAAAAACCATTCTGTAGAGAACTATCATCAAATGAAAAAAAAAAATATTTACAAGCAAATTTTTTATTGTTAAAATCATTGCACTTACCTGATTTATAATTCCCGGAGAATACCAAAATGATAAGTTCCATGTTTGAAAACTTTATTCTCAAATAATAGATACATAGTTTATCCCTTCATTACTTTTCGATAACATACTACACAGCAGAATTTTATAATTGATATGAATTTGAATATGTAGCTAAAAACAGAATAGCTGAATTCTAGTTGAACTTATTCTTTCAAAACTAAAAAATATTTACCAAGAAAACGATTAAAATTAATTAAGAATCAGCACAAATGGCCCTATTTCAAGTAACTTGGATAATTTTTTATTGTTGTTTTCCGAATTATATGGATTTCCGAATTATATACTATTCTATAACGAAGAAGAATATGTTATAACTATTACAATTCTGTATGTTCTGAATTCATATTTATTCACTGGAATGACGAAAGCAATGTTGACTTCACTTTAATTCGTAATGAATTGAAGACAGAAGAAATGCATTTTACCATAATACACACATCTGTAACACTATCCGAAATCGGAAGTCATCAGTTGCAAGTTTGTTGATAATAGAAATTAAAAATTATTGAGGAATTTTTCTTCAAATGTTTGGCGTGTTCTGTTCCTGAAAGATTTACTAATATTCTGGAGATTTTTTTCAAGTTCTTCGGCCTTTTCCTTAAGGAAATTTTGTTTCTTATTTGCTGCTAAAAAATGGCGTCTGATTCTGTCAATGATTTCGATGGAACTAAATGAAACTAACTAAATGTCTACTACTAAATGTCTGATATTTACAGGCTCCCGCTAGACGGCGTACTCGAGCGTTGCGATCGCGAATTATTGATTGGATATAAATATTGGTTAAAAAATATCCTTTTCTCGGAAGCTAAAAATCCTTCATCCCTTCATCCTTCCACGGAACCTTCGGGCTCCGTGGAACATGAACATCTTTCGAGCACACCGCTGCAGATAGTTATTTTCTTTTTACCATCCTATAGATTATCACACTAAATTGGCAATATATATATATATATATATATATATATATATATATATATATATATATATATATATATATATATATATATATATGTATATTCCTTCTGTTTTTACAGCAGTTACCCTCTCAATTGTCAATTCCATATTACATTTGTAAACTGATTGCACTACTGGCCATTAAAACTGCTACACCAGAAAGGCAACTCACCACGAACGTGAAATTTGGAGGATGGGTTAAGCATGTTGTGGCATGCAAATGTTTAGCCTATCAGTGCATTCAGACAATGCAGGCGGCGGTAGCGACAACTGTAATGTGTATTAAAAAAAAAGAGATTTGACAGTAAGTTTCTCATACAGTAAGAAGAAGAAGAAGTAATGTCGTGTAAGAAGAAGAAATGTCTACCATCACGTGTCTGAGTTTAATCGAGATCGAATTATGGCCTACTGGGATTGCGGTTTTTTATACGGAAGTATTGCTGCTCGCGTAAGTCGAGATCCCATGACTGTTAGCAGAATATGGAATCGATGGGTTCATGACGATCATAAGAGAGGCCGTACAGGATCTCAGCAGCACCCATCATTAACAGCCAAGGAAAAGACAGACATGTTTTCCACATGGCCTTAAGAGATTTTATAGCTGCGTCACGAACCCTGAGTCAACAAATGGGGCTATTTGAAAAGACAACAAGTGTCTGCACGAAGAGTTCGAAAACGTTTGCATGAACTGTCAGAACCTGCATCACTGGCAATGATGTGATCAACGACGAACCTGGGCGCAGGAATGGCATGACGTCGTCTTTTCAGGCGAATCCTGGTTCTGCATACAGCATCATGATGGTCGCATCGTGTTTCGCGACATCGTGGAGAACGCCCCCTGACAGCATACATTCGACATCGTCAAATGGGATGTCATTGGGTACACGTCTCGATCACCTCTTGTTCGCATTGCCGGAAATTTGAACTGCAGCTGTTACATTAATGATGTGTTAGGGCCAGTAGCTCGGCCTTATCTTCGAGGCCTCCATAACGCTATGTTTCAAGGACAATGCACGACCGCATGTTGTCCGCACTGTCCTGACTAGGACTGGGCTATAAATCGATATATCGCGACATATCGATTTAACGCCTATATCGGCAAACCGATACAGCAACTTTCATTCCAAGCGATGCATCTGAAATCTGATTTAAGCCGTCGAGTGAAGAAGACGATATAACGATATAGCGATACACGCAAGGACTTTCTCTTACGTTCCGATGACAACTCGCGCTGTGGAAGACGATATTGTTTCGTTATGTTGAGACGGCCTTGACTGATGAGCGGTAGAATCAGAATCACTTTTGAGACTTTATATCGTTATATCACATGTTCGTTTTTGCACCTTCGCGATTTGAAATCGTTTCTTGTAGATTATTTTCAATGGGATTAACTTCGTGATCGCCGTCGTAACCTTGTTCTGAACGCAATCTATTATTGAAAAGAATTTATAAAGAAAAGTTTCTTCATTAATTAGATAAGTTTTTTATTTATTTTCTGACAAAACTTTTTTTATATTTTTAAATGTGAAAATTATCGGAAATCTAATTTAAGGCACCCATAAGGAATTAAATTACAAAGTAAATAAATTTGTTAGGTTATTTTTTTACTTTCTTTTAATTTATTAAAAACCTTTCGGATAAAACTTCTAATAATTTAATGGGCTTCTATTACTGATTTTAAATTTATAAATCTTGAGTTGTTTTTATTTTTAGAAATAAAGTTAAAACAAAACTTATTTTTTGGACATAAGTCAATAAACTTTATTTGTTCAAAAGAATTTGAAAAGTTTGCGAATTTTATACATTTCTTTTTTTTTTATCAATTACTACTTCGTTTTATTAGAGAGTAAAATCATTATTTTTTTTTAATTTTCGTTTTATATTATTAGTTAATTAGCTAAATATATTACCGAATATCACAATTCTTTTGTTTCTATTTTTAAGAATTTAATTAAGAAACTTTGCCTTACTTTGTTTTTCGTTCGTTCATTATTTAATTTAATTTAATTATTTATATGAAATAATAATAAAAATAGTGTTTAAGAAGCATTTTTTTTCTAAAATTTATTTAGCTCTTTGTTTTAAGCATACAAATTATTTTTTAACGAACTTATTTTTTAAATTTTGTTCCTATGCTGTTAGGTAAATATATTGATAAATTTCACTTTTATTTATTTTTTTATTTTTAAACTAAGAAATCTTTTGTTATTTGCGTGATCATTTTTAGAAAATATAACAAAACTTGTGTTTACTTCTTTATTAAGAATTTGAACATTACGATCGAACTTAATAATTCTGTAATTATTTACGCATAATAGTACAAGCAAATATTGATTTGTTAAAAAAAGTTTCTTTTTTTTAAAAAAAAAAAAATTTTTTTAACACTTTGTTTTAAGTGTATAATGAATTTCTTAACAAACTTTTTTTTTAATTTTTTAAATTTTCTTTCAATAATTTCAGCTAGATATCTTTATAAAATTCCCTTTTTATTTTTAAACTGAGAAATCTTTCAGAGAACGAAAATTTTAAGAAATTATTACAATTCTTATGTTTACTTTTTAGTTTAAAATTCGAACATTTTTAATTTTAAACTTCGGCTTTTAGTCAATCTAACTTTTATTTTAATTAAAATATATTTTGAAATTTTAAAATCAGCTTTTGTTTAATAACAATATTTTTTTTCATTAAGGGTGTTTTAAGGGTTAACTTAAATTAAGACTGCTTATACCTTATAAACGATAAAGAAGTGCAAATATTTCATTCTGTATCTACACACATTTTTTCAATAAATATTTTAAGTAAGATTTGTACATCTTAGTCAATTTATTTAATATCTTTCTTTAGCAAAACATATATATTTTCAAATTTATAAATTGATTTAAATCAATATGCGTATGAAGTCTTGATAGAAATCTGACTTTCTGTGCCTTAAAGTAAATGAAATTCAAAAATACTATATCGCGATACATCGCTATATCGCGATGCAAAACTGACGATATATCACGATATATAATTTCTAATATCGCCCAGTCCTAGTCCTGACCTTCCTTTTCGCCTGTTGCCCTGGCCAGCACGTTCTCCTAATCTCTCACCAATTAAAAACGTCTGGTCAATGGTTACTGAACGACTGGCACTCCATTACTCTCAGTCACAACGGCCGATGAATTGTGGCATAATATTGAAGCTGGTTGGAATGCTTTACCCTTCCATGCTATCCAATCTTTGTTCCACTCGATGCCCAGGAGAACAACTGCTGTTATTGCTGCCAGGGGAGGCTGCTCTGAGTACTGATTCCTCAGGATCTATTCATTCAAATATCTTTTTCTGCCAACTATAATTTATGCGCCCAATAAATATCATTCTGTTATTCGCATTCCTTCCTGGTGTAGCAATTTTAATGGCCAATAGTGTAGTTCGAAAAAAGACATTTTCATTAAAAATTAATATTAAATTTTAGTCCTGTTACAAATTATCCCTCTTAGTCTGACAAACATTTACTACTAAATAGACAAAGTACTTTTTTTTAATTAATATTTGAAAGATCAGATATTACAGAAAATACTTACTTCAAAACTATATAAAATTAATATCCATTTGACCAGAAACAATAAATATATTGAAGAAGCCATAGCTGAATTTTATTAAAATGGATTTCAAATACCACGAAACTTTAAGCTTTTGTTAAGTAAAACAAATTCTATATCTATTTCACTTTATCAAAATTCAGTTTCGTTTAATAAATAATGCTTCCCTGGTTTACTGTATAAAATGCTCCAGGAACTTTTAAAGAAGCATTCAAAAAGTTTTTCAAACTTTCTATTTAGTTATTTTTTCATTCCTTGCTTCTATACTTTTTCATGAGGAAGTTCTTGAGCAATATTATTTGGCATGACTCCAACCTTGGGCGAAACTGAATAATCTCATTTATCTATATATTTATTATTTAAACAGTAACATCCGTTATTGAATTTTAAGAATATGAATCAACTAATTTATATTGAAATCATATGCATCTCAAATAGGACAAAAAATATTTAAGATAAATATGTGAGAAAAAGTAGAAGTCGTTGAGGGAAAATTTTGAAGGACGAAAGTTAAAATAATTTATTTATTTGTATGGCAAATCACCCAATTCAATACGGAATAATTTTAATTTCTAAGTGGTGTGAAAAAAGATGCGCAATTTTATTTATTGGATTTTATTAAGAAATGGTCTACAAATGTTATTGTTGTAGTATGCCGTAAAAAAAAGTGGGAGTGCACTTCCTCTTGTTGTCCGGTGGCGCCACCTATAGCCAAGAATTCGACTTTTGACACACGCGTACGTCACAACACATTTTTTAGAGGGCGGACCCATTTATACATACATTCATGCATCCACAGATCGCAATTTTGATCTGAACCAGGGAACGATAAATCTCTAATTCAGGACCCTCAGAGATATTAATTTGTTATGGGTACATGAAGGAATTTATAATCAGACAAATTTAATGTCCACCTGTCACCATTTTTTGCATGGCAGTCTTCGGCCGACGGGGATTGAACGCACGACCTCTTGGATATGAACACAACGCCCTACGAACCATGCTATTTCGGGCTTTTCCTGATCCGGTCTGCAAATAATACCATTTCATAAAAGTGAGCATTAGAAGTGCTGTTAATAAATAACAGCGTAAGCAAAATTTGTTTTTACTTTCTTTTTATGGACTATATTGAAAAGAGGTTTGATATGCCTCTCAACATTTAAGGTATTTTTATAAAGTAATTTTTTATCCAAATCCGTTTCATATAAAGCAAAAATGTAAGGAAAAATTCGGAAGGAACATAATAAAATAAAATAAATAAAATACTTCTCTTGGCTCATCTTAAAAAAAGGGGTTTTCTTGTGTATTTCTCTTACCTATTTTTTTTCTAATTAAAGTTTAAATCTAAATTTTTTTAAAACTGAAAAAAATAGAAACATACAGTATTTAATTTTTTTAAGCTGATTTTTAATTTCCAAGAAAATATTATTATTAAAAAAGATGTTTCAGTTAATACTATAAGAATCAAACTAATATCTTTTTCATATCAGTATATAGCTTTGTTTTTTTAAATAATTTAAGAACAAACTTACATCGAAACATTCCGTAGAGTATTGATTTAAAACTTGTATATTAAATTCTGTGCTCTCTAGTTTTATTTTATTTTTACAGAAATGCTTCCTTTAAGTTTTTTATGTTATCTTCCAAATGTTTAAAATCTTTTAAACCTTTTAAACTCTTTCTGACATCTAGATTAATTTTTTAAAGATTATATTAAGTTCAACTGCTCTAATCTCTTTTTTGAAGAAGATCAACTATATTCAGGGTTACCTTTTCTAGCGTTAAATTTTGAAATTATAGCCTTTACTTTTGGTAATAAAAATAGCCACTAATATTAGTTACAACGATCTATTTTATAACAATATTGTATTTACATTAAAAAGAGTAGTTTCAAGCATCATATCAAGTACTAATGGCGATTAAAATAACTCCTATGCTTATAATAAGCCAGAAATAATTATTAAAAAGAGAATCATTCTACTATGAGGCACAAATGTAGCAAATATCAGATTCTAAAAATTGCAACAACGTGAGATTTCTATCAAAGCGTTTGAATGATACTAACGAATCTGTTTTGTTGTCACGTAACCGACGGCATTGAATTTTACAGAAGCACGCGAATTGCACTGGTAGTTTTCTGACAAATGGGCATGTTAGACACTTTGAATTGATAAAGCGTTGGCGTTCTCGGCGTTTCTCCGATGGCTTTTGTGTCGCCAAAATCGAAATGTTCCAAAATGTAACAGGCCGTTGAAATTAGCATGTTAAGTCACGTTTGAACTCTGTTTGGCAATTTGAGTTGCTTTTATGATTCCTGACCAATCAACGGCACGAAAAGTTTTGACATTGGAAGAGATACGGAATTGTAAATACTATTTTAAGCATGAGTTTAGAAATGTAAAAGAGCTGCAGCTGTGTATAAAAAAATATTTTTCCAAGAATCATATAATAATGAGATCTTAAAAAAATAGCTCAGCACCAGTAATAGTAACATTTATCTGTCACACTCTATGACGAATTTTGAAATCATTTCAATTTTTTTTTCTTATTTGTCGCTTGTTTAAGCTAAGGTTAGGAAAAGATTTATGCTTAGTAACTGTATCTACGTCATCTCAAACTTATTTTTTTTAACTTTGAATTTAATCATTTATATCGACTTGATGAATTTCTTGCATGAATTATTATTTATAAATAATTTTAACATTTCCTTTTTTTTCATTGGTTGTGTCTAAAATATAAAAAAAAGGAATTTCACTTTCAACTCAAAATTACAGATTTTTAAAAGAGTTTCTCGTGATCATTTCATGAATTTGTCATGCTTGAAATTCATATTAAAAACTGTAGTTTAAATTGTCATTAAATTTTAATGTAATAAATTATATTTAAAAGTAAAGAAAGGAGAATTTTCAAACTTAACGCATATTTTTCTAATTCATATTTCCTTTATTTCACTACTTGATATCATTCCATTGCCATATTTTTTTTTCATTTTAAGATGTCATATTTTGATTACTTGGAGATCAGTTTACATAAGACTTTGTTGATAAATAAATTATGAGAAGTATTACTTATTTTATTTCATTGCTTTATTTCGAATCAATTAATCATAAATTGTTTATTAATAAATAATCCAGCACCTAAATGATATTTTATAATAGACAAAGATAAATAATATTCAATACAGAACGAATATTATCGAAATATTTTCGATATCGAATATTATCGAAATATTTTTTGAAAAGCCTCAAAAATTTATAAACATCTTACCATGAACTTAAAGTCTATGTAATCAAAAAGGAACTTTAAAATTAAGTAGTACTTCGATGTACAGTGTTTATTTTATTTATTAAAGTCAATCGTTGAAAAATAAATAGATGTACTAATTTAATAAAATATTTACATTATTTAAATTTCTTACATTTTTTTTGCAAATAGTTTCATATGTAAAAAGAGTCTTTTATAAAAACCAAATTATTGTTGATGGAAAAGCATATTTCATTAAAGCTTAATTGTTTAATTTTTTGACTTGTTATGCAATTTTAAATATTGAGACACATTTTTGTCACTTTCTGATATCACTATTGTATTGCATTATTTAAATTTCTTCTTCATAAATATAGAAAATTTTTAATAAAAATAATAAAAATATTCAGTGACATATTACTACATTTCAGTTAACTTAGCTTAAATCAATTTAATTAGGCAACCTAACATTTGACATATAGGTAAAAAAATAAGCACATATTTTCAATTCCCCATTTAATATTGAAATATTTTATTCAAGTAACTTAGCATACTGCAAAATAATAATTATTGAACTTTGTCTATTCAAAAATAGGAATTTTTTTAAAAATAAGAGTTTATATTTTTAGCAGATATTAACATTTGATATTATTTATTTTATGATTATAGCTAGACTTTATAAAACTGGCAAATTCAGCTATTTAGATATTTTATTTTTATCAAAAATTAAACAAAATAAAATTTCAATAATAATTTTATAACTTAATTTTTCCTGCAAAATAGCTTTTAAAATCATAAAAAGGATGGCCTTTTTTAAAATGAATATTACTATTCTTACGTATAAGATTTTAAAAAAAATTTGATATCTTTATTACTCTAAAGTTACATTGTTTGGGACTTACACTCGAGAAATAAGTTAAATTACTAGTTCCCTATTGGCTATTTAATAATAGAAATAGCCAACAAGTGTAGTGATATATGTTGTTTAGAATGCTTTACCAGGAAGTATCTAATCAGTTTTCGTGAAATACATTTCCGTTGATGTGGGAATTGCATAAGAGGATGCATAATGGTAATTATGTAGAACTGCATTCATTAATTATATAGCATAGGGGCTGCATTTTGCCTTTAAGTCAAAAGATTAGATTACTTGAAGCAAACAAAATAGCCTAATTAGGGACAAATGAAAAATTGGCACTTCAAAATAGTAATTATTCTACATAATTGCAACATTTGCTTTTGGATGAAACTGTTTATTTCCATATATAAAATTACTGTATTGTTAATTTAAGAAGATCCAAGTCACATCTGTGTATTATTCTTAAAAACCTATTTTTTGTTTTGGATTTTTTTTTTGCCTTAATTTACAATAAGTATACAAAAAATATTTACAAATTTTCCATAAGATATTTTTTTTTAAAAAAGAGAAAACAATTTAAAAATTTTAAAACACTTAAGTCTTTAGTTTTCGATATTAAAGTGTTATGTTTCATTTTAAATAAAAATGTACCTACGTTAATTTGTCTAAGTTAGTTTGTTAGAATAATTGCTTATAATTATTTTTTTAGTTAAAAAAATCCCCCAAAAATTATTACTTTTGGTTCTTGAGGACCCTGGATTTAATTTGCTTTTATCATTCTTATGTTAAATGATTTTATAAAAGTATAATTTCTTGATTTTGTTTCCTTATTTTTGTCAATAACAAAACAAATTTAATTTATTTGTTAGTATTCTTAGCCTATAAGGAAATATTTTCAATTCTAACTAAATACCAAATGGGTGTGCTTTATGAGTATTCAAAGCTAATTTTAACTAAGTTAATTTATGAAGCGCACATTATTAAAAACTTTTAAAAATTAACAGATTTTAAAAGTAATATATTTAATTATTTCAAAAAATAATAAATTTATTATTTTATTTTAATTTGTTTCAGTTCCTTCATTCAATTCTTCGTTGTAAATTTTTACGATAAATATTTGTTAATTATAGATATTATTTTAATTAGAAAAGTGAATCTGTAATAGAATAGTTCGATGTCGGATAAATCAATAGCTTTCATTAATTGTACTATAACTTATATCATAACTTATCTCATTTGAATACAGCATAATATTTTATATTCGTATTATTAAAAGAAATAAGATAAGGAAGGAAATTTTTTTGAATGCAAATATTTTTCTTTTAAAAATCTAACGTGTTTTATATAAAAAATTACGAAATTCTTCAACCTCATGACAAATTCTTATTTATTTGCCTAAAATGTTAACAATCCCTTAAATTAATTAATTTATTACTTATCACTTAAATTATTTTTATAATCATATTATCTCGATCTGGTTGATTCAAATCAAAAATGATTATGTCAGTGTTAGACTGTTTAAAAATAAACAACAGCCAAGAACTCAAAACAAAAATTAAATTTTTTCTGCCAAAGAATTAGCTTAAAATCACTGTTTCAGCTTCAAATGATAAAAAGATTTTATAACATTCAAAATTGTAAAAAATTTTTATTACAAGTAGACAAAATTTAAATAACAAATCTTTTCTACGTGTACCACATAGTTTTCCGGAAAAAGAGAGTTTGATACAAGATAAGAAACAAAATAGTAATACGGTGACAAAAATTCATCGAGAAGAAAAACAACTTTTTTCAATATGCATTACATAGCAATTCCAAAAAAGAGATTTGTAAGCCCAATAATGAGTATGTTAATAACATGAAGCAAATTTGCATGAAGAATATGAATCACATCTCTTCAATATGTGCTACATAGTAATTCTGAAAAAAAAAAACTTATAACACGATGATTATTATGAAAAAAAAGTTATGAAGATAAAGTTGCACCAAGTTAAAAAAGAAATATTTTCAACGCATACCACATATTACTTAGTAAAATAGGACTTGAAACACCACGCGGAGGAAGAAATTGTGGTAAAATAACCATGTTGCATCGTAAAGACATTTCTATTAATAAAACCAAAATATACGGTATTTAAACCATTCGTATGCTATCAGTTTCCATTCATATAATAACGGTTTACCTGGTTATTCTGGTTTTCAAAATTATAGTTCGTATTACCACACATTTAGTACAAATACGAAACTGAAAATTATATTTAACCGAATAAGTGATTTTTATGCCATGCTCTAAGATTTCACTATAAAATTACTAAATTTCATGACATATTTCATATTATAAAATAGGAAATAAACAATATTTCTTTAATAATATAATAAATAATATGAAATAAACAATATTTCTTTGCCAATTTTGCCAAACTCATTACTAAAGCCCATCGGTAAAAATTATCAAGCTTTCTAATGTTCCTTTAGAGACAATTACGCTGTACCATATTCTGCGGTATCATTTTACCATATTCTGGTAGATTTAACTATGCAATTTTTCTCAGTTCACAGTAAATATAAAATAAATAATATTAAACGAAATTGCATCAAAATAAAAAATAAGTTTCTTTTTTATCTTATTACTGATGGAACAACGCGTCGACTAAAGGGAGAACAATAATAAGTCCAAAAAGTTGAAACATGTTGAAAAATAAATCTTTTCAAAATAGTAGCTCAAAAAAGTGAGTTTGGAACACGTAAGATATTCGTGAAAAGCTAAAATAGATAAACTCCAAGGAAACTACCATTGATTGACTATCTTATCGACAGTCTGCCAAATAAGACAGAAGTTACTACTCACCATCGATTTCTGTTTTTTCGACTTGAGAGTTACCCTTAGCAATTGGCTTTGGAACATGCCTGGGGGATGTTTTGGCGTTGCTCAGGTGGCGAAAGAATTTTCCGATTCCTGCTTTCCTTTTTCCTGTTGCATCTACACAGTACTTATCTAAGAAAGAAAATTGGGAAATTAGCGATTCAGTGAAAGGCTCTTTTGATTACAATTATTTAATTGCGGGTATGTTAATTATTTTGGATCCCGAATTGTTTAGTTCAAAATTTGTTTTGGAATTCGAGAAACGAAACATTGAAGTAATCGTTTATTTCATGAGAGAAACTCTTTTTAGGGAAAAAATATGCACTCAATAATGATGTGTTTCACT
Source organism: Parasteatoda tepidariorum (assembly GCF_982258835.1). NCBI lineage: Eukaryota > Metazoa > Arthropoda > Arachnida > Araneae > Theridiidae > Parasteatoda > Parasteatoda tepidariorum. The sequence continues at coordinate 64,079,012 of NC_141762.1, read as the reverse complement.
TTAAGATCTGACAATATATTCGGGGGAAAAAAAGCTATTAAAAGAGTGAATGAAATTAACTGTATTAATAAATCATAAATGCAAAACATAGTAAGACATTATTATGGACATTATTTCTGTTAAATTTTTATATGAATTTTGTAAAAGTAAAACTGCACTAATTTTCTTCGTATTAAAATTCCCACTTTAAAAAATTCAATCGGGAAGAAAATTGTTTTTGCATTTATACAAATACTCGATATTGCCTAATTTAGGTGCAGAGATTTCAAATCTAAAATTAGTTTTGTTCTTAAAGCTACATTTTTTTATAAAAAAATTACATTTCGAGTCTATATTTTGTTAAAATGTATATATATATATATACATATATATATATTTTACAGACTTTAGCGTATATGTAATAGGTATGCGTTATTTTTGCCTAAAAAAGGCCATTAAAATAATAACAATAATTTTTGCCAGTTACATAAGTTTTTTTCAAATATTATGCAACTGGTAAAAATTACTGTTATTATTTTAATGGTCTTTTTTAGGCAAAAATAAAGCATACCTATTACATATACACTAAAGTCTGTAAGAAAAGTTCTATCGCGAAAAATAAAATTATCCTTAGAGCATTTAATTTCGAAGGCTATCAACTACGTTTTGAACTATAAAGTTGACATCAAGTGCACTTACTACTGAGATAGGGATCAATGTAAATAATAAAGCAAATTTTTAAAACTTTTTGCACTTTTCTTTGCCAACAAGCACGCATAAAAAAGTAAATTCTACTTTTTTCTCTTAATCTGTTGTTCAAAACATGTGAGCTATAATCATAAACACTCATGAATCATTGTAGATAATTATTTTAAAAATAATATGAGATATCGTGTTTAAGGTGATTTTAAAATAAACGCATTTAAAGACTTAAAATTATTATAGTGAATCCACTGTTATCACCTAGCACAAAAATTGCTATAACTTTGTAAATAATTAAAGTACAAACAAAAGTAAAATATTTTTAGAAACCTACGAGTAAAGGGATTCTAAATTTACAATAAACTCATTTTCAAAAATTTTGCCCAAAGTCTTGTTTTTGTACTAGTCAGACACTACAGTAATGGAATCGTTCCAGTTTTTGGTTTTGTACTAGTTTACAGCAGAAAGCAATAAATAATTGCTCTCTCGTGTAATCAACTATGTTAAAACGTAGATCTATAGTTATACTCTTTATTTATTAAGTTTATGGTATAATTTTATAGTTTGAAAGCTTTCTAAATCCTATATGTTAAAGACAAAATAAAAAAATTAAAAGATGTTTGCGTATGTTACCCTAATATTTGAGGTAACTTAAATCATCATTCTGAAATCAAAATTTGGTTATGTTATTTGAAGAGGAGTGAAAATTAAGTAAATAAATGTATTCTAATGCTATTCTAAGCAATTATTTGTAAAAAAAAGTGAAAAAGAAAGTAATTTTTGACCATTTTTAGTGTTTCTGATATTTAATTTCTACAAGCATATTCAAGTCTTCAAATTAATAAATAAAGTTCAGTTAACAAGTTTAAAAATTAAACTATAAGGTGTTTTATAAATTCTTGTAGAATGTAAAGTCGTGACGATATCTGAAGTATTCATATTTGGTTTGTAGAATTCAGGTCTTGGTAACACCAAAAAAGGAGCAAGAATGAAATTAGTTAATGTTATGAAACGCATAAATTTATATGAAAATTACCGTTGATAAACATAAAGGTTTTTAAATTTATCCATAAAATCGATAAAGTTTCCTAATATTCAATGTAAGTTTCCTTTTAAAACATGTAACTAATCAAGAAAATTAACAATCAAATTCAAAACAGTGTTCGCAGAGAACAAAATGTTAGTTAAATGACCATACTGATTGGTAATGACACTTCAGATAAAAAAAAAGGCTAATAGAACCAAAATATTAAATATTTGAACTATTCACAAATAAATTCTTCATCTATTCATATGGTAACGGTTTAATAGAAATTCTAATTTTCAAAATTATAGTTTTTATTACCACACATGTAGTAAAAAATACAGAAATGAGAATTTAATTGATCCAAACAAATGGTTTTTATACCATCTCTAAGGTTTCATGATAAAATTAAAATATTCCACCACATTTAACAAATTGTATAATACATTAAAAAATTATATTTAATTTTTACTTTCACCAAAAATAATTACGAATTGGCTTCGATTAAAATTACCGAGTTACTTAGAGTTCTCATACAGCCAAAAACACAGTAAATCTTACCATATTCCAATAGTAATTCCACTGTGATAATGATTCCGATATTATTTCTTATAAATTGAACAATAATTTAAAAAATTAAAATTAAAAAAATGGAGCAAAATTAATTTGATTTAAAATTTATTTTTAAAATTTTCATTTTTAAATTAAAAATTAAGCCCGATTTTCCTACTTCAGTTATAGGAAACGATTGCATTTTATTTTTTTGTGTAGTTAGTATTCTTTTAAATTTTCTAAGTAGCTCTTAATCGTCCAACTTCGTTTATTAAGGAATGATTCAAAATACTAGTTTTTATGCACCATACTGTTTTGAAATTAAATAATTCATTTGTTTCAAGCAGCTTTCAGCATCTCCAAGAGAAATATTGAATTATATAGGAAAATATTAAAACATAACGGAACAGTTGCAAATATATTTTAAAGGTTGAAAATGTTTTTTCCCCTTGAGAAAACTAAAAGTAAGAGTTTTCAAACATTCAAGAAATATAACACGAAATATCGCAGTTAATCATAATTTATAATGAAAAAATAGTTTTTACTGATGAAACTGTTTTTCCCAAGTGGAAACTAAAAGTAAGATTTAAAATTTCTTCTTCGTTAATGAAATAAAACTATAATGGTAATAACAATTTTAGAGAGTTCTTGAAAAAAAAACTAAATAAAAAAATACTCTTATAATTACTTACAATTAGGTTCCTTATCTGCAGAATTTAAGACGAAGCTGATGCTTTTCGGTAAACTACTGCAAAACATTTTTTCCTAGTTGTATCACAAATGTTACACTGGTTTCTGTGAATCGTACTAAATTCAAACAACAGATAAATATTTCAATGTCTTAAAATTTTCATTCTTCATTTGGAATTTTCAGCAATCCATATTGTTTTTTTCAACGTGAAAATCATACATAATTGATCATGTTTAATAAATAATTCCTGTTAAATATATGGAACTATATCAACAGATAAATGCTTCAACGTAAATATTAAACATTAAACGGTCTAAAACATTTTATATGAATATTATCAACAGATGGAAACTTCAAAAGATAGATAATAAAACACGTTAAACTTCATCATTGAGGAAATTTGTAAACGAAAATATTTATAAAAAATATTTCAACAGTTTTTCAGTTCTGAAAATGATAGAAATTATTTGAAAAATTCTCTGTCCGATTTTCTATCTAATGACACAATAAATAACACGCCAACTTTACAAACACATCATAAAAATAATTATGGCCACTCAAGTAATTAGATAAATGATTTGCATTTTTCTCCGTTACGAATGATATTCATGAATATAAAAATTCTAAACATTACGAACTTCGAGTTAAACCGCGTGCAATAATTGCCTTTTTAAATAACGGAAAAAGACACCACAATCTGTTTAAGATTTAACAATAAATGGTGGTAATTTTGAAAAGCGTAGACTTCAATAATCCTTTCAAAACGGGAAATATTAATTATGTCTTTTAAACTCGCATGCCAAGAAAATAAAACTGTTTAACATCATTCATAATTTAAACCGGAAAATTGACTTGTCCTAGATTACGCTAATTGGTTTTCGTAAAAGAGCTATTAATTTTCTATATGCAGAAATGATATGGCGCTTAAATCCATAATTTATTACTAAAACTGTTTCATTAAGTATGCATATGGAAAAACGGAAGGTTTTAAATTTTTAAAATTACATTATCTTCAAAAAACTGCTGGAGTTATTGCAATCAGAGATAATTATTCCTTCAGAATGTATAATGAGTTTTGAAAGGTTAACATTTACGGTACGTATTTTTCAAGAAATCTTCTCCGTCTTTTCAACAGTTAAATGAAATCGAATCTTTAAATTATTCAGTGGAAATTCAATTCTCTAAACTTTATATTAAGTGACTGCCGGAATTTAGATATGCGAGATTTTTTTTCTCGGTATCCATTTCAGCCTTCTAAAAAATGCAATGATGATTTGCAGTTTTTTCTTTGTTATTCTCTTCTACTTTTCAAATTAATATTTTATAGAAAATAAAATGTTCTTGTATATTTTTTTCCATATATTAATTACTATAGTTTTTCGTACAATAGTTATTATAAAATTTCATTATATTCACTTGTTATTCTTCTTCTTTAACCTCCTTAAAAACATTTATATACTTCGAAACTAATCTAACTTTCTTAAAGAAATTGCTCAAGAAATGTTTCAACGTTGGTTATTTTTGTTAATTTCAATGTATTCTCTCAGATTTGTAAGAAAATGCAAGCTTTTTACGCTAATATTATCTAAATAATGTCTCATGAAGGTATTTATATATATTGTCAAACTTGGAAAAAATACATACTTTTAACAAAAACATTTCTGATGAACTTTTGCTTCTCATGAAAAATATTCCGTTGACTATTAACTATTAATAATAATTCCGGTAATTATTTACATTTTCTATGCAAACATTTCCTTCCTGTAAAGCTAAATCTTGTCACCAAAGGTGAAAACAATTAGAACGTTTTGAGTGAACTTTGAGTACTTTAGTACTTACTATAAATGCATTTTTGCTTTTTTTTTGTGAGTTTTTATCGTAAATGTTTGTATTTTTTACCATATTTACAAACCATTCAAGCATTTTATCAACATCGTTCTAATGAATACTTTCCTTCATATCTTGTAAACTCTCTTATTGCAAGTCAAACTTTGATCAGAATTCATAGATTTATTCATATCATCCTTTGATAAGAATTCATCCTCATTGAATAAATTTAACAACTTTTTTAATCCTGGAGTTTTAGATCTGGATTATAAACAGAGTGGTGATATTGATAGAATTGACTTACAACTATAAACAAACAGCTATGGTAAGATCCAAACTTTAAAAAATCTGTAATAAACGTTTATTTGCTCTGAAATTCTTCTTTTTAATGATTTTTAATGAAAACTCTTGAATGAAGACTCTCTCCCACGAAAGATAAAAGTTTAGTTTTCGCATCGAATGTTTGGAGTTTTTCTTTGACAAACATGGCTATATTTGTAACTAGTAATTAATATTTAATAACACTTCACAGTTTAGAATTATGCTCGTCATTTATGGTGCTGTGAAACTTCACTACACTTTCTGAAGACAATCCATCCCTATAATTCAGTCTTTTAACCTGAAATATGCTGAATTAAACATGCATTGTAAAATCCTCTCATAAATTTTCTTCATAATATTAAGCTGTAATGATTAAAAAACGGTAACAGCTGTTAATGTGATTTAAGACACAGATTTTTATCAGGAATACATCAGTTAATCACACTAATTGCATAAAAATGAATACAATTCAACAAATCGTGACACCGTGTTCACTCGAAGACTGTAGGAAAGATCTTCAATTTTCATCCGACATCTCTCAATCTTTAATTTTATCACTTTTTCTTCAAACATGCAATCCTATTGGCTTTTAAGACAAGATCACGTGACAAGAATACTGAGTAGGCGTGGGCGTTTTTTGGGTGTGGACCTTATAAAATAGTTGCCTGACCTTGAATGAGTGTAAAAATGGTATATGTTGAGCACTTACATGATTATTAGTTGGGAAACATCAATGTGGAAAAGGAAAAATCCAACCTTATTAATCTTTTTTTTTGTACCGGGAATATTTTGCTAAATAAAAGTATGTTTTGTTTTGATAATTTTTTGTAAAAGGTTATGGAATTGATATTACTGAAATTAGTTCCAATTACGGCATGTTTATTAAAAAGGAATAATTGATGCAACCACAGAAAACTTATCTAAAACGTATCCTTCTTTTCACTTAAGTTTGCACATGAGAATTAATGAGCGACAAATTTAAACTTATTTTCTGAACAAATTAAATTTAAGAATATTAAATCATTTTACAAATAATTTTTTTGTACCAGAGTTGAACATCCAATTCAAGGGTGATTTACAGGTACACATGTTCAAATTCTTTGCCGTGAAATCTCAATTCCCACTCCTAAGACAAGAATACTCTTGAGTTCGACATTTAGGCATTCTCTTTGAAAGAAAACATATTGACTGAAACGACCCAACACCACCTAGAAGGCAGAAGGCCTCTACACTGGTTTCCATTATTGAGAAATTTGATACTTCAGTAATCCGATTGTTGGCCGAATTTTGTTTCTGCCGAACTAACTCAGAAAATTTTTTAAGTAAATTCTACCCATGTAGAGAAAATACCTGTTAGCTCTAATTACCTGTCTTAAATACCTGTCTTCTCAAAAGAATTACAGCTTCGGCAAGGATTACTCTAGTAATCTAACTAATGAACATAGATAAGTAGTGGATAAAAATTTTACAGTTAACACTGTAGTTTAGGTGAGTTTAGAGCAGCATATAAATCAAACATCCATTTCCAGGTTTCGACCTTTAATCATCTCTTTGTCATATATGAACATTTCCTCCCTTGTTCCACAAAGGATTATTTATCATATACTCTTGAATGGATTTTACCATTTTCCTATTAGTTGTAAAATTCATTTAATGAACACTGATGCTAAATACACAGAATGAAATATTTACCTCTAGAATCCGAATCGATGCACGTGCTGCTAGAACTACGGAACCTGAAGAAAAAAAAACGTAAGTTTAAATCAATTTTAAAAAATGTTTGTAGTTAATAAAAATATTTTTTAAGAAATTAAAACAAGCAATAAAGATGATATATTTTTTTAAAAAAATGCTGGGATAAATTTTTTTTTTGAAAAATAAATTTTTATATCAAAGTAAAATTCCTAACTGATATTTATTTAATATAAAACTTCTAAAATAAACTACGTTTTTTTATGTAATACGGCCTACACTATAAAAAGTCGTTGTAACAGTAATCGTTGTAATGTAGTTTTTAATGATTTAAAAATATTAAGCAGACAAAAAACGTTGCAGTATATTTTAACAATATTATCCAGTTAAAAAGAGTTTTTCCGAATAGTATTTCAAATGATGCAGTTTTTCAACAGAATTAAGGGTTTTCAAACTGATATACAGGAAATTTCTGTATGAGCTGCTTTTTGATTCGTTAAAAGAATGACGATATCTCCATTTGTCCATATCCAAACCGCTGTTTCATTTAAAATTGAGGAATGAAGACATAACTTTCTGAATTAAAAGAGTTCATATTCCGATATAAAAAGGTGCGTTTAGTCTTCATTTTTTTTTGTCCAAAAGTTTCCATTTTCAAACAACAATATTTTTATTCAAATTATTAAATATTTTTGATTAGAAATGTTTTTAATTAGGAATTAATCCCAGGAGTTGATAGGTTCGATTTGACAACTTGTCGTGATGCATTGATTGTCATTCGATTGTGTTTACAACTCGTTGTGTTTACAACTCGTTTTTTTTTAAGTTTGTTTTTAAAATAATTATCAATATTTATGATTAAAGTTTCGTGTAATATGTTTTCTGAGAGTAAATATAATTCTTTTTTTTCCTTCTAAAAAAGTGAAAATAGCATTTTCTTACTCAATTTATTTATTATGGTAAATGAATACTTAAAGTGAAAGGGTTGTTGTTGTAGTTCATGTTGTAGTCATACGGTAAAATTACCGTATTTTATGTTAATGAGATTTCTTGTAAAAAAAACATAATTCAAAATTAACGGTATTTAATCGCTTCATTTTTAATAACTTTTTCCGTTTATATGATAACCATTTACCAGAGATTTTTAGTTTTAAGAATTCTAGTCCTTATTATCACATGTTTAGTTGTAGTTAATTTATTGTAGTAGTTCTTTTGCCTCGCACTAGAGCTGCACAATGGGCTATTGGCGACGGTCTGGGAAACATCCCTGAGGAGGATCCGATTTTGATTCTCTGCAGAGGGGGTGGTATCCCCGGTTCTGAAGCCCGACGACCTGCACGCAAAGTCGAGCACTTTACAGTAGAACAGTTTAACGAGGACTTAGCTCACACCCCCGGTCCCTTTGCAGAATAATTCAAGTCACCCACCCGCACACTGACCATAGCCAGTGAGGTTTGACCTCGGTGATCTGTTGGGAATTGTGTCTAAACGATCAGTGCAATGCGGGACTTAGAGTGAAAGGGAATGTACTTTTTAGTTTCCTTTAGTCTGCAATAAGAATCTCTAATTGAAAGACAAAGATGAAACTTTATGTGTGTAACTTCTTCGAAGGGTGAATAAAATTCTTTAAGTAAAGTTATTTATCACCAAGATAATGCCGAATTAAAGTTAATACAAGCCTTATAGATATGCATAGCTTTATTATAAAATTTAAAAATGTTTGCATAACTGGCATATTCTAATGAAACTGGTAAAATAATTTTGTTATATTATTCTCCTTGTATTGTCCTTTTATAATAATGAATATGAGATACTTAAAATATAACGAAATTTTTGTATTTTATTGCTTGAAAAGACATTTAATTATTTTTTTTTTACATGTTCTAACTTCAATATGCCTTCAATACGTGGGGCATGTTTATTTATGTGTGGTGCATAAGTTTAAAATTTCTCGATAAATAATGTTTTTACTATAGTCTAAAATTTCAGTCAAGCAATTTAAATACCCACATTCATAATTTTTACAATTGCTGCAAAATTTCCAGTTTTATTATTTATAATAATCTCTTTGACAAAAGAAAAAGAATGGGTTCTTTAATCACAACCAGTGACTATGAATTCTAAAACTGAGTGATAACAATATATTGACTTGATATTATATTTTAAGAAGTTTTATGAAAATTTTCATGACTCAAGATTTTATTCATGCACATCATAAAAGTATAAAAGTGATTATTTATTCAAATTATTGATAATTCTTTTTTGCAATTGATTAGAAATAGAAAAAGAAGTTGTTTTGTTAAATAAACTACAACGCAAATAGCTAATTCTAAAAAGTCTGATTATGCAGTAAGTATGCATTTCTGAGAAAGTTCCTTTAAAATGTATTGTTGTCTTCTATTGTTATTAAAGATTTTCTGGTATAATGCACAAAATAAAAACAGACCACCCTAAATAACATTTGATATAGTGATCAGATCTTCCCTTTCTAGGACTCAATCTTAATTGCTCAAAGGGGTGACAACAAATATGCTAAATAATTAGAGCAGATCATACCTTCTCGCTCCCTTGAAAATGACGGGGTGAGGTTTTGCCCTCTATTTCTCGCTCTCGTGAAATTTCCGGACTGGAGTGTTCAGTAGTAACGCGCCAATAAGAATAAAATAATTCATTTCTCTTACCCAGAAAACATTTCATTTCTCATTTTACAGACCAGATGGCAGTACCAGAATATTTTTAAGGTAATTGTAGATAGTTAGTTTATTTTGAAGTAGATGTCAGCACTAATCAAATACGTGTATTTGGCAAAATAGGCACTTTTATCACCGTTTTCTTGAAAATTAACCGATCGTTAGGGGTTAAGAAATCTGACACAAAAACGTATTTTGTCTGAAAAAGCGTATCTGTTTTTAGACAGATTCGGGTTTCTAATCCCCAAATCATACAGGGTAGCCGCAATCAGGGAAATAGGGTGCTAAGAGTTACCTAAGAAGAGTGGTTCAAAGTTTGAACCCCTTAATGTCAATCTTGCTTTTTGCGTATTTCACCACTTCTCAAAAACGTTTTAAGCTAATTGAAAAATATTTGCAGTCAATTGATGAATTCATTTGTCCAAAGATAATTCCATGCAAAAATAACTTATAACAAATATTTAATATTTTTATTATTTTTTAAATAACAGTTTCTCTGTATTTCAAACCGATATATTTGTAAAATATACCCTAATCAAAGAATAATAAGAAAAAAAAACTTTTATTTTTAATTATGTCACTTTTTACGAACTTTTAAATAGCGAAATTTTAGAAGAAAACTAAGATTTTCATTTTGGTTTCTACATAAAACTTAATTAGTTGTGGTAAATTTAAAAAATCCATGCAACATCGCAAAGAATTCTAATTTAGGAAATTTATGCTACTTTTCAGAATATTTCAAAATTAGATGGCGTAATAACTTTACTTTCAATATCAAATTATCGATCGTAGAGAAATTAATTTCAAGCTCAGGATCCGATAACCAAGTACAGTTGAAAAGCGCTGCCTTACTGATTTTCTCTACGTTATTTCGAAAACTATATATTGATTATTAGAAAGTGAGATATATTCAGCCCATAAGATTGATACTTTCCCCGCCATTTCGGAAAAATATATTGACTATTAGAAGATGAGATTAATTAAATCTGTATCATTTCCATACTCTTCATTTATAACTCTAAATTACATTTTGTATTTCCCTTATTCTAGGCTTTACAAAAGCAGCGCAAGCAATTTCATTTCGAAAGTGTTTTTAATATCAATAATTTATGCAATGCAGTTTTGGAATTGAAATCAATCAATAAATAACATAATAAATAATTTAATCAAAAACGTAATGATAGTACATAATAATAACATGAAAATATGTTAAAAACATAATAATAGCACATAAAAAATTTCTCAGAAATTGTGAAATGTTTTATTTCTTCTGTTCTATTGTAATCTATTTGAGTATTATAACAGAATAATAAACTCTGTGTCAAGAAGAGCAATTTGAAATAACTGAAATTAATTTTAATACTGATCGCATGGTGAAAAACATTCCTGTAAAATTTCCGTATTATGTGGCAATGAGATTTCTTGCAAAAAAAAAACATAATTCAAAATAAACGATATTTAATCGTTTCATTTTTAATAACTTTTTCCGTTTGTATGGTAACCGTTTACCAAAAATTTTTAGTTTTAAGAATTGTTGTCCTTATTATCACACGTTTAGTTGTAGTTCATTTACTGCAGTAGCTCATTTACCTCTAATTAGAGCTGCAGAATGGGCTATTGGCGACGGTCTGGGAAGCATCCCTGAGAATGGTCCGAAGACATGTCATCACAATTTTGATCCTCTGCAGAGGGGATGACACCCCCTCTTCGGTAGCCCAACGACCTGCACGCGAGGTCGACCACTTTAAGGTAGAACAGTTTAACGAGGGCCAATACCGCACATCCTCGGCAACTACCAGTGTCCAACACCGTAACACTTGTAATTTTGTACCCAGTCCGGAAGACAAAGGAGCATCTGGATCAAGTACTGGCGGAAATCAGCCTCCTTGAAAGACTTTTTGAAGGAACAAACTCACATTTGCGTCACATGGAGAGGAAAACTACGAAAACCTCCACAGAAAATGTAACGGCGTAGAGACTCTAACCCATGATCCATCTACCACAGAGGATACTTTACGTCAGCGCTGTGGCTGGTGCGAGTCGGGGGCAGAATTCGTATAGACTAGCCATCCCTGAAATCGAAACCGAGTCACCTCATCGAGAGGCGAGCACTCTACTCCCTGAGCCATCACGGCTAAAAATTAGGAATGGTGATATTTTTGCCAAGAACATTTAGAAAATCTGTGTTCTCAAGGGAAGCATCTCAAGAGAATCGGTGTTCTACATAATAATTTTCATCCACGAAGATGCTGCCCATGTCATGGATAGTATCTTCTTATTTGCTCCAAAGTAAAAGATGTTGAAACTACAGATACTTCTCGTCTTGATATGTTGCCCTTATAGCAAATCAGCTTATGGCCAATCAACCCTGGCTAAACGTATGATAAAAAGAAATATGTAACCCTCATACCAAGTTTTTTTGACATCTGACTGCCAGAACGAACTCTATGGTCTAAATAAGTTAAATTTAATTATAATCACCCTTTATTATTTTTACCAAAAATGTAATTATAAATCGATTGTCCTTCAAAATAGTTTAATATAAAAATAATTCAATAGAAATACAAATTTCTTCTTTAAATTTCTTCGAATTTAAAATAAGAGCAAATATTTTTTTTAAGTAACCAAAAAAACTATAAATTTCTAAACAATATAATATTTTTGAAAAATTATAAATTTCTTTGTTCAGCAGACATTTTATTTATTTATTTCTCTAATTTTTTTCATATTTGCAATCGTAAGCATAGAAAAAATAGCCATATACAACTATTCAATTACTTTTTACTAACGATCCTTGTAATTGTAATATAACTAAAAAAAATTATGGAACATTTTTACCTTTTTCTACAGATTCAGCTTTCCCTAAATCTTTGTTAGTAGAGCAGTGAAAGTTCCCAGATGTAAATCGTATTACATTTGTCTTTTAATATATTAACTATTGAAGTAAAACTCGTTAAAAAAATTTACTGAATACGAAATAAAATTGGTGAAACACAAGATATTTAATATAAAAAGGAATGAAATCCACCTTTACTGAAATCTTCTCCAAAACAGTAAATTCATGGAAGTTCTTCGATAAGTACAGTCACTTATAACTTCTCTCATAACTTCGAAGAGTGCATCAACCGAAAACTACTTCCTCTATCGATTCTCAAAAGCAACCCCTTCTCGAACTCTGAATAATTTAAATCCCTTTAGAGATGCTCTCTTTCCACGCGGCACCCTTTCTGCTCGCATCATCATCTTGAAACTAGCCAACTGTATATAAGAATGATAGAACGAAACTTCTTCACAAATCCACTCGAGAAGAAAGGGCAGGAAATACCTTTATACTATGATTAGGAAAGTACAGACTTTATAACCTTTGATAAATGCCTGCCATCAATCCGCTGAAAGATATTAAAGTGTCACCTAACTGGTGGTGGTGATATTTGCTGTGTGCTTTTAGTGGCAATTTGTAATTTAATGTTTCGACAATTCTATTATATTTTCAGAAGAGAATCGTTGTAGTAATTGTTGTTTAATTGTTTTAGTAATTGTTGTTGCCTAAAGTGATCGCTTTCATTACCGATTCTAACCAGCTAGAGTGGGCTGAAACATTTTGTGACATTACAACATGCATCTTTGCTCATGTAGGTCATACATGGGCACTTCTGCGGATTGAACATGGTGTCGGAAACTACACTGCGAAGGGGACAAGCCATGCAGGTATAGAGGTGACGCCGGAAAACAATTACAAAGAGACTACAACCTTCTAAACTACAAAATAATGCCTACATTATTAAAATTAAGTAAATACGGCATAGACATGCGTCGTAACAAAACAGAGAGTTAAGCACTTAAAATGTAGGGATACGCCTCATTTAACAGCCCGTCTGATATTATATTTGCATGATATTCGATAAAAGCAAATCTTCTGTAAATCTTGAGCGTGTAAAATTTTTTTGAGCATTTTCCATCAATATTTTTTAGTCTATTTAGAGATTTTTGAAAAATTTGACTTCCTTTTAACCGGGTATTAATATAGAAAATCTCACTTATACTAAACAAATTATAAAAAATTATTAAAATGTCCGCAAGATGTACCCTAAGAACTACGTTTGTTATAAAAATTATGCAAACAAAAATTGAACATGCGTAATAACAAAAACGTGAGAAGAGCACGTGGAATACAGAATGGACTCTGGACATTGTTCCACGACGAGTATTTGTATTCAAATTAATTGTAAAGCTTCTTTAAAGCTTAATAGGACACGAAACAGATCATAAAACGATTCCTGGTCTCGTGTGGTGATGGCAGTTGTGTTTTTTGATTTAAGACTATCTCTATTGGAAAAACTACATCGATTGAAATACTGTGAAAATAGAGGCCATGTAATTGGTCCCACGCAACCTGTTTACTTTATTGGTTAGATTATGATCATGCGCTTGGAGGACAAAATATGTTGCAGCGCTAACATACACGGAATACATAAACTCAAATTAAGAATAACATCATGCTCACACAGCTTTCTTCTTCGTTTAATTCAGAGCCTACATGATATTTCTGCGATTTTCACTCTCTCATCATGGTTTATGTTTTGGGGTAAATTTTTAGATTTTAGATTTTTGTATCAACCCTTTGAATTTTTCGATCGAATTTTGGGGCATATTTTTTTTAATCCTAATGTGATACATTCTCAGAAATTGTTCTTTTTAACCTGACTTATTTGGTTATTATTAATAATCGGAGATAGTATCATTATTATTAATATCCAAGTAGTAATATTGATCCTCATGTACAGTTAAGATTTTTTTTCCTTCTGATCAAATGAAATATTTCAATAATTCTGTATACAATGAAATACTCATGATTTTATGATAGATGTTTCAGCTATTTTTTAAAAAAGCAGATTTCTCATACGCCTGCCGAAAAGTTTGATGTCGGAGTTTTATAGCCTGGGTTTATCGCTTGATTGCATTGTTCCAATTTATCGCCATTTTCTTGGTGTCACTATGTGTTGCGTAGCATAATTAAAATTTATTATTCTATTCAACTGAACCAATTGTCTTGTCAATCATTCTTGATAATATCCAAGTAGTTGTATTCACCGAAGGTAGGGACAATTTTTTTCTTCGTAACAGTGAAATGAAATGTTTCAGTGATTTTGTATGTAATGAAATGCTCATGTTATCATGATAGATTTTTCATTGATTGACTTAATTCTCGTAAGCCTGATAATGAGTTTATCACTTTACATGCTTGTATTGTTCTAATTTATCACCATTTCTTTATTGCCACTACGTGGTGCATCGCATATTTAAAATCTATTATTCTATTCAATTGAATTATTTGTTTATTATTAATAAACAAATATCAATATCTATACTTTCATTATTGATAATATCCGAGCAGTTGTATTGACCTTAAGGTAGAGATAAAAAAAATTCTTTTACTCAAATGAAATGTTTTAATAATTTTGTATGATACTAAATAATGAAATACTCATATTTAATAAGTTTTTCATATTTAATAACTTATATTTAATAAGTTTCTCCATGATAGACAGGCTTTTCATGAGCCTGTCAATGAGCGTATTACATGCTTGTATTGTTCAAATTTATCGCGATCTTTAGTGTCTTTACGTATATAGCATAAACAAAATCCCCAATATTTTTTTAATAAAATACATTTTAAGTTAGAAATTCATTTACTAAACACGAATCAATTGTCAGAAGCATAAGCTTGTAATAGTCACAAAGTAATAGAATAAAAAAAAGAAATAAAAGTGTGTTTTTCTTACCGTGATGATGAAAAGAGGGAGGATGTGGGAGGATGGCCATCAACTGAGATTGATGACTTTCTACCAGATTCATCCTCATGATCCTGAAAAAAGATGGAGAAGAAGAAAATTAGTCGAACTTTAGAAGAAGAAAATATGTTATGAGGAAAAAACATTTTTAACATAATGGATATAAAATTATTCAATTTTTTTTTAAACACACGAGATTTTTATTTATTTTTTCATCATAACTTGCTATTATTTTTGATTCTTTGAGTAAATTACGTGGTTGAATATGTTTTTTACTTCTAATAAGATTCTCCGTTGATGTTTTTGAGAGGAATTACTGAATTTGGAATTTATTTTGATGTTCATCATTTTAGTAGTCTTAAATTTTTTTCTAGTTTAAATATAAACTAGAAAAAAATTATAGTCTAAATTATTAATTGAATTATTAATTGAAATTATTAATTGAAATTATTAACTAGAAAAAAATTCTAGTTAAAAATTTGTAGTTCAAACATAAACTAAAATTTTTTTTCTAGGTAAAATAGAAACTAGAAAAAAATATAAACTATTTTTTTCCAGTTTAATATAAATTTTCAATTTTAAAATAATTGCAAAATAAGAGATAATAAGGCGCTTCTGCGTATTGCATTGTAAAAATTCCGGATAAAATTACGGTATTATTTACCGGCGACACATGGATTAAGTATGAGTGCATCATCCGTGAAATTTATTTTACCGTAAAATATTATACAGTAATATTTACAGTGATATTTATTTTAGACTGATTTGGTAAATATTACTCTAAAAATTCAGATTACGGTAATTTTACGGTAATTAATAGATTATGCAGTTAATATTACTGTAAAAATTACGGTCTGTCAGATTGTTTTGTTCTGAAACATGTTCTGGTAAAAGTGAATTTCATGGTAAGAAATGCAGTAACCCTGAGAACTTGAATTTGATTTAAATTTTCCTACAGTGTGTGCTGATTTCTAAAAATTCCAGAAATCTGTTTCAATTTAGTAAATGATAAAGTACAAATCTGTAAACAATACTAAGAAACAGTTTGATGTGAAAGTGTCAGGAATTTGACAAGAATGTGCCTGAGCAGGTAAAATCATTGTAAATATAGTTTTTCAACAAAAGAAAAACCATCGGAATTAATGTACTTTAAAGGAAAACGCGCAGTTTCTGAAAATACATATTTATTAAGAAAGTGGTGAAAACGTGAGCTCTTTTTATATTTTGCGAGTTTCAAAAATCTAAAGTAAATATAAAGTTTGAAAATTACAGATCAGCTATGCAATAAAAATAAAAGATTGGCTCATGCGTTAAATTATAACGAAGTAAGAAGACAAATTGAGTAAATATTTAGGAGAGAAAAATTATCCATCACCAAGAAATTAAGGAGACATGCTTAATTTTTGATAATGTAAGGGAGAAATGTTAGTATTTTTCCCAATATATAACAAAAAGGAAAAATTCGACATATTTCTGCGTCATGTTAGTGATTTTAATTCAAACTTTTAGTACAGAAGCAGTTATATATTCCACTTTTTTTCATTTATTCACTTTTATCTTAGTGTGCTGAAACTTAATATAAGATCAATAATGATTTTAATAATAACAGATCACTCCTATAAATCGATCGAAATTTTTTCTGAAAGGTTTGATAGTATTACTGTTTGAAAAGCTTAAAACTTTAATTAGCCTTAGAGAATATTCAAGTTTCTTTTATTAGTACTTTTAGCGCTGTTTTGAATTTGAAAGATCTCTAAAACTCTGATTTTTTCCTATTCTTGTAGCAAAATAACTCGTCATATATTCTTTTCGAGTTAAAGAGAATTAATAATCGAACAATGAGAATAAAACAAGAAAATAATATATTTAAAAATTATATCTAAATATAATCTAGTAATCTCAAAATAAATGATAAATAAATACTGCGTAACTTTTAGTTCAGTCAGTCATTTAAATTAAAATCGGCCATTCATGCATTTATTAATTTAAAATTTCATTTGAATTATTTCGTTATTTATAGAATAATTTTTAATTATTCTGATTTCTTCATTGATTCTTTTAATTTTAGTTGCTACATTAATTGTTCATCATTTTAAATTTTAATAAATTCATTACTTGTTCGAATTTAAAAGTATTCAATTAAATATTCAAGACATATATTTATTTTTTTTGTTAAAACATTATTCATTAAGTTACGAGTTCTATTTAATAATTTATTTATAAATTTAATTAGATTTTAATTAATAATTTCTCATTCGAATAAATTTCATTTATTATTTATTTATTCATTTAAATTATTTGTTATAATCATTTAAATTCATTTATTTTTTAATCATTAAAGCAATTGTTTAAATTGTTTCATTATTTTAGTTTTTTAATCATTAAAGTTTTAATTTTTTATTTTTGTAGAAAAGCATGAAGCAAATACATAGAATATGGTATAAAGAGTATTTAACTTTATATAAAAAAAAAAATAATAATAATAATAATTAAATAAATATTAAAATTGGTAAGTTTCAAAATGAATAAATTATAATATTTTAAATGGA
Source organism: Parasteatoda tepidariorum (assembly GCF_982258835.1). Classification (NCBI taxonomy): domain Eukaryota; kingdom Metazoa; phylum Arthropoda; class Arachnida; order Araneae; family Theridiidae; genus Parasteatoda; species Parasteatoda tepidariorum. The sequence continues at coordinate 64,061,193 of NC_141762.1, read as the reverse complement.
AATGAGAAAATAGAAAAAAAAATTTATCTCACATAATTTCTTTCACTTAAAGCTTGTAACATTTTGCTATTTTTAGCCACACTTACCCAATAATGGATCAAGCTGAGATTTAATACACGTTCCAAAATGAAATAAAAATTGTTCGTAGTTTTAAAATTAAATGATTTACCATAAGATAAGAAATATTTCGCAATTTAATTTATTTATGAGCCAAAGATTTTTTTTTCAAAATATTACGAACAAAATATATTTAAAGGAAAAAAGATAAGGAAAGCTATGCATACAAAATTTAATTACACTAAACTTATAAAACTAAGTAAACAAATTTATCTCATTTCCTGAGAGCATCGAATCATTAGTTTTATGAGTTTCCATTCTAAAAGTTTAAAAGCTCAAACTCTTCTAATGTTCGAAAATAATGTTTCTCAATGATTCTTTATCTTCCTTTGTTGCCAAAATAACATGTAATTAGCATCAAGGAAAAAAAGTCATGTAGGCTCTGAAGATTCTGAAAATAAGACGTTTCTCAAACTGTTCCATCGTGTTTACTGATTGTATCTATGGTCACGCGTTCATCTTCAGTTCCGAAATGGCATGGTTGCAGTTACGCCAAACAGATGATTAAAGATCGCGTTCGGAAAGAGCAGTTGTGTGGAGATGGGTGGAATATAGCTTGAACGTGACTGCGTTTCTGTTGCTTTCTAAGTGCAAGTAACTCTATAGTTCTAATAGGTTTTATCGTCTGCATGAATCTGGAAAGCGTGAAGATATATATTTGGTTGAAATTGGTGGCAACAATTTGTCACGTCTGACCTCCAAATGGAATGTGGTTTCATGTTTTAATTCATAATAAAAGAATTTAAATGTGATTAAAAATCAACTATTCCATTCCATGCGCTGTTTTAATTTTGGAAAAAGAAGAAAATAAATTCCTTTATGCTGAATAGCGCTTTAAGTAATGTTTTTAGATTGTTTTTGGAGATAGTTTTTTTTGTGATGATTGTTTTTGCCGTTTTTATGTGAACTCAAAAACCAAATTTGTCATAACACTATGACTTAATGACAAGGTTGATTAAAAGTTTATTACAGTGAAATTTGTTATTTATAACAACTTTAATATTAAATAACTGTAAACTTGTCAGAAATGACAAAACTTGCTGTTTTCTAGCAAATATTACAGATGAAAAATTCGAGATTATTTAAGAAGAAAATCATTATTAAAACTAGTTAATATAATGTTTCTCGAAATAATTTAATTATGAGTTTTAGGAAATTCATTGTTTTAATGAACAAAAAAAGAAATTAATATATTTTATGCTGAAATAACTGACTAATTAAAAAAGAATTAACTTACTAATTGAGTGAGAAATAAAAAACATAAATATTCAAAAGTGAATTAATTTAATAAAGCTAATGTAATAACGAAGTAACTCATTATTGCTGACGAATCCTAAACTGGACACTATTGAGTTATAGGCGATACTTTTATTTAAATAATCATAAATAATTATTATAATTATTACTTTTATTTACATAATAAATATATTTAATAATTAATATAATGTAATTTTTTAAAAACTGTTTAAACGCAAGATTGAAATAAAATACGCATAAACTCATATAAAACAATGCTTTGCCTATTATCATGCACAGATAGTCATGGATTTAATGGAATGAATTACGTGATTTTCATAACTTTAAGTAAAATAAGACACTTTTGCTTGATATTTTTAAATTATTCACTTGAGTTCAGTTAAGTAATTTAAATAAATATTTTCATTTCAAAATTATAATTTAATTTCATTATTTAATAATTTAATTTCAAAAATATTTTCATTTATTTCCTTTCTGGATCATCTGTTGTAAAAAGCGGATTCAATTAGAGCATTTTATAAGGAACAAAATGATGCACACAAATTTTATCACTATCTTAAATAAATTTCTTACAATAACTTCTCATAATTATTTTTGGTCACAATCCTTTGCAAGATATTTATTTTTTGTTTTGCATTGAAATAGTTTATTAAACATTTTTTTTCTCCAAGTAGTTATCAATGATAAAGTTTTCGTTAAAAATTTGAATTAATTCAGCTATAATTTCTGAATTTTTTTAAAAAGTTTTCTACTGAATCTAGCTAGTCACTAAATAATAAATATTACTAGACTGACTCTTAATAAGGGATAAATTTCTGTATCAGAATGATTGTTTTAAATTATAAATCATTCTGCTGAACTCATGTCTGAACATATATTAATGAATCAAATTTAAATCAGGTAAGTTACGAAATTTCACAATATTGTTTTGAAAAAAATGTACATAGGTCTTTTTTCAAAACTAACGTCTCAATATTTGGTAATTATCTCTCCATATAGATCAGAAAAGCAAACTCAAATAGAATAAATACGCAGAAAATCCCGGAAGTGGAGCATTTGTCATTTTCCGGTAAATCCATTAAAAGTTCGCAATCAATAGAGGTTCATTTTTCTTCACTGACAGGAAACATTCGCCAACACAAAATAGGGAAACAATTTCTCAGAAGCCGGCTGTGTGAATCAATGCCAAATCATGAAATAAATTGTGTAAAAATTCCCAAAGACAAATTTCACTATCAGACAGCGAATGGAGATACGAAAACATTTTTCTTTATCAAACAATTCGAATGCGGGTAGAATTTATGATTCTGATTCGAATAATATTTTAAGCCTTTGATATATAGTTATTTAAATGAAAAGAGAAGTTTCAAATAACCATTTATGATACAATATAAAAACCATTTTTAAATTTACATTAATTTTATTGCTCAAAAATATCTTTTAGATGAATGTATGAAATAATTTAAGCATTTAGCTTTTCTGAAAGGCGACTTCATTTTGTGAAAATAAAACATTGATTTTAACTTGTATTCTATCTCCAGAGCCTTATTTTTGGAAAGACTTATTTTCGTTAGTTATAATTCTTCTTGTTTCATAACGAAAAAGTTATTTTTCATACTTAACATCAGGTAAAATTTTATAACATAAAATCATTTTTGTCATTTAAAAAAAGGGTGTATACATTAGTACAACATGCTTAATTCTTTTTTACTATAAAAAACGATTAGTAAAAAAAGGTTTAAATAATAGTAGTACACTCAAAGAAATAATACATTCTTTTTTTTTAATTAAAAAAAAAGGGTGTATACATTAGTACAACATGCTTAATACTTTTTAACTATAAAAAACGATTAGTAAAAAAAGGTTTAAAGAATAGTAGTACACTCAAATAAGTAATACATTCTTTTTTTAATAGAAATGTCCTTAAAAAACAGTTCTATAATTTCACCAGAATTTTACTCCCTGTAAGAATTATTTGAGAGTGTTTGCTGTATAATATGAATACCCTGTTTGGTCCACCATACAGTTATTTCTGGTAGTCGAATGTAGAAGATCGGCATATTCGTTGTACGCTCCATGGAGTAAAGAAATCTTCAACAAAAATTAGTTTAAATTTCAACCCATAATGGAATAAATTTTTAAAAAAATACCATTGTTTGGGCTGCAAAAGTTTATTAAATCAAAGCAAATGCTCAATGTGCATTCTTTTTTGCCTAACACGTGTTCAAAACACGATGGAATCCCTTAACTTTAAGACTATGGGATTATCGATCTACTGTAGCAACAGGGCCACTAATATTTTCGCTATGCACTTGACATATTATTAATAAATTAATTTTGCTAAAAACACACATTCTTTCTTCTGCAATGTCATGGGGATGAATAATTAAAAACGTCAGTAATTTTGGCTATCAAATGCTGCTCCAAATAGAAATTGTAAGAAGGTGATAGATTAGGGGCCTCATTTAGAGAGAATATCGTGTTCACCAAAAACGGCATTCTCATTCAGCAAAATTTTCATTCAGCAAAAGTTAATGAAAATTATCGCCAAACCAAGTGACCCCCGATTCTACACCTTAGCCTGTAGAAATCATTTTTTGTACATGAAAAACGCCATCTTTTTGTCTAAATTAAGACAATTTTTTAAACTTTACTAATTTTTTAAAGTGCATTTAGTTTCCTCATGTTTCATGCAGTGCGAATAACAAGTTTCATCCACATCTGTCAAACAAAGCTGTCTCTAGATGAGTCCAAACAAGGTACAATAAAATATAATCACTCTGTGTTTTGTTCGATTGTGATTATTTTGCAATAATGACAGAGATCGTGAATCTGAACAATGTATTCGATGCTTATATCGGACTGAATGTTTAAAATTCAGTTTTAGCAGTATTCAGCCGTGCTATAAAATATAAATACTAGCATTACTATAAGTAGTAGTATTATAAATAGTATCCAGTTCTATTTTAAGTATCATTTACGCCCGCACTGTCGAAAATGAATACTCAAATATCACAAAGGTTTCTTCGTTTTTGAAAAAACCATTTCCTGATATATGTCCCTAGTAAATATTTCGTCAAAGAGGCGAAATTACTTTCGTCACTTCTTCAAGGAAACGAATTTCGTCAAAATTTAAAAAGAAAAAATATTTTGTCATCTATTTTTTGAAAAAAAAAAAACTCGCAGTGCCATATGTATCTAACATTCTGAGTAATATCTTTATCGTGAGCACCATATAAGTAGATTTATGGTGCCCTAACAACATGAGAAGGATAGATAAAACAGAGAGATAAATTACAGTCATGTCCAAAGCGGGATTCGAACCCCGGGTCTTCCCGGGTTGAGACCACCATACATTCCGGTCGACTTATTTCATAACTTTATTTTCGATAGTCTAGTCTTTTTTCCAGTTTCGTAAATTTAGTTAGTTATCTCCCACAATGCATTACGATAAGGTTCCGAATTGAGGAAACATTTTCGTCATAGATTTTAAAGTTCGTGTTTTATCACAAATCACATGATTTCGTGACGAATTAATACTCAAAATTAACGAAATACAGCTCGAAAAATGCTGAATCCTCAATAGTGAGAGTTTTATTTATGAGAATGAGTATTAAAAGGAAACAAATAAATTATAATTTTTTGCGCAAAATAGATAAAAAATTTAATTACAGTAAGGTAAATACTAGACTATTCTAATAAAAAAAAATATCACGATTCCCTCATATTTTATATTGGCTATGAAAAAAACAGTACTTATTATTCAAAATTTCAACTCCTTCAAAACATCAGCGGAAAACTGCGTTCCCCTCATATGAATATTCTAAACTAAATGGGTGTGACTTTTACTCGTAAAAAGAGAGATATTGATCTGAAAATGCGAACATTTAGTTGAAAAATCGGTTTCCTGATATTTAACCGCAGAGTCTTCAATTTGCTGTTATGGTGAACTTGTTTAACCATTATCGATCGCTTCATGGTTATTATCAACGAACGTTTAGTGAAACAAGTTTTAAATAGACTAGAGGCCTGTCAGCGCTGAAGAATTATAACTTTATTACATTATTTTTTTTTCGAAATATAGATTACGTTATTTAATTATAATTAATTTTATTATAACTCATTAGAGAAAAATAATCGCATATTTTAAGTACTATATTGATATTTAATACTGTTTCTTAACATCTGAGGAAAAAAGCAGTTGACAATAAATTCAGAAACGAATGATAACTGCGTTGAATCATTATAGCAGAATCATAGCAGATTTAAAACATTGCTTTTGACTAACTTTTAAAACCCTGCTTATGTAATTACTAACTTCTTGTTAAGGTTAACTCGGAATCTATATCACCAGATGAAATAGCGTTTTTTTTAATGAATAAAATGTACTTTCATAACGGTTGTGAATTTAAAACAGTTATTTCTCAACAAAAACACAATAATAACAAACAAAGAACAACATAATAAAGAACAATAGCTGAAAACAATTTTGTTGCAACTATTCACCTAGCTCTTAGAATTTTAAATAGTTTGCAACTATATAATCATTCTGAACTAGTTAATCAGAAATTGAGTAAATTTTGATACATCCTTCTCAGTAAAAGGATATGTATCAAAAAATGAATGTATAATTAAATCAGAGAATCAGAGTATTATCAATTGAGAGAATCAGTGAATCACGATACTAGTGAATGATAGGATTAGTGAATCAATTTATATGTAAAGCGTTTACAAATCTGTAATTTGTGATCCTACAGTCAATGATCTTCACCTTTAATGTCACTTTCTTTACAGTGCTAAAATTGCAGATTCAAGTTACGGTATAAAGTACCGTCACTTTGAGTGTAACTACCGAAAATAGTGGACCGTAATTCTTACAGTAATATTTATTAAATTAGAGTGATTCAGTGATTTTATGCTAATTATAACTGTAAAAACTACAAATTTTCAGGGTTTTTTTTATTCCGTAATACCTTCCAGTAAAAATGAATTTTACGGTAATAAGTAATAAGTATCTACACCATGATCGTCGGTATTTTTTTACAAAGTATTTAATCACACAAATGCACATTTGTTCAAAAAAGGAAAATAGTTCAAGTAATTTTTTAAAACATCTTTTGCTCGAACACGTAATTATCTTAGAAACATTTTGAAAAATACAGAATATTCCGTTGTCAGTATATCTGAGGAAGAAGAGCCTTATTCTGAATTTTTAAAAAATCCTTCTTTTTCTCTTTCAATCTTCTTATATAAAAATTCTCTATTGTTTACTTTACCCGGGTAACTTTTCCTTTTAAGTCATATCACATGTAGACTCTTTTTACCCTGCAAGAAACTACAAGCGCGTTATATCGAGGTAGCTTTTTCGCTCTGTGTGACATATTCTGCGCCTCTAGGTTTTGAAGAGAATAAACAAAAAGTTGAAGCGAAAGTAATAAGAAAAAAAAAACTTTCTTGTTCGATCAATCTGGCAGCAGGAGGGAAAATTGACATGCCGTGAAATTCGCTCCTTGTGATATAGAAAAAGAAATTGAAAACGTAAAACAAAATAGAAAAAAAAAACACAAATCTGAAAGGCTTCTTTGGCGCGATTTTATTGGCTTCATTTCTCCACTGTAAGACGTAAAACTTTGCAGAAGTAGAGATTCCTTTCCTTCCATGAACGATTTTTCGACGTTTTATTTAGGTAACCTGAAAAACATAGTACTACTTTTACTACTTGTTTATTTTACGATCAGAATTCTTAAGATTGAACTGTATTCCTTTAAATTTTATGTAGTTTAAAAAATATTTACCATACAAGTATTAAATTGGAACAAAACAGGAGAGGCTATTTCATTTTTAAGTCAAATTTTCTGCTCCTTCTAGCTCAACTATGGCTTCTTCAACTATATGTTATCGATATGTTTTTAAATGTTACTGATATTTTCTTCTGAATTCTTATGGCTTGATTTTCAAAAATACTTTAATTAGCGAGGTAGCTGTGCTCAGTCGAAAAACTTAGATTTTTCAAATGGGTACTTGCAAGTAACATCATTGTAGGCAAATATCGGCATTTGCTCATTCAGAAACCAATCAGGTTCGACACACGCGTGATGTCACTTACGGGTATCCAATTAAATCTGATTTAAATCACGTGGTTTGACATAATCACTTCATTTCCTCTCGAGTTGCAATAACTAAATTGTAAACAAATTTTATTGCTTTTTTTCACAAATAAAATCTTTGCACACATACAGATCTCTTAAACTATTAAGTGTTAACATCGGTTTTAGACATAGACAGTTTAGCGTGCAATAACTTATGAAAAAAATTAGGTACTGAAAATTGTTTTATTTACAAGTAAAATAGTTTGCTTTATTTCATACAAGTATATATTAATCATTTAAGACTATTCCTTTTATACGCTACTTCTTCTAGATTACTGCAGCATAATGTGTTCTAAAATAAGAATGTTTGTGTATGTCCATTGAAAAAAAATGGCTAACTTTGATACAAGCTGGAATTTAAACTTCTTTACATACAGCTATGAATTTAAAACTTAAACTTTTTATTACTTACTTTTTTACAGTTATCAATATAATCAAACCTTTGCAATTTAAAGTGCTATAAAAACAATAAAGTTGCTAATTTCTAAAAAAAAACGCTTCCTTAAATGCAACCAAATCTCTATCTATCCTATTTGTTGCATAAAAATAAAAGTAATGAATTTGCAGAAATAATAATAAATACTTCTTTGCAGTTGGTGGTTGTAAGCAATCTTTTCTAACAATAAGATAGCAGTAATAAACAATAAGATTACAGAAATTTTCATTCGTCGAGACAAATATTTACATCGTATACTAATTTTGGCAATGACTTTGTGCGTTTCTTTTGAATTGTATTACACTAATTCGTTTAAAGTAAACATACATTTCAAAAAATCTAACTTTAACCGCAAAATTTAGAATTAGTTTTTTATTCCACGACATTTTTGTTACACTTACTCCAAGTTTATAAAATTTGTCAAATGTATTCATTAATTTAAAGAACATTTTTATTCATTTTTTAATCACTTTCACGCCGGAAACATTATATCGATTAACAATTTCTACCTCTAAATTATCTCATTTAATAACCGCCGAGCGATCGATAACGCTTAAAAATCGCAAGATTGTTATAATTTACACCGTTACACTGCATCCCCCAGGCAGCGGGAAACTAATTTTCCGTCTAACTGCTTGTATTTTTAGATCAGTATCGGTTATTGTATGCAACGTAAGTCACACCCATACAGTTTAGAATATCCACATTTTCTGAAAGCAGGTATTAAACGCCCTTTCCAAACTATTCCGTCCTTTCTTAACGCCGTCCTCATATTTCCCAGTGGACATTGCGGTGCACTGCAACATTATTATAATAACTCCTTTGTGCTTATCATTTCACTAGATGATGGTTTATTTAATTGAAATATGATGGATTTGACATGATAAAAAGAAGTATTAGCGTTTTTCTCTCGAATCAGTTTTTTTTTAAAAATAATAATCATGAGTAATCAAGTTCCAGAAATCTTAATATTCATCATAAAAGTTGAAAATGTCACTATAATTAATAACAACAACGTAAAATCATAATTTGAAAAATAACGCAGTAATTTTTTTTTACCTCAATTATTATTTTGAAGTTTCAATTTATACTAATAAGTAATCACTTACTATAGTACTTCATTGTAACTAATAGTGTAGAAGTATGCTACATGCACCTTCAATCAATATACGCTGACGTAAAAAAGTATGACATTTTAAAGCTTAACAAATTTAGCATAAGGCCTATTAAAGCTTACAAAATGAGGTTAACTATAATATTTTATCTGTATATACCCCTAAATGTCAGAAAATATGGAAATGAAATAAACTAATGGACAATTTATTAACTTATGTAAAAACACTCAATTTTCTTTTATTTCCTCAATTTAAATAATCTCACAAAATATTGTTTTAATATTTTTTACATTACATACAACACACACTTTCAAATCCAGAATAAAGCACTAGAAGGGGATAAAGCACTCGTTTCTAACATGGACACCACAGGTTCGTATCACGGTGATGTCAGCAGATGCATATCGAGTTTTTAAATTTCCATTGAAACAAGTGTTCAGACAATATATGAATTATATTGTAAATACAGATCAATAGTTAGATTCTCATGTCCGTAGCAATAATCATGAGTATTATTTTTTTCTTCGCATTCTATCTTAATGTAGAGTATATGAGAGATATTTTCAATCGAAGAGTCATCGGCAAAGGCTATTCTATCAAGAAAAGTGACACTCGAGTTTCCTTCCCTTTTAAATCAAATTCAAATCTGCATGTTCTCAGAATCGTGCATTACCTTCCTCGTTTCCCTCGCCTTCAAAATCAAATTCTAACCAGCATGTTCACAAAATTGTGCATTACCTTCCTCGTTTCTCTCGCCTTCAAAATCAAATTCAAACTTGCATGTTCTCAAAATTGAGCATTACCTTACTTTTATCACAGTCAAAGCCAAAAATGACGCCACAAAGTGTGCCAAAACATATTTCACAGACTGGCCTGTTTGTATGGTAGTCAGGAGGCTGACCCCATGGATGAAAGGTCCCGGGCTCAAATCCCTGTCAGCGTGCTATCCTTTCTTTGGTAAAGATCCAATTAATATGGTGCCACCTGAAAGAGTGGTCAAGACATCTGCCTTCCGATGCCAAATTACGAATGTCAATATATGGGAGGGCATTAAAAAATATTATACATTTAAGTGGTTTTTTCCTTTCAAAACTGAGAAATTCAATTATGTCATTAACGTTTTTCTACGAATTTAAAATTCGAAAAACCTAACATAAATATTCTCTTGAAAATGTGACTATACGTTTAAACTACCATTATGCTTAGCCTTATATTAAGAGAGATATTAACAAAATAATTAGAAAAACCAAGTTAATTATGCATACTCGTATCTATGAATGAATCCAAACTCGGACTTGAAGGAAAAGCTTGGTGTTGATAGTGCGCCTCATTCATCACGTGGTCTGGAATGCGAAACTGAACAAAACATGACGATATGGATTTACCTGACGTCATGAAGAGTTGGAACAGCTTACAAAACTAGATATGATTTGATTGATGATGTGGTAAAATGGTTGCTGGAACTTCTACCCACTGACTTGCGGAAGTGATGGAAAGAAAGGGAATTATGTTGATATCAAGCAATAAAAGCTTGTAATTTTGCTTAGCAAAAGAAATTTAGTTTTGTTTTATAAAAAAATAAACATCGTCATGTTTGAAAAAGAAATAAACTTTAAGTTTTTAGAGTATACGTAACTATAAAAGCAAAACTCCAATTTTTTTTAAATACAACTAACAAAAAGATATTTTAAAATCTTATCAGACATTTTATATTATGCAGTAGGGTATTTAATAAGAAAAGTGAGCTATTCAGTTTTTTATATATACATAAATTATATAATTATAGTTTTGCTATATGAAACATTAAAAAGGCGAAGATTCAAACAGAAATACTCGTAATACAGTGTACTTCTTGATTACGTTTTTTGAATATTATATATGCAACCTGATTCAGGTGATCAAAAATTTCTTGTTTTCATGTATATATATTTAATACTTGAAAGATTTGCTCAAAATTCTTTATTTCCCTTTTCTCGTACTTTATGAATCAAAAGATATATGACCATTAATGACTTTTGAACAAAAAAAAATTAGAAGTTGTTTTTTATTCGAAAATAAGCGAATGAAAAGGATAATGTTCAGAGAAGCAGTGTTTCATAATGACGTAACAACCACCTTTAAATTAATAAAATGGTAGTTTAAGACGGTAATAATCCTTTGACGCATATGGGTACAAAACTTCAAATAAGTACACATATGAAAAAATGTTATTTGGAAGTTAGCCGTGTTTGACAGATTTTACTTTTAACACAGAAAAAAACATTGGTGTTGCTTGCTGTATTTCATAAAAATAAATCATTAAAAATGTAAGATATAATATTTTTCTCTTATTTTGAGCTAAATTAATGCAAAACAATGAAACAAAGTATTAAAAATATGTTTAATAAAAATTCTGCCTAAAAGGGTTAAACAAAATTCCAAGAAAATAAGCAAATCTGCGATAAAGAAAACCTACGATAGACAATAGGCAAAATTCGAAAATATCAAAGATAATAATGTAAAACTCGTTTCTTCATAAATCTGTTTTAAGAGAATGTTTTCCATGTAAAATATTTCAAAGTAAGAATTTCTTTTACATTAATAATCATTAATAAACATTTCAGCTATGCTGCAAGTTTTACAACAATTGCATATTTTTCAGAGATTTAACAAAAACAGAATATAATTTATAATTCAGATTAACATAATCAAATATATAATTCAATTTCTTTAATGCAGAGTAACAATGGCAAAATTAAGATGAACGATTTATGTTTACTCCATATGCAACGATGTCAAAGATATTATATATGAATTATATGTTCCCCCCAAACAAGAACATAAAATTTCTTTTAAAAAATAAACAAAGTGGCATATTTTCGAAATTTCTTTTTATTTAGGAAAATACGAAGCAAATACTATTCCTAAAATACAAAATAATGACATCATATCATAAACGGATAAAAAAACACCATTTTTCTCTTATGCCATAAAAGCCGAAGAAGTTTGTCTCGTTATATTTTACGAGTTTCATCCAAAAATGCTTTTTTTCCCCCTATAAAATCTATAGGTACTAAACCATGCAAAAGGTATCAATACAGGTATTTCAAAGAAAAAAAACCTAGCTTGTTAAACATTTTTCGCAGATTCTAAAATGTTTTATATCGTTTTATGGGTCGGATTGGAGTCAATTTTTTATTCTTTAAATCCTCTTTAGGGTTCGAGATCGAAAAGAGGTTTTTCAAACAGAAGAAAATAGCCAGTATATCACTTGCTGTCAAAAAGTTTCTACACGGTTTTCTACAAAATGCTGCAGAAATATCACAAGATATTTCCTTTTTTTTCAAAAGAAATGTACATCATGAGTTAGGAAAATATTCTTTTTTCCTCGTATACGTTCTTTTTTGAGAACGTGGGATGTTTTTGTTTCGTTATTTCTTTATATTAGCAAATTCAGAACTGTGTATTGAATGCCGAATAGTTCTGAACAGGTATCATTTTTCGTTAAATCGAAGTTTTACTACATTACCTAATACACTGTTAAAATTTCCTTTCTAAAATTATGGTAAAATAACTGGCAGCTATCTATCCATCCAATTAACCGTAAAGTTTAAGGTAAGGAACATTTTTTCCTTTATGGTTTTGAAGCCATTTACAAAAAGTATGGTTATAAAACGACGAATACAAAACTATACTGTTTTTTAACCATTTACTACTAGCATTTTTCAAAAACGTACAAAATTTTTTTTAATTATTTAACTAGACATAGGAGCTTGGCTTTTCGTGAGGTAATGGGCATTGGAGAGTGCCGGACACTGGAAATTCTTCATGTGTTGAAGGGAATGGAGGAAATATTGTGATGTCAACACTAGGACTCGAACTCCAGTTCTGCCTGTCATGAGAATGACGCATAAGCCCTCTCGGCTATGATATGTCCGTAGTTGCAAAGAACTAAGTAGCTTCATTTGGTGGTTCTAGTTGGTGCGATAAAATTCGGGTTGTTTAACCGTATTAGGTGAAAACAGTTAATAAACAATTTTTCTCAAACTTAACAGTTTGATTATCATTTTATTTATGGTTACTTGACTGCTTTGATTAAATATGGTAAAGTAACCATTCAATAAATAGTTATTTATCCATTTTTTCAGAGAAATTTCTAACAGTGTACTATAATTGCATTAATTTAGCAATAATGGTTTGTTTAATTTTTTAATGTTGGTATGATTGTTCACTTTTTTCACACAACTCTATTGATCGTCCAGATATGGAGCAACAACGGATTTTGAAAATTCCTAAAGTCAAGCACATTTGTTGTGTTTTCAGAATGTTTTTAATCCTCCGTCTTTGGAATGTCTTACAATTTTGGTCTTACTATTTTGAAAAACTTAAAAAAATTATTTTGTTGTGTTTTGCGTGTGCTTGCTTGTACTTCAGTACTTTCTGTAATAGCTTTAATAAAAGCTCTAGGTTCAAAAATATACATTAGATGGAAGGCCCTGCTCCTGGGTCACAGGATGGGTGCTGCTATATTGCTGTCTGCTTGTTTTAGCCACATCATTTTTAGTCAGTAGGTACTGGCGCCCTGTAGCTTTGGGCTCGGTTTTACAATGTTCACATGTTGCCTTTGCTGAACAACTTAATTGCGGTGCCCAAAGTCATACGTGACTCAAGGCCTTGTGCTAATGAGCTTTGAATCGCACTGATCTTTTGGGTGGAGTAGCGGTGCGACGGGTTTCCAAAATTTTCAAAATGGGCCTACTTTCTCGGAGTGATACACCAAGTGTTTGCCTTACGCTATTCCTTTTTTTTTTGTTGCTTATATTGTTTGATATCATGAACAATAACTATATTTATATTTCAGCCGTGACTCTAAAGATAGAACATTCACTTCCCGATGAGGTGACCCGGGTTCGAATTCCAGCAGTTGCTGGTTGATGCGAATTCTGCTAATGGATCGCACCACATAAAATATAAGTGATTGACAGATCATGGGTGGGTTAGAATCCTCTTGTTAGATAAAAAACACCAAAATATACTTTTTCACTACCTAACCTATCAAATTTATGACATTGATATAAAAACCTATAAGTAGCATATATTATTCCCGATATTCCTTACACTAATAATCCTTTGTAATCATATCTGATATTAATTATTTTTTTTTTTTATTTTTGTTTTTATAATTAAAAAGGAACTTAGTGATTACAGGAAAAGCTATCGAATATAAATATAAATTATTTTTAACAAGTAATCTTCAGGAGAAAATTAAGAGGAACTGTGTGTCAATAAACCAGTGTTTTAGAAACTGTAATGCATTCTTAAATATTTTATATATTTAATAAAACGTTTGAAATTCCAATCTAATTTAAAAAGTATTCTAAGAGAGTATGTCTACTGTACTGAAAAATGTTGAGGTTTGCATTTTTGTTTTCTATAAACTTTGATGAACTCTTAAAAAAAGTGAAACTCTAATTGTAAGATTTGTGTTCTTAAATATCCTAGAAATGCAATTGTTTTAAGTCATCGTCAATATGTGCATTAAATATTGCATATAAAAAACAACTAAAAGCTTTAGAACTTTTATTTTATGAGTTTTAGTTTCAAACTTTATTTTGAGTAACCATACGATCATTAAAAAGAAATTAATATTTCTGTAAATTAGTTTTGATCACTTTCCGAATTAGACATTTAATTTTGTACCAAATTTGATTTTGTTGGCTGTAGAAACTTAGAAGTAAGCTATAATTTTTTACATCATAAAATTAGTTAATTATAATTTATTTTAAATTCTAGATTATATAATTTAACAATTTATCAGTAATTATCATACTTTATTAAATGTGCATAATTATATAAATCTCTTATTAATCTAATACAGATTACCGATTTTTTACATAATTCCACAACGCATAATCTAAAAATATTATAAACTTTTCAATTTCCTTATAATTTTCTAAATTATATAAAAACTGCATATTCTCATTAAGCAGGCGTATAAGCTAGAAAGATCTGCAGCAAATGCCTTAGATTTATAATAGTAATCCATACACTAATCACGTGTACCAGTAACTTACAGGCAATCACCATCAAAACTATCACCAAGAAAAAAATTAGGCATTAAATCAGTTTTTATTAAGTTTCAACAACCTATATTACAAAAAAAATCTTAACGAGACAGTGAATATACTGCCACTTTATTCCATAAAGTGCCATAAAGGTTATGAAACGTTCGACGAGTTGGAAAAATCATTCGCCCGTAAAATTGCAGACTTCTCTCTAACATGAGTTTTATTTTTGGGATTAAAGTTTTGTGGCCTTAATGATTCTCGTGGGTATTCCTTTTTATTCTTGACATAGTCACTTTTTACCCTCTTGCCCTAAATAACGTTGTACATAGCTAATGTATTTGACAATAAATCTTAAACGCAAAAAAAAAAAAAATTGAAATTTGTTTGCTATTTTTACAAAAAGTATTGCTCAAAATTAGCAAATACAATCTCAGAAAATTGATTTAGTGTTAAATCATAACACTGTTGCTTTGAATCATCATATGGTGCAAATTTGCAACAACCTTAATGTCTCAAATTGAGCAATGCTTTTATTTAAGTGAAACCATAGTACCATATTTATTTTATTTTATTCACTGAAAAAAAGTATTATTTTATTAATTTTGGTTCTATTACCCAGAATTATGAATTTATTATCAGAAAAGTTATTACCATACAACACGTTAAGTTTTCCAGGGGGTTTTTTTCTTATATTAACCGACACTGAACACTCGGCTTTTTTTTTTAAGTTTACAACTATCAATGCTTAACTCTTGAGCTTTGTTATTTGGAACTAGAAGACAGGAGAGTTCCTGGATCAAGCATTGGGGCAATGCTATCCTTCGTGGAGGACTTTATGATTGATCTAACCAGCACTTGCGTTATACGGAAAAGAAAATCACAGAATTTCCCAGTTACCCCAACGGTAAGGAAACACTTACCCATGATCCATCTACCACTTAAAAAATTTAGCTTCAGCACCGTGGGGGGTGCAAGCCTGGAATTGAATTTGTATCGACCAGCTGTAGCTGGGATTCAAATTTTTGTCTCCTCATTTTGAGGTGAGCACACTATGCATGACTCTACAGTACAGTGTGACAATTTTGAGGAATATGATTACATGATTTAACTTAGTACCATATAATTATAGTGTTGCAGCAGAGATTGAGGAATATTATGGTTTAATATCCTCTGAAATTTCTAGCAAAATTGCAGCTTTTTATGAATAACTAGTAAAAAGCACAAATACTTCAACACACCCACGATCAAATAACTAATCTTGACATCGATAGGAAGACAGCCACTACTCTCATCAGACTAAGAACAAAACATCATAAAAACATGATAATTTCTACAGATAAGACTAGAAAATATCAAAACTGTGGCAATTGTCTTAATGTGGAACTGACACCATATCATGTTTTTAACTGCCCTGCAGTCGCTGCAGGCCTTCACCTCTTAAACTACCCCACAGAAGAGGATTTGTATTCTTTTAATGCCATAGAAATAACAAAAACTATTCAAGCACACCATGAAATATGATTCTATAGAGGATACGACACCAACCAACCAACTTCAACACAGAGACGAATTTTTACTTAGTAACTCATTAATTGCTTTTTCTAAACTCTGAAAATTTGCTTTTTTACAGATAGCTTCTTATATAAAAGTATCCATTAACTTATGTCTTAAAGTAGAATATTTGACTTCTTCTATCGTAAATACGACTCATATATATATTTAAAACTCGTATAATCGTATAAGTACTCAAATTCAGGACATGAGAAATTTATTGTCAAAAAATTAGGAATAAATGAACCAACATTATATCGTTTTTTCATTGTTAAAAAATTAATTACGCCAAGACTAAAATGATACTTTTTAATTATTATTTTAAGTACCATCTATTTATTTTATAGACAGCTTTTATTGTGAACCAAAGTGTAGATGATATATTGACCCTTTAACATAGTGTTTTTAACTTTCTAAATCAAGAATTACTTTTAAAATATGCATATTTAATGCTTACATTGTTCTGTATTACATTGTAATCTGTAAATTTCAAACCATGTAGGATTAATGAATTGAAAAATACACACTATGGAGTAATTTATTAAAATGATTATCTATGCATATACCCTGCTCAAAAAATAGAGGATGCTCATGGATTTGACTTAATTATGCAAATATTTCTTCCAATAACAAAGACAAAACAAAACATCCATTATCTAATGTATAACAGATAACAGAAGAAGAAAATTTCATGCGCAAATCAACGTGCACGATATCAGAAACCAAAAAAGGGATATAAGTGCAGAAAGCTTGTTTCCGCAGAAGCTGTTGTTTTTCGTTATCTTAGTGGGGAAGTTCTGTCTTTTAGCTTTTTTCTTTTTGCTTTTAGTTTTCTAGCCTTTGACTTTTAGCTTTACCTTTTGACTTTTATTTTGAGAAAAGATTACTTGAAAATGTCACGAAAATGCGATACACCAGAATTCATGTCTTGGCGTATTATGGGGGAACTGGAATAGTATACCAGAAAATGTCACGAAAATGCGATCCACCAGAATTCGTGTCTTGGCGTATTATCGGGGAACTGGAATCCTTGGAGACAAAAACAAGTGTAGAAGAGACTGTTGGAGAGGCAATAAGTGTCATGGCTAGACTGTGGAATCAATTCCGTGAAACAGGGCATGTTCGACGTCGGCCAGGATAAGGTTACCCGCGATAGACTACAACAAATAATTACCGATATGTCCCATTAACAGCTAGTTGAGACAGAACAACTAAGGCTACGCTAATTCAAATGCAATTTCTTTTGGCACCAGAACGGAAGGTCTAAAACCAAACAGTCCAAAGTAGGCTGCATAATGGTGGTCTGTAAGCGCGTAGGCCAATGGTGTGTGTTCTGTTGACAGCCAGCCATCGTGTGGCCAGAACAAAGTAGGCTGCTGAACATCGAGATTCAAGCGCTGTTTGCTGACGAGTTTGTATTTAGTTGAGAGTTTGGCACCAGACGAGTGGCCCTTTTTCGGCCTTAACCTTAGATTTGCTTTAAGCCTAAGGCATTTAAACTGTGGCTCCTTTTTCCTTGGAGAAAGATCTTCAAAAAGTCAAGTTAATATCTACGCAAACCACGTAAGTAAGTGTAGCAACTGAAATTAAAATTTTAATATACGTCTTAAGCAGCTCTATTAAAAATAACGGTATAACATTATTAAACCTAAACCAAAAAATTTTCAATTTAAATTCATTTTTAATATCAATTGCGAAATTTTTAAAGTACTGATAGAAATGAAGCAAATATTTCGAGAGCATATCAGAAACGATCTTGTTTGAGACTGTATCCACTATAAAAAAGATAAAGAAGAGGATAAAAAAATGTCTAATACGTAAAAGGATAAATTATGCTTTCATCTATCAGAGTTCCCACGTGAAATAGGAGCTTCTTGTTCTATATCAATTTTACAGTTCATTTTTCTTCTCCATTCCTTAGGGAAACAATTGAACTTCCCAAGTATATCATATTTTAACTTAGAGCAGAAAAATTCGATTGGAAAGGAAATGTTTTTAGTAGTTTATAATACTGAAGAACAAACTATAATTTAAAAATGAAGCTATTTTTTGGCAAATCCCTTCGAATCAAATACAAAGAAACAAAACAAACAAATATTTTTACAAAGAAAACAAAAATTCTTTATGAAAAAGCAGAAAAAAATTTCTTTTATAACAGGCATTTTAATTACGGTTTATTTGAAAAGATTGTATATTACAAAAAATAATCTTACTCTATTCTTATATCATTATAGAAGATATTTTTTGCTCCACTGAGAAAAAGAAAGTATTCTCAAAACTATCTGAATGTGGTAAAATTTACCTTTTTCTGGCTCCAAAAAGGTTGACAATTTTTACCGAAGCACTTTTGGAATGATTTTGGTAATGATTTGAGCCATTAAAATAAGGCTTTTACTATGTGGCAATATTTGGCAAATGTGGTAAGCTTTGGTAATTTTATCGTGAAAGTACGACATAAAAATTTTTTTTCGGTAAAATATAGTTTTCAGTTTTGCATTTTTTACTAAATCTGTCGTAATAAGAGCTATAAATTTGAAAACCATGGTCAACCGTTACAATGGGAACGGAAAAATTATCAAATGAATGCTGTAAATATCATATATTTTGGTTTTTATTACCAGAATTATGGGGGCTCTCTTCAACCAGAAGTGCCACAACGGTAATTTTACCATATATTTTTTTCTACGTGTTAAACTATGTGTCTCTTTTCTGCGTGTAAAATTGGTTGTAATTAAATTAGTTTGGTAAATAATTTTTTTTCAAATTTCAAAAATTTAGCAAAACTCAATGTATTTAATGCTATGGAAACCTTACTCTATAAAACTAACAGGTGTAGTAGACATTAGCGACAATATAAATTACTTACTACCTCCATGATATTTCATCCCATTTTTAATTAAACATTAAATGTTAATAATTTTCTCAATATTCCATATACATGTGGTTATAATTTTTTGTTGATATATTTCATTCTAATCTGCTCATGAGTACTTTATATTGTAACAGAGTTTTTAGCTATTTATTATCAAACAGAGTCAAAAATCAATAATATAATAATGAAATAATTCATTATCTAAACAAATATAGTGATACAAAGTAGATCGAAAGGGGAAAAATTTATCCGACGTTAGCTTTTAAGATGATGTAAAGAAAACCTGCTAAAGCAGTGGAAGACGTAGATTCTACACACAACACCGAACGTTGTGCTACGATGAAATAAATAACACTAAATTGAAATATCTGAAAGAAAGTCTTTTTAGGGATATGAACAGGGAAAAAAACAGTACAAGAAACTATTTTATTTACTTTTGAGGAATAACGTAATTTAATAGAGATTCTTGTTTTTATCTTTATGTATTTACAGAAATTTTTTACAGTGTATTTTTCGTTCGGCACAATATCGGTCGAAGAATACGTCGAAGGACTTATTATTAGTGTTAGAATGTCGGTTTCAGGTGCCTTAAAAGCTTTAGCACTTATAACACGAGGAATCGAAACCCGGCTGATAGACGAAGACTGTAGACACCACACCGAATAACTTACTTACTTACTTATCCTCTACGTGCCTTTGGGCACTTAAGGCCTCCAGCATATCCCTCCAACGCCTCCTGTCTCTAGCAATAGATCTTGCTTTCTCCCAGCCAGATATTCTACATTCTTTTAATTCGCCCAAAAACATGCGCTGGATGGTAAGTCTGGGTCTTCCTCTTGTTCTTTTACCATCAGGGGCCCATTTAAGCGCAACAGATGTAATTTTTACTTTGGGCATTCTAAGGATATGTCCGAGCCAGCTCCATCTTCGTTTTTTAATTTCATCTTCTATTGTTCTTATTTTAGCTTTCTTTAATAGATTTTGATTTGATACTTTGTAAGGGCAGAAAATTTTAAAAATAAATATTAAACATTTGTTTTGAAAGGTTTCTAATTTTTGTATTTTGATCTTAGTCTGTTTCCAGGTTTCTGCGCCATATAATAGTACTGCTCTAACAATAGCTTGGTAAACAATTATTTTTGTCTTTATTTCAATATGTGACTCTCTCCAAAACCTATGTTATCCCTTAAAACATGTTCTTGCTTTGATTATTCTCTGTCTAATATATTCACTACTTCTACCTTTTTTATCTACAATAGAACCTAAATAGCTAAATGACTCTATCTCATCTATTTCGTGATTTTCGATTTTAATTTTGTCATTTTTCTTTTGATTTATTCTCATACTTTAGTTTTCTTCTTGTTTATGAATAAACCTACACTATTTGAATATTCACCGAATAAACTACTACGTATTGCCTACGAAATAAATAACACTTAATTGAAATATCTGAAGGAAAACTCTTTCAGGGAAATAAACAGGGAAAAAACAGAACAGAAACTAGATTATATGTTTCTGATCAAAAACTTATTTAATAGAGATTCTTGCTAAACTTTCTGTATCTGTACAGAAATATTTTAGCATGTGTTTTCCCTTTTTCTGAAAATCGGCGGAAAGATACACGAGATGTTTATTTAGTGGTAGTGTTAAAATATCGGTTCGAGGCGGTTTAATATTTTCACATGATTTAATTATCTAAGCTGTACCTTTAAAGTTAAGAGTATAATGTGTTAATTATAACTGGATTTAGTTTAAGCAGTAAGTTTTGCTGGAATGAAATCTGGTAAAAACAGTACCATGCAGAACTCTTACATATGCAGAATTTCAAATAAACAAAATGGCACGATAATTTTATCGATGAATAATGGCGTACACAAGTGCGCCATACGCCTCTTTTACACTCATGAACTTGCCAAAATATTTCTAATGAGTGAGCTAAAGCACTAAGCCTCCATTGTGAAGGAATCTCCATTGCTAAATTTTACAAACGCACTCGAGAACTGCTGCAGAAACTTTATCAACCAGATTCAAAAGGGAAACTGCCTTTGATGCCCAAAGTTCCTCGTAATGTAAATTCAAATTTCGTATTCGAAATGTCCATACGTTTTGGCATCGAGATATTCTTTTATACGACTTGTAAATATACGATTGATCATTTCAATAAATTGCTTCTTAACTACGGAATATTTCATCAAAGAACACTTTTAAATATATAAATTATGAAATAAAATGCATTAAAAATGAGGAACAACTTACAATTTCTAAGATATCAAGTTTTAAAAAATACATATATTGAAAATTTTATTTATCCACAAATATTCAACAGACTCCGTTCAAATTTCGCGCTTTGCAATGCATATTAAATATTTATCAAAATTATTTTTTTGCATGGAATTGTATTTTGATAAGCGAATTTTATAATTGTGTGCGAAAATGTTTCGATTTGCTTAATAAGTTTTTCGAGATGTGATGAAATACGCAAAAAGTAAAATTAACATTAAGGGGTATAAACTTGTGACTGTACTCCTGACCAAACTATTTTGACCAAGTGCCCTAGATTGGGCAACCTCCATATTTTGAGAGTCAGAAAGCCGAGTCCGTCGGAAAAAATAACTCTATAAAAAAGTACTCTTTAACTCCATATTTATCATTGAAAAAAGTCATCAGTTTATATTCGCATGGTCAAATATAACGTTCTTTCGGTGAGTTTAAACACTTTCAGATCTAAACTGCATAGTTAAAATTATAAATATTAAATGATCTATTTATTGATAATAAAGCACGTTCATTAACGACTTTTCTAAACAAATACTCTTTCAGGCAAAGAATTTAAAAGAATATGATTTAATATATTTAATTTTAAAGAAAATTTTCTGGAGTTTATTTAAGCTCTATTTTTAAGCATTGTATTACCGAGGGAACCTTTTCGCTACGTAACATTTTTCAGCAAGCAAAAAAATAATTATCAACATATCATAAATTATCATATAACCTGTTTTTTAGTACAAATCGACGATTTGTCATAAAATCAATAAACTTAAATAAAATTATGACATTTTCAGTAGGTGCATAATTATAAGAATTCTAAGCCTTTAATTATTGCTCAAATATTGACATTTACCATGGTCAAACAATTGGGCAAATACATAAACCAAATCACGACATAATTCCTATCATTTAAAATAAAATTGTTAAAGCGTAAAATCGTTACTTAAAAAAATGAAGCATGCACAGGATTTGCCTAAAACTATTCATAATTACAGTTGGTGAGTCTCTCATTTAGTTTAATATGTGTCCTGATTTATTACTTTTGAATGTGTGCGTGCTTTCTTTTGGTGCTGCGTGCTTGCGTGCACTTTAAATGCTGCGACCGAGTTACCAAATCTTATCAAAAGTAGTCTCAGTTTTAAATGAGAAAACATTGTTTTTGTGAACTTTTTCTGATCGATAATCATGAATAATGACATTCTGATGATAATGTATGAGCTAACACAGTGCAACAGAAATTTTTTTATCGAGTGTTTATCTTAAAAACCTAATTTTAACTAAAATGTTGATGTTATAATCGTTATAATTCTTAAAAATAATTAGAATAACTTTCGTGAAAATTACTTTTTTAATAATATTATGATAATTAGTTGTAAAGCAATGCGTGATATATAATTAAAAAAGTACTGTATCTTTAACTTAAATAAAAAAAAATCGCTAAGTGAACTAATTATTTAGTTTTCAGTTTATGCTTTTTGCATTTCTTTTTCTATCTGATTCTGAGTAATTGTTTAAAAAAAGAAACTAAATAGTTTTAGATTGCTTGAGAAACATAAAATATGCGAAGGGGGAGTCTGTAGTGTATATATCAATAATGCTAAAACTAACCTTTTTTCATAGTACCTTTTTTAAAAAACTACTTATGATATATCTTTGAAATTTCTTGGGGATATTTGAGATTATATCAGTTGTATGCTGTGATAATATTTTAACGTAAACCGGAACACTTTTTGGGTAAAGAAAGAATTTTGATTAAATTTTTTAAAAAATTAAAAGTTCTCAGTTCATAATATTTTTAAAGAAATTCTGCCGAAGATATGCATTAGCATTTATCATGGTACAAACATGTATAGATAAATATTCTGTGAAAAACTCTTGTTTAAATGCTGAGAAAAGGTACATTGAAAAAAATGTCAGTTTTAGCATTTTTGATATAAGCCCTACCGACTTCCCTTAAAAACAATTGTTTAAATTGATAACAGTGTTTTGTTTGCCTAGCGAAATATTTATTTTAATTTATGGAAAAATTAGTTCTAGTACTTAAGTCATTTTAACTTCATGTGAAGAAAACATATAACAGTAGACAATAATATTCTTTTTTTACTCTATATTTTGCTTGTTAAGTGTCTTTTCAACTAAAATCAAAAGGAAAAGAAATCGATAAGTATAAAGAATTTTTGCACATGCAATATTTATTTGGTTTGGTTATAATATAAGAAAATAACTTAAACTGGGTAAAAATAACAAAATTATCTAAAACATTCAAACATACTAGACTAAATTTTTTTTAAAAAAAATAGGTAATAAGTATTAAACTGAATACAAATTAAAAAAAGAAAAATAGAGTTATTTACGTTAATAGAACATTTTTCTGTATCAATATTCTATGAAAGAATTGCTCAATACTGTACAAATACTGTAAAACTTTATCATGTGCTTTTTTATTTATAAATAAATAAAAAATTATTTATTTATTTATTTATGTTTCTTGGAGTTTCTTAGAGACGCGGTTCCCAATTATTTTCGGCTAAGGTACCTTAATTACTCAGCCTGCTGTTGGCGGAATCCCGACTTTATAAATAAAATTTGCCACGGTGAATGTGAACGTTATAACCGATAAAAGAGTATTTTTAAAGTATTTAGTTAGAGGAATGAAGGTTTTAAAGTGCTTTATCATTAATAATCTTAAATTGGGATATTTGTGCAACAGTTCGATTTATAGTCTTTGTGTTTTTCCGTTCTATTTATGAATTTGCTTTTGGGGCATATAAATATACTGTTAATAAATAAAATAAACCGAATTATGGTTTACTTCGAAATGAAGACTTAAAAGAACTGCTATAAATGTTGAAACTATTTATTAGGGAAATATATTTCCTTAATGGAGAATTTAGTTATTTTGATTCGATATTTTGATGTTATTAAAAAATTAAATTTTATTATTTAAAAAAAAGCTATATTTAAATTATTTAGATGAATGAATATTTTTCATCGCTTTATCATTAATAATCTTAAATTAGGTTTTATGCCTGATAGTTAAATTTGCAGTCCTTGCTCTATATTTAGTGTTTTTATAAATTTGTTTCTGATGTATACACATTAGCTGAAATGATTAAAATATACCAAATTACGAAAAGAGAAATTAAAAGAATTGCTGTTGAAAATGATTATTATGTAAACACAATTCTTTTTAAAAAATTTAGAAAATTGATTTTGAAAAGCGCAATAGGAAATAATAAGTTAGATTTTTTTTTCTCCAATGCCCACCTGTGTTAACATTTTCCGTCAATTCAGGCATTTACCGGGCAGAATTGTTCAGGGCACCATATTAGGTGAGTCAACGTTGTTCCCACAGTAAAGACAGATAATACAGAGAAGGAAAGAACATCCATGCCTTGCCCGGGATTCGAATCCAGAACCTTTCTGATGCAAGGGCAGTTCCCTAACCCCTACATAGGCCGGTCGGTATTTAATATTTTATAAATGCTTGTTTTTTCACAATTTGCTCAATACATTGTTATTAGAAATACCATTTCCTTTTAAAAAATCCATTTCTATTTCATTGGCATTTTACTTGAAATAATTTCATAAAGGCAACAGAAAAATTAAATAAATTATGAATTATAAGCTGGATCAAAATGTAATCAGATGTTTCAAAACCGAGGCAATAAACAGTAGTAACTCGCGGCACTCTACCACGGAACCCTAGGGTTCCATTTGGGAGCCGCTGCTTTAGATACTTATCACAAACATTATTCCTTTATGAAATACTTATCAACATTCGTAGATCTGTAAAATATGGGTGGGTAAAAAATAAGCATCATACAGAATAAAAATGATTTCAATTGCACTATTCTGCCAGCGAAACACGTACTATTGATCAGAATACTGCAGACAGAGAGTAAATATACTTCAAAAACACTCTAAGGAGAACACTCCAACTTCTACTGGGTTACCAGGTTTCCTTCAGTTCTTCATTTTTTATTACTTTAATCTCCTCACCTTTCTAAACGAGTGTCCGGGGAGCAATTTAAGTCCGTATGTGATACCCTTACGCAAGGTCAGCCGAAACTATTCGCAACATTGCTTGATAATTTTTTTCTTATTGTCTTCAGTTTCGTTTTTCTTTTTTCGATAGGAAATCCCGGATATATTCTTCCGCTTCGATATATTTTTTTATTTATTTTGTTTTAGAATGTGAAACTGACCTCAAATTTATAGCTGAGTATTTTCTTCATGAATAAATATGAGCGAGTTTTTTTTTACACATTAAAAAATCATGATGAAGAATAAATTTATAGCCAAGAATATTTTATTTTCGTTGCTGCATGTATGTACAGTATAATTCTAAAATACAGGAGGAAAAGGATAATTAAGATAGCTAGAATATTTCCGCCATTTATTACTAAAAAAACCTTGCTAAATTTGGCAGATTCACAAAACTACGATACATTTGCATAGCACATTCGATTATTAAAATAAAGAGTTAGAAAGATTAAGATTTTTGTATAAGAAAAGCAAATTCTTCAATGTTGTTTAATCGACATTTTAAAAAAAATATATTCATAAAAACGAGGAAGATATTTTGAAATGAACAATTATTCTTATTAATTATCCTAATATGTACTTTTGATTACCTTTTTTTTTAACAATTCGATAATAAACTGAAACTAGCAAATGACTTCAAACAGATATATAAATGTAAGGCTACGAGATAGGCTGTCAATATTAACTCTCTGTGATAATGTGAGTTAATTACCAGCTCATATTTTATTAGAGAATCTATCTACTAAATTAGATTAATTTGGTGAAAGTTTGGTATTTTTACATTTTTTACGCAGTTGTTTTATTAATTTACATTAATTCTTATTCAGAAGAAAAATAAAAACAAATTTTAACACATTTTAAGTTCTAGTTTTTTGATAAACAATGTAACAATGTAATTTCTTTTAGAGTCCTTATGCTAATAATAACAACAAAAAGAATAAAGAAGAAGATATAGGAAAAATTAGGAAAAATAATAATAAGTGTTATTTATTGCGTACAAGCTTTAAACGTATCGAACTTATTAAAAATTAAAATATAGTTAAAAAAAGAGTTTGTTAAAAAGAGTTAAAAAGAAAGCAAAGAAAAAGACATAAAAATTTTCCAAAGGAGAGCAATAAATTATTAAAAAATGTTTTAAAGAATATTCACAAATTCAAAAAACATTAAAACTAAAAATGGGAAATAAAATAAAATTTGGAAAGTATATAATCTCGTCAGCAACTCACACTATCATATCCGAAAAAATAGTGCTTTCAAATATTGTATTAATGACAACCAAAGCAAAACATATCAATAAAATGGTGTGAGGATCAAAAAACACAAAAAATTGAAACGCAAATAGAACCCATTAAGCAAAAGAATAGACTTCTAATGTTGCAATTTATCTTTGAAAAAGCTGCTGTGCTTCTCAATTATAATATTGATTTTTGCATATAAATATTTTTTGGCTATGTCTAATTGCAAATGAAGACCAAAGGGAAAGAATGGCTTTTATCCATTTCTTACAAAAATGACAAATGAATCGCCATCTGTTGCGTTTTCAGGATTACTAAGTTTTGACAAATCAATAACCGGGAAAAATTGGCTCTCCCCGAGAGTTATGACACTTAGAAAAGGGGGCAAGCTGGAAAACATTGGTTCCTATACTTGCGTAGAGAGGGCGAACGAAGACAAGCCATAAGAGAGAAGACGACGGGGGTTCTACGGATTTGAGAGGAATTTCGAGGAAAAAACTGTTCCTGCCCTACACGATTTTGAATACATTTTCTGCAAGTTTTTGAAATTTTCGAAATATTTAAATAAATGTATCGTGTTATGCATGCGTATTTTTTTCCTAATGCTCACCCGATTATCACTCGTCATTCAGTACAATATAATAAATATACTGTTAAATAAGTTCGTAAACAGCTAAAGAAATTCTAATACTTTTTTTTGTACATTACTTTTTTTGTACAAAGGGGCTTGGAAAGATTTTGATTGTATAAAATCAAAATCTTTCCAAGCCCCTTTTGTCTATTATGTAACCTACAAGAAGAAATGGACGCTAACCATCTGAGACGTTGCCCTGCACTTCCTCCTGGGCCCTTGTGGGAACGATATTGGTGGGCGAGATGCATTATTATAGACCTATGGACTCTTTATTTTTGTAGCTCTTGTTTCCGTTTGTTGTTCTTTCTTTATATTGTTCTTGGCTACAAATTTGTCTTTCATGTCTGCCATTGGAAATAAAAAAAATAAAAAGTCTAGATAAATTGAGGTTAACCATGATTGAATTTTTAACCATGATTGAAGTCAATTTACATTTCGTATTGATCTGCGTATATTCTTTATAGCAGATAAAAGATATTGTTAAACTTCGAATTACTAAAATGTACTGTGAGTAGAACCGAAAGCAAACCACCTTGATTAATTTTTGATTCAATGATTGAATCTTCACGTTCTAGAACTCAATTTTAAAGGTTCGAGGGAGTAACGTGAGATATTCTGATTAACAAGCGTAAACGACATGTTAACCAACCAAATCAGATATAAAAATGTACTTTCTTTGTATAAGCATATTATATTTTCTTTGCATTCGGATTTCTGACCCCCATGTGGTTTCGCCATGTCTCGAGAATATCTCGCCATATCTTTTTGTGTATTTGGCTGTATCTCGAGAGCTTTTGAGGCGAATCCAAAAGTTTTTCCACTGATTTCAAAAACTCATTTATGCAATAATAACAAAAAATACTTTTTAGTAAATATTAATTTTTTTTATTATTTTAATTAATAATAGTTGAAAAGATTATAGATAGTAAGGTACACAATATTTTCATTTTTTAAAGAATATAAATAATAAGAATATAATATAATACGATAATAAGAATATAAATATAATAAGAATAATAATAAGAATATAAATATAATAAGAATAATAATAAGAATATAAATATAATAAGAATAATAATAAGAATATAAATATAATAATAATAAGAAGAAGAATATAAATATAATAATAATAAGAAGAAGAATATAAATATAATAAGAATAATAATAAGAATATAAATATAAAGAATATTAGAAGGCAAAATACAAAATTTGAGTGAAATCAGTTGAATAGTTCTTGAGAAATCAAATTTTTCTAAAAAGTATTTTTAAAATTTGATTTTGTTTAAACATAATAAAATACGTTAAACACTAAAATAGAAACTGTGAAAATATATCTTAAGGAATGGAGAAGTCAAGCTGTCTGTTTATTTGTACTAGTAAAACGTTGCATTAAAATGCATAAGATACTAAACGCATTTTTTTCAAAGAAAACGAAACACCTCTGGTACTGTGAAAAATTATAACATTTGGATGATAAATTTAGATCAGGGGAGAAAACGGTATTTGTATAAAACCATTTTTCTCAAAGATGGTGATTGAATCTGCCTCTGTTGCTTTGCTGAAGATTACTAACTTTTGACAAATCGATGACGTGAGAAATCAGTTCTCTCTGAGAATAATTGCACAGTAAAAATAGGCCGTGTTGAGGGAAAATGCTTCCTCTCCACGTTTAGATTTGTTTTCTCCGAATCAGTTTTCATGGACAAGGTAGATTCAGTTCTTATGAACTGTTCTTTCTTGTTTGATTTCATATTGCAACTTGAACACAAGAGGCAGTCTCACGAAAACTCTGAAAGAAATTATGTTTACCATTTTCTGATTCTTTTCTTAATAGACTTTTACCCAAATAAGTCCAAAAATTTAATTTTGTAACATTTGAACTGCCCTCTAATAGCTTATCTTGAATAAGCCAAAAATGGTTATAGTTACTTAAAGAATGAATTTTGTATAGTTACTAAAAGCTGAAATTTCCACCGAGTAAAAGAGTGCACAAATAATAGAGAAAGTCACAGCATTTTTGATAATTTTTCTAAAACGGTATCTGAAAAGCTTTTGTAAGCATTGTAAAGCATTTGTAAAGATTTATGTCTCTAGTAATTTACAATGTACTGTTTTGTTATTAAAAAAGTTGTTAAATATACATTTAAACCAAATGAGATGCATCAACCGGCAATTAAAGAGCAAACAGGTTTTAGAATCGAGTATATGATAGGGTCTTTTTATTGTCTAGTTGAATTATGTTTAATGCATCTATTAGCATTTTAGAACTGCATAAGAATTTGAATTGAATTGTGTATGCGATGTATTTCTTTACATTTTTAATTACATATTTGAATTATGTTCGATCCTCTACTAGCCCCTTAGAAATGTGCAAGATTTAGAATTTCATATATAATGAGTAATTGAATTATGTTTTAACTGTTATTTATTATTTGTATAACATGTTATTTGAAGTTCAGAAATGCGCTAGATTTCGAATTTTGTATATGAATTTAGATTTTAGCGCTGTAAAATATCTATTTAAATTATAATCTATACATTTAGAGCAACATAGAAATACACAAGATTTTGTACCTTATCTGTGATATGTCTTCTTTCGTTTTTTTTTTAAATTTTCAAAAATTTATTCCATTTACGGTCGATACATATACTTGATACTGAGAAATATACAAGATTTTGAAATTGGTTTGATATCTGTTTTGTACGCTGTTAACTATCTATTTGAATTATGATCGATACATTTACGCTGTAAAAACTGGGTGTAATACCTATTCGATTTCGGCGAGGAAAACTCTAAAATTTGTGTGACCGATTTTTTGACATCAAGTTAATACCGAAGCAAGCTTTCATGCATACTTCAGAGGGTCTAGCTAAATCTTAACACTAATAATTAATGAAGCTTACACCAGCAAGCTCAGATGTTTTCACAATATTCATGGTTGAAAACAGACCGGAGAATGTATTGCTGTCGTATTTGAGTAGTACTTCGTGAATTTTGGGAAAAAAATATGTAAATTCTGATTTAATTCGCGTTAAAAGAGATATAATCGATGATAGGAAACTCAAAATACACGTAATGAGGGAGTTCACTTAATTATCAAACTAAATTCTAATAATAGAGAATATTCGAATAATAAAGAATGAAGTAAAGAATCATGTTTCCATAATAACCATTTTCAACAACAGTTCATTTTAGTTTCCTTTTTAAAGTAAACCATAATTTATCTTATTTTAATGATTTTCAGCTTATATATATATACACCAGAAACAAGTTCATAAATAGACTAGATAATTTACAAGAACTGCAAATTTAACTATCGGACATAAAACCTAATTTAAGATAATTAATGATAAAACGATGAAAAATCGTCATCCCTCTAATTAGATATTTTAAATATAGTATTTTATGGGTTATAATGTTCAGAATTAACTGAACATTTATTTATAAAGTTTACGTTCTGTCGAGAAAAGATTAAAAATTTAGGGTTCCGTAGCCGAAAAAAATTGAGAACCACTGTTTTCAAGTTTATTTTAGATGGGAAATATTGAACATTTTGTGATTTTAGTCATTTTCCCATCATCTATACTTTTATATTTATTTATTAAAATATTTTAGGGAATTAAAATACATTATAAGTAAACTTAAAAATGCTTTAAAGGGCCATATTTAAAAGAAAAAATTTATAAAAATTTCCAATATTTAAGTTGAAGTATTAATTCTATTTAAACCTTTAAGAAAATGTTTTATATTGTTATATTGATCGTGATTTATTTTATAACCGTTGTTGAACAGCCTAGCCATTTTTAGCCCAACTACCAATCTTCAACTCCGCAACCTTGTAGCTTTGAACCCGATCCAGAAGACAATAGAACTCCTTAATCAAGTATTGGAAGAAATTTGCCTTCGTGGACGGCTTTCTGATGGATTTGATAGAACTAACACAGATTTGGAGCTACATGAAGAAGAAAGCCACGAAAACCTCCCATGATTAGCCTGACGACAAGGGACTCTAACCCATTATCCGCCTACCACTGAGGATGTTTTACGTCAGCATTGTGGTCGGTGCGAGTCGGGTGTAGAATGTGAATCCCCCAGCCATCGCTGTGGATCGAACCCGGTTCACCTCATCGGAATGCAAGCACTCTATCTCCCCGGCCCCCACGGCTGGAACGTGATGTATTATTATTTTTTTACTTAATTCATAATATAATCTTTATCTATATTCATATTCATGAAACAAGAAGAATATCACAAGCATCATCTCAGCATAAAAAAATATGTATTGAAATCAATCTAACAATTGTGAAAAATCCTACAAAGTTCATGAAGAATCATTAAATGAAACTTAATTAAATGTAAATATAATACTAAAAATTTTAAAATTAGTCTTGTTGCGACGTTTTTAACACAAAAATAAGATAAACCGATTTAAATAACGATTCCTGAATAATATTAAGATAAAGCGGTCTGATTCAATTTATTCATAAGATAAACAGCACAAAAATAAAAGAAACGCAAGTCGTAAATGAAAGCGATAATATTATTCTTAAGTATACAAAAATCTCTACCTGATAAGAAGGATGAATATTCTGATCCCTGGAAAAATCTTCCTCTCTTTGGCTTCCACATTCTTCTAAGTTAATATAAACAGAGGTTCCTCCCTTTTCCAATAAAGTACGAACTGCTTGATGAATCAGCTGTCTGTGTTTGGGTTGCCGGACCCCGATGGCATCGAGATCCGGCTCCCCGATCTGCTTACACGTCTCCAAATCATCATAACCGTTATCTACAAAGCTTTCATAGTATTGCTCAAGATCCAAATATTTTAACCACTCGCGTACAATATTTTGATCACTCATTACAGATATTAATCCACATGGTCACGTGATTCTTGTATTCACAAAAACAAGGCAAAAGAATAAAGGTAGTTTAGGAACAAATAATGATTGTTAAACAAATTATCACAGTTAGTCAACATGTTTTTGTTTAAAAATGAAGCACTTCTTTCTTATGTTTACTAATTGAAATCTCTATTTATTTTTATATTAATCAAATCAACACCGATTATTTTTTATATATATCTGCTTATCTTATAGCACAAATAATTAGTGTTTTTGTATTCAATAATTGTATTTAAAGTTTCTAATTATTGATATGAAAGTTTGGAAGCATAAATGTTGTTAAATCAACTTCGTTAAAATCAAGAAAAATTTCTTTGGAACAACGTGGCTTCACGAAACGAAGAACCTACTTCACATGACTATCGTCGCCGGCAGTAAATTCTCTTCTGATAGTTGCTTGCCTCTATAACCGGCAAGTAGATTTTTTTCGCGCCGGCGCAGTTGAAACATTTTATTTTGTTTGGGAAGAGGTTGAATTTTTTGACCCTCTCATTTTGCGAATAATGCCAAGAGAATAAAAAGCTGTATTGAGATTAGGATCATAATTGGTTTTAGAATTTAGAATAAATCTATTAAAACAGTAAAAAAAAATGAAATATATTTTTTTTTCGCTTATTCATATACGAGTTCAAAAATATTGTAGCATCTACTTTAAAGAGAGAAAACTATATTCACTTTATTAATAATTCTTTTTACTATATTCATCTTTAAGAAACTTAGTTAACAATTCTTCGTAAGAATTACAATGTAATTGTAAGAAAAGAAAGGTACTCTGTAAAAAATTCCGCATCAAATTAGGGTATAAATCATTTTGGGTACATCATATGTAAATTCCATTTTCCGTGAAATACATTTTTTCCGCAACATAATATACCGTAATTTCTGCAGTAATATTCATTTAATTGGAGTTATTCAGTGATTTTAGGAAAATTATTACTGTAAAAATTGCGCTGCATAAGATTTTTTGTTCAATAGCATGTTCCGGTAAAAATAGATTTTCCGGTAAGAGGTACCAGTACCCTGGCACCCTAAGGGCCGATGCTTTTTACAGTAATTCGATTCAGATCTTTTTATGCTGTATGTTTATGCTTAACATATCAAAAGAAAAAATTGAAATTTATCCGTACTCACTACGTGTTAGTTATAAGTTTAATAAATATCTTCATCAAAATAAAAAGTACTTGTTAAATATTTTAAAGGTTCTTAAGTTTTGCAAATATTATTGCCATTAGTTGATTTTTGTTTGATTTAATATAAATAAATGTAATAAGAAAACAAATAGCATTTCCTTCAGACACTCTTCAACATGTTTCAACAGGTCAATTCTTTTGTACAACATTTATAATGCTCAATATTCCTAATACTATACAATACTTAATGCATTAAATCTTTGATGAATTAATCAAAATTGAATGAGGAATTTAAAAAAAAGTGAATATCAGTTTAAAATGTATTTTAACTAGATTAATTACTTTTTAAATTTATTTTTAAATTACTATTACGTAAAGAAAATCAAATCCAAAAAAAAAAAGTTAAAAATATACCAGACATAGTAATTTTCAAACTGCGTTCTTGATTCTTCTAGTTTTACTCAATGCTGAATAACAAAATCTGTTTTAGTAATGCAAAAAAAATTAAAGGCAAGGAAGAAAGAATTAAAATATTCTTAAGTTTTATCTAAATAACACATTCAGATCAATAAATTCGCTTCATAGATAACGTTCGATTTATAACGTAATTACAGTGCCTTTATTTAATTTTTTTTCTAAATAAATAAACTAATATTGAAATATAATTAATAAAATTCCTAATGTTTGCAATTTTATATTTTTAAATAAAATTTTAGTTTAGAAATATAATTTTCAGTTTGGAAAAAGTTAGTAACATCTTGCGTTAATCTGTCAAATGTGTTGAAATTACGTTTTACAACCGAATGTAAAAGTATAAAAAAGTAAAAAACCTAAAAATTATGAACCTAAATCCTAAAATTTCATCCAATAGTTCGTAATTATTTTAAATATCTCGTAATAAATTATCAGTTGATATTAATAACTGAAATCAAATAATAGAAAATCTATGTATAGAAAACAGATAAATATTTAAAAAAAAGCTAGTTGAATGATCAAAATTAGTTTGTGGCTAAATCAGCATAATTTATTAGAAATAATGTTGAGAAAACTTGAAATTAAAATTTTTAGACGCTTATGCCAACTATTTATCGACTATCTCTTTTGACGCATAAAACCTAAGGTCAAACCCAGACTATAGTTAGTTGGTACTTATACTGCTCTGGAATCAAAGTTGCCATAGTTTCGTTACATGCATTAAGAAAAATTA
This sequence comes from Parasteatoda tepidariorum, assembly GCF_982258835.1. Taxonomy (NCBI): domain Eukaryota; kingdom Metazoa; phylum Arthropoda; class Arachnida; order Araneae; family Theridiidae; genus Parasteatoda; species Parasteatoda tepidariorum. The sequence continues at coordinate 64,026,226 of NC_141762.1, read as the reverse complement.
TAAGTGTGGGCTTGATCTGACTATGGGATATAATTTATAGTTTTTCTCTACACGTAACAATAAAGATGCTTCATATACTCAAAATGTATACCTCGGTAAGTTATTTTAAAATGACAAAATAATTCAGGAAGCACACGTTTTGAGCACAGTATCAAATAAAGCGTAAAACGTGGTATAAGTAGTTCAAAACTAAAAATAATAATCATGGAAAAATTGTATTTTGAGTATGATGTCACTCAAAATGAGTCCCACTGACAGTTGTTGCTCCAAGGTGACAAGAATAATATTTTGCAGTTGATAGTTGATACCACTCAAAATGTATCCTATTGACAAAGCAAAGTTGTTTTAAAACAATAATAGAATGTAGAAGGAATGCAATTTAAGTATGATAGCACACAAAACGTATTGCACCGTCATAAGTTGTTTTAAAATGACTAGAATAAGAAGGAAGAATGCAGTTTAGGGGTGATATTACTCAAAACGTATCCCACAAGCATAAGTTGCTTCAAAGCGACAAAAAATGACAAAATATATTACACAAATTTTAACGAATGTGAAAAAAATCTTAATGGTTCGACAGGGCTACTTCAAATAAAGTAATTATTTAGTGTAGACGATATTTTATGCTACGAAATCAAATACGTTCTTTCTCTGAATAAACATACCTTTTTATCGACTTATTCAGATTTCTGACCCCCAAAACGCAATCTGGGATATATGATCCTATTAGTTTTGTCAGAAGAACGGTCAAATTCTTGGAACACTTAATTTTAATTTTGCATTTTGCGTATTTCACCTTATTTGCAGATTTTTTAACTGAATTGAACATATGTTGCACATAAATATAAAGTTCGTTTATCCAAAGATAATTCCGTGCAGAAAATAACTTTTCGTTAATAATAATTATTTTTATTATTTTATTTAATAAAAATTGAAAAATTTTGAAATTTGGGGCAGCAATTTTTTTTTACATCATTATAAAGTATTTAATTTTACAAAGTACGAAACTCGTGTGAAATTGGTTGAATAATTCGTAAGAAATCAAATTTTAAAAAATTTGTATATTTAAAATTTGATTTCTCGGGAACTATTTAAGCGATTTCGCTCAAATTTTGTATTTTCCATGTAAACTTAATAAATTATCTAAAAACACTGTATACTTTACAATTTGAAATTTTAGATTATTATGAAATAAAATATTTAATATTTACCAAAATTTATTTTTTCTATGAAATTATCGTTTGAATAAATGAATTTTCTTATTGTGTGCAAAAAATTTTCGATTCGATTCAAAAGTTTTCGAAATATGGCCAAATACGCAAAGAAACAAATTTTCACTAGAGAGGGGGGGGGGGTTGTAAATTTTGGATTGCTCACCTGACCAAACTATTATGACTATATTTTCGATATCGCGATATTTGGGGGGTCAAAAATCAGAGTCCATGGAAAAAAGGCATATTTATTCAGAGAAAGTACATTTTTGGGTCCGATTTTGTATCTTAAAAGATCGTCTGAATTAATAAATTAGCATATTTGAGTCACCCCCTGGAGCCATTAGTATGGAGAGCGGAAAGATGCTATCATTGGATTAAAAGTTACACAGGGTTGCCCGTTTTTTTTTTTCTTTCGGGCGCATTGTAAGCTAAATATAGCTAAATAATAGGTAAGCTCACAAAAGATTAAAGACAAGCAAGACAATTGAGTGTTTAAATATTTTTTATTATAATACGAGAGTAATTAATCAAAAACTAAAATTAAAAAAAAAGTACGAAAATAGTGAATGATAAAGATTAAATTCAGTAAAATGAACATGTAAATTAATCATTTTAATTCTTAGTATGGATATAAAATTGAAATAATTTTGCGTATTCCACAGTCTTTGTGTAATATTTTTAAGTGTATTTTTTAACTAAAATTGCAACCTCACGTTACTGAAACTCAAAAATATGCAAGGTTCTAACTGTTTAATGCACAGAGAGATATATACGAAGTTTCTATCACATAGAAATATTTATAGAAATTTCACTTGAATGCTGAAGCAAATAAAAAGGCTACACATTTTTATTTGAAAATGCGGGAAAATAGAAAAACTTGCGTCCAAATGGCTTAAGTTCCTTGCTTCAGAAAAAAAATTAATTACTTGTTAGAATAATTAGTTTATCGTTTTTTTATTATTTTTATTCAAATTGAAGTTCACTGTAATTGTTTAATTTTTTTATTCATTTATTTTATTTTTGTTCCTAAAAATTCTTAGATAATTATTCTTATAGCATGCTCCGTGTTTCTGAAGATAAAAGTAAATTTTATAAAGTAAATTACTATTTATTTTAAATATTTAAATTTCTTCCCATTTTACACTTTCTTAAATTTATTTCAATGTGGGACAAAGTAATTGTTTGATAAGTGATATTCAGCCTTAATCTTTTCAAACAAAATTTATCATATCGTCTATAAATTACTATTTAATTTAAATATTTAAATTTCTCCCCAATTTACATTTTCTTAAATTTACTTCAATGTGGAACAAAATAATTGTTTGATATTTATATGAATGATATTCAGCATAATCTTTTCAAACAGAATTTATCACATCGTCAATAAATTACTATTTTTTTTAAATATTTAAATTTCTCCCCAATTTTCATTTGCTTAGATTTATTTCAATGACGAACGAAATAATTCTTTGATATTTTTATGAATGATATTCCGCATTAATCTTTTCAGACATAATTTATTGTATTCGAACTTATCGTATAAGAAAATGAGACAAACAGATATTAATTAAAAATATAACAAAAAACCCTTTAGCTCTAGTTAGCAGATACATCCAAATAGCAAATACATCCAGATAGCAAATACATCCAGTTAACAAGAAATCTTATGGAAAACACTCTATTTGTGGTTTTTTAAATGACAGAATAAGGTAGACTGTTTTGTCATTATTCCTGCAAAGCAGAAATGCTTCAATGCCTATATTATTTTTTTAAAGACTCAACAAAGGCGTGTATAAACCTTTACAGAAATTAAAATTTCTAATCTTTTATTCCAAACCTTTTTTTTTTCAAAACTTTTTTCCCTTCCGTTTGTTAAGGTCCTTATGTGCAACATTTTTTTTAATGATGATGAGTAGTGTGCAGTGTTTTTGGATTCAATCTTGATACCGGATCCGTTTACTCAATCTTAATGTGAAACTCAATGCGGATAAACTAGCATGGTAAAATTCAACTTTGTTTCAAGCTTGCTTGGTTTATTTGCTAATATTTTATAAACCTTGTTAGGGTTGTGTGATATAAGTTGCTGCTACATTAAGATCTACCTTATTAACTGAGACAACTACATAAAATCTAAGATTCAAAACACGAGTACAAATTCTCGTAATCCTATATTTAATCTGCAAATTTTGTTAATATAAAGCATAAAATCTCAACTTGAAAACAAGTTATGCAATCACAAAGAGGAATCATTCATTTTTATTGAAAATATAATCGTACAGAAGAAAGCAAAATATATGACAGAGACACTAAATTATAGACCATAGAGTGCCAACTATTATATCTACAGCATCAAACAGCAGTTATATTTTAGTGTTGCAGTGGCGCAAATGGTCGTTAGGTGAGCAGAAACTTTAAGAAAAACGTCATAATGACTCCAAATTGGATAATCCTTTAGTATTATCGTTTTCGGTGTTTAATGATCTACTGTGGTTTATAGAGTTAACTATTTATCGAAAACAAGTTAATTATTTTATTTATTATTTTGAATTGAATTTATGAATATCGCTATTATCGTTTGGTTACTTGTTTTATTTTATCTCTAATATTCTTAAAACTATGCTGAATGTTAAAGAATAAAAAAGTGCATTTTCTATTTGCAGCTAAAGTAAATTACTATCTTTACTTCTCTCTAATTTATTTTTGTTCTAAAATTTATTTTCTTGTTGAATCTATACCATACTAATATGCTTGACTTGCACTTTCAATATTTCTGAACTTATAGGATGAAAAATATAGATTGATGCTTTTAATATTTGCTGCACAAATATTTTTTTAATTGAATAAAGTTAAATTTTACTTAAATAATACCAAAATGGGGTAAAAGAAAATGTGATACACTAAATTGAAGAGTACATTGTCTTAAAATTTATAACATCAACAAAGTGTTTCCAATTAAAGATAAGAAAGATCTTTACTAGAACTAGGGCATGAAGAAACTTTGAAAACTGCGCTGCTTTGACGTCACAAGAAAACTTCATGAATTTTAATTTGTTTTTGACAGTACTATGTAAAATCTAAAAAAAAAAAAACAATTTCTAACTTATTTTTATCAAAAAATATTGTAAATAAAATCTTCAGAAAACCTTACTTACTACAGTATAATATAGTATTCTTCCAGCAGATTACATTTTTATTAGAAGACAGTAAAAACTTTAAGGACATTTACTTTATAGACGATTCTTAAGGAAACGAATATGCATTAATTAATAAAAACTCTTCCGCACCCTTTTTTCAAATATATATCTTTTTGAAATGTGTCAAAAAAAGTTTAGTAATTACGTAAAACAAACTTTAAGTATACGTTTTTTGTTCAATGTTAATAATTTTTAAAATATTTCTTACATGAAATATAGTACCTATATAAAAAAACTCTGTAAACCCTTTTTAACATTTATTTTACAAAATATACATGTAGGATTTTTCTACACTTCAATATCAGGTAAAAAAGACTTAAAAATACGTCTTTTTTGTTCAATTTTATTGATTTTTTAAAATTTTTATTTTTAAAAAAATTTGGCGAAATCTATATAAAAACTTTAGTGACCACTTTAGCATATTTTTAAAATTTAATATAAATATACGTAATATAAATGTTGAAATTTCTTTTGCTTTGACATGAGATAAATCAGTCGTAAAAGAAGCGTCTTATTTTTAAAATATATAAAATATTGTACTTAATTAAAAACAATTTTCGAAAACTTTTCCAACATGGTTTTTATCGGAAAAATTCAGAAATTTCCTATAATTTAACATTAGAGAAAACAACTTTAAATGAAAAGCCTTTTTTTTTCAAACATTTCTTACATCAAATATCATACCTTCATAAAAAATTTACAAAACACTTTTAACGTATTTCTTAATGCAAATATAAATGTAATAAATATAAATATAGCAATTTCCTTTCCTTTTGCACGAATAAAATAGTATTTAAAGAAACATTACGTTTTTGAAATATTAAATGTGCACTGAATATTGTACATACATAAAAACTTTTTTTGCACATATTTCTCATAGCATATATAATGTACTTCAACATTTGCTAAAGTAGTATTAAAAAAAAACACATTTTGTTTTGTAAAATAATGTATCTATATAAAAACTTAACTAAACACTTTTTAACATATTTCTTATAGAAATATAAATGTAAAAATTCTCTATACTTAAACATTAGGTAAAACAGTCTTGAAAAAAAAATCTTGAATGTAACGTTTATACAATGACAATCTGCTTTCGACTTGAAAAAAGCTTTAAATCAATATTTTCAAAAAAATCTTTTGTACTGTTTTCAAAAAAGGAAATCCACTGCCGTTTTAACAATTTTTAAAGCATTACACTCCTTTTACCCCACTCCGTTTTCTTCCTTCCTTTCTTTCCTTCTTTCCTATAGTCTAACAGCAGTTAGTGGCAGATTGAAACAGGCAGATATCTTCCACTCATCAGTTATAAAACTTCTTTCAAGGGGACAGCTTCACTTCTTTTCGCAGATATTGATCTGTTTTGCGGCTCAGCATGATGGTCATTGCACCATTGGTCACCTAGAAACGCCTTTTGTATCGATGTGGGCGGATGAATAGGTGTGTAAGCTTTACTTTTTTTTGGCACAAAACTGTGAAAGATTTTTTTTTTCCTTTTTAAAAAATATAAAGAACTGTGAGCATCTTTTCTGTTCGAGCCATTAAATCAGATTCAATTTAAGTGATAAAAAAGCAACTAGTATTTTTTTTTATTTCAAAAATTTAGCTATATACTGCAGTCTCTGTTACAAATTAAAAATGTTCGTTTTTAAAGTATTCTTATACAATACGCTAAGGATATTAAATATAATATCATCTTAATGAAAAATTCAACAAAACAAAATGATGCACATTTTTTTTAGTTACCGTCATTCGGGGCTACTTTGTGCAGGATTTCGCAGTTTTTGAACTTTGACATGTAAAAAAACTATGTTAATTCAAACTTTAGTAAAATTTATCGATATTATATTCATAACTGAACTCAGACGAATGAATTTGATTAATATTGGCTTTATTTGTATGTAATATTTACGAATAATAAGTCAAAACATACCTTGCACAAAGTAGCCCTCAAATGGGGCTACTTTGTGCAGCGATAGGAATTCAGTTTATTAATCATGTTTTTAGTAAAATATTGATACAAAATTGTTAAAAAATTTAATTGTTGACATTTCTAAAAACGAAAACATCAAGATATGTAGAGATATTAGTTTGAAAATAATTTTCAGCGTTAAAAAACCTTTTTCTTTTGAAGAATTTTTTCTTAAAAAGAAAGTTTATTTCAAAACATTTGAGTTTAAACAAAAGGAAACCATATACTTTTTTAGCATTGAAATGGATGATATTTCAAAAATAATAATTATTACATATTCATTAACATTTATAATATTGATACATTTGAACATAACATGCTTGAATGAACACGACAGAACTTGCTCCTCAGTTTCTGTCAAAATCACCTGATGTCCTATAAAATATATTTTTATGTGTTAAATCGTTTGATTAATTCATTAGAAGAAAAATAATAGTTTACCAGCACGATAGTATTACTGTGGATTTTGTACTTCCGAGAAGCTTCTGCAATCGACATACCACCAGCAACTGCTTGCAAACATTGTTGCAGCTTTTCTAAAGTGTAATCAAGGTAATTTCTCGTTCGAAGTATTTTTTTTATAACGTCTGACAATTTTTCTGTCGAAAAAAGAAAACTAATGAAACTTTGCACAAAGTAGCCCCACAGTACATTTTTTTTCATTTTCCGTTTATTTGTTAATAATTTTAAATTTTTAACGCTAACATGATATAATTGTTTATTAATGTATAAATAAAAAATTTTGCACTTACGACAATTTTTTTATCTACGTCTTTGCATTTCACAGCTAAAGTTTCCACGCACACTTTTCGACATCCGACGTCCTCGGAAAATTGTTGACATTGGATGAACGAAACACACTCTGAGATTGTTTTAAAATTCGAAAAAAAATTTTTAGTATTAGAAGAGACTTCTATCTTCAAATTCCACACATTTTTAACGTGAAATAAACTTAATACTGAATAGCAGCACTTGAAAAATGCCAAATTCGGATTTGCACAAAGTAGCCCCCGCTGCACAAAGTAGCCCTGAATGACGGTACTACAAAAGTATAGTTTCTTTGCAAATAATTAATCATTAAGTGTAGGCGCATTTGTAAGACTGCTTTTGTTATAAATTAATAAAATACAATGATCTTAAAAGTATTTGTATAAATGTACTAGGAAATTAAAATTCATTAGTAGATGTCATTTTACTTACATGACTTATATAAATTTATAAAATTTATATTTAATTAAAAAACCTATATTTTTTATTATCGATGTTGGATTGATGATCGTATTCAGACATGCGGCTCACAATTGTTCAAATACAGTAACAAAAAAATCAAATATAAATAGAAAAAATCAAAAAAAGATTTAAAAAAATAAACTGCTAACCACCAAAGGTAAAAAGAAAAAGAGGGAGACCTTGAAGATGATAGCTAAATAGAGTAGAGAAGTGGTTAAAGGACTAGGGAGTTAACAGGTGAAGAAATATAGCATCGAATAGATACAGATGGGATTAACTGACTAAGGCGGATTGAGCCGGTAACAGGCTGTAGTACATAAAAAGAAAGAGATGAAGAATTGTTCAAATAGGTAGCCAAGTGAAACCCAATACAAAAAAAGAAATTCCTCTATTATGCCGTGGTTGCTTAGGTGATAAAGTGCTGTGAGGAGACTGAGGTACAAATTCTAGCGTTGACTAGTCGATATGAATTCTGCACCCAGCTCGCACTGACCCCACTGCTGACTTACCAGAATCCTCAGTGGCAGATGGATCATGGAATAGTATCCCTTTACCGTCAGGGAAACCGCTATAGATTTTTGTGGTTTTTCCAACGAAAAATTCTCAACATAAGCTTGTTTGATCCATTCTCTTGTCTTTTGAATTAGGTTCTAATTTACAAGCCTACGGAGTTTAACACTAATAGTCGAAAACTCGAAATTGGGTCAGCTGTTCAAGAACGGTTATAAAATAAAATAAATTAAGCATTGAGAGAAACTTGTTTTCGAAGACGATAACATTTTAACAGGAATTACCTGACTTTGTGTCTACATGGATAGAAAAAAAACACTAAAACCTGTCCCGGTTAGCTCAATGGCTAGTTGATTGAAATCTGTCTACAACTTTAATCTTAGTACAAATATTTCTTAAAAATTTTTTTTACTTACCCTTTTAGAATGAGCAAGTTAAAATCGCAATACCCTTGCTTTATTGAAAAAGGCATTCGCCACAAACATTTATGACAGAATAAAAGGAAAATTCAAACACAAGTTTACTGTATGGCTATATGCTTTCTGGGAATGAATCACACTCAAAATTTTCTTTAAATACTTACTTGGTATTAAATAGGCAATGACCACTTTATCAATTAAATCCTCCCATAAGACTATTGCCACTATCTTGAAATTGCACAATTATTAACTTCTAATAATGGTTCAAAAGCATTTGTTATACTTTTGGTACTTGTTCTACAATCATTTCGCAGAAAAATTTAGCTAAACAGCTTAAATATATAGACATTATTTGTCAAATTTACGGATCTTCGAAAAGCACAACCTTCTTCACCAACGAGCTGCAGATTGTGGTGTAAGCTTTACCAATTACTTCCCCTTTTGAAGCGTGTAAGAATGCTCTCTTTGGTATTAACTTGGGAAAAAATTGGTAAATGCTTTACTTAATTTGAGTTTTTCATTGACAAATATGGATAAGTACATCCCTATACAGTTAGTGCTGTGTATGAAAATTTGCTTTTGCGAACTTTTCACCATCAAGCCTGACAAAATCAAACTTTTACTTTTTAAAATGTAAAACAGAAAAAGAACAAAAAAAAAGAACTATTATCTGATTTTTTTAAAAAATAAAGCCAAGATTGGTGCCGAATTTATCATTTATTAGAGTTAAGGTTTAACTACAACTAAAAGTGTATTTGAATGCTTGATTTTGCACTAACTTGACACAGCAAACAATTTTGAAAGCTTTTCAACACCCAACTCGAATTGATATTACACCACAGTTTTTACAGTGTAGCAGATATAAATTTGAAATGTATATTACAAGGAAGTTTTATAACTAATTACGTTTATTTAGATTTAAAAGGCTGATTTTCCTGAATTGCATGCCGTGCAAATTTGTATAGCATTACTGTAACCTACATTTATGTATACATTCTCATAACTGTGTTAAATTTCAGTAAAGCATTGAAAGGTAATCTCTGTCTAAACATAATCACGTCGCCATCATTTTAGAGTCGGTAATCTCATAAGCGAAATGTTTCCCTTTTAAATCCATTAAGCTATTAAATTCACTTTTGAGTGAAGCCCTATCTGTTCTACCTCATCAAATAATCTTCTACAGAATGTTTCTGGCCACATCTTAAAATCATACGCCATTGCATTCAACATTCAAGAGAATATTCGAGAGTTAGATCTAGATTTCAAATTGCATTTGATAATTTATGCATAACAACAAGCCATTAGAACACACTGTGACGTGTATGTTAAGGGATTGTTTGTGATTACAACGGTGTAATATTTGATTTCTCTTAAGAATTAGAATGTAGATTAGATTGACCTAGCAGAATACTGTCAAAAGTTATTTATTATTCAGTGATTGAATAAGTCATATCCTGATGTTACAGTAATGTTAGAGTAATAATACTATATTTTTTGTGTGAGTTATTTATTAAATGGGAAACAATAAAAATGAATGGCAATATAATATAAATAAATGACGATAAATATCAGTAAAAGGATCAGGAAAATCTGAAATTTGTTTGCTAGTGATCCACAGATAGTTTAATATTTCTTTATACTTAAGTAAGTTAATTAAATTTGCTTGAATAATGCGTTTTTACGAAACCATCTAATATATATAATTCTCTTACGTGGTTCCCAAATTTTGGCTGTATTTCTTTTCCGCCGGTGGCAACGTTTGCTATGTTTTGTTTACGTTATTATTTCTCTTACACGGCTGCAAAAAAAGCCTCATTACAACTCCCCAAATGGCAACGCTAGAAAATCGATCAATGATTGCCGCTAAAAATGCACATGCCAAATCTAGTTGAGGTGGCTCAACATATAGCGTTTTTAAAAACGGAAACTGAAATAACCAGAGAGCATCAGCTGCGGCAATCTCATACTATTAAGCTAGGCAGAGGTGAGTAGTCTTTGTCGATAGATCTCTATTTTAGTATTTTGTCGAAAGCGCTTTTTTTTTTTAACGAATTTGTATATTACGAATTTATTTGACGATTTTTGATTTATATCACGAATTATACTACAGTACATTTCTAATAGGTTTAACGAATTACATTTCATTTATTTGAATTCAAATTTATTTTAATGGCTTAGTATTTACTGAAAAGAAAAGAAAGCTTTTTTTTAAAAAAATTTTTTATGGATTTGAATGATTGTTTTGAATTCTTAGAATTACCTAAGTTAGTACCTAAGTTACCTAACCTAAGTTAGTAGCGAGCGAAGAGAGCTTGGTTGGCGAGCTTTAGCGAGAAGGGGGCATAGCCGACTAGTTTATTTTAATTAACTACAAAAAAGAAACCCTTATAGGTTGCAAATTATGTTAACATTTCAAAACCATATAAGGATTATCTTTCATGCGGCATGGGATAAATTATAAACGCTTTTTTTTTTGCATATTAAATTAATCGATGAATTTATTTAATATTTAAGAAGACAAATCCAATGGTAATAAATTGAACTAGTTCTTCTATATCGAAAAGCTGCTTTGAGTTTTGAATTAATTAACTGACTTGCTTTGAACGTCTATAATTAATTGATGGATTTATTTAACATTTAAAAAAAACCTGTTGATACTTAATTCAATTGAAAATTCTAGATCAGAAAGCTTCCTTTTTTAAATTAATTAACTGATTTGTTTTAACCACCCGTAATTAATAGATGAATTTATTTAATATTTAAGAAGTAAAATCTGATAGTACTGAATTTAACTGATGGTTCAAAATTAAAGTTTTTTCTGTATTGAATTAATAAATTTGTTTTAACCGTACATAATTAATTAATGGGTCTATTTAACGTTTGTAAAGATTAAATCCGATGATACTAAATTTAAACTCTTGAATATAAATTTTAAATTAATTAATCATTTAATCTTAACGCTTAAGAAGATTTTTTGATTGAAATTAAAAAAAATTAAAACAAACTCGCTTAGTAAAACAATATTGAATTTAAAATAATGATATTTTAATGAATTTGTCAGCTCCAAGTTTGTCGCTGTAGTATTAAGAACCTAATCCTCGGGGTACACTCCCACTAAGATGGATTGACTGTGTTGAGAATTACCTTAACATTCTTAGGGTTAAGAACTGGAAAGTAGTTGTCAATTGTGAAGGCGATTGGTGAAATGTTTTGGTGAAGACCAGGGCCCACCCAGGGCTGATGGAAAAAATCCACAATTTGCGTACCTTAAACTTGAAGCAAAACTTAATTCTTAAACTATACATATGTTTTATTTTATTATTTGATTTCATAACCGCTGAATATCCAGCCAATTTTTGAGTTTCGTTTACCTTCCTGCGATGTAACCTTAGTTCGAAACCCAGAGATGACTGGTTAATATAAATTTCACAGTAATAACAATACTAACGGTAGCAAAGGACAGTTGTAGACACATAATGGGTTTGAATCCAAATGGCGTACTAATCACGGAAGATTTTGCTGATTTTTGTCTCCATGTAACGCAAATGCTGGTTAGTTCCATCAAAAGGTTATCCACAAAGGCTAGCTTTTCCTATTACTTGATTCAGGAGTTTCCCTGTCTTCTGGCATATTATATCTTATATATTATATATATTATCTATCATATATATTATATCTCGCTGGAAAAAAACTGTCTTGACTTTAAAATGAACTCATAGCTTAAATATTTACATTACAATAAATTTAAGTTCAATAAATTAAATATATTTTAAAGAAGTAAAATCCTCTTATTAAACAAATTAATTTATGTAAATAAAAAAATTCAAATCAGTGTAGTTTTTGCACAAAAATGAAAAAAAACTAAAATAATGAAAAATTATCAAATTGTGCTCATTTTATGAGCCGTAACACAGTATTATAGAAGCATTGCAAACATTAAAATTAAATTAAGAAAGCTAAGTAATCGTTTTTACAAAAATGTAGATTTTCTTACTGACATTTTGCTCTATTTGTATAATTAAGATAAAATAGTCTGGTTAAAGGTAGGCAAAGCTTAAACCTAAAAATTATTAATAAATGTAGACAAATAGAAAAATGCGCTTGCTTCATACTAGAGGGCTCCGCCCCCTGCTCGCCAACCCCCTATAATTGCCACGCAATTACATTTTTGTTTACTTCACGAACAAAATTGAAGTTGTTTTCCTGGAGATTAGCTGGCATAGAGAGAATATGATAGGATTGTAAAATTTCAGAGGTGCTTATTATCAGCATTATAAACTTATATAAAGCAATTTTAATACAAACAATATTATAAACCTATATAAATTTGTGCAAATTTGTGATTTCGATTATTAGGAGGGATCTAGCTTGTTGTCGCGGTAACATTGACATCGCCTTTAAAAGTAATTCAACTGATACCTTTAAAAGAAATTTCATGAGATGGGCAAAAAGCTGCCACCGCAAATGCAGATTCGTTCGATCGAACATTCTGTTTAAAGTTAATTGCATCAGAATGGCTGCCAAGTAAAAGATCTTTTTATACTTCTGGATATTTCCGATTGGCGAGCTCAACTTTGCCATGATGACAGCAATTAAATTTCGTTCTGCCATGCTCAGCTGGAAACGAAAGAGCACCACAGTTTACACATTCATCACTGAATGTTTCAACGGAAAAAGAGGGTATAATGTCTGATAAAGACTCACCAAGGTATTCTTTTTCATTTAAACGTCTTGACTCTTCAACGTTTCTTCGCCGCGCATTCCGCCGTCATGTATTGATAGCACTACGATTATTTTCCAGGTAATTTTGTGCTAGTAAATTATGTTCAGCTGTATGTCGCTGTTGATATCGCTTAAGATATTCACGGCGATCCATTTTTTATAAAAGATATGAGTATTTTAAAGTAAACTCTGTTCAATATATTTTGATAATTTGGAATGCAAATAGTTTTTTGAGAGACTGTTGATTCGTGCTTCCAATAACTCTACCCGATTTATTAGAGCTATTAAAATGTGTTGGAATTCTAAAATAAATAACTGAGTTCTATCAAAACAAACATTTGATTATAAAACTTTAGAACAACTATGTTTTTACATTAACACTCAAAATTATTAATAAACACTGGATAATATTGCAATAATGACACTTTTATCTAATGACGTCATAAACAATCGTTTGCATAAAGCTTAGTTCATAATAATCATGTATAATCGTTTGCATAAATAATCGTTCAGTCTTTTTATAGCTTTACGTAACAAGTGTGAGATTTTTTTTTTCTTCTTTTTTTTTTTTTTTTTTTGGAATGGCGATGTTATAATTTTGTTATTAAGTTAATAAATCTTCCTTTTTATAAGCGTAATAGTAGAGTTTTCTTAATTATTTGATTCGAACTCTTCTGAGTTTTATTTAAGGTCAGTTTGTATTTTGTATTTTTTGACAGCATTATTAAAAATTATTACCTTTTCACACACATGCGTTTGCAATTTTGATTGGCTGTTTTGTACGTTACTAGCCAGAAATCTTCTGTGATTGGCTATGTGTTATCATTCCATTCTCTTCTTATATATAAAGATATATATATATATATATATATATATATATATATATATATATATATATATATATATATATATATATATATATATAAATCAACTTTTATTATCAATGGTCTTTGCGTTTTAATTTTTATTGTCGTTATTTTTAGCATGTCGCGGTACAGACATTCCATAAATAATCTTAATTTTTCAACAGTTCTCAAACAAGTAACTTTTTAAACTTTTAATATGCATCGTACCACTAAATTCGTAAAGTTTCAATTAACTTCCCCATTTTCAAAGGTCTCGCTTTTCCCTATCATTAAGTAAGGCCCATTTACAAATGCAATTAAATGCTCTCTTGATAAAGAGTCTCCAGCAATCAGCTAACAAAATTAAACATTTCCGTGTAGCTTCATGTTTCGGTTGCAATTTAATGGCGCTGTTGTCCGCATGTATTTGTAAACAGAGCTGTGCTTGTATTCGGCAGATAAAATTAATGATTACTAAGTATAATACTTTAATTAAACTTCATTTTTATTATCTTTAGAAAGAAAGGCGATATTTATAAAGCGTGCTCCTTAATTAAATGGCGTCACTAAATTTTAAAAACGCAACCATTATGACAGAACAAAAAAAGCAATCAAATGTCACGATGCGAGTAATCAAAAAAAGAAGTTTAGGAAGTTTATATAATTATGCTTATTAATCTACTGATTTTATTTAAATAAAATCTTAATGTTTTATTTGTTTTAAGCAGTTTTAAACCTATCAGATCATTCTTATTCTCCAATATATGAAGCAACATTTAAACCAATGGAATTTAAGGCGATGACTAAATGGAATTTGAGACTAAAAATCGGGTCCGGATAACCGGTATCACATAGCCAATTTTTTTTTCTGGGTTCTGGTAGTAATTAAGTGGTGAAATTCGGACTGGATAAGTCGGATAAATCGGGTAATTGCCAAGTACCTGGTACATCTTTAGACTTTACGGTTTCTTCCCTAGCAATTTCAACTTCTTTTTCAATTCTAAGAAACCTTTCAGCGAAATATCCTTTACAAACCACAAGACAAAAGATAGGTGTATCCTGTTTCGACCAAATTCTTATTAAACACTGGCATAGTTTAATAGAATGTTCAACTTTTGGACAGTGTTCACTTTGCTTTTACTTGATGCTTGATATAAATGTAAGGTACTGTTGTTAAATCCATTACTACATTAATTTTCAAAAAAAAAAAATATTCTAAAATCAATAAAGAAATTAAAAATATATTTCTTTTCAAACTGAGTTTTTCTTCTGTTTTAGTCGTTATCTAAGTTATTCTCAAATAGCATGTCCACAATTTTTTGAAAATAGCCAAATTCACTTACTAATTTTTAAAATGTATCCACATATTTTAAAGAGCCCTTGTCATGATTAAATATTTTCTCAAAATATGTATCCCTTTAAATTTAGATTCCCATTTATTTCCAAATTCATAAGCACAAATATTTTTAAAACATTCTGTGAATTTATAATAACTTACGATTTTTCAAACGATCAACCATTAATGTTCTTAAAAAGAAGAAAATTAGGGATCAATCGATATCGTTAGTGTATAAATCTCTGACAAAAGAAACACGAAAAAGTACGGAGAGTGGGACACCAAAAGAATTACTTTCTCTTTGGGTCATTTTTTATTTTGTTCCTAAATGTTCCAGTCATTTAGGGCAATATATTCTCAAAAGTGTCACTTTTCTTTTTTCGTGACATATTGAAAGATAAAGAAATAGGTCTATTTCGTTCTTCTGCGCCGTTAAAATCTCTTATTGAGCAAGTAAAATTGAAATATATAGCTTATTTCATGTTTAACACTTGTTGTTGTGTAAAAGTTTCTTTAAAAAAAAACTAAAAGTGTATAATATATTGAAGTAAAAGAATTTTGAGCAGAAATTTATAAAATCGACAGCCATAAAACTAATTTTTTTGCATTTCCAAGCATTTTCTTCAAAGTTGTAGCACATAAAGATAATTTATAATAATTTTTTATGCTTCGCAATATTTTGTTTCATATAAAAATAGCACTTGCGATTATTTATCAGTAATATATTAACTACCGACGAAGATTATTTTAATTTTTTAAATACAGAGGGAACTTATAAGAGTAAAAAAATGCTATTTATACTATTTATTTAATACAAAACTAATAAAGTATAGTAGATAATTCGACAAAATAGACCACATACTTTTTTTTCTTGTTTTCTTATACACACTGCAAAAATTACTGGACAAATTATGGCAAAAAGTACTCAGTGTGCCGGTACTTTTTACAGTAAAATCCATTTTTTCTGTAACATATCACGGAACATAGAAATTGATATACTATAAGTTTTGCAGTAATAACCGTAAAATAACTGAATCACTCTTATCAATTAAATATACTTTTTACAGTAATAATTACAGTAAAGCCACTAAATCACTCTACTTATATAAATATGACTGTAAAAATCATAATATATTTTACGGTAAATCTGGATTGTATGAATGATGCACCTAAAAGGCCAGTACTTTATACCGTACTTTGATATCGAATTTTTTGCAGTGCTGCTAACGAATAATACTATATTTGTTTGTATCATGGATTTCCCCTATAGTAGTTCCAAAAGTATATGTTATTTAATGCAATAAAGCTATGAAGGGCATTAATTTTTTTTAGCAAGCTAGAATCAGATCTTATTCGTACCAGTTGTATTAAACGATGTTAAAAAGTGAATGAATAATAAAAAGAGAAACAACAGCCAAATTAATTTTTTTTTTTTTTTTTTTTTTTTTTTTTGAAAAATTGAGTTTACTTTTCATTGAAATAAACAGACGAAAAAATTCAAAGCGTATAAACTCTTCTATTTTCCTTTATAAACACTATATAGCGAATCTATTTTTCATTTTTTTCAAGAATTATTCCATCTGAAATCTGTTTATAAGTTCCTGAAACAAAATATATACATAAGATCTAATAAAACATATTTTTCAAAATTCATTCGTCCCGCAGTGGACTGATCGTTAAGGCACGGTTCCCAGCAGATCACCGAAGTCAAGTATCACTGGCTACGGTCAGTGTGCTGGTGGGTGACCACTTGGATCAGCCTGCGTAGGGACCGAAAGTGTGCGGTATTGGTCCTCGTTAAGCTGTTCTACCGTAAAGTGCTCGACTTCGCGTGCAGGTCGTCGGGCTACCGAAGCGGGGGTGCCATCCCCTCCGCAGAGGATCAAAATTGTGATGGCATGTCTCCGGATCATCCTCAGGGATGTTTCCCAGACCGTCTCCAATATCCCATTGTGCAGCTCTAGTGCGACGCAAATGAACAACAACAACAACAACCACAACAAAATTCATTCATCTGACGCATTCCTTAAAAATGATACTCTGAGGAAGAAAAGGTATGGTCAAAACTACCAGAAAAGGGTAAAATGCACCTTGTTTCTGGCACTATGGTAACACCATAAATCTTGGTAAGTTTTACTGAAGGTCTTTGGTAATGATTTTGGTAAAAATTACATTAAAATATGGCTTCATAATATGTAATAAGATTTAGTAAATTTAATAAATTTATTATGATACCTTAAAGCAGTGTTCCCCAACCTCCGGTCGGTGGACTGGTACCGGTCCGTGGATTAAATGGTACCGGGCCGTCATTTCATTGAAACTAAATTTAAATTCCTAGGTTCATACTCCAAATTAAAAATATCTCTGATCCATTAAAATTTTATTTATTTAAAAAAAAGGCGCAGCCGAAGGTAGTGACATAAATTTTTTAATGTTTGTAATGCATCATTGCCTCCGATTACTCCCAGATGGAACCGTCTCATTGCAAAGAAACAAGCTCAGGGTTCTCATTGATTTAACGTTCTAGTAAGTTAAATCACTTTATATTAATTTTTTGGTGTAACTGTATTTTATTTTGAAGGCATGTTTAAATACAATTAAATTAAAATTAATAAATCAAAATAATCTAAAATATAAACAATCAACGTTCCCCTCCCAGCGGGCAGGGGTAAAATTATCAAACGCTGACAGGTCCGCGGTGATAAAAAGGTTGGGGAACACTGCCTTAAAGCATATCATAAAAATCATTTATTTTGTAACATTTATTTTTCAGTTTTATATTTTTACTAAATTTGGGGTAGTAAGAACTAAAATTTAGAAAACCGGAGTATCAAATAAACCGTTACCGTATGAACTGTTACAGTATGAATAATCACTTAAATATCGTATAATTTGGTTTTATTAACCAGAGTTATGTTGTTTTTTGCAAGAAATATCACTACTATGCATTGCAGAAGTTTTACTTTTTTCCCCTCCGTGTACTACATTGTAAAAAATTCAGCATCACATTACGGTATAAAGTATTGGCCCTTTGTGTGCATCATTCATAAAATTCATTTTACAGTAAAATCCACTTTTACCCTATAATACTATACTGTGAGTTTTACAGTAATATTTATTTAATTAGAATGATTCAGCTATTTTGCGGAAATTATTACTGGATGAAATTACGGTATATCAGATATTTTTTTCCGAAACATGTTCCGGTGAAAATGGATTTTCCGGTAAAAAGGTATAGCCCCCTCAGTGCCGGAAAATTTTGCCGTAATTTAATCCAGAATTTTTAAAGTTTAGTCCTAATTACCTTCTTAAAATTGCCCCACTTGATACTATTTGTAGAAATATTAGCAATAATTCAGTGTTTTTCTTATAATTTTTAGAAAATAACTATATTTTTATAGATACTACCGCTAAACTGAGTGGTGCGACAGCCCAGAGAGAACCCAAGCCGAATGTGCCCATCTCAGTTTTCTTGACATTGGGCTCTGGGGGGGGGGCAGAAACAGGTGTTCCGGTAGGGTGCTCAACAGAGCGCGGAACCTCCAGTGTTTAGTACTCATGATTGGCACTCGTCTTATAGACACACTGAAGAGATGAAAGGCTGAGTCAACCTTGCCCAACCCTAGGTTCGAACCCAGAACCTGTGGCACGAAAGCGCGAAGCTACCACTTTAAGCTACCACTCAGCCACCAGGCGTCTTATTTTTATTTAAGAAAAAAAGGTAACTTAAAAATAGGTGGCAGCAAAATTGAAACTATTTGAAGTTCCATAACACGATTGAAACTTTTTCAACATTCATATTTTATTACAGCGAATTTTTTCAGGTGTAAATTCTTAGGAAATAAATGTTCTTTCTACATATTTTAAACAGTATTTTACAACTACGAAACAACTATTACATTTCCGTAAGAATACTGAAAAAAAAAAAAAACACAATCTTCAATTTCGAGGCAGGATATTCTTCAATGCTTTCAAAACGTTGTCCGGAATCGACTCAGCGAAACTTCGGAAAGTTTCAAAAAATGTACCAGAAATAACAAACTGTCAGAATACAGAATGTCGTTGGTTGAATGTTGGAATCGTGCTTTGGTTGCCTGGCAGCTCATTAAGGGAAATATATGACTCCGGAAGCGAATGCGGGGAGCTGTCTTACACATTCAGCAGGAAGACACGCGAGACTATATCCGGTCAGCAGCAGGCATTCTGAAAAAATTTCTTTTGAAATAAAACAAAACTATTTTCTGTTTTCTCGAAGAAATTTCCTCACAATACATCGTTTTTTTATTGTTAACATGTCTGCACTATAGCATTTGGATAATTTTGTATCAATGTAGTCTAAGAAATTAAACACAACGAAAAATTTTTATATATAGTAAAATGGCATTCGAAAAGATTTCCCGTAGGCAATATCTTTTTCTTATTGCTAACTTACTATGGCATTTTTTTATGCTTATAATCAATATAGTCTAAGAAATTAAATGCAATTATAGATCTATTAATTATAGTAAAACAGCATTAGAAAAGGTTTTCCGTCAGTAACCGTAATAATATTATTTCCGTTATTAACATATTTTTCATTTTTTTTTAAATTTTTCATTATTTTAAAATAATTCAGGACAAAATAGGGAAAAAAATGTTATATTTAGTATTTTAATAATTTATGGTTATGAAATACAGCTTTCTGGGTTAAAGGTAAAATTTTACAAACGTGGCTCGCTTTCAAACAATATTTTTTCAGATTTGCACTAACTTGCTGTTACTTTGATCCAAGATAAACAAATATTCAGAATAGAAATTTCCTTAATTTACAAAATCAATTATTGATAAATATTTGAATTTGAATGAAGAAAAATTAAAACTACTTTTTTGGATTTTATATTACACTGCTAATATAGTTCCGATCAGGCGCGGATTAAGCGTACGCGGGGCCCTAGGTCATTCATATTTTTGGGGCCCTTAGATTAAATTTTTTTGAAGTTATACTTCTTATGCGACTTCCAACAAGGTTACGTTAAGCGTTTAACGCTACATTTTTATTGGCCGGGAAATCACGTGGTAGGATCCAGTTTTCCCTCATTCATTTCCATATTGTTTTGGTTCTCACTAGCATACAAATAATAAAAGTCATAAAAGTACTGTTTTTCTATAAATATTGTTTTAGTTGTATTTGATACACATACAATTTAATAGGATAGTATTTTTTATTTTCAAATTTAGTGGATAACAATTGTAAAAAATGAGTGAAAGCAATCCCACGGACAATGCGACGGATTTAAGGTTATGTCAAGGTACGTCTTTTGTGAATATCAATTGATTGTTAGGTTTTCCCTTTTGAAATTACATTATGACGCATTCACATACATTATTAATACAAATACATTTTCCATGGCGAGACGATGAGGCAACCACAAGCACTTCCACTGGTTCAAGAGGTCCACGAGGGACAAATGCACAATATTACCGTTATTACAGAGCACGGAAGCGAGTGGAGCAGAAAAAAGAGTCGTTGAATAGAACTAGTGATCCTTCTACGACTGCTGATTCTTCTACAATTAACGTCGCAGGTTACGAAGTTTAACTTCTTCCGTGCGGAGGGATTCCACGCACTATTTTTTTCATATATTTTTTATTTATTCAAATATAAAAGTATTTATGTATCTTTACACTTAAGAAAGCATATTTAAAATAAAAATAAATAATAATAAATTAAATTTTATTTTATTTTGCTAAATTAGAACTAAAAAATTTATCGTATTTTATTAATATATATTTGAAATTGAATTTTTATTTTAAAATAATTGTTTTTCTTAATTTTTTAAAATTTATATTCAAACCATTGGGGGCCCCAGGGCAACCCTATTCATTGGGGGCCCCAGGGCATGGCCTAGTCTGGCCTAATGGGTAATCTGCCCCTGGCTCCGATAAACTAAAATTTTCTTTTAATTTATGTCTGGAGGGGCATATAGTATTCTAGTTTGATTTCAGTATATGTATTAACTGAATATACCTGAGCAAAAACTTGATTTTCATTGAAATAACGGCAAAAAAGGACAAGGAAATTTTTCATAAGTATGTCCTTTTCATTATTCATTCTATATATTGCTCCTTAATTTTTTTCTTAATTTTGCTATCCTTTTTCCTTAGCAGTTATATTAAATAATATTAAATAAATAAGAAGTAATTAATCAGATATAAATTTTCATTACAGTTTACAAAATCGAAATTGGTAAAAAAAAAAAAATCAAATTTGTGGAACTCCTATGATCTTTTCACAGAAGCTTAGGACTCCACGGAACACTATTTGTGAACCACTGATCTGCACTGCAAAACATGAAAAAAATAATAAATAACTTAAATTCTACGTCTAAGAAAAAGTGACGATAATGCGTTTAAGTCTAATGATTGATTTTATACCTCATTAAGTTAATCCTTTTACAATTTTTCTTTCAAAAAACTTCTTTTGTTATGCAAAATTTTTAAAGAAGTAAGTATAGTAAAAAATAACGTCACAAGTGGCGATATGTTTTTTTTCTTCTTAAAATAGAAATCCTCTTCCAAATATTCAAAATACTGCTATTATGTTAAGGATTAAAAGGCTGAGTGTTTCTTTTTTGAAATAAGTTTTGCTGAATACATGTCAGAAATTTAGTTTCTTATGATTATTGAGATATAAATAAAATAGAGAGAGAAATGTTACATTCAAAATAATGAAAGTTAGCTTTTGAAGATAAGGAATGAAATTATTTTTACACATAAAACCATATTTGAAAGATTAATGATTGTTGAAAGCAAATTACGATTTACGGCATTCCAAATCTTAATTTCATCTAATAATTATTATAGCATAATAACATTAATAAATAGTTTAATTTACCTAAAATTTAAAAAAACTCTTTTTCTTCTTAACATTTGAAAATAATGAATATTCATTAAACTATATACTTAAGACATTTAAATAAAATTTCAAAAACATACTTTCATAACATTTAAAAAGTATGGCTTATTTACGTTTAAAAGTATTACATTTCATTGCTCCATTGCACAACATTTTACTCAATATAACTATCAAATCAGTTCCTAAAATTATACTACTTTTTTAATACTTACATAATTGATTATTATTTAAGCGTTATTTTTTCTATTTAAATTTATTTTCCAAATTAACAACTTAAATTTAGAGATTTTTACTATAAATAAGTTTAAATAAAGTTTCCAGTTCTAAAGCCTTATTTTTAAAATTTGATGAACACTTGAATAATTGATTATTATTTAAGTGTTATTTTTTTAATTTAAATTTATTTTCCCAATTAACAACTTAAATTTAGAGATTTTCACTACAAATAAGTTTAAATAAAGTTCCCAGTTCTAAAACCTCATTTTTAAAATTTAAATAAAATGCAATTAATTTCGTTGTATAGTCCAAATTTGAAGGAATCCTTTCAACATCTT
Organism: Parasteatoda tepidariorum; assembly: GCF_982258835.1. Classification (NCBI taxonomy): domain Eukaryota; kingdom Metazoa; phylum Arthropoda; class Arachnida; order Araneae; family Theridiidae; genus Parasteatoda; species Parasteatoda tepidariorum. Next base: position 64,003,335 of record NC_141762.1, on the reverse strand, counting down.
TCACGGGGAAAAAAGGGCATAATAACATCATAAATATTTATATTCTTAGATTGATGAATGAGGAATAAACTTCCTCATATGTTTAGAATTTTCCAGATGAAAAGCATAAATTAGACAACTTCTTAATACCATAATATAAATTTATTCTTATGATCATAATACAATGCTTTTTCTGCATGTTTTTTTTTAATAAACGTGATTTATATTTTGCTTAATATTATGATGATGAGTATAGCTTAAACTCAATTTCCTTGCTTTAAATTTAAAAGAAATTCTTAGTATTTTCAACATGATTATTTTATTAGCAATATTGACTGTTAGTTTATTAGATTTTTATTAATACGCGGCGAAACAAAATCTGGCAAAATTACCACCACACTGCATGGTAATGACATTTATTATAAAAAATAAATAAATAAAACAAAAATATACAATATTTAAAACATTCTTTTGGAAATTTTTCCGCTCATATAGTGACGAATTATCGAAAACTCGTTTTCAAAATTACAGTTCGTATTACCACACATTTAGTGAAAGATGCTTAATGGAAAAGTAAATGTAAGCAAATAAATGGGTTTTTTTATACCTTGCTGTAAGTTATCATGATGGAATTACTGTATGTCACCACGTTCACCAAAGTTTGGTTGATTCTTTACAAGTGACTATTATAGATAATATAAAAAATAAATTATAAGAAAATGGAACAAATAAAATCATAAAATAGATTGAAAGAAAATATAAAGAAATAGAAATGTATGTTTTGATGCCTTAGGCTTTGAAAACTAGACCCTTTTTCTCACGACATTTAAAAAAAAATACTTAAATGGTTCATCAACAGATGGCGCTGCTAATTAAGTAAGGCTTTAAAATAATAGTTACAAAGTATTCAGCTTTCTGCAACCACAGAGTAGAACATTTTGAAGTCAAAATAAGAAATAGATTTCGTACAAAATGCTCTAACGAATTTTCAATTTGGAAGTGTTTGATATGAAGCAGAAATAACTTTTCCTATAAATAGAATTATCTGTTGACAAATTATGAAAGTGATAAAGTTAATTAATATGAAAACTAGTTCCTTAAGAAGAACAATCTCTTATAGTTTTTTATTCAATTGATTTTTTAAAACATCTCCCCTGCTTCTCATTCTAAAATTATGGTAAAATAAATGGCAGCAGTCTGTTCATCCAATTAACCGTAAAGCTTACGGTTAAGAATATTTTTTACCATGGCGGTTTTGAATCGCTTATCTCTAATATGGTTAAAAAAAACTGAATGCAAAAATATACGGTTTTTAATCATTTACAACGAGCAAGGTTTCAAAAAAGGATATTGGACTGGAGATTGGAGCTAGGCTTTTCGTTAGGTAATGGAGATTAAGGTTAGGTTTCTGACGAATTAGTTTTTATCAAATGAACTGTGGAATATTGATTAATTAGTTTATCTAGTTATTTCACCTATCCTAAGAGATGATAAATGCTAGACTTTTTTGTATTAAGCAGTTCTATTGTGCTGCCATCTATGTGTGAACGCGAGAATCGCATTCCAATAGTCCAAGGCCACAAATTGAGAAGTGCAGGATACTGGAAACTGCTCATGTGTAGGAAAGGGAGAAAATCAGATATTACTTAATATTACCAAAAAAATAGTAAACAATTAAAATTTATGAGTGTTTAGCATATTGAACCATTTAAGGTATTTCTATATTAAAGATTTTTTTTTTCTTTTTCCACTCCAAAATTCTATTTCAAATCAAATAGTCTTGAAACCTCGAAAAGGAATTGAAGTCAAAAAGGAAGGATATTTAATGGAATTTAAATTATTCAACGGCAACAAAGCACATATTTCCTGACGAAGAGTTATACATTCATTAAATGCACATTTGAATTTCAGTTTTTCCGAAAGAAATTTCAAGAGAGAGATGCTTTCAAAATGCTTTTTCACGCCCTTTTTTCCAAGATAATTATGGAAAACGTTTTCGCCCACAATAAATAAAATATGCAGGGATTTAAGTGCCTAGCAGGCTTGTTTTACATTTTTAGAATTTTTTCAAAGAGCTGCATTTTTTTTAAAAAAAATAATAAGTATGGATATAAAAATTATTATAGTGTTTAATTCTACTATTGATGTTTGTAAATTATTATTATAGTTCAGCATATGTGTAAATAACGATAATTAACGTTTTATTTAAAAAAAATTCTAGTCAATATTTTTTTCCAGTTTGATATTTTTGCTAGTTATTTCTACATGAAATAAATTAATGTTTTGTTTCATAATTTTTGTGCAGATGGTGTGCTTTAAAACTACAGAATTTAACCTCGATCAGACAAACCTCTAATTAAAGCCAGATTTTTCTATTTTTCAGTTGATTCTTTTTTCTAGAGAATTCTTACTTACTCTCCTAGTTTTCCTGTACTATATTAATGTTAGGCTATTGCAATACCTTAAAAGAAAGTTATTATGTCTAAGCTAATATTAAAATGATAAAAGTAAGTTAGTGAGTCTTAGGACTGTTGTTGGATATTGAACGCATTTTCAATTATATTTACCGCATATTAATTATGCGAATAAAAATAAATAATGCATATCAATAATATTATATAAACAGTTTTTCTTATTTTTGATTGTTTTGTGGGCCTTTTTGCTACACTGTAAAAACTGCGATGCAACATCTCTCCGAATTTGATATAAGATCGTAAAAGCTGTGGGTAGGAAAACTTTTTTCAATTCAACACCAAATTGAAATTTTATATACAATTTACAGTGCATATGAAAGTTCAAAACTCCAAAGATGCAAAACGTTTACACTGATATTACTCGCTTTTACAGCATACGTTAAATATTTTTGCCTCCAGAAACTCTAATGTTGGCTCTCATTTTGGACAAGTACGCGAGTGTTTGCATCTTTCTTCAGCGTTGCTTTAATCTTCAGAAACTTAAGTTCACCGTTACAAATATTTATATATGTTTTTAGTTGCATAGTAAGGTTATTTACATTCTAATTTTCAATCATCTGTAAACTGTATTAAATAATTTTATAATATGTAATTTCTATTCATCCCTGCTCTGTTAAGCCTAATTAGAATTAGGCGTAATATTCTCTCCGGTACGCGTATGTTTAATTTTCTAATTCATTAGTGCATGTTATCAACCCGAATTTCTGATTCTTGCTTTATATCGTCTTGCAAAAATAACTTTACTGATTCTTATGCATATCATATCGTACAGTAATTATAAACTTTAGTGTTACTAAATAACAAACATGGAGGTTGATGTCAGCTTCTTTTCTCCAAGCAGTGTAAAAGAACATTCCTAGTGTTTCACTGCACCAGGTACATCTTTGGCTTAGATGTAGGGTGTACAATAGCTGCCACCATTTTTGGTAATCAGTTACCCGAAAAGTTTTACAGTGTACTTTTTTTTTATGACCGTAGTTGAACAGCCGATCAAATTTTGGGTTTACGACTACTAATGTTCTACTCTATAATATAATGTAATACTCAGCAGCTTTGTAATTTTGAACCCAATACAGAAATCAAGTTAACTCCTGGATCAAGTATTGGGAGAAATTTGCCTACGTGGAAGACTGTTTGATGGAACTAATAGTTATTGATAAAAAGAGAAAGACATTTTAGAAAGGATATTTCTTTTAAAATTATCCATTCCAAATAGTTATACATTTAGTTAATATTTTCACAATTATTATTAAAGAACTTTATGTATGAAGTCCGAGTTTCACTAAATGAAGGGCAATCATTTAAGGTTCCATAGCCAAAAAAATTGAAGGCAGCTAATCTATATATATATTTGATATAACTTTATTACAGTAAGAAATATTGAGTCACATGCGTTAAAAAATATTTAATTTACATTTAAAAGATTGTGAGCATAAATTAGTCGTAAAAATTGGTAAAATTAATTGTATTGTTTCGTTAAAATACTAACAAATAAAAATGTAAGTTTTAAAATACAAATAAATTTTCTTTTCTAATAATAAATAAATAAATTTTATATATTTGTTTCATTAAGAAATGCAATTATTTTTTTTTAATATTAAATATTCTCCTAGCAATTCAAAACAAATATAAAGGTTTTTATATTTGATTCAGTATTTTTTTTATGAATATGAAAAATTTTTTTTTTTTTTTGTATTAAAATAATCAACTACCACATATATTATATACCTCTATAAAGAATTTGCCACTCTTCCTTATTAATTCTAATATCTAGGAACACGTAATTGCATAAATTAATCAAGGCATATTGTCGTTGACTTTTCTATCGTTTATTTTATTTTACCTTCCGGGTTTTATTCTATATTATTCATTCAACTCTCCCTCCATCAGTGTCTTCGAACAAAAATCTAATTGCTAATTGCACCATTTCTTTTTTCGCTCTTTCTCTAAGGTATTTCATTAGGTTTCGAAAGAAAAGAATCGATCGGAGAAGTATCAACTATCGCAAGAAGCTAAATTAATTGGGATTTCAAGAAGCCGATAGAAAGTACACTAAATGCGTATTTATCTTTTATTAACTTCGCCTTTATATCAAACCAGAACTTTTTATGTGTAGAACATATATCCTTATTGCATTATAAATTGAAGACATATAAATACGATATTTACAAATTTACTAAAAAATATAAGGTGGTACACCCTTAATAATTTTTGATATCATCATTAAATTTTCACATTCTAAAAAATAGTCGGAATTTTTAAGGCCTCACTTCAAATTTACTAACAAATTGAAATAAATGGTACTTTAATTATTAATCGAAACTCAATCAAACTCAAGAGCATGCAACCTTTTAATAGGCTTACACTTAAAATATGTAAATAGCTACCATCTAGAACGCATGCTCCTAATAGTTTTGTCAGGAGAGCTGACAAATCCTTTTGAGTCACCTTGATATCCTTTTTACTTTTTGCGCACTCCACTTTTCTGTTTTTTTTTTTAATTAACTGTGCGCGTAGGTGCACTTCAAATCAAAACATAAGTAAAAATAATTCAATTTTATTTTACTAACTGATTTTGATGATTGACGTAATAGTCAATAATTCCATTGATTCCCCTTGCTTTTTTATTAATAAAAAAAATTGAAAACTACATCATCATACTATTTTGCAATGGCTTTAAAAATAATTTCAATTTGTAGTTGTGGGATTGACAACAAAATATTGCAATAATATTTTCGGAATATTTGCAATTTTTTTTTTGTTTTGCAATTTTTTGTATTATAAAGAACATGTTTATCTAATATACAATAGTCTCAAATAAAATTGTAAAGCTTGCATCCTTATAAATATGCTATTTTAAATTTAAATTAAGTCAATAACACCAGTGTAAAAGCAGTCAAATTTAAAGATTGACTAGATTTACAAATTTTAGATTTTAAAAATTAAATGCGTGATTGCATTATTGCTATAAATGCATCATAATTTAATTACGAACACTTCTTCAAAAATAAGCAATGGACTATTCAAAAGTCTGATATTACTGTAGTTTCAGGTTAAAAATTTTTAAATGGACTGAAATTTCAGGTTAAACATTTTTAAATATATTTATACTAATCTGAAGATAAGCTAAGACAAGTCATGCACAATTTACAAAACAGAAAATTAACATGCACTTCAATGTAACTGAATGAAAATAAAGTGGCTTACGTTACGCTGAAGATTTGAGGACAAAACTAGATACTAAACTTATTTTTTGATGAAATTGAGTGAAAATTGTTAAGTGGCTCCCTAGCTTAATCCATAACTTGCTTTATTGCACAGTTTGCAATTATTGAATTTTTTTATGTTTGATATCATTACAGAAAAGTGAAAAACGAACATTATTTCACCTTATTTTCTTTTGTTAATCTTAATTTGTTGGGTTAATAAGACAAACTTACGTGAGTAATCGTAGGTCAAATTATCTTTCTTCTGATGATGAAAAAAAAATCCGATTTCTAGCAATCCAGTTGCAAACTTTGAATGGGTGTGACTTTTACTGGTCAAATACTCTCTGATTTTGCCCTTTTCATTGCTATTTTAACATTATATATGTGATGTCTTAGCTTATAACAACTGTTTTATATGCTCGTGTGGATTGGTGGTCTACCGGACTTCTGCTTTTTAAACTTTATCTTTAGGTGCAATTGCTTGAAATTTTGAAATATCAATTTTAATCAAAGTGAGTATATTTAATGAAAAAAATAAAATTAGGTTTTATAATTCAAATTGTGCATCATTCCTGTTTGTTCCAAGGTATATTTCTCCAACTGAAGGTGGCGTCAACGTTTTTTAGTGATAAAGTATCACGTTTATCTAATACGTTTCATTAAGTTCGGGAATTCAGTCAAGAGCTGCAACATGTTTTCCATTTTTGCTTTGTACAATGCTTGATTGTTTTCATCGCATTTTTGTTAAAATATTGATTGTTTTTAAAAATCTTATGGCGTTATTGTTAGAGTGATATTGAAGAACTTTTAACTCTTCTTCAGTAGTTCAACACTTGTTTTAACTGTTATATAGGAACTGAAATGGAACAATTGCCAGACTTTAAAACTGTTGGTCACCCGTTCCTGCGACTTAAATAAACTTATAACACTTTTAATAATTTGTAATGGCTATTATAACTGTAGAATTTTAAAGAATCTGAAAATCAAAAACAGTTGTTTAGCAAAAGTTATATGGAATAACTTTTAACGCTTCATACTCTTCTCTACTGGTTCAACAAGTGTTTTAACTGTTATCTAGGAACCGAAATGGTAAATTAGCAGATTTTAGAACGATTAACCACCTGTTCTTGCTACCTAAATGAACTTACAAACCTTTAGCAATGTGACCGTTATTAGAACTGTTGAACTTTTTACTTACTTTACTTATCCTCTGCGTGCCTTTGGGTACTTAAGGCCTCTAGCATATCCCTCCAACGCCTCCTGTCTCTAGCAATAGATCTTGCTTCCTCCCAGCCAGATATTCTATATTCTTTTAATTCACCCAAAAGCATGCGCTGGATGGTAAGTCTGGGTCTTCCTCTTGTTCTCTTACCATCAGGGGCCCATGTAAGCGCAACAGATGTAATTTTTTCCTTGTGCATTCTAAGGATATGTCCAAGCCAGCTCCATCTTCGTTTTTAATTTCATCTTCTATTGTTTTTATTTTAGCTTTCTTTAATAGATTTTGACTTGATACTTTGTAAGGCCAGAAAATTTTAAAAATAAATCTTAAACATTTGTTTCGAACGGTTTCTAATTTTTGTATTTCGATCTTAGTCTGTTTCCAGGTTTCTGCGCCATATAATAGTACTGCTCTAACAATAGCTTTGTAAACAACTATTTTTGTCTTTATTTCAATATTTGACTCTCTCCAGAATTTATGTAATCCCTTAAAACATGTTCTTGCTTTGATTATTCTCTGTCTAATATCTTCACTACTTCCACCTTTTTTATCTACAATAGAACCTAAATAGCTAAATGACTCTATGTCATCTATTTCGTGATTTTCGATTTTAATTTTGTCATTTTTCTTTTGATTTATTCTCATTACTTCAGTTTTCTTCTTGTTTATGAATAAACCTACACTATTTGAATATTTTTTGAATTTGTCTGTTTTAAGCTGAAGGTCTGTACATTTGGATGAAATAAGTACGATGTTATCAACAAAATCAAGGTATTCTAAAGTAGTAGTGAAATTCCAACTTTTACGAATAAATAAAACTGAAACTTTTTAAAGCTATATTCTTTTATGCTGGTTTTATGTTCTATTGCTTCAATTGCTGTCCAAAAATTGAAATAAACAAAATGATAAGTTTCAGCACTGATGGTTACTTGTTCCTGCTGCGGAAGTTAATATCCAAAATTATATTTAGTCGTTAATGTAGAACTTCAAAAAGTGAAATTTAGATTTTTCAATATTACATTCCTCTCAACTGGTTTAATGTCTACTTTAATTGAAGTATGTCAAATGGAATATTTACTATTCTTTGCAATCTAAGGTTGGTATCACATAAAATTTTTGTTTTACTATAAGTTTTGGTTGCACTGTTATACTCTAATTTAATAAAAAATTTTATTTAAATAAAAATTTATCTACGTACTTAGTTTTAAAAATTTGATTTACAAATGTGAATATCTGTATCAATATTCATGAAATGGTTCCTAAATAATGTTCTTTTTCTCGTATCATATGCAAATTTTATAGATTCTTTACATCTTATTTCTTTCAAGACTTTATATTTTATTCCATTACTTTTTTGAAGATGTAGATTTGCAGCTTTTTTCACTGTCTGTAGGTTTTTAGATTTGACTTTTTTTTTAGAGATTTTTTTCTTTGCTGAAAGTAACTATCACAAGAGATTTCATTTTCTTTTCTTGAAGAAAAGTTACTCTTTGACTTGACTTGGGATTTTTCTCAAGGCTATACCTGAGTTATACTTCTTTTTCAAATTTTATAACCTTTCACTGACATCAACTGAGATTGGAAATAAGGGTTAGAATTTGAAATAAAATATACTAAAATAGAAAATGAAGACGTTTTGAAAGAAAAAGCAGTTTTGGTCGGATATTTTTTGTCAGAAGACGAAAATAGAATTTTTGTGTAAAATAAAACTCTCGGGCTATTGAATTTTTTGTATCCAATAGTTTTATTTACAAGTGTAAGAAAGTAATAAGAATATATCACCTTGTGTTGTATCTTTCAAGCTTCTAATCATAGATATATAAAGCATTTGTTTATCTAAATAATTTTGAAATTCTTTGTAAAATTCTATATTTTTAGTAAATATTACATTTAAAAAAAATTGAAAATTTTGTTGCATATATTTAAAATTGTACCAACAGCTGTGTATCATGCAATATTTTCAATTTTTTAGAATCAAATAATTAAAATTGGAAACATTAACTTTTTTTTATTTTTTTAGATAAATTCTTATTAATTGGTAACAAATAAATTAATTAAACTATACAAAAGAAGTAGTTAAAATTGAGTGATTTTATAGCAAACTCTTTTCACATTTTGTGTTTCGAAGCTTTAAAATTATGGGCGCACAAAAAATGATCTGGTAAAATTAGCGTACTGTATAGATATTTCCAATAATAAAAGGATTATTTTGGTTAGCAAAATAATATTATATTTAAATTGCTTATTTTACAAATTCTCCGTTCATATGTTAACGGCTTATTGGAAATTCTGGTTTTTAAAATTATATTTTTATAATTTATATTTCTGCACACTTAGTAAAAAATACAAAACTGAGAAGTAAACTTAACTTAATGATTGGATTTTATGACATGCTCAAATCTATGATAAAATTACCAAATTTTTCCATATTTACAAAATTTTGAAACATATTATAAAACCATATTTTATTGCTAATTTTAGCAAAATCATTACTTATGAGCTTCTGTAAAAATTTCCTAGCTTTTTAGTGTTCCCATAGAGCCAAAAACACGGTATATTTGTTGTATTCTAGTAATTTTGAAGATTATTTTTCTCACTGTATAATTAAGATTCTGCTCTCCCTTTAATTTAAATTAAATCATATTTATCCTTTAAAAAATTAAGCAAATGATAGTAAAGTAATTAGATTGAAAATTTTCCGTTCTTATGGTAACGGTTTACCGGGAATTCTGGTTTTAAAAACTACGGTTTTATTTCCACACAAATAGTAAAGCATTGTAAAATTTAGTAAAACTCAGAAAAATTTAACCTAATGAATGGTTTTTATGCTATGGAGGTATCATGATAAAATTACAAAATTTTAACACATTTTCCGAATTTTATCATACATTATAAAATCATATTTTATTGTTCTTTTTTACCAACATTATTTCCAAAGCGTTTCGGTAAAAATTTCCAAGCTTTTTAGTGTTCCCATAGATTCAGAAACGCGGTAAATTTTTCAACATACTTTTTCTCGGTGCATAATTAAGATATATCTTTTCTAATAATTTAACTTCATTCGAGTTTACTACTACAACAACAAAAACAAAGTAAATTGAAAAGAAAAAAATAGCTGATAATAAATTCTCAGAAATAAAAATAAAAAACCACCACTTTGCACATTTTTTAGAGAAATTAAGACTGTAAGCATATCATAAGAACGCAATAAATAAGAAAGCTTTAAATTTTTATTTCAAATCCAAATTGACAGTTTTCCGGACAAATATGCATTAGCAGAGTAAAATACTAAGGCGTTTTTTGGAAACAATCCACAAGACGTATCACAGTATTTTTTTCCACACTTGAATTATTTTCCACCAGACATAATGAACAGTTTATTTTCTTGGACAAAGTCCAAACCACTCTCTGTGATATTAACATTCAATGAAGTGCTTCTCCTTTTAAGTTAAATGGAGTTTGTACTTTGATAAATGATAGTGAATGAGTAAATAAAATATAATGTGAATGCTTAGTTTGCTCATCCAAAAGACATCCAGAAGACAGCTTCTGGAATGTAACAAAAATGTAGATAAATGACGGTAAATTTTTAAGTAATCTCGTGTCTTTTATGTAAGGAATGGGTTATGGCGTCGAAAGCTGTCTAACTTCGTGCGGGGTGCTGAAAAAAATAAAGAAATAGCGTTTCTTGCAGGAAATTTTAAACAAAATATTGGATACAAATCTCATGCAGAGACCATTTTAATGTTTAATTTTTCCATATTATTGGAAATATGTTCATATTTCCAATGTTTAGTATAATGTTATCGTTTAATATAATATTAAGCATGAATTCAATTCCACTCCATTGAATAATGCTTTTTGGAAGGGTAACTAAGTTAATTAAAACAACAACTAGCAACACATACACACACGCATATATATATATATATATATATATATATATATATATATATATATATCATAAATTGTTGAAAACATAGGAAGAAATTAAATATTAATGAAAAGAAAAGAAGAAAAAAATTTTTTAAATAAAATATTAAAAATTTTTAACTTACGTTATGAGTTCTATATACCAGTAGCTTATGAGCAGTAAATAAAACTTAGTAATGTTCTTAATTTCCTTCGTATTTCTCTTTTTTCTATTTATCATTTCTAAGTTTTTCTTTTTATTCTTTCCCACCTTTCTCAGTAGCAATTCATTGGATTTGAATAGCATTTTTTTCTTCTTGTTAATATATGAATTATAGATATTAAATATAAATATTAATTATAAATATTAATTATGAATATTAACACTAAATATTAACAATAATTCTCATTGGCATATTCATTATTAACAAGGCTTTTAAAAATATCTACTAAAAGGGATGGTCATGTGATGACCTGAGTATAAAAAAATATATAGTACAGGATGCATACAATAAAAACAACATTTCATGGAAAAAACGAAAATAAAAAATAATTAAGGTTACTAAAAAAGTTACGTGCTCAAACAAATTAAATTTCATTCTAATTAAATTAGATTTAATAGTAATTTTAAATTATTTGCAAAACGCTTTGAAAACTATGCATTGTGTTAAATACAAATTCCATGTTGTAATCATTATCTGACAAAGCATGAAAAAGGTACAATAAGCAAAAATAAAAAATAAAAAAAAATCTCATTAAGTTCTTTTGTTTTTAGTGACAGTTTTTATGTGTTACATTATCTTATTTGGCCAAGATATACATCGTGAATATGCTGATTAATTAATGCTTACAACTAATTACATTACTACATCATTAGCGTGATTCTAATAAAGGTCAACAATTTGGTTTCCTGAATTTCATTCCCCATTTTAATTTAACAATCCCAGTTTAAACACATAGAAAAGATTCTGATAAAATTACAGTAACGTATATCGCATATTATAAAACCACACTTTTTTGTTATTTTCACCAAAATCTTTACGATAAAAATTACGGAGCTTTTTTGGTATCCCCATAGAGCCAGAAGCATTAAAAATGTTGCTAGTAATTTCAATTTGACAGACACATGAGTATGAAATTAGTTGTTTACATATTATGTTAATGTTATTTGTTTACAATTTATGTTAATATTAATTGTTTACAATATCTTATACAATTTTTTCTAATCGTTTGAAATTTTCTTCTCGTTTTTATTTAATTTCTTTCATTCATTTCAGATTTCACTAATCTCTGCCTTCATTCATCTAATCGTTTGAAATTTTCTTCTTGTTTTATTTAATTTCTTTCGTTCATTTTAGATTTCACTAATCTCCGCTTTCGTTCATCTAATCGTTTGAAATTTTCTTCTTGTTTTTATTTAATTTCTTTCATTCATTTCAGATTTCACTAATCTCTGCCTTCATTCATCTAATCGTTTGAGATTTTCTTCTTGTTTTTATTTAATTTCTTTCATTCATTTCAGATTTCACTAATCTCCGCTTTCGTTCATCTAATCGTTTGAAATTTTCGTCTCGTTTTTATTTCATTTCTTTCATTCATTTCAGATTTCACTAATCTCTGCCTTCATTCATCTAATCGTTTGAAATTTTCTTCTTGTTTTTATTTAATTTCTTTCGTTCATTTTAGATTTCACTAATCTCCGCTTTCGTTCATCTAATCGTTTGAAATTTTCTTCTTGTTTTTATTTAATTTCTTTCATTCATTTTAGATTTCACTAATCTCTGCCTTAATACATAATATGTTCGAATTTGTTAGCTAAACTTTTCAGCGTAATAATTTTCTTACCACTATTATTTCATCTGAGCCTTTATTACATCATCCACTATTACAACCACTGTTACACCATCTGAAATATTTTTGCATTGTTCCATCATTATTTTTAGGAAAGTGAATAAAATTTACACATTGTTTAAAAGGGAACATTTCTTTTCTTCAAATATAAAGTTTTTAAACTTTTTGACTCAGACTTTTTTTTATCTTTTTTTTCCGTAAAGAGAATTTTATTTCATACATTAAAAAGTTAAATTTTAGTTAAATGTTAGTTAAGCTTTATTTTATAACAAAACCATTATCTATGTTCAAAAAAATGTTTTTTATTAAAAAAAATTTTCCCTTAGGTTCATTTACTGTTCCAACATAGCCATTAATGTACAACAATAATTGTAAGTAACAAAAAAATAAAAAAATATTGTAAATTTATTTAGCTCAAAATATTAATAAAAAAAATTCTTTTAAGATTCAAAGTGATAAATTAACTTATTTCACATAAATGATTTTATATTTGAAAATTTTGGCACCATTTATCATCTTCAAATGAAAATCCAAAAAAGAACTACTAAAATATATATTTTTTACGGATTGAGTCGGTAGCATTTTAAGTTAAGAGCCTACCTGCACTAACAGTAGTTTCGCTTTTCCTTTCGCACGAATTATTTACGGAGTATATAAATTACTCAAACATTTTAAAATGTCCCCTTCTACACAACTAGACCGTGAAATTCTCGTTATTCGTGGTGCATAAATAAGCAAGGATAGAAAGTGTTTTATATTCCTGTCACCAGCATTACCCACAAAAATCTATCTATTTCAGTCACTTTTGTTGCGAGAAGAATCAAAAATCTTATGCATTTTTTTGGCATCAACTTTCGGAATTGAAATTAAAAATTTTTATTTTAGGTGAATGCATTTTGAGATGAATGCGTCATTTTTTAGAAATTTAAGTTTTATTTAACTTAGTGCGATTTAATTTTTTAAAGTATTGTAATCTTAATTTTAGAAATTACAATTAAGGAATCCCATAATAATAATTTATGATAAAAAAATTTTTTTGCCACACAGTAAAAATTTCTGGGTCAAATTGAGGGGAAAAACTGGCACTCAGGGTACCAAAACTTTTTAACGTAGAATTCATTTTTACCGTAACATGTTACTTAAGAAAAATCTCATATACACAATTTTTACAGCAATATTTACTCCACTGAATCACTCTAATAAAATAAATATTTAAATAAAAATTTGATTGCAATATTTTACCATAAAAATAATTTCCGATAAATTTTACGGTAAAATGAATTTCAGGATGATATGAATTTTTCGGATGATACATCTACAGTTCCAGTACTTAATACTGTAATTTAATCCGGAATATTTCACTGTGTACGTTCAGCACTACATAAAAAGGTATTGTCAAAACTATCAGATTATGGTATGGCACACTATGAGAAAGCTGAAAAGGTAGGTAATTTTAACCGAATCCCTTAGGTAGGAATTTTTTTTAAAACTGATAATAAAATATAATTTTGTAATACCATAATTGTAAATGTGGTTAAAGTTTGTGAATGTTGTAAAATTTGGCAATTGTATTACAATACCTTAGAACAGTGTAAAAACTATTTATTCGGTGAAATTCATTATTCAGTTTTGTGTCTTTCACCAAATGTGTGTTAATAAGAGCTATAACTTTGCAAACCAGAATTTCCTGTAAATCATTACCATATGAATGAAAAGCATTACCAAATAAATTGTTTAAATACCGCATATTTTGATTTTTTCCCCAGATATATGCTTCTTTTTACCATAAATGTCAATACCATACTGTATGGAAATTTTACCTGAATTATTTTTATCCGTCTGCTAACCTAACTCCGTGGTTCATCATTGCTTCTCTCTTGAAATTCGATATAAAGATATTTTTTTTAAATAAAAGGCATAAATAATAAAATGTTTTGTTAACAAATTATGTTAATATGTTAATCATAACAAAATGAGCTGGCAGAACTTTGGGTTTGCGACTGCTAAATGCTCAACTTCATAGCCTTGTAATTTTAAACCCAATCTAGAAAACAAAGGAACTCCAAGAACAAATATTGAGAGAAATTTGCCTACTTGGAGGACTTTTTGATGATAATATCCCGCATTTGAGTTAAATGGAGAGGAAAACCATGGAAATATCTCACGGTGAGCCTGATGGCAGGAGACTCTAATCCACGATCCATCAACTACTAAGGAAATTTATTGTCAGCACTGTGCACTAGGCGAGCCGGGATCGGGATACGTATCGACCAGTCATTGCTGGGGTTCGAACCCAGTTCATCTCATTGGAAGACGAACCCTCTATCCTATGGGTCACCATGGCTCTCTATCGCATATTTTAATATATAACCGCCGTTAAACAGCGACCCAATTTAGGGCTTACGGCTAACAATGTTCAACTCGATTCGTAATTTTGAACCTAATCCAGAACGCAAGGTTTCTGGATCCCAGAGGTATCCAGAAACCTTGCTCCCAGATCTTCTCCCAGAGGTATTCATTTATTGTGGGAACTTGTAGGACTTTGAGAACTCGACATATTTAACGTGCACCAGTCACCATATAAAACATGAGTTAGTTGCTTGGACTTGAACTCTTGTTCTTACGAACACTAGTTCAGTGCTCTACCGACTAGGTTTGAGTTTTCTTTGGCTAAACTCATTCAACGCTGCTTTTGATCGACCTAACTTGATTTTTGAGAATCATTCCATGTTTTGAAATTTTTTTTAAAATTAATGATCGTTCTAGTGACCTATCCATTCCTAATACTGAGAAATACAATCTGATTTAATTTCTACTCTGGGATTCTAGCTCGACCCCCTTCACGAGGTTCTTATCTCTCTTATTTAAATATCTTATTCAAACTTGTTCTATCTTACAATTTAGTAGTTAAACCAATTTGCACGTGCTTGTTTTAATACTTTGCTTCTGTCATTTTGTGTTAAGATATTAAAGAAGGCTCTTGTTTGTAGAACTGACTACATATTATGAACATTTCTGTACCTATATTTGTGTTTTATTAACAGTGTTTTGCATCATTTATATGTAGTTCATTGAAAATTCACCCAATCATCATTTGAATGACTCTAAAAAATATGTTGAAATATTAAATAAAATATTATGAAAATTCATAAAAAAATAAAATAATAAATAAAATATTAAAAAAATAAAAATATGTTTAAAAGTAGTCAAGCATATAAATATTAAAACTAAAGAATATAAATAACATATTTGAATTTCGAGCAAGTATGAAAGAGCAAAAGTTATGCTCGTCCAAAGCAATCATTATTCATTTGTTTGCGAGGCATTCTTCCCATCTTTTAAAACAGCATGTTTACGCCGAGATCATCGTTTATCATCAGCTTTATGGTAATTATAACTCCCTATTTAGAGCTCGACAGATGTTCGTGTCACATGGGCAGCCACTTATGTTAAACGATATTCTAGAAACAACTCTTGCGACAGTGGTAGATATACTTTGCTACGCAAAAGCTACAATTTGTTATCATTAAAGAAATTCCCCAGTCTTTTACTAAACAATGTTTTTAAATTGTACTTTAAACTGTTGAACTAGCTTGCTATTACAATGAATGTTACGAAAATGCGCACTTGTTTGAAGAGAACAACGTATCGTTTAAAAACATACTTTCTAATGGAGAAAGAAAATATCGTCGTTTATCTTTTTTTATGCTGAACACATGTCAAAATGCGTATCTAAAAAATATACAACTCAATAAACGTGTTAAAGAAAAATGGACACAGCTCAAAGTAGTCTTTTGCGAAACTATGTTTTTAAATTGTAATTTAAATTGTTGGAACTGCAAGATATTGCAATGTGTTTTATGAAAAATATGTACTTGTTGAAAGAAAACATCGTATTGTTTTATGCCTATTGATTTATTTTGGTCTGTTATTATGATAAATTTATTATTACCGTGGACATAGCTACTATTATGGACACAACTCGTAAAGCAAATTTAAGAAAACAGATATAGTTCGAAATGCGTGTTTAAGAAAATACACACAGCTCAAAATATGTATTTAAAAAATAGAAAGAGCTCGTAAAACATGTTTAAGAAAAAAGATACAGCTCGAAATACGTGTTTAAGAGAATGGACACCGCTCATAAAACATGTTTAGGAAACTAAACTTAGCTCAAACTGGTGTTTAAGAAAATAGACAGAGCTCCAAATGTGTTTATAAGAAGTAGACAGAGCTCAAAAAGCATGTTTAAAAAATGTTTAAGAAAATAGATACAGCTCGAAATATGTGTTTAAGAAAACTGACACATATCCAAATGCGTGTTTAAGAAAATAGACACGACTCGAAAAATGTGTTCAAGAAAACAGTGTAGCTTCGAATGCGATTTTAATTGACGCGACTTTTTAGAATTTTAGAAAATTGATCTAGCATATTATTCCGTTTTTCAAATAGATCTTACGAAAATTGTTTTTCTTTTCATTCTTAAAGAATAAACAAATAGATCTAAACAAATTCGTACCGTGATGTCATTAATTGCCTAAATTACTTAGTACATTTATTTGAATTAGTCTTTTTTGAAAAGCTTTTAAAAGTCAACAGTTGTTTTTACAAATTTTCCTACAAATTTGGAATAGTATTATTAAATTAACATTATATGAATTCAGATTTTTAAACACCATTTTATAGTTTAGGGATCTAAATACGAAGCGACCATATAAAAAGCTACATCTGTAGTATATCCTGTCTCCCACAGACTCCAAAATTCGGAACTTTGCCTCGTTATAATTATGCTTAGTATTTAAAATTGGATGGAAAAGTAAGCACGAAATTCCTCATTTAGTTGTTAAATTTGGGCTGAATCCAGACGCATTTTTCTGTGAATATTTTCTTAAACACGCATTTTGAACTGCTTCCATTTTTTTAAACACGCATTTTTAGCTGTTTCCATTTTTTCAAACACGCATTTTTAGCTGTTTTCATTTTCTTAAACACACATTTTGAGCTGTTTTCATTTTCTTAACTACGCATTTTGATCTGCTTCCGTTTTTTCGAACATGCATCATTTTGATGTGTGCTAATTTTCTGAAATACGATTTTTCAACTATGTTCATTTTCTAAAACACGCATTATAAACTGTGTCCATAAAAAAATAGCTCATCGTCGATTTTAAAAATAAATTATCGTCATTTAGAGCGATTTTGCACGTTTACCTCAAGTTCTGCGCAAGCTCCGTAGAAAATCAAGATTTTTCTCTACCAGTAGTTTAACTCTGACCTGACTGAAATGCGCCTGCTTATGTGGATGAGAGAGAAGCTATGTGAAGGCGCAAAATCTCTTTACTTTTGTAAATACTATGACGAAATTTTAATTATTTGTGATAAAACTATGGTACATAAAAAGAACAAAGAGGGAGAAGAAATAAATACTTATTAATTCTTATTTTATTTTATTATTTCATAATATTTAATATGTAATGAAAAAATACACTATTGCATTCGCAATTTAAAGAACAGGTCCGTGATAAATAACTGTATATCTAAGGTCTACTTTGCTAATTATGAAGAGTGCAATACATCCAATCTCGATCATTAGTTTAAAATATATATTGACAGATTTATTTTGTATTGTTCATGCTCTAGAGAGCAAGCAGTGTCAACAGTGCGTAAGAAATAAAATAATAAGGCAGAAATAAAATCAATTTAAATTGCTAACTCGTGTCTTCAACTCAACCAAATACTTTTTTATATTTCGTATACAAAAAGAAAATATTCTTGGAAAGAAAATTTCGTTTCCCCTTCGTTATTTCAGGCAAATAAAGGTCAAAAATAAACGGCCTTCTTCATAGAATCCACACTTCATGCTCATTTTGTAGGCATTTCCGTATGGCACTTTACCCGATCAATAACTAATTTCCCCAGCAAAAACTGAATGCATAAAACCGACCTTTGAAGTTGTTTTCAGTGTCTGTTTTTATTTATATTTTTTTCTTAATATTTTATGAGCTATTTAATCAGTTACATAGCCTTAGGGGCAATCTAATCATTAACACAAGGTTTATTTCTTCAACCCACCGTAATAGCTCAAGTATTTTTACCCGCTTCAGTCATTTCCTTTATTTTTTTATTTTTTTAACCTTATACTATGTACGCATGTACTGTTTGTTATTTTGCTTGAAGAATATTCTATAAAAAGCTTAAGTGCAGTGTGTTTGATGGAGAAACAGTAAGTCATGTAGAAACATCAATATTTTGCAATTACTAAAATGGAGTAATTAATTTCTCTAAGAGAATTTTTTTTTAACAATTTATTTCTTTTTATAAATATTTTTAGCTTGCTTATGCTTTGAAACAGTTTGTAAGCTTTTCTACATTGTTAAAGAGAATAACTGTTTCGTAGGAAAACCCATGTCACAAAGTGTAGCAATTATTGTAATTGGTTGGCGATTATTAAATAGCAAAAGTATAGATAAAATAGATCATTTTGAATATCTTTATAATTCCAACCTTTTTTCTGACATGCAGTACGAGTTAAGAAAGTGGGGTTCAAGTATTTATAAATAAATATGAGTAGTGTATGTGAAATCAACTAATAATCAACTTCAACAAGCGCAAAGAAATTTAAATCAAGAGGACTCGTGAAAGATAAAATTGTTTAAAAAGGCCCAAGTAAATTATATAAATCAAGATTCATTTATAAGTGGTTTCATCATAGATGATAAATCGTGGCATTTGTCTGTTCAGAAGTCAATCAGGTTTGACACATACATGTGACGTCACTTTAATTAATTAAATCTGACTTTAATCATATGGTTAGGCATAATCACTTTACTTCTTCTCATGTTGCAAGTACCTAATTACATAATCAAAAAGGTACAACTTCTATACATGATTAAATATAGCTGTGGCTAAGACACAAAGTAACGTGCTGGTTGGAGGAAAAAAAAGTGCCCAGTTTCCGATATTATTTATAAATAAATCTGAGTAGTGTACGTTAAATCAATTAATAATCAACTTCAACAAGCACAAAGAAATTTAAATCGAGAGCACTCATGAAAGATATAATTGTTTAAAAGAGCCCAAGTAAATTATATAAATCAAGATTCATTGATTACATATCTGCAAGTGCCTTCAATATAGATAAATCGTGGCATTTATCGGTTCAGAAGCCAATCAGGTTTGACACATACATGTGACGTCACTTCAATCAATTAAATCTGACTTAAATAATAAATATTTTTTTTTAATGACGGGCACTTGGGATGTATTGTCCCATTGATCTCATATGCCAAGACTGCTATTCTCTTCACGTTACCCAGTGGGCACTCGTGGCGAATACACGGTATTGGAGCAGCGTCACCCACGTCACACAACCACAAACCCGTTTGTAGGGCGGGTCACATTCGCACAATCACACACACAAAGGAGAAGGGACATAAAACACGGAGAGAGAGAAAGAAACATTCATGCCCTGAGCGGGATTCGAACCCACAACCATTGGCTCCGCAGTCAGGCACGCTAACCAATCGGCCACCTGATCGGCAAATCATAAATATAGGCATAATCACTTTACTTCTTCTCGAGTTGCAAGTACCCAATTACATAATCAAAAAGGTTCAACTTCTATGCATGATTATATATAGATGTGGCTAAGACACAAAGTAACGTCATGGCTGGAGGGGGAAAAGTGCCCATTTTCCGATATTATTTATAAATAAGCCTCAATCTCAATAGTGTGCCTTAAATCAACTAATAATCAACTTAAGCCAGACAAAAAATTTGAATCAAGAGGACTGATGAAAGATAGAATTGTTTAAAAACTTCAATGGTTAATCAATGGTTCTTGAATACTGATGATATTAATTTGTTTAATTCTCTATAAGTTACCTGAGTTTACGCAGGTACTGAATATAACTTACGTACCTCGAAAAGCAAAATTGGTTGGATGGTGGTAATATGCCCTAGAGACAACTATTGGGTCATGGTGGTTTGAGTAGCCTTTAGGTTCGGAATCTAATATGCCAAAGGAATCAAATCACCGCAAATCGAAAAAAATCGAATACCATAACATAATGCATTTAAAAAAAAATTTTATTTTAAACAAAACTGGAAGTATTCAGGTAAGACCCAAAATTCCACGCATAAACGTCCTTGCATAAGAAAGGTTCTGGGTTCGAATCCCGGCTAGGCATAGTTGTTCTTTCATTCTGTGTACTATCTGTCCTTGCTGTGGGAGCAACGTTGGCCTACCTCATATGGTGCCCCAGGAAAAAGGGCCAACAAATCTGCCCTGCAGATGCCTGTATGCCTAAAATATTTTATTTTAAGAAGCAGCTTTAAAGAAATTAATAATTTATTTAAGATACATTTTTGTAATTTCCAATAACTTCTTTTTTTAACTAAGCAATTTGTTTTAAAAAACAAACTAAGTATATTCCTATTTATTTATTATTTACTTTTTAACTACTCATTATGAAAAAGATACGCCAATTAAAGTCTAGAGTTCTTCTCCGAAAAATACCAAATGTTCTTAAGCAGTCTCTTTAAATAGACTTTGATGAAAAAGTTTAAAATGATCTCGACAGTTTACACGAACCAACCAGTTCTTGTTCGTGAAATTATCGTTTCTTCCTTGCCTCATCAATTACAACCGAGGAGTTTAACCATAATGAATCTTGAATTCTTCTTAATTAAGTAACGCACGAAAAAAATCAACCCTTCAAGGAAAAACGATAAGTTGGTTGTTACTTTAATGAGGGATTATTTAATTAATTTGATCGAAAAGCTATTTTTTCTTCTTAAATTTATTCTCGGACAAATTAAGAAAACCTGTTATTTTCTTATAAATATAAATTGATTTTTAGCTGATACGAATTTTCGAAATGATTTCAATAATTGGTTTTTATCTACGCATTTTGTTTTTAAAAGTATAAAATGTTTTCGTATAAAGTAATTGAAGTTGTTTAAAATTCCTATACTATTGCCTTTAACAAGTAATTACTAAAATAAATTATTTGAAATAGGTAAAAAAATTCCTCAGTCATGTATTTGCGTACTGAAATATTATTTTGAGAGCATTATTAAGAATATGCAATATGCAGAATTGCAATATGCTTTGCAATATTAATTTGACGTTTATAAGTTTTTTATTGCAGATAATTTAGATAGATCTTAAGTGTTAAGGATATTTTTAGTTGATGAAAAATTGATATTGATTTTTTTAGGCATTTATGTTGATGCTTATGTTAAACTGAGATCCTATTAGTATGAACATTGATTATTTGATGAAATAAAAGTCAACTTTATCGTTTAAATCAGACAAAACTTATTTTCATTTTTGGCTTCTTCATAAATTATCATGATATTTGAGACTTTTATCAATATACTTTCAAAATTAAACCAAAAAAATTAAATTTTTGTGTTTGTAGGCAACTTTACTTCTCCCTTTGTTTTAATAATAAAATAATAACTTTTTAAATACAATAAAAAGCAATCACGAAATGTAATTTCACAATTATTTGTTTAAAAAATTACGAAGTTCGTATTTTTACTACGAATATACTTGCTTGCTTCCGTTTTTGTAACAGTGAAATTTTCCAAGCACAAGTTCATTCATTTTCCAGTTATCTTGATCAGTGATCTCCAACCCCCTTACAGCGGACCTGTACCAATCCGTGGATCAAAGGTTTGGACCGAAATCAAATGGTACCCGGCTGCTCAAGAAACATTAAATCATATCCAATCAATCATTATTTACTGTGTTGTATTTCTCTCGGGTTTTAACGATTTCGAGGTTAGGTCGAGAGGTCAACGGGCAGCTCACCAGCAACCCCACAGCGTCTAATTGTATTTTATATTGAATTCATTTTTAAATACAATTAAATAAGAAATATCAAGTCAACACAATCTAAAATATAAGCAATCGACCATCCGCCCTCCTCCTCAGCAGTGGGGCAGCTATTTTTCAATCCAGCGGCGTTTGACGACTTGTTCTCTTGTTCGGTGCTTCTTGGCTGGCTTCGCTGCCGCTAGGAAGAGTCGAAGGAAGAGGTTCTACCTTCTTAGCAGAGAAACATTTTGTTTTGTCTTCCGCTTCAAAAAAAAAAAGGATTCGATTTTTGATTTATTGTTGTTAGTCCTATGTTGGAAGTAGATATTTTGTCCTTCTTTCAATTGTTATTTTTTTTTCTCGTATTCGATAGTACAATAACAATATCAAGATTTCATTAAACTAAGTATTTTGTAGAGCACAAAAATAAAGTTTATTCTTGAATTTGAAAGATATATAACATAACTTGGTCCTAACTTAAATTCTGAAAATTAAATTGTTAATGAACAATAGCTTACTAATTAATGATGCATAATCAATTAAAAAAACTTATTTCATTTAAAAATCTAAGATATAAATAGAAAGAAATACTAAGCTCTTCCCAGTTTTGTTTCAAACAATCAAGTATTCAACGCATGCATATTATTTTAAAATTGAATAAATTCAAAAACTAATTAATAATTTCAAAACAAATTATGAAAGGGAAAATGAATTCGTTCTTACATACGTAACTAAACTTCATGCGAAGAAATAATAAAAATTAGTAAGAATTTTAAATTGCAAGATTTTTTTTCATTTGTGGAATATTCTTTTGAAATTGTAATAGATATACATAAATATGCTAAGGCAACTTCATGAATTTTTTTAGTATTATAATAACTGCAATCGACACTTAAAAAGTAACACATTTGAAAGGAATAACATGACAATTTTATAAGAATAGTTTTTATTTAATTGTAGAACAGAAACGTTCAATAAGAATAATAAAAGTACAAATATTTGTACATATTTTGAAAAATCAACTTTTACCAATGCAGTATAAATATGATGAACTCATAAATAAAATTGCAGGTCAGTAGATTAAATTAAATCTTTAAATTTTTCAGTTAATAGAATATTGTATTTGCTTGTAATATAACATTGCACATATAGTTATTTATTTTTTAATAGAACATACTTATTTATAATAGAACAGTTATTTACTTAATTTTTAATCCCCTTGTAGAAAATATTAGAAAGTTAGAGAGTTCATGTTCCATAAGAGATTCCTTGATTGCAGACATGAAAAAAACAATTTTTTCTACAAAGAACACTAATTTTTAATTTAACGGTATTAATTTTTCATGAGATTTAATAATCGTGTGATTTAATGATGTGAAAGATATCGTAAATTATTTAAAAGCATAGAAATTAGCTGATAACACATCGGTTCTAGAAATTATCAGTTGATATTGTATCATCATTAAACAACTAAATTCGTGCGATTTGGAAGAATTGCTTAACATAAACATCAGTTAGCTTCACTATCTGTAGATGAAAAATGCCCTCAAAATCTTTTTTCTTAACTTTAGAAACAAGGAAAAGCAAGTTAAAAATAATACTGACCAACGAGGCTGAGAAGAAGCAGCATTTTTCGACCAAAATTTAGATGAGAATAATTTTATTTTGATAGTAGCAAAAAAAACATCGGATGAAGATGTCCGAAACATTAGATGAATCGAATCATAGGAGTAGAAGAATGTCATAATTCAAAGAGAATAGATAACGCAATTCTCTCAAATTTAAAAAAAAAAAAATGAGTTTTATGAAAAAGAAAATTTCAGTTCAACCAGCATCAACCGTCTTACCTAAGCAAGCAAAAAAGGTCCCATCAGGTAGACCAACCACAAATGGATTAAAAAAACGACTTTAATGCGGCGAAGATGTCTAAGGGATAATATTGAAGAAAATATGCCAAATATATCCCAATATAAAAATTCCAAGGCTCAAATCATTAAATAATTATAGAATATGATTAAATAAATGTAACTGATAAATAAATGAAGCAAAAATTGCAACGCTACTAAATCAAAATTTATAAAAATTACAATAAACTAAACATTAATATGTTGAAATATCTATAATAGTAAATAAACTTAAAATATATGGGTATCAATTTAAATATATTAAAATCTGCATAATAAATTATCTATAAAATATATTACTATAAACCTATCATAAAATTAATAAATTTAAAAAATTATCTTTTAAGTGAAAATTATTTATTTAAATAAATTACTATTTGTGAGACATGGTGGAGGGAAGAATATGTTTACATTAGACTCGATTTATAAACAATTCATAAATTTTTTTATGTTTGTTAATACATTAAGTGCTCTCATTTTTTTATGTGTCTAACTAGTAATTTTTGCTGACTTTTACATTTGTTTTCTTAAATAATTATTATTTTATTAATTTTGCTCTTATTTACTTTTTTTTATTATCATTGTCTCGTGTGTCAAAAACACATCATATTATTATCCTGTTTAAAAACTAAAAAAATATTCTTATTAGAAATGCTATATTTTTTTTAAAAAATTGAAGTCCTTTGTGCGAATCAGTGATTTACAGTAGCAAAATTCTTAGTGGATAGTTTCTCGATTAAGCCCTCACTGCGACTACAGTAACTTACAGGGGATAGAAAATGTTCAAGGGGATAAAAAAGCTTGAGATTATCAATCTAGAGCAATCAAACTTCTAATGGTAGTCCGTGTCTCATAAGAATGCAAGTTTCAACCGTTTGTATACCGTGACATGGAGAATTTATCGCCAAGCAATCTCCACTGCGAAATAATTGTCTAACGTAATTCTAACCACTTTCTAATAAACAAGAATTCAAATCTTAACTCAGGCTGTGTGCAACACGAGTTTAGGTTGCTTTCTGATCACTAGGAGACAATTATTGACAGATCGTCGCAAAAATTCACCTTATCGTCAGTTGAACTTTTGGCCACGTTCAGATTATCTAATAAAATTTTATCTCCATCAAATATCCATCCAAATTTTTTTTGATAGAAATGCAACTATTCTTTCTTGTTTTAGGTTTGATGAAAATATTCCTTCTTTTTTGCAGTTTTTTCGAAATTCAATTTATTTTATTTTTTATTTTATTACTAGCAATTTTGACATATCCTGTTTGATATTCAAGCTAAGAATTAAAAATGATTTGCTATAATCAGTTTTATTTCATTGAATGACTATATCGCCAAGAATTTAATTTTTTTTAAACTCCGAATTTTTTTTGTAACATTTTTTTCAAATTTTATTAAAAAAAAATTCGATTTTCATTTGCTTTTTTTTAACTTTTAAATGCTTGTACTACATTTTTTTGTTTGATTTCTTATTAATCAAAGAAAATAAGAAATACCGCATTAAAAAATACTCTTAAATTCCTTTCATTCAATTCAATCAGCCATGCTTAAGTGGGTAATTTTCCGCGTTGGATCGTTGAGACCATGCCTTTTATGTTGGTCACGAACTTTTTGCCTCTTTCTTTGGATCTATTGATTATCTTTTAATTGTGAAAGTTTTTTCGCGACTTATCTTTTAATTTGATGTCTATGGTGCGAGAGGACAATGGAAGTTTAAAATGAGAAAAGTGTATCGCGATTTATATGCAAGTTTCACTGATTTTGGGCATTCTTTAGTTAATGTTGTTCTTTGAAGGGTCTATTAAGTACGCTTAATAGCAAATAACATGATATTTTTTAAAATTAAGTTAGTTTTTAACTGTTACCACAACTGCTAGTCTGTGCTCTATTAATTTTCAGCTAGTGCATTCTTTGCTAATTGGGAACTTGCACTTCAAGAAGAAGATTCACACATGTGACCTATGGCTCTTTCTCACACATATGACCTATGACGTCAGCTTCAGCTAATCTTTATCCTTATTTTTTTATTTATTTTATAACAGTCGTTGAACAGCCAACCCAATTTTAAGGGCTTACGACTGCTAATGCTCAACTCCGAAGCCTTGCACTTTTGAACCCAATCCAGAAGAGAAGGAAACTCCTGAATCGAGTATTATGAGAAATTTGCCTTCGTGGAGGACTTTTTGATGGAGCTAACGCGCATTTGCGTTACATGTAGATGAAGACCACAAGAATCTCCCACGGTTAGCCTGACGGCAAAGGGATTCTAACCCATGATCCGTCTACCACTAAGGATATTTTAACGCCAGCACTGTGATCCGTGTAAGGCGGATGCGGAATTCGTATCAACTAGCCATTGCTGGGATTCGAACTCGGTTCACCTTATTGGAAGGCGAACGCTCTATGCCCTGAGCCATCACGGCTCGTAAGTGTGTACAGATATTTGTTAATAAATTAAGAGAATACTCCGTATATTTTTCGATTTTTCGTTGGCAACTTTACGTTATATATTTCAAATCATTTTTTTTCCTTCTCATTCACGCCTGGCAAATGGGCGCCTATTTTTTGCCGACTATTATTTCTTATTTATATATTTTTTGAAACGAAGGAAGTTCTTAGCCAATTAATACTATATTACTATTTGATTACACATTCTCACGAATTTAATGTTATTAAAAATTTATCAGATTATTTTAAACGTATATAAATGTATCGTAAATAAATAATATATTTTATTACACGTTTGATTTTTCACAAAGGAGACAGTAATTCTAAGATATTCTACAAAGCACAATTTTAAATACAAATATTATAACCTTTGTCAGAAGTTTAACTCTAACGAAGGTTATATATACATTTGTTTCAAACAAATAGTTTTCAAAATTATTAAAGTTGGGCTGAACAAATGCGAAATTAAAAAGAAACTCCATTTTTAAGAAGAAAATTTTAAAAAAAAAACAGACCTAATGAGACCAATGCTAGATGAATGCAAAAAAAAAATGTATTTTCTTCTTCATGGCGCCAAAGATAAGTCTCATTCTTCAATATCTTAAGGATTCTTTCTTTCCGTTATTATTTTCTTTCAGACATAGCCTGCAGGTAATGGCTTGTATTTTTCTTCCCTCCCCCCCCTGCCAGATTGAATCTGGATAAAAGGGTTTGGGTAAAGAGACTTCTTTAGATATTTCTACAGAGTATTCAGACCTCTGAATAAAGAATAGAATGTCAAGAATGAGGTAAAGAAATATAGAAAATGAAATTTATGATATACAGGGTGGCGGTAAATGGAGGCATTTACTAGAAAATAAAAGGGTTTAGAAACTCAGAATTTTTTTTTACGTTATTTCATTTTTACATCATTGATGATTCAATTTCTAAAAACATAATCTTTCGATAAGTTTAAAATAAATAGAAAACAAATTATACACTTTTAAAATTCCAAACGAATTACGATAAAAATTTAAGTTTATATTTTGCGTCATCTTGAAAATAACGATGATCTTTTACCTTGTTAATAATATTTTCTTAAAAAATAAAACATTTAAAATTTTCTTTTTTATGTCCTATCGTTTTGCATCATTCGTGATTTAATATCTAAGTCTATTCCTAGTCTAAGTCTATTTTCTATTTCCTAGTATGTCTCAAAGTTTTGTAAAATGGAGATCTATTAGTTAAATAAATTTTATTCTAAATATTGCATAGTAAGAAACTGAACGTTGTTATGCATTAAGTGTTTGATTGAAAAATAATTGATCACTTTTCATGGTGTTTCATTTTTAAGGATTTAGTTTAAGCATTTTAAGTTCTATTTTTATGTCATATCGTCTTGTATCATTCGTGATTCAATTTCTAAGTCTAATCCTAGCCTAAGTCTATTTTCTATTTCCTTGTATGTCTCAAAGTTTTGTAAAATAGAGATTCAGCTATCTATTGGTTAATAAAATAAAAAAATAAATTCTATTCTAAATATTGCCTTGTAAGAAACTGAATGTTGTTATACATTAAGTGTTTGATTGAAAAATAATTTATCACTTTTCATGGCGTTTCATTTTTAATGATTTAGTTTAAGCATTTTATTTTAAGCATTTAAGATTCTCTTTTTAAGTCATATCGTCTTGCATCATTCGGGATTCAATTTCTATGTTTATTCCTAGCCTAAGTCTATTTTCTATTTCCTAGTATGTCTCAACGTTTTTTAAAATAGAGATTCAGCTTTTTATTGGTTGAGTGTGAGAATAAAATAAAAAACATAAATTCTATTCTAATTATTGCCTTGCAAGAGACTAAATGTTGTTATACATTAAGTGTTTAATTGAAAAATAATTGTTCACTTTTTATGGAGTTTCATTTTTAATGATTTAGTTTCAGCATTTTATTTTAAGCTTTTAAGATTCTCTTTTTATGTAATATCGTCTTGTGTCATCCGGGAGTCAATTTCTAAATACATATCTGTCTGAAAATTGTATAAAAATTCAAAATCAGTCATATGTTTTTTTGAGCTTATGAAAAAAAAAGTTTATACCGAGTATTGTTTTATAAGTTTTATAAGTATTTTCTAAAAGAATTTAATGGGGGGGAATAGCGTTTAAAATTCTCTTTTTTATGTCCTATCGATTTAATTCAATTTAACCTAATCTGTCTCCATATTTGGTAAAAAATAGAAATCAGTAATACGTTTGTTAAGTTTGTGAAAAATAGATTGATAAAATAGGTTTGATTCCTGGTATTGTCTAGCAAATGGCTAAATGCGATGATCGATTTTAGGATTAATGATCGATTTTATGGTTAAATATTCTGATGAATTTTATACATGAAGTGTTTAGTTGAAAATTGATAATTTTTTTAATGCCATTCCACTTTTAATGAATCAGCTTCTTAAAACTTAATTTTTTCACTAACATTGTAATAAATCAACAAAAAAATATATACATTCAATGAGTATATGTAAAACTCCATAAGAAAGAATAATTCCAGTCGTTATATGGTAATTGGCGAAATATGATGATCTTTTTGTCGGTAGTATCAATAGTAGCAAATTATATTTTTCACAATACTTAGAGTAGAAGGCAAAGGCTCTTAGAATATTCTTTGGTGTGTCACTATCAATTTACATTATTTATGATTCAATTTCTTAATACATAAACAATCTCAAAAATTAGTGTAAAAATCCGTTACATGTTTGCTGAGTTTTTGAAGAAATAAGTTAAAAAAATAGGCTTCATGCCGAGTATTGTCTTAAAAATGCTTAAATTCTCGATTTTATACATTGAGTGTTTAATTAAAAATTAGTTTTTTTTTTGCAATTCCATTTTTAATGATTTAGTTTCCAAAAATGTAATTCTTTACCTCCAAAATTGTGTGATGAATAGAAAATAAATTATTCATTCAATGAGTCTGTGTAAATCTCCATAAGAAATAATTGTTTCACTCTTTATGTTGCAAATAATGAAACATGATAATTGTTCTGCCTGCAACACACATACCAACTGGCAAAATAGCCACAACTGACTCTTACGCCAATAACTCCTAACCAACTAACTAACTAACCCAGCGCTGACACCACAATGTTTCCCCATTTCATTCAATACATGAAGAGTTTCTAGTGCCTTGCTCTCCCTAATTTGTGTCCTGCACTCGCCAATGCATGTTGCCTAACAAAAAACATAGCTCGTATATTCGGTTA